>NC_135770.1:35907037-36507037 GCF_052425735.1 Oculina patagonica
ATTTTTAAGCCTTGTGGGTTAATTTGGCCTCCATACAAGTCTCAAGTTCATATCACCAAATTTGTGTTGACTAGAGATTTTGTGGCTAAAGCTTTAGCCGAACATTGCACTGGACTGATATGATTTGGGTTTTTCCATGTCATTTCAAAGTATCAATTTATTTTTTAAATACATTGTTTGATTTTGAACCTTTTCTTTTCAAGCTATTATTAGAAACTTTAATTTAACACCTCAGTTGGTGCTATATTAGAGCTGCGCATGCTTTTGTTATCGCGTGACTCGCACTTTCAAGAGGTAAACAATATGACGTGAGCAATCACCAATATAAATAGGAAAATATATCCTTACCTTCACCTTCCATTTCGATTGCGATTGCTTTAGGGTACTTTTCAAGGAGTTCCTCGCGTCGCCATTCAGAATTTACAAGCTCCGGCCCGCTCAAAAATTCGCCATCACGATGAACTTCCACCTTCCTGTTTACTTCCGGGTTTGCTAAAGGCGCCTTCCAGCTATCAGCTGCGTGTTTGATGAGATCGGCAAAATCACTGCTAACGGGAGTTATAATGCCGCGAGGCTGCTCTCGATCATTCATCACTTTTTTGTGGGCGTATGTTGTTAGCTTTGCTGATATTACCACATCTCCAAGCTTGACTTTTTCGTAAGACAGACCACCGCAAAAACCAACACAAAACACAGCTTTGGGTTGCAGTATTGTGATCGCCGTTTTCACTTTGCTCAGTGCAGCGCCGGGACCTGTAGCCCCTTCAGAACATCTCAGCAAAGAAACATTCACTTTGTCTTCAACATCTCCCAGATCTCCAAAGTATACAATACCGAGGCCACGGTAATAACTTTTAAACTCGTTCCTAAGATAAGCAAAACAACTCAAGAATTCCCAGTCTTTTACAGTGACTAGTAGAACATCTGTCGGGAGTTGGACGCTTTTCCAGGGTGCTATCTTTTCTGGTAGATCACTTAATTCTGGAATAGTGATGCTTAACTTTGGTGGATTGCCATAACCGTGCGATGAATTCTGATCGGAGTTTTCAGCTTCCAACATTTTTGAGACCTTCGTTATCCCATGAGCTCCCGCGGTAATTACGCGGGAAAATAACAAGCTCGTTCCCAGGATACTAGCATTATTTTCGTCATTCATGTCCTATGTCGACTGGTGACAAATTGGATGTTCTCTTTTCAAAACAAGCAAACAAACGAACAAACAAATCAAAACAAACACTTATGATGACAACTGTGAAAAAAGCTTGTTTTTTAATCCAGTCGGACCCTGTATCACTTAAGAAAAAAACTACAGTCATAGGTTTTATTCGTACAGTGGGCAATCACGTTATACTTTCTCCCAAGCTTAGTCGTCACGAACGCTTCGTTATGTTAGCGTTGTTATACGTTCAAGATAAAATTTTAAATGGCTCCGAATTATCAGTGTCAAATATTTTTGCAACAGTATAATTTCATATAACTTCGTAAACCAAGAAGGGATAATCCTCTATTCCGGAAATTATAGCATAAATTAAAACAAAGAAGTTTGAGACATTTAGACGTATACTAGACACAGAGACCCACGCAAGAAAAGCTGTAAAGAAACAAGCGTGAAAAACTGCACGCCCATCAATATTTTTTGTCAAATATTTTTCGTCAAAAGAGTGATTGTTGTGATACTGTGTCGTTCATTAAACAATAAATATTCGAGTTAGTCAAAAAAGTTGTATTTTATTGCAATTTCATTTGTCTTCAGAATTGTACATATATAAATTTCTTTTGTCAGTTGTCCGTTCCAATCTTTCCCGGCGTACCTATAACCAGCGCAATTCAGAATAATAACTACGCCGGGAAAATCATATCTTGATTTTAATACTGTTAATTAAATGCTAGAATCGTCTAGCATTCACAACTACGCAGAATTGCATCCAGGAAAGGGGGATTAAAGCTGGGATTAGAGGTGCGAATGTGTTAAAAATTACATTAACGATTTTTTTTCTATAATTCAAGTCTCTCTTTTGTTCGAAAAGTGGATAACGCTATTCACCGGATAAATCACTATCCAGTGGATAGCGTAGTTTGTTTTGTTAGGATTTATCCACTGGATAGCGATTTATCCGGCGGATAGTGTTATCCACCCTTTGAACAACTGGGCCCAGGCCTTGCCCCTGGATTACACTGTTTCGCCCCAAACCTCTCCCTTTTTCCAACTTGTTGTTCTTCACGCTAATCTCTAGCTAACCGAACGTCTAGAACATGCTACCTTTTGATCCGTCACTGCAAAGCGTTGTTTGAGTTCAACTCGAAAAATGTTCATTATTTTGTTTTGCATGTGTGAACTGTTATTCAAACAAAAAAAGGCACTTATTTTTTTTTAGAAAATACAAATACAAACTGTCGTCTCCATTGCGGTCTTACATATTAATTGTAGTAACATGTTTACTGAATCGGATTAGCTTGAGAGAAAAATTAAAATTAAGTCCCTGTTTACAGAACATGGAACTCTAAAATGTATACATGTATTTTTACGTTACGTTATGTATTTTTACATGTATTTGTAACTAGCAAAAACCACACGTTTTCTTACACTTCTGTCTGAAGTAATCTTCATATACAAAGCACTTATTACGGGCCTTGTAATATTCACACAAACTCTTGCTTCCTCGAGAATCTTTGCAATTAGAAGGAGCATTTGGATTGGAGGGGCACTCTGCTGGATCGCCTCTCCTGCAATAAAACGGAAGGAGTCTCTTGACAGTTCGTAGCAAAAGATAAGGGAAATGTTACGTTATAGTACCAAGTGGAGTCTAATTCGCTCTATTATCTGTGTTAGTAAATTGTTATTTTCAGTTACCGTATCTATCTTCGATTAAACGTGTGTATGGCAAGATGGTTTACGCGTGATTTTGCGTTTTGCGACTACACTCTCCTTAGGGACAACTCTATAATACAGACACCTCCCTATTACGGACAGTCCACTTGGTTTGACAGAGACCGAAAACTCATATAAACTCTACCTCTGTAACACGGACATAGGCGTACGGGCAATTTTTTGCCGGGGGGGGGGGGGGGGAGGGGGGTGAAACATTTGCCCAAAAAATTCACTAAAAGTTTTTAAAAGTTTCGAGCAAGGTTTCGAGTTCAAAGCGTCGTTTTATTTCTTAACAAGTGTGAATAAAATCTTAACAAGAGTTCGAGTTCAAAGCGCGAGTTCGCGTCTTTGCAAGTATAACTAAACGATTCGAGCAAGGCTTCGAGTTCTAAGCGTCGGTTCGTTTCTTCACAAGTGTGAATAAAATCTTAACAAGAGTTTGAATTCAAAGCGTAGGTTCGCGTCTTCGCAAGTGCGACTAAAAGTTTCGAGCAAGGCTTCGAGTTCTAAGAGTCGGTTCGTTTCTTCACAAGTGTGAATAAAATCTTAACAAGAGTTTGATTTCAAAGCGTGGGTTCGCGTCTTCGCAAGTTCGACTAAAAGTTTCGAGCAGGGTTTCGAGTTCTAAGCGTCGGTTTGTTTCTTCACAAGTCTGAATAAAATGTTAACAAGAGTTTGAGTTCAAAGCGTCGGTTTGTGTCTTCACAAGTATGAATAAAAGGTTTAATAAGGTCTCATTTTGAAGCGTTGGTTCGCGTCTTTATAAGTATGAATAATAAGTTGTGCGTGGTTTAATTTCACGTTCATAGCGTTGGTTAGTTTCAGGCGCGGAAACCTGTCCTGACGAGTACAAATTTGACGCTACCTACTCCCCCAGTGTAGTTAAATTGTCATACCGACAATCTTCCGATTAGTCACGAGCTTTTCCGGTTAGCTTCGACCAGAGTCCCTTAGCGCAACCAAGAACAAAGGGACTATTGTTTAGTGCTTAATCCAAAAAGTTGAAACACAACAATAGACCATTTCTTGATACGAAGTTGCCCAAATTTTTACGAAACAGTCGAGAAGAAAGGAGGGTCATACGGTGCAGTAACATAGGCTTACAAATGAAGTGAAAAATCTTACATAAGAATCTATCATATGAGCTCATAAAACACGTTAAAAGAAATAGCTGTCTCTACCATATCGACGGCCGAAGATATCAACAAGACGATGCCCATTAAATGCTAATAAGTGCGATGACAAGTAATAATTTAGGCCAAGTTAAAAAAAAAAACAAATGTTTCTCGTCCGGATTTCTATAAAAAAGAGAGCGGGCGGGCGCATTTTTTTTAATTATTTATAATTTTGTTGCATTCCATACCTGTGTTGTTCGAAAATCGATATTTTTTCCGCCGTCGTCAAATTCTCCGGCCAGAAGCGAACTTTCAAAATAAATCCTGCAAGGTAATTGACCTATCCAGTACGGACCTAGCGTAACAAGGATTTAAAGCTTTGGCCTTAGTTTGTATTAAAACGTAGACAAAAGCCATGTCTTACTCCATACAAAGTGAAAGTAAACATTGTTGGTTTTTGTTCGTTCTAACTTTTCCAAAAACAAATAATAAAAAAAGAGAGGCGGCCCCAAGAAAAGAAGCGGGCGGGGACGAGAAACATTTGTTTTGTTTTAATTTTTTACTTGGCCTTACTGACACGTTGTCGCCCCATCAGATGCTGCGGAGGTACGTTTTCAATCTGCGCAACGCACTGAATGATCGTTCTGCAGAACACGATGTAGCAGGTATCACTGCATGGATATGAACCACGTAAGGAAACTCTGAAAACCTATCAAATAGATCGTTCTCTTGCATTGTCTCCAGCATTTCTAAAACAGTCATGTAGCCTAATCCGCTTACACGACGAAAACTCGCGCACATTTTCTGCTCGGATTCCAGAATCTCGCCGTCGATTTTGTAAAATTTAGCAACGCGGAGAAGCTTTCTTTATCAGGTGTTTAACTGTGACAGATATTTGCCGTAAAGTGCCCAACAGTAAAAAAAATTACAAATATGTATATCAACAAATGACCCTCTTCACTATTAACCAGAAACTCATCAGGTGCTAAGCAACCACTGCCTCGTGTGTTAACTGGCTTTAACACGCCGACTTCAGGTTAAAATAGAAAATATCTATCTCTTAGAAAAAAAACTTCTTTAAAATCTGGCTTTGCCCAAATTTCTCTTGCTGCCCAAAAAATACGGCTATGAATACGGACACCTCCATAATATGGACACTCTTCTCTGTTTCTTTTGTGTCCGTATTGCGTTACCGTAAAAGTCTACGGTAATCTTAACTAACTAACTAACTAACTAACTAACTAACTAACTAACTAACTAACTAACTAACTAACTAACTGGAATGGCGCATTCTGCATTCACAATATTTGTTAGTAAACCTTTTGCTAGGCTAAATACCAAACCTGCAAGCGATAATTAAACCTTGCAGAAAAAGAGCCACGTGATTGAAAACTTACCTTCCAGGATCAACGATGCGATAAACTTTGCCGCCCTTCTTTGTACTGCTGGGAAGGCTCGTAGAGAGAATATACAGCTCACCTAAACAGTAAATAGTATAATCAAATCTAGCAAAACAGATGCCTTCATGAAAGTGAAAGAACATATAGTCTCTGGATACTGTAGAATTACAAGGTCCATCTATGTCCAGGATTAAACGCAAGTATTGTTTGATAGGTACTTAATGTTTCACTGGCTAATTAGTTGTCATTTTTCTACTCCTTCATATTTTACAGCATTAGATGTGTTTTGATGAACTTTCATTAATGAGGACACTTTCTGAGGCCTAGCTATAATAAAGTGCGTGCATCTCATTTGCTTTTAATTCTGGAGATGTAGATAGATGTGTGGCAAAGTCTACAAGCAAGTCTTACCACCACAGGGACTAAGTTTAAAGTCGGTATAAAGCAGCTAGCAGTGATCCAAGCGAGAGAGACCATGCGTACTTAAAAGAGTGCTTAGTGATGAGATTTAGATTAATTTGGAAGCCATAACTTGATGATGAAGTCAGGGAGATACTTTACCCCTAAAATGAAACACCTTTATTCCTCTGACAAGAATGCTTTTTACCGTTTTTAAGGAAACCTCACTGTTCCCAACTTATAGCAGTTAAATTGTTGAATATGTTGTCTTGACTGAAAATTTGTTGAAGTTAATAAAAAAAAATAAACATCAAGGTAAATGAAGGTAGGAAATAAATCTGTGTCACTTTGGGGCTTAAATGTTCCGCGTACCTCCATCTATTTTGCATTATGTGACGTCACATGGTTGCTACTTTTATTAGAAAACCACAGCTCTTTTAATTTGTTGTTGACGTCACGCGCGCATGACGTCATAAAATGACGGCGAGCATGATATTCAAGATTCAAAATGGCAGAGAATTTTCTGTTTCTCTAACAGTGGAGGATTCCATATAAAAAAGAGAAAGTCATATTTATAACTATACCTTCCTCGTCTTCACCAAAAGACAGAATGTAACGTTCAAACTCTCCGCTCAGCTTATTGGTGCAATACTTGTCATCACCAAAGCAAATTTCTTTGTCTTCCCAAAGCCCTGTCGTCTTGTTTTCGGTCAGGGTGAACATTCGACTGTTAAAAAAAGGCGAAAAACTGATCAACGATATCAGTTGTAAAACGTAAATTACCTTTGACACTTAACTTTCCGCAAGATAATGAAGTCAGTCCAATTTTGTTTGCCAGATGTAGCTACGTCTGAAATGCTCTCACAAATCAATTTTATAGATAGATAGATAGCAGTTTTATTGTGAATATACACTTAGCTTTTGTGAGCCCAGCACGCTAGACTCACCAGCTAGTTTCCAGGTATAACACACTAATTAATTTATGAAAAAGTGAGAACGCCAAATGAAAATTATTAAACCGATTTGATACTATTAATTTTATTTTATTTACTATTGTAGCACACCGCGCAGTCGTGACACCGGAAGGAAAACGGACAAAGAGGAGACCAAAAACAGTATAGGGTAGGAAAGAAGAGTAGAGGAAGAGCATCAACAGCACTATCTGTACGTGTGTTGGAACGTAATCGCCAGAGGATGTGAAATAAAGAATTGAGTATCTTGCCCCCTCTTTGCTTCAGCGGGCGCGATGAAGAAGAGTACGCGAGTGAGTACCTCGGCGCGCAAGGCATGCAGAATGAAAAAAAAGAACACGCACTGTACTTACGAGGTTATGGTGTCTCCAAATATGTACTTGCCATATAAGTTTGGGTTTTGACAGCCGCGGTACACATAGCCTCCCACAATCGATTTGCCAACTGAGTGATTGTAGGCGAAAATTGGTGGAATGGCATCACCTTCATAAAAAAATAATAAAGGTATATTAATAATAATGGTATATACACCAAAACTTATAGCTAACAGCAAACAGCAAAACTGACCAATCAATTTTGGGTCAGTATTTACGCCATTGACTGACAAACAACTTTTTACTTCATTGACTCTGAAAATGATTTTTCGCGGGCATACCTTGGTATTGTTGCGGAAACTATTTTTGGTTTACTTTTGTGTTGTCGTTGGGGTATTGTTTAGCGTCTTTTGAGTCGTTTGTTTGTGACCGCACCATCCGCAACAGAAAGCTAGAAAATTCCACTTTTGCTCAGTAGGTCAAAAAGTCAGTCACCAACCACAGTCCTTTTCACTGAGGACTACCCTCCCCCGGACGATCACTCTACACGGAGGAGCTCCTGGGTTCAAACAATTTACTTAAAAATAGTAGATGTTTCCAGTTTTACTTTTCAATGATATGCCTGAAGTTGTATATTTCAGTTCTGTTTTTTCTAACTTGTTGTGTGCACGCGACAGTGGTGTAATGGTTATCATGGCGGCTTCCCAAGCCGTTGACCCGGGTTCGATTCCCGGCTGTCGCAATTGTTTTACTTTTTTGTTAAATATCGACCTTATTCTCACTTATTTCGCGAGAACTATCAAAATTTTCGAAGACAAAAATCGCAATAAAAATGATAAAGTTGAAGCTGTTGCTTTATTTCAGTTATTCCAACTTGTTTCAGCATCACGTTTAGGATGAACTGTCCTCTGCAGCTAAGTTTTTTCAAAATCTTGCTTTTGCAGTCGTAGATGTACCTATCGTGTATTTAGACTGTGGAACACCTTAAGCTTGTTTTGTTTGCTGTTGTTTTTACGATGACGATCATATAAATTATGTTGTTCTTATGTCAAAGCTAAATATTGAAGAATAGGAAGAAATCGCGAAAATTAATACATTCCAATACTACCTTCCTCTCAAAATCGCGAAGTTAGTACTTGCGAAATTTAGTGAGAATAAGGTAAATAATTCCCATCAGCTCGTCGAGAAGCTTCAATGCAGTGACAAACGGAGATTTCATGATCATATAAAATAATACTTACGTACTAACGCTGTTCCACAAAGCTTCTTGTCATAACATTCGAATCCCTCATATCCTCTCCATCCGTAATTTCCTCCTTTAACAATAATGTCAATTTCCTCGTATTTGTTCTGGCCCACATCTCCGCAGAATATCCTGCCTTTCCCCTCCCCCGTCTTCCGATCCCCTCTGTCCACCGAACATCGCCACATGTTACGACCGCCGTAAGCGTACATCTCTGGTCGAGTCCCTGGGGCACCTATGAACGGGTTATCCGAGGGAATTTTATAGCGATATCCCCGTGCGTCAACGTCGATACGGATAACACTTCCAAGAAGAGTCGACCTGGAAATAAAATGCAACGATTACATGTAGTTAAAAGAGATCAGTCTAGGCAAAAGTAAAGTAACTTCGATTTCTGGCAGAAGGGAGTATGACGGAGTCACACTTCCGGAGTAGGGGGGAAGGGAAGGATTTGGAGAAGGGAAAATTGCCTAGGGTTTCGAGTTTACCTCGGTGTAAGAACCTGTGATATTTTTCTTTGTTTTGGAGCTCTTGGTTTCCTGATCTGTATTGTTTCGAGGTTCTTTGTTGTCTTGGTCGTTCTTTGTTTTACGTCAATGGTGCGTTTCACAGGTTCTTATACTGAGCATACTGAGGATGAGCCAGAGTTTCAGAATTAAGGGGAGCCTCACTCCCCCACTCAAAAAAGTACCCTCCCCCCGTGTCACATTCGCATCTTCCCACTCTGGCATCTTCCTAGGCATCGTGGAACGCAAGGATACGGCAAAACCGTATTGAATCAAGGGAACGTCGACCATTCTTGAGTTGTTGAGATCCCCGTACTTTTCATTCATATTATTACGGATTGTGAACGACTGGCGTGTGACTGAGGAACTTGTCACGTACGTGAATTGCGTTACTGTTAGATTTCGTGTGGCGTGACATAATAAATGTCACAAAATGAAACAATGTTAAGCAATCATACAAACCTGTTCAAACCATTACCAATCTCTCCAAATGGATCTCCTGCTTTTCCGCCATCACCGAGCGTCAAGTACAGATATCCATCAGAACCGAAAAATATCATTCCACCATTGTGATTATCTGCGGGTTGATTGACCTCAAGGATGACTTCCTCTGATCTTCTAAGTCCTCTGTTACGGTTGTAAACTGAAGCTCTGAATTCGCTCAATACCGTTCTGTGATCAAATGCCAAGAAAGGGGGTTTGTTTTTGTCCTTTTTGTGCCCCGATTTTCTGCGCAAACGAGTCGAGTAATACACGAAGAATCTGTTATTGTTTTTAAACGCGGGATGAAAAGCAATGCTCAGAAAGCCTCGCTCGTCACCAAACGATCCCGAGGTCAAGACACGGTCAGTGAGATCTAAAAATGGCTGCTGTAACAGTTTTCCCTCAGCTGAAATGATGCGAATTAAGCCAGGCTGCTCGGCGATAAACAATCTTCCTGAGCCGTCTGACGCGTGGACCGCAGCTAAAGGATTGCGCAGTCCGCGCGCCATCTCCTCTACGCACAAACAGTTTTGGTTTGAGTCGTAATTGTATTTTCGGGAAAGATTTTTCTGATCGACTGTTTCCACATCTGGAAAACAGTAGTCATCGTCTTCCAGCTTCAATCCTTCACACAACGATTGCGCGGTTAAGGGAGCAGGAGTACTTGATGAAGATCTAAGCTTCCATTTGCCCGTTGACACAAAATGCGTCGCTACGTCATTGCATTCTTTGTAAAAATTCTTGCAGAAATCAGAACATAATCCTGGCGCCGCTGTTGATGAATCAAAATTCTCGTTGCCTTCTGCTGCATAAATGTGAGCAGCATACCGATGGCATTCGAGGCAAAGAATCGTTTTCACTAAGCTAGCGCACTTTGGCCTGTTACCCAATGAAAACCGTGACGATAGCTTGTTATACTCGTTCGAAATCCCCTGATCGCGATTAGATGTACAGCAACCATACTCAGAGTATTTTTGTGAGCAAAAGGAAAGGCCTGATGCCACTTGAAAGGGCGCTCTATAATCCAAGCATTGGGGATGGCCTTCCACTGACTTTCGGTTAAGAAGCAGCAGCGTGCTGCAAACACCAAACAGTAGACGAGCTAAGCGTATGATCAGCCTCATTTTGCTGTCTTTGTACGTACAAAACACAGGGTAAATAAGATACTTGAACGTGACCTCCTTTACATTGCAATTTGAGACGGAAATCTAGTTTCCGGTTGTAACTAAAGTGGGGAATTACGGAATCGATACATAGGTCTGCAATGAGTACAGACTACCTACGTTCGAGAGGAAGATAAACGCGGGATTACGAACAACCCAATCTTAACAATAATGTTTTAAAAATTTGTTTGAGCCTTTTTAACTTCCAAAGAAACTGAATGCTATGGATCACGGATGAATGATAGTACTCCATCTTGTAAACCGACAGCAAAGTTCATCATGTTCGCCGAGCGCGGGACAAAGAAAAATTCTGAGCCCCCGAAGTGATTCGAACCACGATCTCCCAAATACCAGGCGGGTGCTCTATACGGAGAGATTCAAGATGAGCAAGGCTGAGCAAGGCCATTTACTGGGTTCATATGGCGGTTCATATGTGACGCGCGTCACGTCCTGCCTCAGCAATGCTACCATCTCGCTGTCGACATTGCTTATCCTAGCAGTATGCAGAACACGTCACATATGAACCTAGCTCAGTGGATAGAGCAACCACCCGGTGTCTAGGAGATCATGCTCCATTCCTGTCGGGGACTCAGATTTTTTCTTTGTCTCCCGCCAGCCCAATGGGCTCCTGCCCACGCTCGTGCCATGACGAACATTAAATCTTTCTCATATCACTACCGAGCTTAAAATTTATCATCTTTCTTTATTTATCACGGATTATTTTGTTTTGACAATTATATTTTATATGTTTTGGATTCTCGCGTCAAAATAGCGGATCCGTCACGCGTACGTCACGGATCATCAGTGCGTTACTGGACTGGACTATTATCGCCTATATATCACGGGACAAAATCTGTCACGTGGGTTTCGCCAACCGGTCCCGGAAATAGCAAGATGGCGGGTTCCAAAGATGGCGAAGAGTTTAAGCAGCTGAACTCAAATTCTGTTGAGGTGGCAGTCATCGGGGCCGGATTGAGTGGTATGGCTGGTTGTCTCACTATATTTGGAAAAATTTCCGAATACGGTAGCCCCATACTTTAATAATTATGCATCCAAGTTATTCCATTAAATCCTTCACACACGTATAGCAGTCGACAATTGGTCAGTCATGATTATGAAATTTATGATTTCTGTTCATTATGGAACGTCGAGGGTGACAAAATTGTATGTATAATATAATTAATAAAGCTTATTGAGTATGGGGTTATACGGAAATCTTGTCCTTTATATTTAAGCTTATATCCATCCTTTTTTCGTGCGTGATTATTTGTGTTCACGTTGGTGGCTTTCTCAGGTTTGTTTGCAGCTAAAGTTCTTCAGGAGGAATACGGTATTGATGTTGTAGTTTTAGAAGCAAGAGATCGAGTTGGGGGAAGAACTTTTACCGTAGCGGTAAGATATCTCATGCATCTATAGGATGATGTATTATGAACTACTGTTAGCTGTAGTTTCTAGTAATGTGAATTTCACAGTTGATCACCAATCAGCCCTTTTTCCTCTGGCAGGGGTGGTTGAGTGGATTGTGGTTGGGATTGGGATTGGTAAAGGGGTGCATTTATAAACCAAACGTTGGTTCTCACGAAAATGTGAACTTATACTTTTACATTCATGCTGTGTTGCAGAGTCAATCTTCCTGCAAACCACCCTGTGAGCAGAGCCTCTTTTTACTTCCCTGTGGTTGAGAATTGGGAAGGAAAAGAGGCTCTGCATAAATCATGTCAATTCTTTAAAGTTGCCGCGGTCCCAAAGTTCAGGCTAGTGAGTTGGATAAAACCGTTTTTTGCTGCGTGGGCATTAATTTTTTGGTGGGGTTGCCATTGTCTGGTACATTTCATTAAATTGTTCATGGGTCTTATATTCTTTAATTTTCAGGATCCTAGTTATGGTTTCTGTGACCTGGGTGGTGCTTATGTGTGTGAAACTCAGACAAGACTGTTAACACTTGCCAAGCAGCTGGGAGTCGAAACATATCAAGTGTTTGGTCAGGGACAATCTGTTGAGCATTTCCTGGTAAATTGATCTGTTATTACTATTGAATTTCATTTTATCATGTTACCAGGGCTAATTACATGAGCTGGGCTGGCTCAATTTGCTAAGATCTCGACCAATTTATTAAAAGCAACAAAAGTTAACCTTGTGATTTCATGACAACCGAGCCAGCCTGGTTGGCATGATACTAGGATCCTGGCTAGACCGGGCTGAGATTTTTCCACGTAATCACTGATGTTCACCAGGCCAGATCTTTTTTTGCAAACACAAAAATCAAAACAATGTGTAAGAGATAAAAATACAAACCAGTATGTACATTTAAAAAAAAATTGTTTTAACTTTTTTTTTCTAATTAACTATATTGACCTCAGTGATATGATCCTTTTCGAAAAATTTAAGTTTGCATGAAAATTTGCTTCTCTACTGAATTAAGTTATGCTGATTTAAGCATCACATAAAATTAATGTATCTTAGTCACTTTCAACATCTAAACCGATTTCTGATTCAGGGTAGAAGAGTAACCAAGCAAGGGGCCCTTCCATCCATGGGATCCTTACTAGGGGCTCTAGATGTGAACAACTTCTGGCAGCTCCTAGACAAGATGGCCCGCCAGGTTCCTTTGGAGGCCCCCTGGAATGCTCCACATGCCTTAGAGTGGGATAAGATGACTGTCAAGCAGTTGATTGATAAAAAGTGTTGGACAAGGTGAGAAGAAAATTACTCCCTCCAATATAATCAGCTTAAAATTTCCTTCATACAAAACCTTTCATTGTTTGAACTTAAAAACACACTAGCCACACAACGACGTAATGGTATGGTCATCCAAATGCGAAAAACACCTAACGTTGCTATTTTGTGTCTCCAGTGTGAACAACTACATAGCAAAAACAAATTGACATAAGCATAAAGATGGCCTAGCTCACCACGAGTCTCTCGTTAGAGCGCCCAACTGGTATCTGGGAGGCCATGGGTTCGAGTCCCGTCGGGGACTCTGACTTTTTCTTTGTCCCATACTCATGTAAATGTTGAAAGAAAGAAAGAAAACTGATCTTTTTTTATGTCATAATTATCCCATTGTAAGTGTCATAATAATAATTTATGTCGTTAACTCGCTATTGTTTTTAGTTACAGCTTGTCTTCTTAACTCTTAAATCTTTTTTTGTTTTCAGATATGGAAAAGCTGCAGCAACTGCATATGTACAAGGAATTCTCACTTCAGAACCCTACGAGATCTCACTGTTGTTCTTCCTGTGGTATTTACATTCTGGGGGAGGTAGGTCTGGTTTTTATTGTCTTCCATTGGCTTTGTTATCCCATGAACTTCCTACAATGATGTACCAATTGCTTCATTCAAAGTTTTCACTAACTAAAACAAATCAGGGTCTTGTTAACCTCTGAATAGTATCATGACAGCAGTTTATGCAGAGATTCCAACCCTCCCGTTTCAGCCGGAAACTTCCCATTTTCGGTGATCATTTCCGGCCTCCCGTTTTCGCTCAATATTCTCCCGTTCATTGTAACTTTCCTCCAGCAAAGTAAGATAACATTTTCTCTGCTACACTAGCCTTCTTTGCACAATCCTTTGTCGTTTCTCTATGGTATCTCCGGCAATCATCTCGGGCTTCTTTTACCTTTAGTGCTTCCTAGCATGAGTCCACTGTTTTTTGGACGCAGTAATGCAATGGATTGCCTCGACTTCGTGCGACGTTTGCGTTCCTTCAGTTTTGCGTGGTTTTCAGTGTTTTTTTTTTTTGTTGGTAAATTTCCATTGACTATGATCTTAAAATACAGGAAATGTCATCTTAGAGGCCTTTTTTTTCAAAATTTTTCCTGGGG
Source organism: Oculina patagonica (assembly GCF_052425735.1). Classification (NCBI taxonomy): domain Eukaryota; kingdom Metazoa; phylum Cnidaria; class Anthozoa; order Scleractinia; family Oculinidae; genus Oculina; species Oculina patagonica. The sequence continues at coordinate 35,921,326 of NC_135770.1, forward strand.
TGCATGCCCACGGACTCCATGGAGGCTTGCACCTTTGGCACTAGTAGCCGTGACCAAAATCTCCCTTTTTTTCTTCTCTGAGGGTTTTCTTCTCTGTTCTTGAGTGATATGACCATTGGTGCCTATCTCCTGCCTCGTCCCCAGGCGTCCTCGTCCTTGGTCGCGCACGGTTCGCTTGGTGTTGTGGGACTGACGTGCACGGTTCGCTTGGCGTTCTGGGCCTGATGCGGACGGGGAAGCGGACGCCTGGCAGATCCTGTTCAGTTTCTTGGCAAAAATGTTCGGTTTCTCGTCAAAAGGCGTTTTAGCGCTTTTAACAAGTTTAACGGTCAAGAAATCAACACTGGGAGCTACGTGGAAGTTAGCACTGTCAACATGGGGATTTTGACGGCCTTTCGGATCGTTTTCGTTGCTCTATCGAGCCGATTCTTTTCAGCGTTCACTGAGGCTGGTTTCAGCAAAGCGGGGGTCCCCTTGCTTTAATCTAATGTTGGCGGAAATCTAGCTCAAAATCAGCGATTTATCCGGAGAAATGGTATGAAATCTGAGCAGAAGATTGAACAGAGAAAATCCCACTTTGATTGCGAGAAGATCGTCAATGGCGGAGGGTAAAGAATCTCTGCCGTCGTTAGAAAATTAAATTTCTTTATAAGCTTCGAACTGAGGGTAAGTTTCCCTTCAATCGATGCCAGAGCTGGTTTGTTTCGTTTCTGAGCAGTGCTTAGCTTCCTTACATTTCGGTATACTTTTATTTGTACCTCTTGGCCGTTAAACTTCAGCTATAAAGTCTATAAGCAGCGCTCCAGAGAGAGCTGTTCAAGTGCTAACAAGTGTTTTATCAAATTAATGTTGTCCAACGTAGGAGATCTTATGAGAACATGACACATAAACAATTATAATGTGTGCAGATATTTTATTCTAGCTAGGTTAACCTCATAATTTACCTTTCTTGACAGAAAGTACAATTATTGAAATTTCAACTTTGCGTAGTTCTGTTTATTTCAGCACTTAATGTGTTAGTGACCAGAGGAGGCAGATCCTACTCAAAATTTCTTTTTACTGATTCAAGTGTTAATATCGAAATTACTCTCCGCTGATTAATTTGTGTGTTTCTCGTCACTGTACTGCTTGATAATGCATTGATACTGTAAGGAGAAATAAGGTTTTGGTCACTCTTTTGGAGGATTTAAGCAGGATAAGACTTTGACAAACTTGTAACAAAAAAAAATATAGTTTTTTCTAGTTGTAGTGTCACAGGGAGTGTTTTTTTAGTAGGTGTTTTTAGAGAATGTGTGGCAAAACTTTATTCCTACATAAGGGTAACAAAACACTGGACTATGACAGACAGCAAAACTTAAATCATTTTTGTCGGCCCAAGAGTTTATGGCTGAGATAGTGTAGGAAAATAAATTGAGATGCCAGGCAATTTTACATCAAAGGGTTTGTTACTGACTCTTAAATGCATTTCATGTGAACATGGCAACTCCTGGCTAACCATATTCAATTTGATTAAAATAAATAAACCGGCAAACCAGGAGTTGCCACTTTTTCCCCAGTCTGCTAATAGCCCACTGCCTCTAGCAGTCTTGGAAAACAATTAAAACACTTTAAATGTTGAATGTATGCTTTGCCTACCCTGCTGCTTTATACCCATGACAACAGCTGTTATAAGAGAAAAATATACCTTTTTACATTTTTAAAAATATTTTTAGTAGTACTGATTTTGCAAAACCATTCAGACATTTCCCTTCAATTTGCAAAAGTTATCTAGCCAGGAGGGTTTTTCCTGCATGGCCTTAACCTACTGTGAATTTAAATAAGTTGTGCATGAGATAATCTGAGGATTACTGTTTGTACGACAATTTCGTTGGTGGTGCCCTTCATCTGATTATGATCTAGACATAACAGTTAACCAGTACTTCTCCTGAAAATAAACTTGATTGATTTTCTAAAGTGATTTACTACCCTCTTCAACCCTCCATGTACAGTTCACCCAAGCTCCTTTTGTAATTAGTTAATATCAAGTCAGTGGGAGCATAACAAAGGCCTTTAGACACCAAATTTGCAAGCACAAAGTAAACATTTCTTTTCAGTGGCTAAAAAAGTAATGAATTTTACAAATACATGTACTATTTTAAATTTGTAAAGAATTACAGGAGAGTGATAAAAAATTAAGAGGGGTTTGTTACTAGAGTTATTTAGAATAGAATGATGGTGGGCCTTGGATGTTCAAAGATGCTAGCCTTGCATATTAATACATAAATATTTATGAGAAAAATTATCTTTCCATTTTTACAAAGCAAGATTTCAAGATGATCTTAAATCATATACCGCACATGAACCATTCTAAAAACTTCATGAAAACAGTGTCACATTCATCAGAAATGCTCTCTGCACCTGCCCCAAATTAAATGCCTGCATGGCATGGCATAGGGTACATTCCAAACAATTTAGTTGCCTCAGTTGCATTCACAGCATAAATGGCAGACTCACTGCCACAATGCTTAACAAAAAAAATGTGTATTTATCCTTAATAAATTGTGGTTTAATGGGAAAAAAGTCACCTACTGGCAATCAATAAAAAAAATTGCATTGAAAAAAATTACAGTTATGATATTAAACATTTTTAATGTAATTTTTATTTTCAATTAATAAAACAACTATCAAAGGTTGTGCTTGATTACTGATAAGCAGATAATTAACATTTTGTTGAAGTAAACCAGAGATAGTAGAAATGACATCCCAAAGACAGATGAATTGTTATTTGTATCGATGGATTCATACTGTTGTTGCATTATCTTTGTCGCGTCTGGCTTAAATGAGCATCCATGGAATAACTAAAAGGCAACTAACTCTCGGGCTCTACGAAAAAAATTCTACACAAAACAATAATGGAAAGGATAACTAATTTTCTTGTCATTTACACTCGGATTTACAAGACAACTTCGATAAACGGAAATGAGTACCTGTCTCTCTTGGAGTTCGGAAAATGTCATTAGACATTTCAACGTCTCTTTGCCGTAAAGGATTTAAAGCTTTTTTAACTTCACAGAGTGCCTCGTATGCTCCTCCTGGCTCTTCTCAAGCTGAGCTGGGACATGAAGCGTGCGAAAATGGTGGTGAAGTCTGTCGTCTTAATAAGAATATTTTTCATAAAAGATGTGTCCAAGGCGCTCTGTGCTGTAAAAATGCTAAATAGACGGCTCTTTTGCTGTTTTTAATACACATTTCAGGGTTGATGACATTTTGGTCCGCCATATTGAATGCAAGATCTGCCAGGCACTCCGCGGCTCGCTCCCTAACCATCAATCCCCGCGCTCCCTGTTTTCCCGCCTTACCGCCTCCGGCCAATCGGCGCCTGGGGACGAGGCAGGCCTATCTCAATTCCGCCAGGGACAGGGACACTCAATATAATTGCTACTAGTAATAGTTCTCACTATAAAGCTGTCCCCGCCTTTTTATAATTTGTTTTACAGCAATAATCTATGATTAGTGGAGTCTTTTTGTCGCCTTTAAAATTAGGCTTCTTTTTTACTGTGTCATGTACGTCAAGACATTGTTTGGTCTGTTTGTTGCGGAATTTCTTGTTGTGTGACACCATTGCGTCCTAAAAATATTCACAAGTTCAATTACCTAGCGCGCGGAAATAACACCTAGCGGAAATAACACATAACACATTATTCGTGGTGACAACGTGCAAGATTATTTCCGGGCTTATAACATTCACAAGTAACTTACAATAATTTCCAGGCCTAAAAGCCTAAAAATTCCACGAGTAACAAAATATGGCACATTCAAAGATTCGAGAAAACAATTTTTGATCCTTATTCAAGCCACTTTTTGGATCAAATAATCTGACAGTTTGTTAGCGAAACGAATTACCAGGTATTACATGACAAAGTTCACGCTTTTTTCTGGTTGTAAGATGTATACGACACAGTCAACTCCCGAAAGCAAACCACCTTAACACTCGAACCATCTCTTGGAACACACGTAGCCAAGAACACGAAACCGATTGCTCGAAATCTTTCGACGTATTACTAACAACTGCTTCAAATATCACTTAACACAACCAAAGCAGAGAAACCGCTCGAACAATCTGTAAACACGCGTAAGCCAAAAATCAGAGTAATCAACGTGTGACAGATGCCAAAACACGCGTCAGTCTTTTTAATACCGTTCTAACCCAAGATAGGGATTTTCATTTACCGCTACCCCCCTGTTATTGTAATGTCATAATACCCATAACTCCTTCGGGAATCTTCTGCTTATACGTCATCATTACCCAGAGAAGCTTTGTGGCAAAACGTCATCATTACCCTACATTCCTCGCGGCCTTTTTCGAGCAAATTGAGATTTTTTCTGGTATACATACCGTATATTTTGACTGTAAGTACATTCTCTATATATACGCGCAAGCTACAATGAATGCCTCCTCGGGCTTTCGTCTCTGGGCGAAAGCCCTGCGGGGGCAATAAAGGCTGGTTTTGTTATTTTCTTGTTTCTGATTGGTCCACATGTGCCAGCAGGCTAAAGTATATTTTTGCCCCTGAATTCACCATTGGGCCAATCCGGGGGGGGGGGGGTACTCGAAAAAGTTTTGTACGGAGAGGCTCCGCACGGAGATCCAACCCCTTTCCCTTTTATATACCATTTTGATAGAAAAGGTACCCCTTTTGTATACCTTTTATTGCAAAAAGGGACCCCTTTCATCTACCTACATGACATCACATTTACCTAAAACGGGAAGTTTTCTTGTCATTTTTATGTAGCGCTTAATAAATTAAGACAATACAGCCAAAAGTTGCGTCTGCTCGAAGTATTTAATGTAAAGGCCTTTAAAAATATCATTATGGCAGAATTCCCTACCCTTTCATATGCCTAAACTTGTGAAATCCCTACCCTTTTATATACCTGGAGCCTGAAAAAGGTACCCCTTTCGGGCGGAGCCTCCCCGTATAGCCCATTATAGGGAACCCCCCCCCCCGGGGGGGGGGGGCAATGAAATTATTGTAATCTAGATTTTTCCTACTGGTTATATTATTTTAGTATTTATTGTATTAGTTTTTAATTAATACCTTTGCTCTGCAGGTACAAAACGTAACATTGAATTTGAAGAAGGTGGTGGCCAGGTTGGTTAATAATGTTGGTCACCTGTATATATATGCCATATTGACATCAGTCCATCCTTTATTCCAGCAATAAATACCCTATAATAAGAGTGCATAATGCAAAGCAGGGAATTAGGTACACTCTACAATATGTTCTCTTCTTGCAACATAATTTATTAGTGCTAAGAGTGTTGTGTTCAAGTTTATTTTCATGTTTAGAACCTTGTTAAATTAAGTTAATGGGCACTTCAAGAGATACTTCCAAGGTATATTACTACATTGTATTAATAAAAATAAGTGCCCGACTTCATTGTGCTGGAAATGTCTGCAGTTATTAATAGGTCATTCATTAATAAATTTAAAACTATAGCAAATGCAAAACTAAAATATTGTTTGCTTTTAATGGCCAACTTAGGAAATGAAATTATATGGAGGTTCTCAGACAATCAGTGTGAAAATGGCTGAACATCTTGGCGGTAAGATCTTGGAGATTAGCGATGTCAGTCTAGTAGCAGTCAATATTATTTTAGTATCGTTTACTTATAAAAGCTTAATTGGCTTTCAGACAGAGTGAAGCTAAACAGTTGTGTTGTTGGAATTGAAGAATATGACGATCATGTTAAAGTGAGATGTGTAAATGGAACAGAATACAAGGTATATTTATCTGATGATGTGCATGCTGTTGTAAATACTACTTATGTACTGATCAAGACTGGATGACATACACTCTCAAATTTCTCAAAATCTGGTTAGACCGACAATGCAGAGGACTTGAACCTGGGAGTTCAAGTGAAGAGAAAAACTCTAGATTAACCACCGAATTCTCATTAAAGGGACTATGTCACGGATTTTACCAGATTTTTGAACAACCAAAATTTATATTTCTGTCGCATGAAACCTAGAAATAATAGTCCATTTTTATTACAAATTGCTATATTAGAGCACTGAAACTGTTAACTAGCATTATTGGCTGCGGATGGCGCGGATGGAAACGGATTGCAATTTGAAAACTTTAGGCAAACGTTTTCAAATTGTTTCCGCACGTCTTCAAAAAATCGATATTTATAGCCGTAACTTGATTTCTATCCACAAATTAAGGTTATATCTTCCTTTAGATGTTCAAAGATATTGTTTTTTATGGGTTAGGTTGCCTACCACTAATTTCAGAACAGTTTAGACCAAAAATCTGCGAAATCTCCGTGACATAGTCCCTTTAAAAGAAATATAGCCAGTAAGGAGAATTTTAATTATATTTGGTCTGCATTGTTTTTCTTGGCTTGGTTATGAAAGAGGTAACCCTGCGAACACAGAGCGAGAGCCCGTCTTGGACATCTGCGTTAGCTATAGCCTGCATAGAGGCTCCCCAGTGTGGCATGGGGTGCATTCTTGGCTCCCCCAGGACACGCTCGGCTAGTTTCGCTTGCCGCATTCTTTTCACCTTTTTCCAAACTGGAGAGCCTGTTTGCAGGCTAGTGTTCGCAGGCTAGCTTTGTAAACAAATCCAGGTTGTTGGAATCATATTGGCATTGCTGGTAATGAAAATAAGAAGCATTTTGGTTTGGTAAGTCGCTACTTGGCATCATACTGAAAAAAACCCACGCTGAAAAAGAAGGCGAAAGGTTAAGTCTGCACTTGGCCAAAGTAGCCCAAACCACCTGGGCTCATGCCGGTTTCTGGAGCATGACACAATTAGAATGGGATGCTAGTCTAACATAGCATTTTATCAGGTTGACAGTTCACTGGTACCCTGCATGCATATAGAACCATATAGGTGAAGAAAGATGGGGGGGAATCAAGTGCCTTGCTTAAACGCACAACGCAATTACCAATGACTGTTGGCTGACCTTTTTTTTGTTTCAGGCGTCGTTTGTTATAAACACAATTCCTCCAGCACTTCTCGGAAGAATAAGCTTCAATCCTCCCCTTCCAGCCCTTAAAAATCAGGTACGAAACACAGGTTGCCTTTCGAAAAAAACTCCTAGGTGGGTACTGCCATGTGAAACTTGAGGGACGGCGACGCTCATCGGAAAATTTAAATTGAACCCCTAGAGAAGACCAATCTCGGCTTGGCTTAAGGTTTTTGACCCCTTAATAATACCATTTTTCATGCCTGGTCGGTCTACATCGCCGACACAGTATAATGGCGTTTTTTGTATTTCTTCACGTGTAAACAAGACCTTTTCAGCTAAAAATATTGGCTTTACGTCCTGAGCACCCTTAGTGAGACCAAAATGCGTAATCTACACCTCCTAAACGAGATGACAAATATCGCCATCCTTTCATATGGGAATACCCTCAGAAAAAACTTCCTAATGATTTGGTTATTAGTTATTGTCGACAAGGTGTGCAGATCTGGACTTCCTTCTGTATTCGTTAAAAAAACTTTAGTTATAAATTTATATACCGCATTTCCCCAATTCAGCGTCTGGGCACTTTTTTCAAATTTCAGGTTTTCTTGTGAGACCTTATGACAATCTCCATCCCATGCAGAAAAAAGCTTTATTTTACCTTTTATTTTTGGCAACAAACCTGGAATAATTTTGTTTTATCTTATACTTATCTTACTTGATACACAATTACACATTTGTTCTGACTGCTTGTTAAGGATACTAGGGGTGGGTTTTGTTTTAAATTCTATGCGGCGCATTGTTAAGGAAATACGCCTCGTTATTTTATTTTGTCATTCGACTGATTATTCGATTTTGAAAAGAAACTGTCCAGCGATTATCAGAAAACCAGTAGTAAACATGTCTGCATGTAGTTAAGCTTTTGTGAATGTGTTTACTGAAATGTTAGGCAATTCAAAGAATTCCTGTGGGATCCATCATAAAGACTGTGACATTCTATAAACGCCCATTCTGGAGAGAAAAAGGTACAACGGTTTTATCTGCATTATGCTCTGGTGTTTAGTTAACATGAATTGACTGAGGTGGTTCGCAATAGTTTGGACCTTCCCGTCTTTTGGAATCTCTAATAGGTAGCCCAATGGTGTGGCTAAATAACGTTTACTGTAGTCAGCAAATCTTTTTTTGGCCGATCCAGTTGACGTCAAAATTCGTTGCAATGGCAACGTGAAGAGAGGTCAAGTTACTTTGAGTTAACCACGGGTTAGTGAGCGTGCTTTTCGTAACTGTTATTTCGTTAAGAGAAGATTGTCCAAGATTTTCAATGAAGCCCTTCCTGTTTCTGAAGAAGAACCCAACTGTTTTCTCCATTATTAAGATTAACTGAAAGTTGCAGCCTGCTGCAAGACTATTTTTTTGACCTAGTATTTTTTTTTTCTTTTTAGGTCTTGCGGGCTATTTTAACTCGGACGAAGGACCGGTGGAAGAAGGATACGATGACACTAAACCCGATGGTTCACATCCAGCTATAATGGGGTGAAGTTTATCGTATACTTATTAGACTTTTGAAAGTGTTTTGTAAACGGTTAAATGCAATCATGGGCATGCGTAGTAATGCGAGAGGTTAGGTTCCCAAAATCCTCACCAGTGAGGCTCTTCTCGGTTGGTACTGCAAGGAATCCAACAAGGCTCTTCTACGGTTTCATGAGCATGCTGGGTGACTGTAGTTTGTTTATTTACGCTTTAAATTTATGTTTTTTTGTAGGTTTGTATTGGCGGATCGAGCACGCGAGACAACCACTCTAACAAAACAAGAAAGGTTAGCATCCCTCCGTGGTCTTTAATAGAAATAATTTAAAACTGCATTTTACTTGAATAATCGCTGCCACACCGCAGAAGCTTGTAGTGGAAGGAAAACGGAGCGTGCGCAAAGGCACCGAAACGGTTTGTAAGGTAAATATTTCTTGCGCCGGTAACGTTCTCGCCGAAGACAGAACCTTCGTCGCAATTTTCATCGAAATTATGCCGTGATGATGTCATTCTTAGCTGCAGGTTGATTGGCAGCATTCCGTCACTGTATCCAGGCACCGCTTCGAGGACAAATAAACATGCCGGCCTGTTTCCTCCTCTCCCCTCCAACTCCCGTGCTTGGTAAACATATCATTGTCGGCCTCAAACTTGTAACTTTCTCGTTATTTTTTTAAGACTTTGACGTTTTCCTTTCTTCTTCCCTAAACCTGTTTTGTTAACTCTGTTTTGTTGTTTTAATCAGACAGAAACGTGTCTGTGAACAATACGCTAAAATTTATGACACCAAGGAGGCACTTGAGGTAAATATTCTTGATTTTGTAATGTTTAGTTTACTCTACAGTGTTGTCGCTATCAGAATAAGGAATGCACCTCTTTATTCTTGGTTTTGGGCCAGTATTCAGATTGATATCGTGTCAAGATAGCGTCGTACTCCCGTTATTAGCCCAAGGCTTATATTTGCACAAAGTCCCGCTCCCTTTCAGGTCGGCTTATTTTCGGGCAGGGCTTCTATACGCGGGCATATTTTCGGATGGAAATTTACGTTTCAAAAATTTTTATGTTTCTTTTTTAAGGAGATACTGTGACTGATTTTTTTTTCTTTCATATAACTAAAGAATACCACATGGTAAACCTCTCTAAACATAACGACATGAAACCCAAAACAAGTCCTGCTGTCGCTCTGAGCATTCTCTAACGACGTAAAATACAAAACAAGCCCTTCAATAGTGGAGGTGAATAGGAATTTGCTAATCACCTCCGAGTTAACCAATCAGAGCAAGCGAAAAGCACTTTTCACTTGTGTGGTTTGTATTCTATGGGCTTATAATTGGAAAGTTGTATCTTTCTTTCTTCCTGAATATAAGCCCATGACAGCTAATTTTCGGAAGGATTTTTGCGTCTGAGATTTGGGATACCCCTTTTTTTTTGGGGGGGGGGGGGGGGGGGGGGGGGGGGGGGGAGGCGAGGAGCTTATTTTTGAGGCCGACTTATTTACGTAGTCATGTTACTTTAAAATAACACCACGAGCCGGGAGCCCATAATCGCGCCGGCCCACACAAAACAGTATATATTCTATCGGCTGATGTTATGTTTTTTACCTTCCTCAAGCCCATCCTGTATCTTGAGAAGAACTGGATGGCGGATGAGTTTGCTGGAGGCTGCTATGTCGGCACGTTCCCTCCTGGAGTATTAACAAGTTACGGAAAGTAAGTAACTTAGTGTTATTCTTCTTTGTAGGTGTTTTTGAAACTTTTTTATTTTTATCTGTATTAGTTAATTTATTTCGAATGTGTTCCTTATTGTTTAGAGTGTTACGCATGCCTTTTGGTCGGGTGCACTTCGCTGGTACCATCACGGCGTCACTTTGGGCTGGTTACATGGAGGGTGCAGTGGAATCCGGAGAACGGGCAGCTCTTGAGGTAAGCAGCTTCATGTAATACTTCGTAAAAACGTTTTCTGGTGACATTTAAAGATGTTCATGCTACGCCCTGCGTTTGGCTTGCATCTCATTCACATTCTCGACCCCAAAGCACTTCTCTTTTGTGCATGACTGCCAGTCACGTGCAATAGACAAGAGCTCTAGGGTCGAGAATGATCTCATTTAGGGAAGAAGCAATTTTACTATAGTCGCTTGTTGCCATAGAAACAGGAGTTAAACGCCGGCTCGTTTTTACTCCGCCACACAGCATAACTCGGCCACACAGTTCGGCCCAGTAATAGTACATTATAAAGAAAAGAACCGAATATAACGAAACCTCGTTAAAGCGGCGAACGCATTTTGCCAGTCCTTTGGCCCTTCGTTATGTCGAGGTTCCAATGTATTAAAACGTGTAAAGCTCCTTATAATCTCTTATTCCCCGGCTTCGTCGGATTGACATTGCCTAAAGCTGCAAGGTTGATCACTTTAGTAAAATGCATTTCAGGTCCTGTGCAGACTTGGCAAGATGACAGCAGAGGAAACCAGGAGAGGACTCAGTTCTGAGGTAAAGTCTGTCAAAAATAAACGTTAATAAACGTTTCATCTATGAAGATAATCTCATTACAAATATGGTGCGTTAAACAAAATCTAGAGTTGACAAGGATTGAAGAGAGAGTGTCACAACTACAAGGAAATGCACAGGGGGCACTCACATGAAATTAGAGTTATATAAAAACTATTTCTTTTGTACCTGCTATTGATGCGTGCTTTGTTTTGTGGCGGCCATTTTGAATTTTAAATACGCGGTCAGCTGGTGCGAGGTCTGGAACCTGGGTCAGGGACGGCCGAGAAAATAAGGAAATTCTCGGGACATCCGATCGCACAACGAGAATAATTTAGTGTCCACTTTCTTTGAGCTCCGAGCGGTTTCCAAAGATTTCTTGATTTCAGATCTCGCACCAGCTGCTGGCGTATTTAAAATTTGAAATACTTATCCGCCACAAAAACAAAACACGCATTGATAGCAGGTATTAAGGTAATCTTTTATTCAACTCCAATTTTATGCGAGGGCACTCCATGTAAACACAGAAAGTAACCGACTATCAAGTCGTCTTCGGCCAATTAGGGTGCAAATATATCTGTACAGATTTATCAATTTATCAGTACCCGCACAGATTTATAAATTGTCACTTATTTAATTCAAAATTAAGACATTTGTTTTTGACGTCTTGCAATTATAAAATTCAAGGCAAAAGCAACAAAAAAAGTGGCGTCGAGTTTTTGTGTTAGACCACTGTATGCCATGCGTCAGCATTGTCCACCCAGACAAATTTCTTTTTTTTTTTTCGTGTTTTTCAACAGGATTTGGAATCAAAGTTTCTAGAGTTTTCATTTATGGAGAAGTACTTACTGCCGTCCGTTCCAACCTTCCTGGCATGTTCTTCATTCCTGGGTGGTGCGGCTGTTCTCTCACTAGTTTGGTGGAAGTATTATTCATAGTAAATATGGAAAGCCTCCTCAAAATGGTCAACACTAAAACAGCAACTTAAGCCTGGTTTTCACTAGCGACGCAAGCACAAGCGCAAGCACAAGCGCAAGGATAACAGGTCTTATTTCAACGTGAAAAGGGCTTCAACGCAAGCAAAAGCACAAGCGCATTGCATTTTGATGCTTGTGCTTGTGCTTGCGGCAAGCACAAGCACAAGGGTTAAAATTTGTCCTTTTTGCGTGATTGCGCTTGTGCTTGCGGCACTAGTAAAAACCAGGCTTTACGGACAAACCAAAAGGAATCGACTCGTATAAAATACGATGCCACCTTGTGATTATACCTACAATTCAAGCGCACACCTTTAATACCGTGACCGACATCAAAGGGGCAGAAGTGAGTGTATGCATTCTCTGAGAGAGGTGTCCGTATTTTGGAGGTATTCGTTAGGAGAGGTTCTACAACAGTGTTATTTTGCTTTTTACATTAATAAAATAATAAGATTTTCTGACAAATTTGTAATATAGGCTAAATAACTTTTACAGAAGAAAAACTATAAATACTAATTATTTCGTAAACTAAAAATACTTAAATGTAAAATTGTACAATGTACGTCAATAAAATTGAATGGCATAGAATGTTTTATTTTTTATGAAGCTGTCTGCAACGTTGTGTGTGTGCGTGTGTGTGTGAGAAATTTGCCGGTGATCCCGTATCCCGCCCTCAATTTACGAGCATCCCACGTCCTGCCTACAGAAAAGAACACATTCTGGTCCCGCCAAGACAATTTCATCCCGTATCCCGCCACTACATTTTTTGACATCCCGCATCCCGACTGTCTCACGCATTCTCTTCGTTGTTCATTTATTTTGTATATTTTTGGTTGCTTTTACCGTTAGGATTTTATTAGACTACCGTGTATATTTTGCAGTTTCACATCAGCTGTATGGCAGAGTTGTATTTTCAAATTCGAACAGGACACGTCAATATGCATGTCGAACGCATTCCCTAATCTTTGATTGCGACGCCAGGCTCCCAGGTAGGGCAGGGCCATATCAAACCGTTCAAGAGTAAATGGTTATTTTCTTTGTTTTCTGGGCGACGAACTCTTCCTTTCAACTCTTTCGTTGCTAAGGCCCCGTCCACACTGACCCGGGTAAATTTGAAAACGCATCTTTATATTTTATTGTAAATAATTTTAGAGGACCACTGGTTTGTTAGAATTTTTATGCTATTTTAGTGCTATCCTCGTTAAATAAAGACTTTACTTTTACTTTAACTTACTAATGAAGCGTATCGTTTTCAAATTTACCAGGGTTAATGTGGACGGAAAACATTTTACGCGGCGTTTTAAAATTTCTCCGTTTTCAAATTTATCCGGGTCAGTGTGGACGGGGCCTAAGTTTCGCCCAAAAGTACCAGAGGGCAATTAATTGAATACCCATATATTCGCATCTAAATATGCATCTTTTCGCTGATTACGTTATTGCCAGACCACCATTTTTTCCCCAATTTTTCATTAGCGTGCCAGGCCTGTTAGCGTGCGGTCAATGTAACGGGAAGAGCTTTCGGCTCTTGTTTCACCCGCAAATAGCAACGAAACTGGATGCTCTCAGCATGTAGGCCAGGTAAGTGTTTCCTGAATGCACTGGCATATCATTTTTATCGGATATCATTTTGAATTTGTGCCATTAGGATGAAACCATGCGAGGCTGTAAAACTCGATTGAACTTTTAACTTGGGTAATCAATGAAATTTTAAGACTTTGTGGTTTAGCAAGAATATTTGGTAGTTTGCGTGCGCAAGCAAAGAGACAAACATATTTCCAGACAAACAGTGTTTGTTACGCGTTAGTTCTAAAGATGAATTAATTAGTATAAATTTACATTTATGCCATATTAGCTATATATATTTTTAGTCAGGGTCATCTATCCCCGAGCATCAATCATTCATAACGTGGTTTGGAAGTTTTATTTGCACTCCGTTTTGTCGTCATTATCAAACGGCAGCTTATCGTTGTTTAGGGCTTTCATTTGGCTGCGTGAGCCCGACCACTATCGATCGATTTCCTGACATACGAACAACGAGCGAAAATGGTTTGCAGAAAAAACCATCAGCCTGACAGCTTATGGTCGTGGTTCGCTTGCATCTGTGCTTCTGTTTTTCAGGCTTCGAGCCTTGGGTTTTGCCTTAGCTTTGGAGTAATGATGCCAGAACTGATGAAACAGTTCGACGAGGGGAGGCAAAAAACTGGTAAGTGAACCAATCATTCTATCTTAGCCCAACCGGTACACTTCTACCCGAATCGAATCGAAAGACAATGATGGTTGAAAAATAACTATATACTCGCGAGCATAATGACTAACACAGCGCGTTCTTTGCCGGTGCTTCGATTTGAATGTGAATGTGAAGTAAAATTTTTATCGTATAAAAAATAAATTAAAAGATGAAGCGTTGTTTACCAGCGCGACTGCGAATTATGCTTGGATTATGTGAATTTAATATCCTTGATCCTTCCGATTGGGAAACAACGGTTGCAATACAAAAGGATATTGGTCTTCAAAAGGCCTAGGTGTCGTGGAACAAAATAATTGCATTTCAATTCAAACTTAGCTTGCGTCGCAGACAGTCTAAACCGCCGGCTTCTCTGCAGACTATTCAAACTCAAATGATTAGAAATGGATTGGAAATGCGCAGTTCCCATAAATATCGAGTTTGTTTTCTGACCATATGCAAATTGTATACAGAAAAGACAGGTAGAGACAATAACACTGAATATCACACAGATACTGTAAGGCAATGTTCGCATGGGTCCTGCCGGGTTTTTTTCGTTAAATGGATGCCGTCCTAAACTCAGACAAGATAGGTCTTTCGTTTACACGGGCCTGTGACCCGTACCGCCTCCCCACCGCCTTTCCTGTCCGGCGCGATCGTCGGACCTGCAAAACAGTAACCTGAAATCATGCCCTCCCTCCCTGCTACTGCTGCGGGGGAAGGAGGGCATGATACAATTACTTGTCGAAAGTCATGTAAAAAAGCCATATTCTGGCTTTTTGTCTGATTGGTCGAGAAACAATACTCAATGAAGCGGTGTGGACTGATTGGCTGTCACATTTCAACGAGACTTCCGGCCGGGAGCTGGTGGTAGACGAGGCGTGTTTATTGCGTGAACGAGTTTTCTTCTACGTTTAATAGCTGAAGCCCTGACAAATTTCAAGTGTAATCCTCTGAAGGTAGAACAGATAGAGTGTTCGACAATGCATAATTTGATTTCGTGAAGATGTTTTGGCAGTTCTTCCAATGAGTTTTGGGGAAAAGTTTAATTTACCAAACGATATTCCAGAGGTGTTGGATTGTTTACAAAAGCGACACGACTATCCGCCGTGAAACAGCTCTTGTCGGTGAATTCCTTGTTTTTTTGTGAGCTGAAATAAAGGGAAAGCATCTACTGTATCTACAGCTGATAAATATATGTTCGCGAGCGCCATCTCATCCTGCTACTAAAAGCAATTTTTATTTCAGCACGGCAAAGTTTTAATACAGGCAGGCTGTACACAATTATTCTGCAGACGTTTTTCACGCCTCGTGGAAATCCGAGTCCCGAATTTGCCGCCAACTACAAAGAGGGGCTTGACAGTTCGACGACACCTTAGTTTATTTAAATTTGGGGGCGGTTGGCGGCCGGTTAAATAAATGTATCAGGCGTTCTTTTTTCCTCTCCCTTTCGAAAAAAAGAACGCCTGATCCAGTTTCGGATTTTCAACTCTCTTCTCGGTGTTTGGATATCCCGATGAAACACTGTCGCTCGTGTTTGATATATTACATGCTAAACTGGCCAGTGTGAAAGACCGGTTCTTTTTTTTCCTTTTGGCTAGGGTACAAGTTAAATTTCGCGCGCAAAATATTAGATATCGGACCGGATTAGCCTGCGTTGCAGACGAACAAAACCCCGGTATAGTGCGTCACGCACTAAACCGGGGTTTTGTTCGTCTGCGGCGCAGGCTAGACCGGATAGGCCTTTTGTTTTCACGGGACCGTTCTGGAACCGGTCCGGAACGGTTCCAAAACTGGACCTGCTATTTTGCAGGTCCAGTTATGGATCCGTTCCGGACTGCTTCCATGTAACCACCTGGATCGGTTCCAAACGGTTCCATGTAAACAGAAGCCGATCCGGTCCGCTCCGGTTCGGAAGGGTTCCGTTCCGGTCCCTTGTAAACGTAGCCTAAATACCACGGCTCATTTGTCAGTCAACAGCGAACGAGACAATAGCCGAAAAATTAATCATTACCGAAGATTAACAAACTGAATTCGCCGACCAGTTTTTAGACGATATTCCCAAGACAAAGATAGGACAATTGTTTATTATTTAACAAATTGTCAACGAATTGCGCTTTTAGAACGACATACAAGACTTCCTAACCATGCATATATGGGCATCATGATCATAAATATGCGTATTTTATTTTCAACTGATTAAATTTGGGGTTCATGCAAAGACTGGATAGGGCGAGTCTTGTACTAATGCAAATTAACTCTTTGTGATTTCAGTTTGGCTCGGATCGCTGGCGATTGCTTTAACTTTTTTCCTATGTCCATTGGGATCAGTTCTTTGCAAAACGATTGGATGTCGCCTCACCGTCATCGCTGGGGGTCTGACATGCGCCGTCGGCTTGTTGTTGACTTCTTATTCTTGTAGCTTTCCGTTAATGTTTTTCACCTACAGCTTTCTGTTTGGATTGGGAGATTCTTTGATATTTATGGCGTCCTTTCTTATAACGGCTAAAAATTTCCGCAAATACCAGGCTCTTGCTGTAGGGGTCGTTTCAGTAGGAGGTAGCGTTGGGGTCCTCGTTATGGGCCCCTTTCTACAGCTCTGGCTGGACACGGTCGGTTGGAGGGCCACATACAGGATCACAAGTGCATTGCTTTGTCTTGTATCTGTCTGCGGAGCGTCGTATGGGGAACCTGTAGAAGAAGAGGACAGCAAAACAACTCGGGTTGGCCTGCTGCAGCCTGAAAGCTCGGAATCTCCTTCTACGGCGGCAGCTTCCTCTAACATTGAAGTTGTTAAATCAGTCAATAATAATGATTTGAAAACGGAATCGTTTTCAAAGTCAGCAAATAAGAACAACAATGCTATGGAAGGTATTGGTACATGTAAGTTCTCCAAGCCCTCTGCTTCCAGAACAGAGATATTTGCTTCGAACGACGAAGAAAGAACACTGCTTTCGGTTACTTATACTGAAGATGCTGGTATCACTGATATGAAAGTTGGAAAAAGAAGAACACAGGAAAACTTATGGACTTTTCAGTGTTCAAGGTTCCCTCTTTTACCATCGTAGTTATTAGTCTGACACTGATGTGTCTGGGACACTACACGCCACAGTTGCATTTGGTGAGTAACCAAGTTATGATAATCAGTTCTCCCTCAGTTCTCACAGTGGCTTCTGTTCGCGTACTAGTGCGCGTGGGAAGACTGAGGAAAGGGAAATGTATGCTAGCAATGCACGACGGGAAAGAGAAGAAGAGCGGCGCCATCTCCTTTTTTCCGTGGCTCTACGCGCGCCCTTGCGTTCTATGATCGCCTCAGAATCCGCTACGGAGGAGAGAAAATCGATTTGAAATTATATTAGGATGGTGGTGGCCTTATGGCTACTGTATTCCAGTCCCTGCAGTCCCTGACTCGAGTCCTGGTTGAGTCTTGGACTAGATACTTAACTTGAATAGTAACTCTCCCCAACTAGGAGAACAATTATGTACCGGCGACTTGTTAAAGCAACCTGGAGGTCTTTTCAAAATATTAAAGAGATTAAGCTTGACGTTTATTTTTCCCGCAAACGGCAAAAATTCAACTTTTTGCCGTTTGGCGTTCGTACGCGGAAATGAGTAGTTTTGTGTTTGTTGTGAACGTGGGATTTTTTCCCTATTTTTTATGATATGAGGGATTAATTTTGGAACTCGATAAAAAGGTTACAAAATGAAAGGCAAGCTCGTGTTTGCCGTTAACCGTATAACGTCATGCTTAATCTCTCTTCTGATTCAAGAGAAGCTTATAAAACGAGATAAGTTTGTGTAAATGTTTGGTCAAATCCCCATGCAACTTAAACTATAGGATAAGGAAAATTGACTTCGTGTCATCATCATATATAATTGTATGTAAAAAAAATGACTCAGTATCATATTTGATTCAAGTAAAAAATTTATTTTCCATGTGTCGTTTTCGTTGCAGGTTAAACATTGCTTAGAAATCGGAATTTCGGCTGACTCAGCATCCAAGCTGTTTATTTTTCTTGGTTTAGCATCGTCAGTTTCCCGTGTCATGACCGGAAGACTGTGCGACATTCCCTGGGTAAATGCGATATTTGTTTATCAGTTTGGAGACCTACTTGTGGCCTTTATGACTATTGCGCTACCGCTATTAAAAGACTACACGGGAATTCTTGCATTTGCAGTAGTTTACGGAGTTGGTGACGGAATTTTCATCACAACGATGAACTCACTTCTAATGTTCACAGTGGACGAAAAGCGCAGAGCTGCGGCATTGGGCCTGGGATCTTGTTTACTGTCGTTAGGGATAGCAGGAGGTCCTCCACTAGCTGGTAGGCATGTCCAGTTTGCATTGTTCCCACTCCCAATCAATCAATCAATCAATCAATCAATCAATCAATCAATCAGCCAGCCAGCCAGTCATTCATTTAGTCAGTCAGTCAGTCAGTTAGTCAGTCCGTCCGTCCGTCCGTCGGCCAGCCAGTCCGTCAGTCAGTCAGTCAGTCAGTCAGTCGGTCAGTCAGTCAGTCATCAATCAGTCAGCCAGTCATTCATTTAGTCAGTCAGTCCGTCAGTCAGTCAATCAGTCAGTCAGTCAGTCGGTCAGTCAGTCAGTCAGTCCGTCAGCCAGTCAGTCAGTCAGTCAGTCAGTCAGTCAGTCAATCCAAGCGCTTCCCTCCCTGCTAACCTATGACGTTACATTTTGTGACGCCTGTCGTTACCAGAGACAAACTTTCTAGTGTCTCTCTTCTATATGAGGTTGCACCAAAGAGAAAACACTTTGGCACTTTGTTGTCCCGAGCGTTGTCTGTCTGTGTTGTCACCATTTTAAATTTCCTGCTTTTCTGTGCAGTAAAGTGGCTATAAAAGGCCTTTCCCTTTCCCCAGCGCACATAAAATATCTAATCTATTCTTTTTTATATGATTAAATCAATACCATGAATGGTTTTCCATTTTCCAGGATTTCTGGCTGACAAATTTGATGGGTACATGTGGTCATTTACAGTGGCTGGAATTCTGATGCAGTTTGCAGGAATTCTTCCTGTTGTCCTGTTGTGGCTCAAGAAAAAGGAAGCACATCGATCAGTCGAACAGAAAAGACTTGTATGATGAAGGAATTGTTTTTTTCATATGATTGGGTGCCGGTAGTAGGCAATATTGCCGATACACCAAATCTCCCTGGGTTACTTCCCTGTTGAAAGTGATCCCACGGAGCAGAGAAAATCTTGACACTGGGGGGATTTCAACCCACGACCTCCGGATTAAAAGCTATTAGATATTCCGACGCTCTACCGAGTGAGCTACGAGGCCAGACGGAAGTAGGTCGGGGTAATTTAGATAGTGAGTCGCGGTATGTGTTCAAGTGATATAGATATAAGATAGGAACCGCGTAGCACCTGTGAAATAGGAATTATATAAAAAATAATAATTATAATTTTATAATTCCTCTTTGACGGTTGCTACGCGGTTTTTGTCCTATATCTTTATACATACATACATACATACATACATACATACATACATACATACATACATACATACATACATACATACATACATACATACATACATACATACATACATACATACATACATACATACATACATACATACATACATACATACATACATACATACATACATACATACATACATACTTTATTTGAAAAACAAAGGTCTATAAAGATGGCAGCCTAGGGCTGATGTGTTGCTCCTTTGCGTTTTCTTTAGACACTAAACAACACAGCGCTACACTTTGTGCGTTGCACTTCATTACATCACCGGAGATGTCAGATGTTGTATTACAAATAACCTTAATTACGCTCGTTATACTATGTACATTGCGCGGGGTGAACACAGGGTGAACAAGTAAAGTACTAAATAAACATAAAACTAAACACAGTTGGATAAACAGCGATCATGTTGAAGACAGCCTTTAAGCCCCGGGGAAGTGTCGAACCACTGCTAGCAGCCGGGGTGTGGGAGGGGGGGGGGTGGAGGGGCAAAGGCAATCCACTATATAAGCTATGTACAGGTACAGTAGGATGTGCCATCTCGAACTCCGAAAAAAAAAAATTATTCGAGTTTACGGCTAGATTAAGGGGTTATTTTTACAGTAATGACAGAAAAATACGATCAGGAAAATGACATCTTGTTCGAGATGTGCATTGTTACATAGACTGTTTTGGTCTAAAATTGCTTTGGGCATAAAACGCTGGTAAACTGATATGTCTTGCGATATGCACACTTCAAACAACGTTACAAGGATCCTCCACTCTGACGACAAGTTGACGTTGAACCGTTTGAAATAATGCCTTAATTCCAAATTTTTCAGGACAAGAACAACAAAAAGGGGAAGAGATTATCGCTTTTAAATTTTCTACGCGCCGCTATTTTGAATTTTCGGACGTGTAATGGTTGTCGCTATTGTTAGGAAAAGTGCTCTGGCTAACGCCATTTTATTGGGACAAAAAAAAAAAAAAAAAGCTCTCCGGGAGCTTCTGAACTCCCGTAAATTATCGAGGTAAAATGACATAAGTTTTTCGGGCCTAAATGTTCGTTCGTTTTGTGAAAAACCACAAACCGTTTTCGATCTTTTTCGAGAGCTTTACAAATCACTTTATTTTTGGCCTGAACAAGTTTTCGGGCTTGTGCAGAAGTTTCAATATTAGAAGACAATCGGTAATTTTGCTAGATTCAGAATGATTTTTATTCACCTCAGTTAAACATTTGAAGGCTAAACCGATAATACTATATAACAGAATCACCACAAAGTTGAACAGGTTTAGACTGGAGTTTTTACTGCTTTCTCTCACATAACAAACATGCATATAAATTGTAATTGTGTTGCAACCTAATGCGCATTGAGACTATATCTTTTCTCTACTGCCTCGTGCAAATTTCTTGGTCGGCTTGACTGAGTTTAGCGTCACTTTCCATAGTGTACCATCCTTCCCTTTGGACTGGCCCTCATTTGACACTTGGTACCGTACCATGGCCTGTCACAATGGCAGTAATACTCTTTAGTTACTTGACATGTTCCGCCGTTCTTACAGCCTGCTTTGCTTACTTCGTCTCCTGTACACTCTGAAAAAGAAAAAATACAAAGTCGTGTTAAAAATGATGTTCGTGGAATTTCACTTTTTGGCTTGTTCCATGAGTATATCAGAGGCGGCAGAGCGTTTTGGAACGTGGAGGGGCTACGACTGACCCAAAAATACTCAAAGGGTTTTCATATTTGGAGCAACTTTTTACCGTTCTAGCAACTTTTTGTTTTTCTGAGCATTTCCTAGACTGAAGATTGTCCGATTGTTGTTCGAAGGCCAAGCGAACGTTTCCGATCATATTCGAACTTTTCCGAAGATAAAAGAAGTCCCCCGAAGACTTCCAAGGAAGTTTCGAAGATGTTTAAACTCACTTACGGGACGGAATATCTTGACAAACTAATTTTTTTACGATGCGCTTGCGATATTTTCGGCGCCAAAACGTGGGGGAGGGGGGAGCTGAGCCCCTAAGTTTTCGTTTAGGGGGGCTACAGTCCCCCTTGCCCCCTTGCTCCGCCGCCAATGTATATGTTACAGGTTTAATTGGTTTTCAGGTTAAATTCGTTTTCAGTAATCAGCTTCAACCTAAAGATAACACTTTCACAATGACATAAAATAACTGGAATTCATTAAAACGATATCCAATAGATTGTTATCTTCAGGTTGAAACAGATTAAACTAGGCTGGAAACAGGTTTAACCTGAAAACCAATTTAACCTGCAACAAATACGTTGGCTATATATTGATTGATAATTTGCCTTCTGAGAAGCCAGATAGCCTGGGTAGTAAAGCGCTTTTTGCGAGACCTCCTTTGTGGAATTTGTTCCGGCCGAAGAGACTCCACAGAGGGGAAATAACCATGTACCACGGGCTGAATGTTAAAATTCTTCAAATTGATCGAGGCATTGATATTCCTGACAATACAATTCTAAATCTCAAGGAGATATTTGCTATTCTCTGTTACAATAAATGACACATGTCTTGGCAACTAAGTTTGCAGCGGCAAAAATTAAGCTTAAATTTCAACTAAATTTACTGAATGCTACCAATTTTCATCAAATTAACTTCAGAACTTTATGCAAGTGCGAAGAAAGGATCCAAGAATTATATAAAGAGATGCGCGTAAGAAAAAAACTGTTGCATATCCTGACCATGGAATCTTAATGAGTGACTGAAAATTGATCAAAATTGGTGCAGGTAAACGCAATAACATGAAATTATTCATCACAAGAATGGTCTAAAGCACCACTTCCAACAGAAAACTGATAGGGACAAATTACGACTTTGGTAAAAAAGCGCAGAGGCGGGAAAGTGCTTTTAAATGGGAGAATTTCTAATCTCTGAAATCGAAGGATGGATGAACAGTGATTAAGACAAACAACCAAATTTTTTCTGACTATTTCTCTGAACATGCAGGAACAAAAGTAGGTTTGTCCGAGTAAAAAACGAAAATATCGCCGGTTGGTGGACGTTAACCTCTTCAATTGAAATAAATGTCAGTTTAAGGTCGCGCAGGACCCTTGAAATCATTATGTATGTATTTATTTAAAGCCGGTATGCACGAACTGCGACGACTGAAGCCGACAACAAACGAATATTCATGAGAATTTTTTTTCTCAGAGTTCTTTGTACAAGTAATTACACGGTATTGTTCTCAGCCTCGCATCCCGTGCGCTGGAACATAGCGAATTATCATAATTAGATTCACAGCTTTAAATAAAGCACACGTTGTTGTAAACATCGACTCGGAAGGTCTTCGGAAGCCTCAAAACCTGCAATTTTGTGTCCAAGTTTTCCCCGCCGATATAGAATTTCAAGAGTTGATTCGCGAGGAACATAAACTTGGTGTACTCTATTGTGTTCTGGCTAGAGCGAATTTTTAAATTTCCTTTTCAAAATGAAGATAGCATGTTTCAAAGTTTAGATTTCACATTTTTACTCTCTTAGAAGCCATTAACTTGTAGCAGTTTTTGAAATCGAAAATTTCGTTCTAGTGGGAACACAAAAGAAGTTACGACTTATCACTAGGCTATATAATCATTTAATTTGGTGCGCTGTGCTAGCTGAAAACTTGGACACAAAATCGCATTATCTTCAGTTAAACTTTTAAGGGCTTGTAACATCACAGACAACGGTCATCTTTCAGTAAAAGGACAATCATGATGTAATTCCATCATCCCTGGGTATACTTATTAAATTTTAGAGGAATCGATATTCAAAATGTAGTGAATTAAAGCTTTACAAGACAGCACTCCAACAAGAAATTTGGCTAATGAATATATTAATGAGCAAGGGTCCTGCGCGACCTTAAGGTAAAGTGAAATAAAGTAAAGTAAGATCACAGCCAGCCATAGAGATGACTCCATTTCAAATTTCAAAATGTATGCTAGTGCATGGTATTTTAGTGTATACAATTGACTATTTTGAAAAGAAAATCGAAACAACTTGCCTTCCCCATCGGCAGCACAAATCACCCAAAGAACAAAGCACAGGATCACAGCAATCTTCATTGTTAGAGAAACGTCTTCGCTTTACTGACCAGCTTACAAACCTCTGATATGATTATGAGACTTTGGCTTTGTTTAAGGATATATTGATTCAGCTAATAAGTAATTGATGTCTACCGAGTTGGGTAATTCATTTCTACTTGATGTGTTATAAAAAGGGCCCGTATCTTACACTGACTGTAAACCAATCATTATGTAGCTTCCTTGCTTTATTTAGTGGTGAAAATATTTCAACATATCGTAATCATTGTTCTCATATGCACGAAGTATTTAAAGACGTTTTCACTTGTGTTCTATTGTTTGTAATAATGTTCCCTTCGGAGTTTGATCGTAGCACGAGTCAAGTTCGAGCCCGAGTCAACTTCGAGTCACGAGTCAACTTCGAGTCAAGTTAAATTTCTTTTTTTTTTTGCAGTTTTATTTTTAATTGCTGTGTGAAAATTATATACGTACCGGAGGTATAAGAACAGCAAGATTTGAGTCATTTGACCTCTTCTTTCAGTTTCACTGTCGATTGCGACAGTTTAGTCCTGCATTTGTTCGCAACTGCTTTTCAAACGTTCCTCGGCATTCATAATAGATTTTCCTCACAGATTCCTACCTGTATTAATTACACACAGCTGAGGCAGAGGTTCCATTTCAACAGGAAAGCGTGAAAATTGACGTGAAGTTCAAAAATATTAGCCCTTCTTGACTCGAGCGCAATCTTGTTTTATCCACAGAGTTCCCATACAAGAAATGAAAGGGTGACCCTACGTTTGAAAAGCAGTTGCGAACAAATGCAGCAAATGCAGGACTAAACTGTCGCAATCGACAGTGAAACTGAAAGAAGAGGTCAAATGACTCAAATCTTGCTGTTCTTATACCTCCGGTACGTATATAATTTTCAAACAGCAATTAAAAATAAAACTGCAAAAAAAAAAAAAAAAAATTTAACTTGACTCGAAGTTGACTCGTGACTCGAAGTTGACTCGGGCTCGAACTTGACTCGTGCTACGATCAAACTCTTCCCTTCGAGCCAAATCCATTAGCAACTATTTTTCCTTACATTTTACAGACAAGTCTGCGGCAGTGTCTCCTAGAATTTTCCCTTTGCTGCCGGAATTAATTATAACTACCTGATTTCCACTATTATTCGTTTATTCTTAATTTATAGTAATCCGTTCCTTTCTTATTTCTGTGCCTGTGGCCTCTATTTCTTTCTTTCTCACGTTTTTAAAAATTTTAAAAATTTTTAAAAACGAGGAACCGAGTAAACATTTATTTTGTTGGGTGCAGTAAAGTCTGTCTTCGAACATAGCTACCAGGTCAGCAATTCAACAGATGGGAGTATTGCTAAACCCGCGCGCGGCCCCCGGGTGTAATGCAAATCCATTACAGGTTACCCCCCCCCCCCCTTAGTATTTTCCCAGGTCGCCCTAACACTGGTTCGCTGATACCCATTTATACTATTGAGTGGAGAGAAGCGCTGTGAGAGATAAGTGTCTTGTCCGGAACACAACACAGTGACCCCGCCCATGGCATGGCTTGAAGTCGAACATCTCTATTCAGTGTCCACTGAACTACCAAAAAAGCAGCGGCTGGAAATCGAGCCTACTTCGGTCGCTGCCATTTGCTTGCTTTCTCGAGGAGCCTGGGAATTTCACTGAATATTCGGCTCACCTATTGTAGAAAGTAATAAATTGCACTAACCATTTAGTCCGATGTGTATTCACAAGTACAATTAATCCCCAATTGCTTCGAGAAAAAGGACCGATTTCCTTATATTTTAAAACGCAGCAACCGTAAATGCAACTTGCTTGCTTCGTTACGGAGAGACCAGAATCAGTTTGTCAATGTGAAACTTAGGCCCGGGGCCAAACGTCGAACTTCATATGAGACAAACTAAATTGCAATTTTCGTCGACCCAAACAGGTAAAGCTCGATCGTTGGGTCAAACTTCGAACATAATTCGTCGAACCGACCGTCAAGCCAAATTCAGAGCAGCAAGAACGAATATCGAGGCTAAAAATACATGAACATACAAATTTTTATTTTATTCACTAAGTTCGTTTCATGAAAAGATCGAGGTTTGTCTCACAGTCGATCTTCACACGTTCTATCCATTTGAAGCAGACGAATAAAACGTGTTGGTCAATCCAAATTCAGTCGGACGAACTCAACTGAGTTAAACGTCGAACTTATCACGAACTTAATTCGCTCAGTTTAGTTCGTCTCATGTGAAGTTCGACGTTTGGCCCGGGCCTTATATTTCTCCCTTGTTTAACAAAAGGTGCCCAGCAGGCTGACAGAAAGGCTGAAATTCACTACCCTCCCTCTCCCTGAGGGCCCCTGGCTAGACCAGGGGGCTAGGTGGAGTGCCCTGTCACCCCCGATGACAGCCAATCTGCCAGAGGGCTGTCAAAAGCATGACAATCATGAGTAAAATACCATGGCATTACTCTGACTGGCAAAGTCCAGGGGGCTAGGTGGAGTGCCTAGTCACCCCCAATGACAGTCAAGTTGCCACAGGGCTGCAGCCAGCTGCCAAACACAAGACAATCATCATTAAAATACCATGACATTGCTCTGACTGGCAAAGTCTGGTGAAAATAACCCAAAACTTGACTATGCCCACCCTTTTAGCAAGCCAGCAATTTAATGCCTGAGCTCCCTAGGGCTGCTAGGTCTACGACTCAGCTACTACCGCAGCGACTACCGTCGGCCTTCAAGCACGGATCCCGGAGTCCACCTTTTGTCAAATCAGTGTAGATTTCTATTCTCAGTAGTTTACTTTTTCTTGCTGTTCAGCAGCGTTTTCGCCAGGAGTAGACTCACTGTTTCCGACTACATTCCTCGTTTTAGCGTTACGCCAAATGTGAACAATACAATTAAAAATTAATTGGTCACCTTTCGATACAATTTGGGTTTTATTGATCTGCTTTTGACCAATCAGAAGCGAGTATTTACAGTAGCAATATTATCAGACTAACTAGAAATAAAATTCATCAGTTCACAAGTTGACATCTGATTCAAAGCATCTTGAGTCAGTTTCTTTCGGCTGGATGCTAGATAGTATTTACTAATTGTTTCTTTTAAAAAACAAACAAACAAAAATGAAACCATCCGGCACTTCTGAGACTGAGATCAGGCGAGACTTCCACGAGCCAGTCCCCTCAAGTGTCATAAAACTTACTTTGTATCTTTTCGGTGGTGCGAATAGTTTATTGCAAAACGTTAATACAACGTCTGCGATCATCAGAAACCAGGACATCTCCATTGCTGCAGACAGTCACGAACCAGAGACTTGCGATTTCTTCACCAATCGAGGTAAGAACTTTTCCATCCAGTGTGAACACTTTCAGTTTCTTGTAACCAGTGTCACAAACGATTAGGTTCCCAAAGGCGTCAACAGCAAGTGCCCGAGGGCGATACAGTTGTCCTTTTCCAGATCCCGCGCTGCCAATATCATACAGAAATACTCCTTCCGTATTGAAAACCTTGACACAATGAACCTCTCGATATGACACAAAGAACTTGTCGTGATGATAAAAAGCAAACCTCGGGGTCTCATGACAATAATTCGGGGCACTGAAGGACTGCAGCAATTCTGCCCCGTCGGGAGAGAGGACCTTGATCGTCTTGTCACCTACGTCACACACGATCACGTGACCATCACCGTCAGTTTTAACAAACACACTGAGTGGTTTCAACAAATGCTCACTGAACTGTTTGATAAACTCATCGCGGTCAGTAATTGCAGACATTTCTTCTGAATGTGGAGTCTGTTCATGAGTGACCAAGATATCACCATTCCTCGAGAATACCACTGACATTGGATAACCTAACTTCACAGCGCCAGATCTTAATCCATTCACCTCTCCTATTGTCCTTAGGTATTTCCAACTCTCATTTAACATCTGAATGCGCTTATTTCCATAATCCGCTACGGCAATGTTCCCTGTTCTTTCATCCTTTGCAATACCCCACGGGCGCGCAAACTCTCCTTGTCGTCTTCCATATGACCCAAACGACATCACCACTTGGTAACGATGTGTCGACACGTGTAAACGCCAGGGACTGCCAGTCAGCGGCCAGCCATTAACTTCGATTCCAACCTCGTGTCGTCCAACACTCGTTGGCTTGTAATGCACTGTGTAATTGCCATCTTTGCAATCTTCGACATTCGCTTCCTCTTCTCCTGTTGATGAGCTGATGGTGACAGTCACTTGGTCTTGTTCGTGATAAAACTGATTTCCCTCTGAATCTCGAGTAGTGACTGTGAAGCTAGTTTCAGTGCCACAGTCCGCTTCTTTTAAACCGTTTCCTTCAGCTACTGATTGTGAATGATCAGTGCTACTAGCAACAACTTGACCAAGTGGAAGCAAGCGTCGAAGGCCTGCTTCAGTTCCTCTATTTACAACAAAATTAACATGCTCTGGCTTGTAGATTTTCATTTCCTGACTCTGCTTTAAAAGCTCTTCAAGGCCTCCAAAGACATTATCTTCGTCTTGTAGAATTTCAAGACCGCTGCCTCTTTCATAAATACTTTAATTTCCCCACGTTCAATCGAATTTTTCAGTTCACTAGCGAACAACTGGAATTTTTCAAGATGCGCTTCGTGAATTGTTTCTTGTGTTTCATTGATTTCAGTCAATTTTGTCTTGATCGCCATTTCATGTTCCCTCAAATCTCGAACAAGTTCTTCCACAATTTCCGTCATCTTATTCTCAGCGGCAACGATCCTTGCTTTGCTTTTATTCCTCAATTCGATTTGTTCATTTATTTTACTTTCGACAACGACAACTTCTGTCTTGGATTTGTCCAGGACGTTCGCCATTGGTACCTTTCGTTCTTCAGCAGCTTGCTGTATTTCAGTTTTTTGGTGATGGTCATGTCGTGTGTGTAAACACTTGAGACAAATGCAGACTTTACATTGTCGACAATAATATTCCAGTGCTTCATTCTCGTGGTATTTTTCTTTGCACATGGCGAGTCCGCACGTCGTCTCTTTAGGCTTCGTAACTTCACCTTAAAACAAAAGGTAAAAAAAAAAAATAATAAATAATAAAACTAATTGTTTTTCGCGTTCTCTCAATTACTTCAAATACTTACGATATTCCACATTTTTTATTTCCATAATTTTACTTTATACTTGGAATATCTCGCAATTTATTATATCACATTCAATACAGAGAACTCAGGCGTTCCTGTCCTATTTTCAGTCGGGACCTTCTTCGTACCTCCTAGTGATTTGACATGCTAAGGCCATGCTAAGAGACACGGGTAAATTTTAAAACGCACATTTTTTTTACCCGGATGGGCCAACCGTCCACACTGAAACGGCGTTTTCGGTCACAAACAACAGTTACTAATTCGCACTGTGTTGATGTTAGCGTTGTATTTGGTAAAGAGTTTATTTCACTTTGAAATTATGAATATATGAAATCATATATTTGAACTGCGGATGAAGAATAAATGAAGAGAAGATCCTCGCAGTTATGCATGAACACAACTTAAGTAGTTGCGAAAAAAAAGCCTGAAAAAATCAGGCTTGCCGGGACTCGAACCTTTTTCGCAGATGTCCCGGCAGAGTCCCGGCAAGCCGCACTGCGAGGATCTTCTCTTCATTTATTTCACTTTGCTACATTACCTTGATTTGATGCAGTCAGAACATGCAGCATTTTCCTAATTTCATTCAGCTGTTCTTTAATGTTGTCATCGTCCTTTTTCCACTGACTCAGGAGTTCCTTAAAGTGATCTTGAACTTCAGGGTCCATGCACTCTTTTCTAAGCTCGTCAATAGCAGCTTCGTACGTAACGCCTCCCAGTCTGGCCAAAGTGTCCCGGATGTCACGCCAGTAGTCATTGAAGGTTGCATCATCAACGGAAGCGTTCTCAGCGTGACCGTTCACAGTGTTTCTAAAATACTTCACACGAGCGATATCCGCTTCTCGGCTCAGGTCTGTTACGGCAGGTAAAGCATCCCAGCCAGTCAGCGGAGGAATTAAACCACACAAGTTCCTTAACAGAACCATTAACAGAGTTGTGTCAAAGTCGCGTGAAGACACGGAAGTAGGGATGGCAGGAAAAAGTTTTCCCCATTGTATTGGGTTGATAATCTTCCTTGCTCTGAGAGGCTGCAACGTGGTTATGCTTCCCGCCAAAACTGCGTGTAGATTTGCTGGCGAATGGATGGCATCGAATGTGTCTCTTAAGGCCTGGGTTCCAATATCGACCAGCAGACGACACAGCCTAGCGTAGTTAGTTGTCTCTTTTGTTGATGAAGAAGTCGGTACAGCACTAGCCATGATTAGATCCTGGTTTTAAAAGTAATATTTAATATCGTTTTTTATTTGCATTGGTGAAGTATTTCAAGACCCCGCCCTACCTGCGGCCTACTATATCCGGACGGTGAAGGAAAGGGGAGCGTGCGGGGAGGGGCGGGGGAGGGGTTTGGGGATTGCCTTACAAAGCGATATTTAGAAACGTTAAGACTGTCAATCTTAGCACAGGCGGCCCAGACGCTGTATACGATCTACTCGACATTATGCAGATGCAGTTGGCGATTGCGTCGTGTTTTCAGCTGTTTAAAGACAATGTATGAGAATACTTCGGAAATTGCTCTAAATACGGAGAAGAAATCAAGAAAAGAAGTTAAACAAAAATGGCTTTCATTAATACCCGTATTTACTCGAATAAGCGCCGCCCCCGAATAAGCGCCGCAGTCCCGATGCGGCGCTTATTCAATGAATTCCGTTAAACTTAAAAACAGCACTACAAAGCAACTCTAAAACAAATTTCTTTCCATCAATAGCGATACATGTAGCGATGTTTTGCAGTTTAAAGTGATTGATTTATCTCTCGCCCATTAGTTTTTCTATCCAACATGTAAATGTTGTGAACGCCACGAACTTTGCCAAGACAGCTAGCGCCACTTCTCTTTTCAGCAAGAGACGAATACTAACAATCAAAAGACGCTGTTTTCAATTACTGTAAAATATTAGATTCTTTGTGGCGTCCAAATTTTAAATAAGCGCCGCACGCCGCGGTGCTTATTCGAGTAAATACTGTATGTTTGCCTTGAGTTATTTTGATGTCTTTGTGTTCCTGGAGCCGTGTAAAGCCATTTAGGCGAGTTAAACTTTCTTTCTGAATGGCTTTAAACCGACTCCAGGAACAGGAGACATCACACTAGCCAAGGCAAACAGGAGAGCCATTTTTTTTTAATTTTTTCCACACGGTTACGTGTGAGAATGCTTCGAAACTTGCTCTAAATAATCCGCCGCTGAAAACGTAACGTAATCGCCAATATAAAATTGACTGCTTCGAAACTTGCTCTATTAAAATACTCCGCCCTCAAAACGTAACGCAATCGCCAATTAAAAAATCTTTAATTATATCGACATGTCTGTCAACAAACGATTCATTTCTATTGCTTTCGCAGACTGTCACCCGTTGTAAGAAATGATTTCGCAACAATGAACTCCATCTAAATTGACGAAAATGGGCTCGAATTTATGGAAAAAGCCGGCCATTTCAATCATAAATTAATTTCTTTTAAGTCTTGGAACTTATTAATCACTGGGGAACTTGGCAACTTGGCGCTGTAAACAATCAAAATACCGTAATCTAAAAATGCAAGAGTCACTATCAAATCACTCGCCGACGACTGAGTTATCCCGGGAGTTATTCACCCGGGGGGGGGGCACTCCCTATAATAGCCTATACGGGAGGCTCCGCCCGAAAGGGGTACCTTTTTCACGCTTGAGGTATATAAAAGGGTAGGAATTTCACAAGTTTAGGTATGTGAAAGGGTAGGGAAATCTGTCATTTAGGTATTGAAGGTGGCCTTTAATAAAAATATCTCGAACAGACGCACCTCTTGGCTATATCATTTTAATTTATTAAATTTATATATAAACGCTTCATAAAAATGAGAATAAGGCTTTTTGTTTTAGGCATATGTCATGTCATTTAGGTATGTGAAAGGGGCACCTTTTTTCAATAAAAGGTATACGAAAGGGGTACAATTTCTGTCAAAATGGTATATAAAAGGGTAAGGGGTAAGAGCTCGGGGCGGAGCCTCCCCGTATCAAACCTTTCCAAGTAGCCCCCCCCCGGGGTTATTCATCACTGTGAATAACATACAGCGCATCTAACGTTTCCTTTCGATATAAATCACCTGGACGTTAAAAAGCTACGCAATGGGAGGATGCAATCATTTAAATCTAAGATGGCGAAGAGGCTTAACACTGTAATGAATATAGACTGTACGTTTAACAAGCAGTGATTCCCTTACCAATCAAACAAGAAGATGACTTTGGGTATAATCACGATGAGCTTTCAAATGCACAAACGAGTAAGAAACGAACGTGTAATCCCAGGAGTACGAGGAATAAATCCACGCGGAATTCGACGGAATATCAGCACAGACGCCTGCAACGCAGGCTAACAGGAAGTTCACAGGCGTGACCAACTGACTCATTTCCAGGACCACACTTTAGAGCCCTTAGTCATCACGCAATCAACGTGACGTCAAATACTTTGGTATCTTTATAGGGGCCGCAAAAAAAGATTTCATCAAGCAAACTGTTTGTCATTGATTAAAAAGAAACAAAAATACAAAAAATATTTTAATTAAGTCAAAAAAAAAAAAAAAAAAAACAAAGACAGAGACAAGCTAATTTTCATACCCCCAAAACGCAACGCCGTGTCAATTTTATCCTAGCCTGTGTACAGCCGTCCTGCTCATTTTGAGCGGAGCGGGACGGCTGTACACATGTTAATTTAATCCTAGACTAATCCCTCCTCCCCCCCACTTTACCCCTAGGTGACGCATCTGCATGTGTGAGGAAAGGTGTTGGACGTTGTACCGACTAATTCTTCAAAAATTGCTTCCTAAACATTCCACTCACAAAACCGGTGCAAAAGGAAAATTTGATAGCAGTTAAATCCCAGGAACTGACATGACATGAATCCCGTCTTTTGTGACATAGTAGCTACAGCAACTTACCTGTAGTAAGTTAAAGAATCTTTAAAAATATTAATGGCGCTCGACATAAATAGTCTTTAATTGAATCGCAGGGTTTGTTCGGTAAGGTAAAGTGTGTCTTTGAGTCTAACTGAGTTACAAGGCCTTCACGATTCCATTTCCGCGGTTTCCGTTGCCAGGAAGTGACTGGGAATATTGCTACCCTCTCCCCCCTCAAATGGAATAGTAATCCATTACAGGTCTCTTGTTTCATACAGGCGCGTTTCAAAACATGCGGTACCGTAATGATTCGATTAAGCGCCCTCCTTCCAATAAGCGCCCCCTTCCGAATAAGCGCCCCCCTTCGAATGTGTTTTTTGTTAATAAGCGCCCCTATTCCAATAAGCGCCCCCATTCTTATCCGCGCCCCTATTTTTAAAAGCGCTCCTATTGTGGCTAACTGACCCTACTGAAGTCGTCGACGTCTAAAAGATAAACTCATGAACATTCACCGTACCGTACACGTATATATTTACTGCTAAAATGAACAATTATTGTAAAAGTAGCTGAACTTTCGACAATTTGTTACTGTTACAGTTTATTTTATTGCTAGTTATTTTAAATATAGTAAAGTTTTGTTTTGAACATTTGGTTGTTTCGCAAAAAATTAAATAAGCGCCCTGTCCCGAATAAGCGCCCTGTCTCGAATAAGCGCCCTCCCTTAAAGTGCCAAAAGTAAATAAGCGCCCCGGGCGCTAATCCGAATCATTACGGTAATCCCATAAAATTTTCAAACGCAAAATTCCCTCCAAAAATAAGCATCCCTCTCCTCCCCGCCCAAAATAAGCGCACAGAAAACCCCTTTGAAAACAAATTAAAGCTCATGGCTGATCATCAACGTGGTAAAATACTTGCATAGATTTGCGTATGAATTTGAGCTCGATCAAAGAAACTTCAAATTGTAAGTCCCCACCTGGTCCTGACAGAGTCGACAGTCGAAGCAAGCTGCTTTGATCACGTGCAATGGGCTTTTATAGAAACTATTGCTTACGATTAACCGCGGGTACAGTCGATTCTTAAATACGTGATTTGGTCTGACGACACTTATTCCACAGCTCATTGAAAAACAAAAGCAATCGAGATTTCTCTCACGCGATATCACAGGATACTTGCTAGAAACGTCATCAAAATTCTAAACCCAGAATCGCAAGACCCCTGAGTTTTTATCCGTCACTGTTTATTAGACGTCCTTAATATATATCTTGTTGGAGGTTTTTAACTCTATAGCAATCGCCGTCTTTAAGATAGAGCATTTTGAATTTCGGAGTTTCACGCCACACGAGATCAAAGATGGCCACCAGATGGCTTTCACGTTTTCTTTAAAAAATGCCTCATCCTGCGATTTTTAACAATCTGAACAGTCGAGGTTTTGCGGGAAGTGTTTATGTGAATGTTTAGTTGTTCATGAGGGTGAACTGACCGCTTTTTGTAGCAGAATTTAATGCCAGATTTTTTCATTGATTTCGGTTCGCCATGTTGGAGTCCAAGCAGTTGGACTCCAACATTGCGTTTCCATACTGTGCTCTCTAAATTTGCGTGGAACATTTTGACGGATAACTCGAGTACGGAATAACGTACAGACCTGAGACTTGGACAAGTAGTTTATATAGTGGTTTTCTACAACCTGTAATATTCTTGATTTTTTGACTCAATAGTTTTGGATTTATTAAGTTTTTCGCGGCGTGACAGTGGCGTGACAGTGAAAACCACCTATTGCTCAAGAAGCCTGAAAAAAAAAAAAAAATCAGGGCTTCAACTGGATATGAACCGCGATACCGGTGCGATACTCTACCGACTGAGCTATGAAGCCACACATTGAAGCCCTGAGTTTTTTTCAGGATTCTTTCTTTGCAGTTTCTTTAATTGCAATTTCACTGCTAAGATCACCACTTTACTTTTTCTAATCATACGTATCCACCTCTGTATCATGCAGACGCGAGAAAAGGTCTTGGACTTCTTAGTCGACTAATTCTTCAAAGCTAACTACCCAAACATTGATTCCACTCACTTTGCAATTGCAGAAGGAAAATTTCAGAGGAGTTACATTGAAAATACGAAAATCGTAAACACTAAAATTATGCTTAGAAAGAAAAATTAGAGAAACTAGTTGTCAAACTGTTCCAAAAAAACTTTTGACTCCATCACTGTCCATGTTTTAACATTTTCCGCCATTTTGAGCTATCATTTGATGATTTTCTGCAACAATTTTCGTATTCAAGGTCAATAAAAGTGTTCACGGTTTTATGATATTCACTGTAAGAAAGTCGGTTCTTTAAATCGAAGGAAATGACTTGACATAAATCCCGTCTTTTGTAACATAATCAGTTGCTACAGCAATTTATTCGTAGTATGGTTAAGAATCTTAGAAAATGGCGATTAACGTTGAAGTGAAGCATTTTAAAGGTACGTAAAAGTCTATCTTTATCTAATTAAGTTGCACGAGTTACAGGCCTTGGCTTCGAAATTTGAATTGTACTAACACTATGTCACAGGATTTTTGATTCGGTGTTTAATTGCTTTATTGGGCTATTTAACTGAAAGCTTGATCTACCTAATATGACGCCCTAGGTAATCTCTGTAATCTGAGGGTTATCTAGAGCTAATTACAAGATAACTTTGCTCAAATCCTAAATGCATAGAAAACCGAAACACAATAACTACATAAAACGACTATAAGATACTCTGGATACTAATAAATGTAGTTTGTTCCAGGCTCCCTGCAATCCCCCTTTCTGCCCTGATATTAAAACCGTTTTCTTGGGGGAGGAGTAACGGCTTAACTGAATTGCATTAAGGTCATTGCCCTGAAATAGAACTGAACACAATTTTTTAACCAAACTTCGCCTATTGGTTTATTACTTTAAGGGAACTTAAATTTTGAAATAAAAAAGGGGGGTCACCAGATTCGTTTAGGAGCAGGAAGACCTTGTATATTTCATATAATTCCTTTAAAATTCCTCTGCGAGTACTAGCAAAGTACACGTTTTTAGCGATAATTTATTTTTTAAACACAAGAATTGATCTGTTTTCATTTTACAGAAAGAACTTGATCGCTACACCCAAAATATGAGAAAAAATTGATAGGTCACCAGACTCGTTTACAAGAAAGCGACAATTTACTTCTCTCGTGGACTAAGCCACATAGAAAAAAGCCGCCATTTTGTTTATGTGGCGCGCTTATTACGCGTAAAATTCTGCGCAGTAAGGATGCGCAATGCAATACAGGGCAATGACCTTAACTATCTTTTTTTGTGACAAACTTCGTTGATATTCACAAGTGGACGTTTCGTTCAAAGCATCCTGATTCATGTTTTTATTCTCGGCTGGCTGTTAGAAAGCATATGCACTAACTGTATACTGATAAAAATAGCTGGCCATCACGATTGAAAGAAAACGAGACCAAATTGGAGAACTGACTTCTCTTAATTCAGTTGTGCTAACAGTTTATTGCAGAACATGAATACAGTGCTCACAACGATCAGAAACCAACACAACTCCATTGTTACAAACAGTCACTAACCAGGGAGTTTTGATTTCTTCGTCAATCGAAGTAAGAAATTTCCCATCCAGTGTGAAAATTTTTAGCTTTCTGTTGCCATTGTCACAAACGATTAGGTTCTCGAAGGCGTCAACAGTAAGTCCCAGAGGATTACACAGCTTTTCGTCACCAGACTCCTCACTGCCAATATCGTACAGAAACACTCCTTCCTTATTGAAAACCTTGACACAATCAGCATAAGACACAAAGAACTTGTCGTGATAATAGCAAACAAACCCAGGGGACGTATTACAATGCGGGGCTCTGAAGGACTGCAACAATTTCGCCCCGTCAGGGGAGAGGACCTTGATTTTGTTGTCACCTAAGTCACACACAATCACGTGACTATCATCGTTTGCTTTAACAAACACACTGAATGGTCTGATCAGGTACTTACTGAAGTGTTCGATAAATTCGCCACGATCAGAAATGACTGACAGTTTCTTGGCTGTGTGTGCAGCGTCTCCATGAATGACCAAGATATCACCATTCCTTGCGAATGCCACCGAAGTGGGATGACCTAGCTTCACGGCATCAGTTCGTAATACCTTCACGTCTTCTATCGTTTTTAAAAATTTCCAGTTTTCATCAAACAACTGAATGCGCTTATTAAAATAATCCGCTACCGCAGTGTTCCCTGTTCTTTCATGCTTTGCCGTCCCCCAGGGTGCATTAAATTCCCCTTGTCTTTTTCCATTTGATCCACACGAGAACACCACTTTGTACTGATGTGTCGACACGTGTAAACTCCAGGGACTACCAGTCAGCGGCCAGCCATTAACTTCGATTCCAACGTCGTGTCGCCCAACACTCGTGGGCTTGTACCGCACTGTGTAATTGCCATCTTTGCAATCTTCGACATTCGCTTCCTCTTCTCCTGTTGATGAGCTGATGGTGACAGTCACTTGGTCTTGTTCGTGATAAAACTGATTTCCCTCTGAATCTCGAGTAGTGACTGTGAAACTAGTTTCAGTGCCACAGTCCGCTTCTTTCAAACCGTTTCCTTCAGCTACTGATTGTGAATGATCAGTGCTACTAGCAACAACTTGACCCAGTGGAAGCAAGCGTCGTAGCTCAGCTACAGTTCCTTTATTTACAACAAAATTAACATGCTCTGGCTTGTAGATTTTCATTTCCTGACTTTGATTCAAAAGCTCTTCGAGGCCTCCAAAGACATTATCTTCGTCTTGTAGAATTTCAAGACCGCTGCCTCTTTCAAAAATACTATCTCCACGTTCAATCAAACTTTGCAGTTCAGTAACGAACAACTGGAATTTTTCTACTTTTGCTACATGAATTATTTCTTGTGTTTCATTAATTTCAGTCAATATTGTCTTGACCGCCATTTCGTGATCCCTCAAATCTCGAACAAGTTCTTCCACAACTTCCGTCATCTTATTCTGAGCGGCAACGACCCCTGCTTTGCTTTTGTTCCTCAATTCGATTTGCTCATTTATTTCACTTTTGACAGCGACAACTTCTGCCTTAGATTTTTCCAAAACGTTCTCCATTGGCGCTTTTCGTTCTTCAGCAGCTTGCTGTATTTCGGTTTTTTGATGATGGCCATGTCGTGTTTGTCCACACTTGTGACAAATGCAAACTTTACATTGTTGACAATAATATTCCAGTGCTTCGTTCTCGTGGTATTTTTCTTTGCACAAGGCGAGTCCGCGCATAGTCCGCGCATCTTTAGGCTTCGTGAATTCACCTTGAAAACAAAAGGTCAAATTTATTTATTTTACAAAATTCGAGTAAGTGTCTAAAACTAATTGTTTTCGCGCGCTCTGAACGATATTCATCCCAGTTTCGACTCACCTTCGAAAACGCAACGGCAGAAAAAATATATTGTATGGAATTGGAAACGAGTAATAATTAACGATTGGTTTTCGCGCCTTGGCTGCTTTTTTTTTATACTCGGAATATCCTGCAATTTATTACATCACATTCAACTAGAATCCAGCCGTTCCTGTCCCGCTAATGTCTGCTGACGTCACGATATTCGTACGTTTGACGTCACAAGAACACTTGTTCTCAGGATCTTGCTCGTACTTCAGAGTGATTTGACATGGAGGCAGGAGAAACTGCGTAGTAACTGTAGCATCGCGCATAATCACAAGACAAAATTATCAGCCATTTCCTGTCATCTCATTATTCGCTCCCTCTTTTCGACGTTTCAAACAAGCCGTCAAAAATTACATAATTTCGTTTATGTACATACTATAATTAACGGATTAATGTCATCTGGCCGGTAAGTACACTAAGGCACATGGACTTCTCACTTTTGATTTCTATTTATTTTGCAAGTAAATTCATATCACGACCCTTTTTAGCCATCAGCCGATAGAAACTTTGAGCTAAAAGTCACATTTTGAACTTGAAGCCTTTGGGAAAATGATGATAAGTAATTCGTATGTCATGTGCTTTTCTAACCTAAATACTACGTTTTTCGTCCTAAAGAAAGGGTCAAAATATTTCGTGCGGTAAAGATAAACTTCTATAACTCGACAGAACGGTAATCAAGTGGCATTGGGTTGATGTTAGTATTGTATTAGTGTAGTAACTTGCAACAAAATCTTACCTGAATCAGTGACTTCTTTTGATGCTGTTAAGACATCTAACTTTTTTATAATTACATTCAGCTGTTCTTTAACATTGTCCTCGTCCTTTTTCCACTGGCTCAGGAGATCTCTGTAGTGGTCTTGAACTTCAGGGTCCATGCACTCTTTTCTAAGATCGTCAATAGCAGTTGCGTATTGCAGGCCTCCCAATCTGACCAGAGTGTCCCGGATGTCACGCCAGTAGTCATTGAAGATTGCATCATCAACAGAAGCGTTCTCAGCGTGACCATACACAGTGTTTCTAAAATACTTCACACGAGCAATATCCGCCTCGCGGCTCAGGTCTGTTACGGCAGGTAATGCATCCCAGCCAGTCAGCGGAGGAATTAAACCACACAAGTTTCTTAACAGAATCATTAACAGAGTTGTGTCAAAGTCGCGCGAAGACACTGAAGTTGGAATGACAGGAAAAAGTTTTCCCCATTGTATTGGGTTGATAATCTTCCTTGCTCTGAGAGGCTGCAAGGTGGTTATGTTTCCTGCCAAAACCGCGTGTAGATTTGCTGGTGAATGGATGGCATCGAATGTGTCTCTTAGGGCTTGGGTTCCAATGTCGACCAGCAGACGACACAGCCTAGCGTAGTTGGTTGTTTCTTTTGTTGATGAAGCAATTGGTACAGCACTAGCCATTAGTTCCTGCTGTTTAATATAAATATTAGTATTGGGTATAACTGATGAGGTTGCCATACAAATCCATCCTACTTATTATTTCTCAGTCGGGCCTAAACTCCATTATATCATTTAGTTTTTATAATCTAGAACAAAGGAAAAGGAAAGACAGAAACAAATCGTTTTTGGTCAGTGGAAATTTTGAAAACCTGAAATATAAAATTATTGAGGGCAAAAAATTCCTACATTGAACGAATTGAACTAAACTAACTTTCTGCATGAACAACAACACTGAGGGAATGTTAGCGCTATAATTTTACTACATTTGCTAATACAGTTGTCAACTCTAGATGATATTCTGCCAAGTTTTTATTAAAGAAATAAAAAACGCACCCGAGTGCATTATTGAGTTATATAAGCACGCGAGAATTTTTAAGAACACGAGAGAAGTGCATAGAGAAGCACGAGGCGCAGAACGTGTGTTCTTAAAAATTCCCAAGTGCTTATATAACTTATTTCTTTTATAATGAGTTCGAATTGACCAATCACAGCGCGCGCAATTCCTCGACCATTTTATAAAAAGCTATAATTTCGATCAGGACAATTCGCGCCGGTTACGCATTTGATGGACACTCACGTGCAATGCTACGTGGTTTAAAATGTAAGCCTATGCATGTACCTATTGCGGACCTATTATTTTATCTACTGCCTGAGGGGTGTTTAGACCCTCGCAAAGCAACGTTTCGCTCCAAAGCACCTGAGGACGTTTGATACATTGTGACACAAGTTGTATGCTTGAAACAACGCCGAGTAAAACAGCACTTTTATCAGCGAATTGTCTGATCTTTATCCAAAACGAAGATCCCCCAAACAAATTACACAGGCCGTGAAATAGAAGATTTTCACTTGCAGAACATTTTTACCCCATACCACTTATTTGATCAGTTAACGAATACAATACAAGGAAAGAATATGCAAAGTTTTTCCGTTCTGTGGGCCTACCTAAGATGTTTGAATTTTACGTATTTTTCATTTGGAATTTGAACCAGGTCAATACAAATCTCTAAAATTCCAATTATCATCGACGGTACGGCAACACACCACTCAGATACAGACAGTCACTGTTATAAATCTCTGCTTCCAATGTTCTTGCTGAATTTAATGTCACGCATTGACAGACACAATTGGAATTTACGATAACTACATAAAACAAAAGCGAAAATACAACGGAGGGGTATTTAGCAGATTTAGCCGAACGCCGAACACAGAATATAGCATATATGATCGATAATAATAGGCCTTGGGACTGTTATAGACTAGATAAGACAGGATATAGAACTAATTCTACAGACAGGTAGGCGCTTGGAAATTTGTAACACTAATATAGGTAATCTGCATGTAGCGTTCTGCAAAATATCCGCCGCCGAAAATGCAATGCTTGGCACAAACTAAAGACATTAAATCAAAACTTTTTTACACTGCGTTTGATCTTTGTCAGAACTCATCAACCTGGAACTGTTCACAAACAAAAATCAAAGTTTTTGCCAGCAAGGTGGACGCCAGCCGCTTAAACTTAAATGATTATAAAATATTGTGTCTGGTACGGTGTCCCTAACTGTTCCCATTCGATGAGGAAACGGACACTAACGAAGCAATGCAGTGGAAGAATGCAATCACTAAAATCACAGCAACTAGATAAAGATTGCTGCACAGTGAGAGCTAAAAGGTGGCGAAGAGGCTAACACTGTGATGAAACCCTTTGCCATCATGCAAGGAAATTGCGTATAATTACAATGTACCTCCAAAATGAATAAAGCAGTAAGAAACAAACCTGTAATCTCGGAAGTATGAGGAATAAAATCAATAAATCACAGCACAATAACAGCGTCGTCTAAACAGGAAGTTCAGAGATTCTTAGACTCGGCTCACCCACCCATCAAGCTTCCAACTAATTTATGCTCTGACGTAATTACACTCTCATTCCCAGGACCTCACTAACGTTGTCGCCTCTTTGCGTGCTCAGGGAAAAAAATTAAAAGAAGGGAAGGTTCGGATAAAGCCGTGATTTATCACGCCATTTGATAAACATGAAATCCCAAACACCTTAGCTTTTTCAACTCCAAAAAAAAAAAACATTCCGCAACGTTTTCAACCTCCACTAACATACTCCTAACGACAATTACGGTAACTGATCAGTATTTTTGACAAAAAAGCCTGATCTTTTAGTGAACGTTTTCTACGTTAATTATTAAATGTTATATTTGGTATTTTTTCGAAACAATTCAACAATTTCACATTTTTAATGTCTTAGTCCCTCTAGAAAAGTGAGGTCTTGGCAAGAGATTAGAAGTGAATAATTCGCTAAAAATCGCGCGTGGGAACGAAATCTGACGCTGAAATCGCGCTGCAGCGGCAGATCAGATGAGCCCTAGATGGTTTTGAGGGGCAGAGTGTGGTTTTTAATTTCTTCGAAGGACTGTCTGAAAAGGTCAAGAATTTAACAGGAAAGTACAAAGAAATGCATTTGTTTGTATTTGAAGATGAAGTGTTCAACATGACTCGAGCATGGGACAAAGAAAAATTCTGAGTCCCCGACGGGAATCGAACCCATGGCCTCCCAGATACCGGTTGGGCGCTCTAACCAACTGAGCTACGAGAGACTCGTTGTGAGCTGGGCTATTTTACTAGGTTGATAAGTGACACGCGTCCTGCATACTGCTAGGATCAGCAATGTCGAGTTCATCAAGTTTGTAGTAAATAATAAAGATGGTAAATTTTAAGCTCGGTAATAAATAATGAAGAAAATTCTGAGTCCCCGACGGGAATCGAACCCATGGCCTCCCAGATACCGTCGGTCGTCGGGGACTCAGAAGTTTTCTTTGTCCCATGCTCGAGTCATGTTGAACACTTCATCTTCATTATTTATTACCGAGCTTAAATTTACCATCTTTATTATTTACTTCTTTGTATTTTACATTGATCAATAAACCTATTTTATTCTTTCAAAAAAAAATTGACAATGCTCTCCTGTTAATTTTCCCACCAAATATCCAGTAAGTTACCTCAATATCCCGTATCCCGATAACCCGCAATAGGGCCTCGCGAATCTATACTATTTGATCATACGCGATGAGCTTTTGTTGCAATTACCGCTTTAGAATTCGAAACCATGGACACAGTGCTTTCTTAGAGACTGAGGAACTCGTCTGATAATACTCATACCTCCGCTCATTGAAAAACAAAAAGCAATCGGGATATCTCTCACGCGATATCACAGGATAGCCCCTTTGCTCTTGTAATAATCTGAATATCTTATCCAACTATAGCCTAACTTTTGTGTATAAAACTTTTTTTGAAAATCTGATAAGTGCATAGAGAACCCCAAAAAAACTAATTACAAAAAACAGCCATGAGATCCTAATGATAAGAGCGGCTTGATAGTTCCAGACTCTCCTTTCTCCCCCTATCTGTTGTTGCCATTCGCTCGCTTCTTCAACGAAGCTGGGATAGGCTAACATAAATGCCATACTGAATGTCATAATAATCAATCCTCTAAGTCAGTGCCCTGTGGCAAATAGGTCCAAGAAGAAAAATATAAAACTATCTACTAAAAGCAACTTAGTTCTTGTCAAATAAAGCTCCTGAAGTAATAAGGATTTTTTTTTCAGTGGTGCTGTTCGGTTTATTGCAAAACATGAATACCATAATGTTTGAAACCATCAGAAACTATGACATCACCATTGTTACAGACAGTTATGAACATGGGAATTTTGATGGTTTTTTCTCCAACCAAAGAAAGAAATTTACCTTCCACTGTGAACACCTTAAGTTTCTTGTTACCAGCATCACATACGATCACGTGACCAAAAGCATCAACAGTTAGTCCCAGGGGACCATACAGTTGTTTGTCACCAGATCCGTCGCAGCCAATATCATACAGAAACACTCCTTCCTTATTAAAAACCTTAACACAACTAATCCAGCGATACGACACAAAGAACTTGTCGTGATAATAACAAGGAACCTCGGGGTTTGCATGACAATTCGGGGCGCTGAAGGACTGCAGCAATTCTGTCCCGTCAGGGGAGAGGACCTTGATGTTACTGTCGCCTACGTCACACACGATCACGTGACCACTAGCATCAGTTCTAACAAACACACTAAGTGGTTTCAACAAATGCTCGCTGAATTTTTTGATAAACTGACCACGGTCAGTAATTGCAGACATTTCTTCTGCATGTGCACACTCTTCATGAGTGACCAAGATATCACCGTTCTTTGAGAATGCCACTGACATGGGATGACCTATCACTGGACGAAAAAACAGATTTGACATCAGACAAATGCAGTCCAAATGTGGTTCAAATATGATATTTGTCACATTTGTCGGTATTTGATTTGAAGACAAATATGACATTTGTCCCAAAGATAAATAGGATAATTGTGCATTTGCTTCT
Organism: Oculina patagonica; assembly: GCF_052425735.1. Lineage (NCBI taxonomy): Eukaryota > Metazoa > Cnidaria > Anthozoa > Scleractinia > Oculinidae > Oculina > Oculina patagonica. The sequence goes on from NC_135770.1 coordinate 35,965,268, forward strand.
GGGTGTAAATGTGGACAAATGTGGTGTAAATCTAAGTTAAATATCATGATTTGTCTTGCTCAAAACACAGACAAATGCGTTAAAGATAATATTTGTCAGGACAAATTAAGGACAAATGCAGAGCAAATATTATCTTTGTCATGGACAGTAATCCAAAATTCTCTTCCCTTCATTGTCCCTGTTTTAAATTTGTATAAAATTGCTTTTTTAACATATTTCACTTTTTGGGCTGCAAATATCCAATATTAGACACTGCCTTAAATATAACCGTACATCAGAAACTTCATCTTTTTCAATAGTATTTTAGAATGAAATTGGAATTTACTTCTATTAACACAATCCTCAAGCAATCCCCCCTGTCCAATCATCTCATGCCTGTAGTCCTTAGCAAATCAACACAAAATTAATGTAAATAACATGTTTATTTACACTATCCTCCTTTTTTTACACAAACAAAACCATTTCTGTTAAAGAAATTAACATTTAACAGATAAATATATTTTATAACCCTTTATACACACTAATATACAATATGTACAAAATAAAACCTCCCAAATGGAAAAGGCTGCAAGGAAAGTTACGCATGCTGAAGTATGATAAAAATATAACACTGTGGATTTTAAATCTACACAACACTCCTGCCAACAGGAAGTTTTGGACAAAACATTTTCGCATTAACTGTACTTAGCGTGTAATAATTTATATAAAGTAGAAGTTGTTTTCCATAAAGACTCGCAGATAAGCTGCACTTCCTTCGCCGCACCAAAGATTTAATTTTTTTTTGGAAAAAGTGTTGCTATACATGCATATTTATGCAAGTCTATAGGTACTTATTTAAGTTAAAATGGAAGTGTTTCAAAATTTACAAGTGCAAAATCATTAACATAAGTGTATATAAACACTCCCAGGAAACCAGTTTTCAGCTATATCACTTAAAGCTTTTATAAGAAACTTTTGAGCTACTTAAATGTCATAAGAAAGTCTATGTAACACTACATGTTCTACGACTAACATTGTCTCAAGCCAGCTGATGGATGAATTTATTAAGAGTGAAAATGACAACAAAAGCCTGGGATGAAACTAAGTGTTCCTAAGATGTTTCTTCTAAATGGAAATACTACTGACTTAGATTTCATCATGCCAAAGACTCCTATTCACTTAACTTGGCTGAGACAGGACTTCTAAATAACAACTGCTGCCTAACAATTTCAATGAAGCATTGTAACAAACCAATGATTTTATCACATGACCAACACAGCTAAAATAGACCTAATGCATGATGACAAAACAAACCCGAAAGGCAGTATGGGCGTTGCAGTCACGTTCAAATCCAAGATGGGGCCAGCAGTGCATGGCCCTATTAATCTGTATTAGCTTTATTGGACCAATATAAAATCTCAAACAAATCACGTGAACTGCCACTCGACAGCCCAGCCACATCAAAATGCAGCATAGTTACCATTATAATTTTCCCCTTAGTTTGTGACTACAAGTACCACAATGCATGTTCAAGCCGTAAAGCATTGTTTGGCGTCATTATGCAAAAGGTCTATTAGAACTACTGTCAAACTGCTGGTTAATATTGTGGTGCAATGGTCCAATGCTGATAGACAGTTTGCTGGATAATCACCATCGCAAATAGTCATTTTCATCATACTGTTGTTCACATTAAAGTTTTGAAATTGATGCAACTGACAAAACATATCTGATCAAAATAAAAAAATGTAAAATCATTGGTCATGTGATAAAAAATTGAAATCATTGGCACTGTTTATGGTCCTCTTCGCAATACCCCAGCAAGGGCCCAAGCTGGGGCATTCTTTGGATGAGAATACAGGGACTCAGGTACAATGTCACCCTCCTCCCTTGGTACCATCATCCTTTTGGCACGTTGGCTCCTGGCCCTATCGGCCTTACGGTCCAGGCTCTTGAACTCCCGATCTAACTCATCTGATCTCCACTCAAACTTGCGTCGCACTAGCTTTTCAAGTTTGGGGATTGATTCTTCATCTGAGTTCTCCGGTTCATACACACTTTCCTCTGGCGACATGTACTCTATTGACAGGACCTCCTGTATTTTCCTCTTTTTCTCAGCTGTATAAGTACTCTGTACGAGGGCCTCTTTGCGTGCCTTGAGTTTCTACAAGGAATAACAAACATTGTCAGTCGTCTTGAATTAAACTGAGAGAACATAAAATAAAATGTCTGGTCAATGAAAAATTAATATACATTATATAAAAATTTCTACCATAACTAAGAGATTTCATGCATGCCTATTGGTCAAGAGCTGTGGTTGATGAGAGTATAGACCATGTGTGACCAACACGGTATGTCAAATTTCTGAAAACCTGAATGTTAATGCTTTTTCAAAACACAAAATTCCAGAAAATTGTATAATTTAAACAAAATGATTAGGGCAAAATTCCTCATATTTTGACAGCTTCAGAAGGAAAGAGTGGTTATTGTAGAAGCTGTTACTTGCAGTGCATGCGCATGTTACATGTACATGCATTATTTTTTTGAACTACATACCAGAATATTTACATATTGTTATGGTATAAAACAAATCTAACACATGGCTTGTACATTTTCCATGGTCTTCCCACTCCAATAGACCATAAGATGACGCCATAAAATGTCCAAAACTTTGCAGTGGAACCATGAGCCACATGCCTGTGGCTCTTGGTTCCATTTGAGCTATGAACATTTATTTTTATGACATCATTTTATGGTCTATAATACCAGTAAATATTGTGTCGACCATGAAAAAAAAGAGCGATTAATTTTATACAGTTAACTCCCTACAACTTGAGCCCTAGCTAACTCAAACCTCCCGCAAACTCAAACTAATTTTCATTTCTTTTAAGGCCATTTTCTATAGAAAATCGATAACTCAAACCTTTTTCCATGTCCTTTGAAGCTTTGCGTTATCGGGAGTTTACTGTACATGTATGTTAGATATACGTGTTGTGGTTTCATTTTTTTCTTGGTTTCAATTTTATTTTATTTTGTTGTTTATACATTACCATATCCAAGAAGAAAGGAAAATGAATTTTAACAACGGATAAAATTGAACCACAACATGTACATGAAAGTTATTGATAGCAGTTTCCTACTGACAATAAACAATAAATCAGTAAAAAAAAAACCTTATAAGACTTTATAGGATGATATTCTACTAGGTCATATGCATATTATCTATACAGACAGCAAATCCACTTACATTATGGCCCCTTTGATTTCTCCTTGAAGTAACTATACTCTTCGCTTGTTTATCCATCATTCTGCCCTCAACTCTGGTTGGTGTTGTCACTCTCTTCTGTCTTGCTTTTAATGTTTTAAAGTAAGTCTTTATTGCACCTAACCAAAGGGAAATTTGGAATTTAAATTACCATACAGTATAGCTTGTCATTAAAAGAACACATTAGGCAATGATATTGTGCGTGGATTGCTCTTGGAATTTAAGAGCATGGTGCATGATCCTCTACAATGCATCTACTCGAACAAGGCAAAGCTGGAACAAAACAATTGATAGCGACCTTTTTTTGGTAATGGACCAATATGATGTTGGTAAATGCAAAAAATGGTTTTACACTGCATATACAACAAATTTTAAAATTCAACAATGACACAAGTGGTTCTGGACCACTCAGAAAAAATGCCTTTGTTTTGATTGGTTACCCAGTACTTGAAATATTAATTTAATTGTTTTCATCAAAGCACATGTCTCACAGGGAAAGTTTCCACAATGGCTTTTCCCCAAAATACTCATTAAGTGAGATTGAAACATTAAAGGGGGAATATACATGTAGAGCAATGACCTTTAGGTTATTAATTTTTGGGGGGGTTTTTTTTTATTTTTTTTTTTTTTTAATTTTTTTTTTTTTTTTTTTTTTTTTTTTTTTTGAAGGGAAAAAAAAAGAAAAGGAGGGGGGGAAAAAAAAAGGAAAAAAAAAAAAAAATTAACTAAAGTAGTTTGGTTTGCTTACAATGTAGATATTACTTTGGTCAGATTTATTGATTATATACGCAAATACAATCCTCACAGAAGCACAGAGGACTCTTCTTCCGAAGAATGCAGAAATGTTAACCAATTTGTGTTACTTGCTTGATAAATTGTACAGGATTTTAGAGGAACTTGTTATTGTGATTACATTGTATTAATAGATCATCATTACAGTATTAGTTCTTTGGGATAATCATGAAAGATATCAAAAGTTAAAACTGAGCGGTACTTACGTTCCAGTAATACAGGATTGGCTTCTTTAAAAGCTGTTGTTGCCCTCACTCCTCTCTCTATCGCTTTACTTACTTCATTATTAGATTCGTCATTAAAACTGAAATTCAAAATGCAGTTAACATTTTTCATTACTACATTTTTAAGAGTTTCTTAACCTCTAAAAATATTACTGTCAAACCCCTATATATAAGCAGCCACTCACTATTAGGAAGCCAGTTATCAGTCCTAAAATTATTCTCAGTATAATACTGTATAAAGATTGGCTTGCCTTATTTTATATTTGAATAATTTCAATTTTATGGTCAGATCATCTTCTGTCAGAAATTCTGCTAAAAAAACTATTCTCTGCTGCCATGCATTTATTTTATTTTTTAACAGCTACAGAAAAGGTCATCTTCCCTTGTCACATAATTTATATTTGAAAGTTATGCCACATGTGGCCAATTGGCCCAGTCTATAATTCAATTGGTGTTGCTATTACACTGTACCTGTTTGCAGGATTCAAAGTCCACTCAATTGGAGGATCTTTTTCTTTCAGCTTTTTTACAATTTGGTGGACGCAGGCCTATATAAAATAAAAACTGGTAAATTGTAACAAAACTTGCACAAGTTTAACAACAACAACAATATAATTACATGTATGCAGTGAGTTGGCATTCCCAACTGTGAGAGTTGGAAGGTCTGATGAGAGTATTTTAAATTTATCAGATGTTCTAAATTGCTTTAACATGTTAATTTGTTTCGGTTTCTTTTTACATTTTTGCTAGTATAATTTTTATCCACCTGAGCAATATTGAAGTCAGCCAGGAAATCCTAGGAAATGCTACCGGTAATCTCGTACCCAGATGTCTACTTACCACGGTAGTACACATCTGATCAAGTGCGTTCAGTTCGCCAATCTGATTAGTTGATGAAAAGCTTCAGCATTAGCACACGGAAGATGCAAACTTTGTTTCGCATGCGTGCGCAGTACGTTAGCCAGTAAGAAAATATTTGGATTCAAAGGATTTTCTAAAACTGCGTCCGCGTTTTGAAGGTTACTAATGCGAATAAGCTACAGATACAGTTTGTAGTTCAAGCTTGTTTGTACAAATGTTTAAATGATACAGTATTTGTGGGTAAAAAAATGATTGAAAAACTTTGCAAATCCGACGCATACTTCAAGTATGCGTCAGATTTGCAAAGTTTTTCAATCATTTTTCTTGTCGCACAGCTGGCATGTACAGACTGTACGCGTCAAACACAGCGCATGCTTTTCCCCGCCATTGAAAGGCTGGGTTGAGTGTTTTAATTTATCAGCAAAAAATGAGTGGCGACATTTTTCCTTCCCCAACTCTATTTACTTGTCTTTTCTTGTATAGGAAAGTAATTAATGACCTATTGACAACGACCAAGTGAGCTTTTCAACCACTAAATTGCCGAGCATGCGTAGTCGCGTCATGTGTCTGATTTCTGACACATCTGATGCAAGCAAAATCTGACTTTACCAGCTGTTCTCTCTGAGGGTTGAGAAGATCTGGGTACGAGATTAAGAATATGCTTGAGTCCTGTGAAAACTGTACATTAACAGCTGTAGTAAGCCATGTAAAAGTAAAGTAACGTTAACCTCCACTGTTGATCAGCGACAGAGTCATGGCAATCTGGAATAGCATGCAAGGTAACAATCCCTGTATATGGTCTTGCTTTCACTGCATGTGCATTCAAATTAAAGCTTGCCAGATCTCCCTTTTGTTTAGCCATGAGAGATCTGGCTACAAGTCAGCCAGAAAAAAATCCACAGAAAAATCAGAGAGATTCCAGTTGCTAATTCTGAGAGCTGAGTATTCTAGTTGAAAGATTTTTGGACCTAAATAATTTTTAACACTTTTCAGAAACGTATGCCTGTCTGTGTTCTTGGTGCTGACCAGAAAAGTGGAATCTTTGGACAAGATTTTCTATCAAAGTGACACAAGATTTCTTTGAAATCGCCATGCAACTTGAAAAATTATAGTACTTACCACCATGTCCTTTGGAAGGTTCTCATCTCGCCTTGGATTTGTTCTTTGATGAGTTGCTAAAGTGGCAGACTCTTTTAAAGAGTCTACCTTTTCAGTTAGCGTTGCGATCTGGCGTTGAAGCTGTAGCAAATGCCTCTCGGTGTCAATAGCTGCTGAACGGGAAACTGGCGGGTTGATCGGTGTTGAACTAGTACTAGGAGTCCATGATGTTCGTGAACTGGAACGACTATCTGGCGGCGAAATGGTTGTTGATGTTCCTTCGAAATCTGAACCACGACCGTCGTCAAATTGTAAATCGCGCCGTGTACTGGTATGTCGGTTTCTTTCAACCAAAACGCGTGGACGGTCTTGCCCTCGTGGGACAATCGCCTGTCAAAGAGCAAAACAAACAAACCGCGCTGTCAATATTTTATATAGAAACGAAATGATTGAAATGTTTCTTTCCTTTTTAATTTCCAAGTGATCAACTCAAAAACGCCTAAAGAATCGATTAGGTTCTATTCTAAAGCCATGTATAGGGAAGGATGCAACCACTGTATTAAAGCAGCACGAACGTGACAAGAACTTTAAACCTACCGTGCGACTTGTGCGACGCTCTTGTCTCGGCGGCGAGTCCAACGAATCGTCACTTCCAAAATTCTCCAAATTGTTCGATCGGCTCATTTTAAATTTCAAAATAGTTGCTAGTCAGGTTCTAAATAAACTTGACGAAAGACGTATTGAACTGCAAAAGCAAAGTGCAAACCGAAACGATCGAAACGCTGTAAGATGTGTGATGTGACAACAACGACAGTGACGCCAAAACTCCCGCTCATTATGCTAATGTTCATTTCAATCATTCCATTGGTGGAAAAGCATCACATGATACATCTGATGCCTCGTTTTCGTTTGTCGCTCGATTCATTGATCGATCGTTTGAAGAAAGAACTCTGAAGTCTTGAATCTTGGTTTAACCGCAACATGGGAAAGAAAAGGTATTTTTGTAGCCACTGCAATGATTATGTAAGTCGAGGTACGCGATCAAATCATCTTAAAGAGCTCGCAGCGGCGAATGGAACTTCTTATGACACTGATGATTCTGAAAGCTTTGATGCGTCTGCTTTGGAAAACAATGACAGCGATGGAAGCGATCGGCGTTGTTCTGATGGTAAGATGATTCTTGTAATAAGCTTAATAAATTATACTTATGTATATGACTGACAGCCATGTCTTTACCTGAACGGTTGGCAGCCTGAACAACTTAGAAACAACAAAGATTTTTCAACTTTACATGTAGCCTTCAAGGGCCCATTACAGTACGTCGTTGCCAAGTAACGCGGTTGCCAAGCAAGTGCAATTTTCCAGGCTAGCAGATTCTTACTTTGTGGGTTTTCAGAGTTCTCCTTATCAGGGGGTAACCAGTGGAATTTACTGTGAGAAACACTTTACCACTTAGAATCTTAAAAATTCAACAGGTGAATAACATTTAAATTGCGCTCAAGGTTCGAGACTTATCACTTAACTAGAAATCTTATTTTAAGAACTATTTCTCAAAACAAATCGCGAATTAAGGACCTTAATTCTTAAATAAAAAAACGGCCACCTTAAATCAAGTGATCGTTTTTTATTTAAGAATTAAGGTCCTTAATTCGCGATTTGTTTTGAGAAATTGTTCTTAAAATAAGATTTCTAGTTTAAGAGTGAATTACATTTTGTACGGAAGCCAACTAGCCAAAGGCTAGTAGAAATGCAGTTTTGGCTAGTAGGTTCTGGGCTTTCTCTAGCCAAAATGGCTACTTAAAATTTCAGGAATTTGATTGGAAGAAAACCTCTGAGACTCAGAACTCACAAGAACACTGTCTTCACTTATTAAACTATCAGACTGTAGTCACAAGCTGAAATAACCAAAAAGTAACCTAAAATTAACTCTTAAAATAACAATAGCAGAGCCAGTGAAGAAGGCAAAGTGCCTCTGCTCAAACCGAAGTTTCAAAGTAGCTTGAAAATTCTGGCTAGTAGAAAATTGGTTTTGGTTAGTGAAATCAAAGCTGTCACTAGCCAATAGGCTTGCTAGCAAAAAAAGTTTGTCTTGAGCCCTAGCGCTTTTCCAAATTGTTCCATTGTCCCATCATTCACTTAACGAATGCAGACGGCTTGAAATTTGAAGTTTCAGTTTAACATTTAGTTGCTTGAAAATAAATGCATTTAACCTAATTGGTTAGTGATTGATTATTAGGTGAGCAGTGAAATAAAATATCTGGATGCTGAATGGTCACATACCCAAGCCATAGAACCAAAACCTATTTGCTACTAGCCAGAATTCTCAAGCTACTTTGTAACTTCGGTTAAAGCAGATCTAGAGGCACTGTATTTATTACTTTTTGTAAAATTTCATTTTTACCCTTGGTCTGCATTTTCCCTGGTTGCAGCAGTCAGTGTAAAATGCCTGACGTCCCCAGGTGGCCGCTGAGCGAGGAGGAGGGATCTTGATAAGAGACGACTGGGGAGAGTCAGGTAAAATGCAGACTGCAGACTGTAGACCGGGCATAAAAGTTTATTTATCACCATTCAACTTTACCTGCCATCACTCATATGGAACGTCATGGCGAACCTGGGACACAACAAATTTTATTAGCGATACTTACCTAATTCAGTATTAATTTTCTGTAATGTACTCTCAGTCTGCAGTTTACTTCTTGTCTGCAGTCTGCATTTTTCCCCAACAGGCAAAACATACAATATTCATTTGACTTTAATTGCCAGTATTCAACATGTGGTCAGCAGAGCACACTTTTTGTCCTTATTTTTAACAATTAGCTTTTGTAGGTGATTGCTGCCTAGTTTTTCTAGCCTCTGTAGACAACCGCAAAGCTTGAGGAATACTGTGAGCTTCAATGTACAAATTATACCCAAGGTCAATTAAGAGAGTATATTTCTGTGTCTTATGGAGGCTACATGTATTTATTGGCCTTCAATATATACAGTTTGAAGTACAGTACAGTGTATGGTCATGCCCTTGTTTACATAATTTTTTTGGCCAGTTTTTGTTTTCTACTGTGTTGTATCAGTTTGTTAAGAAAAATGAACAGAATGCACCATCACTTTCATTGATCAGAATGCACATCTGATATCCAATAAATTGGAGCATTTTAGCTACAAAAGAAACCAGTGAGATTCATTCGCCTGAAGTGCTTCTATAGTCGTAAATAAACCAGAATATTGTGCTTTGCATAACACACCTGAAAAAATGCTATTTACATGGACATGTATTCAGCATGTGCAAGTTATTTTACTTGAGAAGGGTTAAAAGACAGACAGATGTACATATACATGTAGTACATACATACTGTATTGGTACATGTTACTTGATTATTTGTTGTTACTCGTGATCTTGACAGACATGATATGCAATTCTGAAGTCAAAATAATTTCTGTGATTCCCATCTTCCTGTTGAAAAAGTCTCAATTAGTAACAGGGTTCTCCTTGTTTTTTGAGTGAATATGAATATGTTTTGGTAATTTCTGGTGACACATGAAAAGGCAAATTTAATGTGATTCGATTTTGAAACAGGGTATTAATGTGCATGTAGGGGTCCCTATGTGTTGAAGTCATTGAGGCTGCAGGGACTGTCAACTTACTTTTGAGTGGTTCTGTACATGTATTTTCAGCTGACATCCAGCTGAGTACAACTTACTACACTGAATTAATGATTCCTATTTCTGACTACAACAATTACAATATTCTCTCGTTACTATTCTATTACAGGTCAGACTACACGTGCGAATCCAGAAGCAACTAGAGACTGCTTTACAAACCTTGATGATGAAGATAGGAGGCTGTTCGATGAGGCATTTATTCGCAACTCTATTGGTGAGCCAGAGGATCTTGATGAGAGTTTATTTTGTGAACAAGTGCATTCTACAAACCAAGAGTTATGGGATGACTTGGTAGAAGAGAATGTGATGGAGGACCTTGATGAGTCAAGCTTTCCAGGTGCTGTTGAAGCAGATGCTGATACCCACAACAGAACCACCCTTATCAACTGGCTGTTAATCTTCATTTGCTATTGGTGGACCTACTGCAATATTGCTGACCGTGGAATTGAACTCATGCTTCAGTTTCTCCATGCTTTCTTTACTGTTCTTTCACAGCGTATTCCATGGATGACCTTATTTGTGGCATCTTTTCCTTCAAGTCTGTACTTATTGAAGAAGCACTTTGGCTTTCACAAAGACTGTTTCCAGAAGTTCGTGGTATGCCCAAAGTGTAATTCACTCTACAATTATGATGCTGCTTTTGTGACAGTTGGAACCAGAAGGGAGTCAAAGAAATGTTCATTTGTTGAGTTCCCAAACCACAGGCAGAGAGCTCATCGCAAACCTTGCAACGAAGTTCTTTTAAAAGAAGTGAAACTCCAAGATGGAAAAACTAAACTCTACCCAAAGAAGGTTTACTGTTACAGTAGCATCATTGAGACACTAAAGATTTTTCTCCAGCGTCCTGGTTTTGTATCACGTTGTGAACTGTGGAGGGAAAGAGAAAGGACCAGCATTCCAGGGTTATTGACAGATGTGATCCACGGTAGGGTATGGCGGAATTTTAAGGCTCCAGATGGTTCGCGGTTTATGAGCCATCAAGGGAACTTGGCCTTAATGATGAACGTTGACTGGTTTCAGCCATATAAACATTCGCCATATAGTGTTGGTGTAATTTACCTGGCCTTAATGAATTTACCTCGTGGTGAGAGGTTCAAAAGAGAGAACGTGATAATAGCAGGAATTATTCCGGGTCCAAGTGAACCACAAAGTCTCAACCCATTCCTGGTTCCAGTAGTTGGAGAACTGAATCAACTTTGGAAAGATGGAGTTGAAGTACGTCATTCAGGCTCACCTAGAGTACCTCAGAAATTTTTTGCAGCATTGTTGTTAGTAGCATGTGATGTGCCAGCTGCGAGAAAATTATGTGGCTTTCTGGGACATGGTGCTAAAAGAGGCTGTTCGAAATGTAAAAAGGAGTTCATCCCAGGTAAACACTTTGGAGACAAAATGAACTTTGGAGGATTTGAAAGTTGCCTTCATCGAACAAACGAAGAACACCGTTCTGAAGCTCAAGAAATTTTGCAAGAGGACACTTACCAGGGGCGCGAGAAGAAGCAAACAAAATATGGTACTCGCTACACAGAACTAATGCAACTTGAATACTTTGATTGCATCAGATTCACAATAGTTGACCCTATGCATAATTTATTCCTAGGAACAGCTAAACATATGATGAAAAACATTTGGCTTCCAAACAAACTTTTCACACAAAATGACCTTAAAGCCATACAAGATTTAATAGACAACATGAAAGTGCCATCTAACATGGGGCGGATCCCAAACAAGATAGCATCAAGTTTTGGAAGTTTCACATCAGAACAGTGGAAGCTGTGGACTGTTGTCTATTCAGAATTTGCTCTTAAGAATTATTTACCAGCAGAAGATTACAAACTGTGGCTTTTGTTTGTAAAAGCTTGCCGAATATTAACAGCCCCCGTCATCACTATTAACTCTCTGTCTGAAGGACATTCTTCACTGATGCAGTTCTGTAAGAAGTTTGAGTCAATGTATGGACAATTGGAAGTCACACCGAACATGCATTTACATTCACATATTATCAACTGTGTAATAGACTATGGGCCAGTGCATAACTTTTGGCTGTTTTCCTTTGAACGGTTCAATGGCCTACTTGGTGACTTCAAGACGAACCAAAGATCTGTGGAAATTCAGCTAATGCGTAAGTTTCTTCGAGATCAAGACATCAGAGACCTTCCGTTTCCAAGTACATTTTGTGAACACTTTGATCCTATTTTCAGCCAAATGAAAAACACAAGCATGGATCCTCTTCAGGACATTAGTTCCACTGTGGATCTGTTATCTCTATCAGATGGCCCTGTTACCAAATCAAACCTCTGGTTGGATGATGGATCATGTACTTGTATCTCTCCTCACAGAGTAGATAACCTGGATGATGACGAACTTAACTTTTTAATGGAGTCGTATTCAACATTTATTGACGGAGTGGATTTCAGAAATGGAACTGTCATTTTTGATCGTTATGCCTGTGTGGAATTCTGTGGTGAGCGGTATGGTTCCCTTGATTCAAGAAGTGAGCGTTCTTCTTATGTCATTGCACCTTGGGTTGGAGTCGGTGGCCAAGTAAATCCTGACACATCAGATGCAAGGCCTGCAGTTGTCCGGTACTACATGAAACAAAACATTTGCATCCATGGACAGTGGATAACCCTTGTCATGGCCTATGTTTCATGGTTTCAGAAGCACCCAGACAGACATAAGCGCCAGAGTGGAACCACAGAAATATGGTGTAAGGACATTTTTGAGCCATTAGGACCTGCATCGTTCCTTCCTGTTCAAAGGATTCAATGTAAATTTGTTGGAACTGTGCAAACATGGAAGAGAGAAAATGTTCTCTTTGTTTTACCACTAGAAAGAAAAATTTACTTGTAATTAGAATTAACTTGAGCTTTTTGCATGTTGCTACTGACAACTACTGTATTTTACTGGGAAACTCAAAAAACCTTAACACCAGAAATTATGCAATGTTACTACCGGTTCCACCAGAACAGTAATTACTTTTGGTATTGAGTTTTGCTTGCATGTCCTGAACTTTCTTGTGATTGGTCACTAAACAATCAACAACTCCTTCAATATTTCGGGGATTTTCTGAGTTTAGCTGTCAAAACCATGATTGCTGAAAATATTTCTTAAAATTTGTGGTTACAGAAAATATCCATACCTTCCCTAAGGATGGTTCTTCTGTTCAGACCTTCCCACCCCTCTGGCATTTCTAGTTTTGCTTCATACTTCCCTTAAAAGTTTTGGCTTTTGAGACCCCCTCCCCTTAAGAATTTCTAATGACCATCCTTGGGGTGGGTATGGATATTTTCTGGAACCACAAGATTTGTTTGTTGTAACATGACACAAGACCACACTGCATGTACATGTATATGCTTAAAATGCAAATCAAATTTCCTTGATTGCAGTTACTGTCATCAATATCTTGCAGTTTAGATATTGATCATATATAATCATAATATTGCACTATTGCTGGTGATAAAAACAGGTTTTTTCATTGTCAATTTCTCCTCGGTTTCTAATATCAATCAACTGTCATTATTTATTATCAGTTGGTATCGACTTTCAGTTTCATTGATTGGTCATCACTAGATGTAGCAAAACATGTGAGAAGCAACATATTTCCTGGGCATTTTGGATTTTCTATGGAAAAAAAAACATTTGAAAAACAGTATTTTCTGGTATTTTAAAATGACTTTTCAAATAATGTCAACACCCCCCATTGGTTATCTTGTTTTGCCAGCAAGAATGAAGCTGTTGGAATGTAATGGCATTAAGGTCAGCACACACTAGATGACACGTCGGGGCAACATGCTGCTGCGACATGTCGCCTCGTGTGACATGGTGTATTCTTGCTACAAACAAGTCGCTGCGATAGAATTTTGTCGCTGTGATTGTCGCACAAATTCAAACTGGTTTGAATTTGTTCGACACATGGCAGCGACAAAATGAGCGATAGCAGCATTGTTGCAGCACGTGTCCATGTCTGCTATTAATCGCTGCGACAAAATATAAATTAACCAATGAGAGAGTGTCATGTATTTTTTGCCATATTGAATTGGAAAACTAGTTCACATTCCCACTCTTCCAAATTTGCTGTTTGTGCACCGAAAAAACGCCTTGTCACAGCAACTTGTTTTGAAGAATTACACATGGGGCGGCCTTTTGCTGCGACTTGTCGCCTAGTGTGTACCTTTAGGGTAACATTGCCAGGAAAATTTTTTTGAAGCTACAACCTGTAGGTATAAAGACGTTTAAGAGTAATTTACAGAGTTGTTGCACTGTTTGTTGATGATTTTAAATAATTTCAAAGAATAAAGGTAATGGTTTTAATTGATTCAAGATGATTCCTTGTTGTTATTTATTTGGTTATTTATTCACTACTTCCTTCTTTTATTTTTTTTCTCTGTTGATATTACATAACAGCTCGGCTCAAAAACCTCAAACCCAGACATCTACCTGAAAAAACATTCAATAATCAATGAAAAGAAAGATATGTAGTGATTAAGACTCCACTTTTTCTGCTTCAAATTTATTCAGTTTTACCCTATATTTGTTTAAGTGCAAATATGGTATTATATTTATACTGCATTTGTTATACATTTGTCTTGGACAAATGTGATGACATATTTGTCCCACATTTATCTTCTTTTGTCTCCGACAAATGTTATATCAGATTTGTCTTACATTTGTCTTCCAGCCAAATGAAGTCAAATTCATGATTTCATCCAGTGTATCTTCACAGGACCAGCTTCTGATCCCTCCTCGCCTCCTATTGTCCTCAGATATTTCCAGCTCTCGTCAAACATCTGAATGCACTTATCATCGTAATCTGCTACGGCAATTTTTCCTGTTCTTTCGTTCTTTGCGATGCCCCACGGGCGCATAAACTCTCCTTGCCGTCCCAGTCCACGCGACAAAACTACTTTGTAACAATGTGGCTCCATGTTAACACTCCAGGGACTACCAGTCAGCGGCCATCCATTAACCTCAATTCTAACGTTATGTAGACTAACACTCGTGGGCTTGTAACGCACTGTGTAATTGCCATCTTTGCAATCTTCGACATTCATTTCCTCTTCTCCAGTTGATGAGCTGATGGTGACAGTCACTTGGTCTTGTTCGTGATAAAACTGATTTCCCTCTGAATCTCGTGTAGTGACTGTGAAGCTGGTTTCAATCCCCAATTCTGCTTCTTTCAAACCTTTTCCTTCAGCTACTGATTGTGAATGATCAGTGCTACTAGCAACAACTTGACCCAGTGGAACCAATCTTCCTGAAGCAGTTACGGCTCCTCTTCTTGGAACAAAATTAACATGCTCTGGCTTGTAAAGTTCCATTTTCTGACTCTGATTCAAAAGCTCTTCACAGCCTCCGAAGGCAACATGCTCTTCTTGCAGAATTTTCAAGCCAATGTCATTTTGAAGAACACCCTCGCCAAGTTCAATAGAACTTTTCAATTCAGTAACAAGCAATTGAAATTTTTCCAGTTGAGCCTGATGGTCTCGTTCTTGTTCTTCATTAATCTCAGTTAGTTTTGTCTTGACCGTGGCTTCCTGCTCTTTCAAATCACGAATAAGCTCAGTCAGCTTGTTCTGAGCGGCAACGATTCTTGCTCTGCTTTCTTTCCTCAATTCAATTTGTTCATTTATTTTACTTTCTACAGAGACAACTTCCGCCTTGGCTTTGTCCAGAATGTTGGCCATTGACACCTTTCGTTCTTCAGCAGCTTGCTGTATTTCAGTTTTTTGATGATGGCCATGCCGTGTTTGTCCACACTTGAGACAAATGCAAACTTTACATTGTTGACAATAATATTGCAGTGCTTCGTCCTCGTGGTATTTTTCTTTGCACATGGCTAGTCCACGCACCTTCTCTTTACTTTTCGAGCATTTACCTTAAAATAAAATCAGAAACATTATCGTATAAAAATTCTATCTGGCTGCTCTTACTCAGGATATCTGCGCCAAACCAACCTTGATCCTAGGCCCCCTCTCCTTTTCCTTCGGGGGCGTTGTTCAAATCCCCCCAAAAATATAGAGGAAACCCTTTTGATTTATTAAACAACAAGCAGCGGCCATCGCTCCTAGGCTTCCTCCTGGAGGAAAAGGAGAGATAGTCTGGGATCGAGGTTGCGCCATAACATCACAAATTCATAGCGGTTTGCGACATTCTCGTCCCCATAGCCCTTTTGTTTCTGTTAGCTGGCTTGGCGCGAGTGACGAAGTCGCGAGAAAGTCTAAGGACTCTGGGGACATAGGATTTTTGAATTAATTCGAATTTTTTTGACTGGCTGTTTGGAACAAAGAATATCCTAAACGGAAGTCAAAAACATAACGACTCTCTCATACATTCTTTTGAAACGTCATGACTACATACATGAAGACCGGAAGTCCTAGAATCTAGGACTGGAAATCCTGTGTCCCTGGAGAGCCCTTCGTTTTTCTCGTGCCAAGGCCCAGCCGGCTAAGAAAAACGAAAGGGCTATGGGGACGAGAATGGGTTGGCGTCACAGGGCCACTTGTTCCCAGGATATTCCTCATGTTAAGGTGATAGAGGAAACCCTTTTGATTTATTAAACAACAAGCAGCGGTCATCGCTCCTAGGCTTCCTCAAGGAGGAAAAGAAGAGATAGCCTGGGATCGAGGTTGCGCCATAACGTCACAAACTTATAGCGGTTTGCGTCATTCTCGTCCCCATAGCCCTTTCGTTTCTGTTAGCCGGCTTGGCACGAGAAAACGAAAAGCTCTGGGGACATAGGATTCTTAAATTAATTCGAATTTTTTTGATTGGCTGTTTGGAACAAAGAATTCCTATATGGAAGTCGAAAACATAACGATTCTCTCATACATTCTTTTCCATTCCTAGAATCTAGGACTGGAAATCCAGTGTCCCTGGAGAGCCCTTGTTTTCTTGTGCCAAGGCCCAGCCGGCTAAGAAAACGAAAGGGCTATTGGGAAGAGAATGGGTTGGCGTCACAGGGCCACTTGTTCCCAGGATATTCCTCATGTTAAGGTGATAGGGACCGTATGTTGGAGTAGAGCGTAACTACAACTAAGGAGTTTTAAGCAGTTTTGAAAAGAAAGACTGAAAAAAATTCAGGCTTAAACGGAATTCGAACCTACGACCACTGCGAGACTGTTGACTACTAGTAGCAAAATGTTGATGTTTAAAGTATCTGCTATTATTATTATTATTATTATTATTATTATTATTATTATTATTATTATTATTATTATTATTTTTAATTAATTTCTAACACGATCTAACCTGGATCAGTGTCTTCTTTTGTTGCTGTTAGAACATGTAGCATTTTCATAATTTCACTCAGCTGTTCTTTAATGTTGTCATCGTCTTTCTTCCACTGACTAAAGAGTTTCTTGTAGTGATCTTGAACTTCAGAGTCCATGCACTCTTTTCTAAGATCGTCTATAGCAGCTTCGTACTTAATGCCTCCCAATCTGACCAGAACCTTCCGGATGTCACGCCAGTAGTCGTTGAACGTTGCATCGTCAACAGAAGCGTTCTCAGCGTGAGCGTACACAGTGTTTCTAAAATACTTTACACGAGCAATGTCCGCTTCACGGCTTAGGTCTGTTACGGCAGGTAATTCATCCCAGCCAGTCAGCGGAGGAATTAAACCACACAAGTTTCTTAACAGAATCATTAACAAAGTTGTGTCAAAGTCGCGTGAAGACACTGAAGTAGGGATGGCAGGAAAAAGTTTTCCCCATTGTATTGGATTGATAATCTTTCTTGCTCCAAGTGCCTGCAACCTGGTTATGCTTCCTGCCAAAACTGCCTGTAGATTTGCTGGTGGATGGATGACATCGAATGTGTCCCTGAGGGCTTGGGTTCCAATATCAACCAACAGGCGACACAACCTAGCGTAGTTCGTTGTCTCTTTTGTGGACGAAGAAGTCGGAATCGCACTCGCCATGACAGGTTCCTGGTTTTAAAAAAGTTAATTTATCATACTAACATCGTCATTTGATTTGTATGGGTAAGAAAATTTAAAGACACCCCCATGCCCCCCCCCCCCCTCCAACCCCTGCGTCTGTCCTACTAATTATCATGGCTCCTGTTATCACCTAGTTATCACAAAATAGGTCGGAAGACTAAATTTTAAAATGGAACAGACAAATAATGTACAATTGTCGCTAACCAGCGTGATGTAGGCCGGTCAACCCCATTTTACTTCGACACAATTCTTTTAACAATCTTACACAATAAAATAAATTTACAAAAAACTTGTTTAGGCCTAGGGGTGTGTGTTTCCGGTGACTGTTCCGGTGCTCCGGTGTTCCGCTATTCCGGTGTTTCTAATTTTTGCACGTGCGTTACAGACAGTCTAACCACAAAGACGTGTAAAACAATGAAAGCTACGCAATGGGAGAATTACATCATTTAAATCTCAGCTTTGATGAACAATCACTGACGGAGAACATAAGATAATAGTCCACATAATAAAAAGTATAGTGAAGGGACTAGCAACACCGTTGTGATCAGCTTACTTATCAGATCTCATTACAGATGTTACCTTCTGTCTGAACAAGCAGTTCCCGGACCGATCAGACAGCGATCACTTTATAGATATAATCCTCACGAACCGTTTATACAACGTATTAAGCAGTAAGAAACGAACAGATCACAGGCGTACGAGGAATAGATCGCTCAACGTATTATAAGCAGAAACTGAAAAAGTTCGTTCTCGTGACTAAGTTAGGTAGCCTCGTTCTCAGGGGTATCGTGTCGCAATTCTTACTCATTCCCAGGGCCTCACTCACTCTATGCTCTTTTCTTCCGCCTTTCTTTCATGCCGGTGAAAGAGTAAAAGAAAACTCTGTTACCAAGACGAGGCACGCGTCTCACGAGGGTCATGTACGGCTGTTGGCGCCACGCATGCGCGGTTACAGGCATCATATTGACGATATTTACTTTTTCGCGACCAAAGCGTACGTTAGCCTGGCCTGTAGCATAGGTGGAATGCGTGACAAGCGCGAGTCACACACGGCGCAACTTGAAGAAAGTTTTGTCAATATTTCAGTTTCCCTCGATTAAGCCAATCTCGTCCCCAGGGCTAGCCCCCTACGCTAACATTCTTTTGGCTCGGCGACCACTAGAAGAGTGCGTGACGATCCATGGGGGTAGTCAGGCCATACTATACCAGGGACGCTACAAAGGGAGGTGGCATCAGCGTTAATTAGCCTGAATTTCAGACGTCTTCTCTGCTCGCTTCCATGGAGGTATTTTTGGTTTGCAAAACCCGCAGAAGCAATTTGTAAATTTGAGCTCAAGTACGTCATTGTTTTAAACCTTTTCTCTTTTTCGCGAATCGCAATCGCTTGTAAGGCCATCCCAATAAAATGTTTCGTTCCCGGGGGGGGGGGTACTCCCCATAACGGCCTATACGGGGAGGCTCCGCCCGAAAGGGGTACCTTTTTCAGGCTTCAGGTATATAAAAGGGTAGGGATTTCACGAGTTTTAAGTATATGAAAGGGTATGGAAATATGTCATTTGGCTATTTAAAAGGGCCTTTAATTAAAATATTTCGAACTGACGCAATTCATGGCTGTATTATTTTAATTTATTAAGCGCTACATAAAAATGACAAGAAAACGTCCTATTTTAAGTCCACGCCATGTCGCTTAGGTATATGAAAGGGGTACCTTCTTTCAGTTAAAGGTATACGAATGGGGTACAATTTCTGTCAAAAATGGTATATAAAAGGGTAAGGGGTTAGAACTTGGGGCGGAGCCTCCCCGTATAAAACTTTTTTGAGTACCCCCCCCCCCGGGGGGGGTTTCGTTTCCCATCGCCCCGTCTCTTGTGATGGTGGGTCGGTCGGTCGGGCAAAAAAAAAAGAAGAAGAAGAACACTTTAAGGGGTCTGGGTTCATTTAAGAAGCCAAGAGATGCAGAACCGATAGATTTTGTTTCAGTCGATCTCGCTGAGAATGTTGGAACAATCGTTAACGCCCTTGGCACGAAACAGCCTTTGAAAAACTTAGTATCGATGTTAATTAAAGACAAGGACATCACATCATGCCTATTGTTGTTAATAAAACAAGATCGTGTGCTTGTAAATTAAAGTACTTGCCTCTTTGACAAGTGAATCTGGATTTTTTTTTACATTTCGAAAAAAAAAATGGGTCGGTCGGGCGATGGGAAACGAAACATTCTATTGGGATGGCCTAATGTTCACCGGCTGGCGTGGCAAAGCGCGATTTTGCTATAACTGGCTTGATCTCATATTTCCTTGCACAATTCTCTTGCCAATTCAGCGTGTCCAATTTATGCATGCAACAAATTCATGTAAATACACCATAAAAGCCCCCCCCCATTTGCTCCATGCCCTCCTTTCCCCTTCCAAGATTGTAATTATAACCAACTGCAATTTCTGAAAAGGAAAACAATTTTTGAAGAGGTAACCATTCAGTTTATTGCCTGTAAGCCGATGTCTTGTTTTGAAGCAACACCCTATTTCTTTTAACCCTGCCTATTCTTAAATCATGTATTAAAAAGCCTTGAAAAAATAATAAATAAATAAATAAATAAATAAATAAGCCACCCTTTGTCAAACCATAAATAAAAACAATAGGACAGAAATTTAAAACACACATATTTTATTACCAAGCTTCTATCCTGACTGAACATTTTCATTAAAGTGAAAACTATGGCATGCACATCCTCCGTAACTTAAGTTATAACAATTCCCAATGATTAACAACAACATTATGTTATTCAGATCATCACACATATTCTATTTTTCCTTCGGAAGAATTTGATAAAGAGCCAATTTTATCACTACTGGGTACGGTCAACTAAAAACTACCTTCATACAGATGTTTCTAATGTTTGGACTTGAAAAAAATTACTAGTTTCTATTGTAGCTATTTTTCCTAATCAAGATGAAATTATTTTAACATACATTTTCAATATTTACTAAAAGCAACAGTCAAAATTAGTTCATTTTGTATTTCTTCCAATTAAAAGGATGCATTTCTTTCCAAACCTAACAAAACTCTTAAGTTTAGACAAGCTCTCTTTCTTTACAAGACAGTGGTTCAAGTCTTTTAGGATCTCGTCCATTCTTTCCACAATAAACAGCAGTCTGCTGAATTCCACAGCAAGTTTTTTACTGCAAGCTGCGTCATTTGAAAAAGATAGACTAATTGCCACACCTTCCAGAACTAGATGAGCCTGAAATTTGAAATTAAACACTTCTTTCAAGTGATTGGTAACCTTGTTCTCGCACAGGAGCTTCAATCGCTTCTCTGTGTGACTTGTCTTCTTTAAATCTGGCTTCAGGGGAAAACATTCTGCATAAATGTTTAGTCCTTCTTCTATCTTGTCAAGCTTCCTGTGAATCTTACATATTAGACTTGCTGTTCTGGCGAATCGGCTTGTAACTGCAACATGCTCATAGGAAACACGAACAAACTTTTTTGGCAGTTGAATTTTTCGCAAACCAACACGTGATTTACACTTGTGAGGGTAGCCCCACTTCTGCAAGCAATCCCAGCAGAACTGATTGCGGCACAAGATGCAAGTCATGTGATTACACCCCATGCCCTTCTCCACAGGGTAGTCACAGAAGGGACAATGCTTCACTTGAACACTTGTAATCAGCACCTTTTTCTTCTCAGTCTTCACCAGCCGTGCATAAGATGCATTTTTCTGCCTGAAGACCTGGGCCTCCTCACACGTGGCTGGCCAATGGGCGTCTTCCTGGCACTTGAAGCACCACATGGTACCACAGACACATGCCACAGGGACTGGCTGGACACTGCTAACACCATTAACATCACGAGCCACTGAGCGGTCCTGTGGTGTTGTTGCCTTGACAACCAACTTGCACTGGTCTGCAGGGCACCATTTCCATTCAGGGTCCATCTCCAGGGATGTGTCCAGCCTCTTTGTCAGATGCCTTCCATACAATGACGGTACAAGTGACATCAAGGTGACATCATCAACTGCTGAGTTGCATTCATACCCAGGGCACCTCAGATCTGTGTGGCCGTGTTCAATCTGGGTCTTCAAGTGAGCTCTCCAGCAGTCATTACAGTAGTTGTGGCCACAGGCAGTCAAAGACAGATAGGAGGCAGCAACATCAGAATCTGAAATATTTACAACATTGTTTAATTAGGAAAATGGAAATCAACACCATCATTCTCCACAACAATAAAAGGATTTAGTATATACCACACAAGTGAATAGTGCTATTTGCACACTCTGATTGGTTAACTCAGAGGTGATTAGCAAAGTACTATTAACCTCCAAGCAGCTAAGAGAAACAAAATGGCTTGCTGTGTCACGTTGGTTACCGAAAGTAATGTTTTGGTCCACAAGTCATTCAACTTGTGTGGTATATACCTCGGTGTCAGTGAACGTGGTGGATATTAATTTAACTCGCCGCTTCCTGACTCGGTAAATATCCACCACTATCCACCTCCACTTCAGTAAATAATTGGTAAGTTTTAACCATTTTCAAGGTTCACATTTTATAATACAGAATTTAGTTAAGTACTAATTTGTAAGTTGAAGAACCATATAGTTACATGTAGTACTGTACTGGAAGTCTGGTTGGCAGACTTTCACAAATCAGTGCATTGCATTTCCAAAACCTTGTTGTTTTACAAGTAATTTTTCCAGACTCTCCTTAGTACATTCTGATAATTTTTTGCTAGCATTCAATCTGATCATAATAAATTGACAACAAACTGACTCACGTAGATAATTACGGTACATGTATTTTCAATAATAAAAGTACATGTAAGTGTGTTTTAAAGCTCCAAGACATGTGGTCAACAGTCTTAACAAAGGAATACTTACAATCAACCTCCATATCGATTTCTCCTTCATTAAGCACTGCAAAAAACAAAAAATAAAAAAACAAAAGAGTTATCAGATATGATGTATTACATTGCTCAGACAACAAACACTGGCATTGTCTGAGAAATTTAAGAACACACATTGCAGCGATCACTGACAGTACAGAGGTCATGAGTTTTAACACTCAAGGTCAAACTAATTTTTTCTTTGCAAAATGTGATCTACATGTTACAGCCCCTTTTTTGTCATGGCTAGTGCTCTCACGCAGTCACATGACAGATTTGCTGGTAAACAATTAACAGTTGCTGGGTAACACATTACACATACATGTAAATTAGCTCACCTTGGTGCATCATGATCTCTTGGAAGCAGATCTCACATTCCAGTATCATCTGCATACCATCTGATACTGCAGCTGCAGATGCTGTTGTTATCCCATTCACCTCGGCAAGACATTCTTTGACCTGTTGCTTTGCTGCTTGTGATGAGAATGTCCTAGACTTCCATCCAAACAGATTGGTAAAAAGATCCAGTGACAGCCGTGGCTTCCGAGGTTCTTTGTAGTCCACCTTTCCATTGGCATTATTCAAATGTCCCTCCAGAAAACAAATTGCTACATTAGCAATATCTTCAAGGGCCCAGATTTCTTGTTCAGCACTCCTGCGTTTGATCTGAGAGATGAAATCTGCCGGTGTTTTCTCAGTGTTGTTCTTGTCATTACAAACAACCATGCTGACAAGGGCTTTTGATTCACCAGAGTTGTGTTTTGCATGGTCTTCAAACACCCTGAGCACAATGAAGACTTCCTTGCTGTTGGAGAGGGACACAAGTGGCATTACATTCAGAGCAAAAACTCTTGGGTAGCTGGCACCCTCCTTGTACATGTGACTCCACTGTTCTGCTAGAGCTGCTGGGGTGATTTCCTGCCTTCTCAATTTGATGATGACACCTTCACAGACATCTCGATGAACAGGTTCAATTGGAAAAGGACAGGTTTTGGATGGTGGTACTGACTCATTGCTTGACTTGTTAGCCACATTTCTTGCTCTACGTCTACGTTTCTGTTCTTTTGACTGTGATGATTGATTGTTTTTAATCTGCAGATCTCTGGCGTCGAGTAGTGAGTCACCAGCCTTGATCTGAGCTAAGAATTCCAGATGCTTTTCCTGCATTTCCTCGTCGTTTTCAACATAGATACATTTTCCTTCCAGCTGACTCTGATCATGCTGTGTACATTTCATGTTTTTTGAAGTGCTCATTTCACCAGCATGCGATCCTGGTGAGGCTTTAGATGACAAGTTTATCAACACATCTAAATCAAGTCTGGAGGAGCTGTCTGTAGTCTGCTCACTGAAATCCTCTTTCTCTTCGCTGTCCAAGTACTCAATTTCACTAAGGTCGTCATCTTCTTCAACGATGCTTCTGGTAAAAAAATTTTTCTTTCTTTTCCCAAGATGACCCGCGGGCCTCTTGGTGCTTTTCAGCCTTGATCCCGAGGGATGCGGGTAAGCCACCTCATACCGTGCTTTCACCTCTTCGATGTCCCCAAGTAGGTCTTTAGCCTGTGCAAGCTTTCGTTTTGGTTTGCGAATGGTGCCGTTCTTGGAGTTGAAAACAGAGATGCAGTCTGGCCGACCACGCTTTTTATTTCCAACATTCGTGTAGCGCTCGACCAAAACAACTTCTTCGCGATCATCGAATCCAGCAGAGTTTGCCTTGATTACTTCGGGAAGAAGCCAGCGATTCTGCTTACCTAACGAGTATGTAACGACCTCTTCTTCATTTTGACCTCCTTTACTGGAAAAAGTGTGGAATGAAGAGTGTATCAGAAGTCCCTCAGATCTGTTTCCCTTAGATTGAGCGAAGCGAGAACGAATGGTTCTTCCACTGCGAGCGCCGGATCTTCCATGTTTCCCCTCCATAGCTGTAAAATTTTACTCCTAACCGTTGTCTAAAAACTGTTTATCTTTTGCACCTAATTGAAACAACTGAGAATTGATATAAAAGTCGAAAATTCTTCTTTTATAGCCGGTGAGCGCCATCGTGAAAAGCCGTATTTCTTCGCGGTGGTGCAACTTTGGTTAGCATTTATAAGCGCATCTGTGATTGGCTTAGAATGTTTTGTCCACTTACATCATCCATACCATCTGTACCACAATAAAAAATTTATTTTTAGTAACACTTTTCAAAATATTGCGTGACTAGATGCGTGACGTTACGTTTTGTTACCTAGTGGGTATTTTTGAAAACATGTTCAAACTACAGCTTATGAACGATCACGGCTTCGCTGCTCTTTGTCGCCGCAAAAAAATCACGACTTCGTCAAAAAGAGTCGATTGTGGCAAGTCTAGGTGGCATCCAGAAAGAACAAAGCTACCTTTTTAAAAGAATTTTTCAAGATTTGTTTTCCCCTGGGTTTGTAACGAGTACTAAATTTGACTGAGACAAATTTTAGCGAGTGCTAAATTTTGCAATGTTCTCCCAACTTTGCTAAAATCGCCAAAAACCTTCGAGCTGAATATCGGGGCACTGGGAACGAAGTTGGTGCTGTACAAAGCGTTTTCGTCTAAAAATAGAATTCTTACTCGATGGTTCGAATCTTGTGATTGGATAATAATCTTCACAGCCAATCAGAAACGCGCTTTCATGAAGAGTTCGCCATTTTGCTTTCTTTTTGCTGGGATTGCACCACTATTTCTTTGACAATTAGAAATTTTGCTTAGTTATGGATTTTTGGTGTTATAAAACGAACCACTTCTCTCTTTTCAGCCATTCCTTGTTTAGAGACAACGGTTAACAGTAAGAAAAATTGCAACCATGGTTTGGAAAACTGGCAAATTCGGCGTGAACAACGGACGAACAATTCGTTCCACACGTTTAGGACGAGTTCGTGGCAAACGATCAGAAGGACTTCTGGTTCAAACTACAGCTTTCTCTGGAGGAAAACGCGACGAAGGAGAGTTTGAAGTCATAACCTTTTCCTTAGGTAAGCAGAATCGCTGGCTTCTTCCAGAAGTAATCAAGGAAAACTCTGTTAAAGAAATCGAGAAGGAAGAAGTTGTTTTGGTTGAGCGATACACGAACGAAGGGAAGGTCGATCGACCGGACTGTTTCTCTGTTTACAACTCCAAGAACAGCACAACTCGAACATCCAAACGCAAATTTGCCCGAGCTAAAGATCTTGGTGATACTGAAGAAATGAAAACGCGATACGAGGTAACGTACCCGTGTCCCTCGGGATCATGGCAAAATGAAAAACAACGAAAGAGGCAGACATCACATCTTGGCTCAAGAAAGAAATCTTCCTTTGTCAACTGGAATATTGAAGATGACTTTGAGGAGGACAGCGAAACAGATCCATATTATCTTGACATCGAGGAAGATATTTTCAATGAACAGTCTTATTCTAGCAACATTGACAGATCTGTAACACTTGATTTAGGATTGCTTTTAAAGAATTCCTCTCAAAAGAAGAAAAAACGCAGTGAAAACATTAAGACAGAATCTGCAGAAAGCAAGGAACTTGCATTTAGTAAAGGAGATTGCATTTACATTGAAACTAGTGATGATATGTACAATGCACATCAAGAGCTTTTGGCGCAGGTTCAGGAAACCTCGTCTGGTTACATGTATGGTTCTTATGACTCGCAAGACTGGAGTGGAGATGATTTTTGGCGTTCACGTGGAAGAGGTGGATTTCGTGGAGGACGAGGAAGGGGACGAGGAAGAGGAAGGGGAAGAGAAAGGAGAGGTGTCCGACACTACATTCCAGATGAGACACTGCCATCTGATCCCAATCTGTCCTCACAATCTTCTGCAGGAAGCAGCAGACCAGACATGCAACACCACACACCAGACCATGACCAGCTATTACCAACTGATCTGTCTTCAAAATGTCTGGAACTCTCAGAAGATTCATGTGAACAATGCGTTTCCCTCGTTCTAACCCACACTGAAACCAACTCCACTTTGCTGAAGGAAAAATGGGGTGAAAAGTACAAGGAAGCTGCAAGCTTACCAAGGTCTTTCATTCTGAATGCAACACCTGAATCTCTACAGAGCAATGGAGAGATTTTCATTCTGTTCCAACTTGATTGCATGACGCATGATGCAAACAATGTGAACGTCCAGGCAAGCACAGTTGTGGTTTGCGATGAAGAAGGTATACACAAATCCGTCCTGGCAGAGTTCATTTCTAAGATCAAGGCCAGCAGTGCTGAGGGAGATGTTTTTAGTCTAGAAGAAGTCGTGAACATTGCTAAAAGCTGCTTCTGTCCATACACAGATAACAAAGCTGACATATCTGAACCAAGGCAGCCAAAACTGTCCCTTGATGTCTTTGCAGAACTGTTCAGGTGGAACTCTAAGGCCCTTTCATTGAACACAGCACAGCAAATGGTGAAAAAATCCCTGGCAAAGAAGGACAAAGGCCCATCAGAAAATGCTCATGTAGCCGTGACAGCTGACGATTGTCAACACGAGTGTGGCATATGTTTCATGGAACTCCAGTATGATGGTAAGTTTTATTGAATTGTTGTCCATTTTCTGTTCTACATTACAGTTTCACTTCACTGCCCTGGATTGAATTCAAAACAAAGTACATGTAGTAACAATAAAATGTGAGGGATGTGTGTGGGAAGCTAAAAATGCGATAATTTATAGGTTTCCCACCCAGGCCATATCCCTCAAACTTCGTCAGTAAAATCATTTACTTAATATCTTATGTTTATGACTGAAATGGCACAGAAGTTTAAATCTATGAAAGATAGTTGACATCAAAATTCCTGAAATTCCCATACAAACTCTGTATTTTGTGACATGTTTGCCCATTTTTAAAATGGTGGATTTTACTGTGAAAAGGTTTATAGAGGACTGGGGGTAAGGTGGTCGAGTGGTTTAGGCCACTGGTCTGATAAGTGTTTAATGGCTTGGTCAGTGCTTTGTAAAAGACCAACTGATGAGCTTGCTGCAAGTTAGGATCCTCAACCATCATGCAATGTTTAGTTTAATTAAGAAATATTTATTAGTTTGTTTTGTTGTGGCATGCCTGTAACCTGGCTTTGAGCTTAGTTTTACAATGTACATTTTTTTCTTGCGAGTAATTTAAATTCTAATATTACCCTTGTGTACTGTCATATTTTCAGATTCCAGTCCTACTTCCTGTCATACTTCCTTGACTTCCTGTGGCCACAAGTTCTGCAAAAGCTGCTGGAGAGCTCACCTGAAGACCCAGATCGAACACGGCCACAAAGATCTTAGGTGTCCTGGGTATGAGTGCAACTCAGCAGTCGATGATGTCACCTTGATGTCACTTGTGCCATCATTGTATGAAAGGCATCTCACAAAGAGGCTGGACACACTCCTGGAGGTAGACCCTGAATGGAAATGGTGCCCTGGAGACAAGTGCAATTTGGTAGTCAAGGCAACAAGACCACAAGACTGCTCAGTGGCTCATAAAAGCAGTGTCCTGCCTTTCCCAGTGGTGTGTGTCTGTGGTACCATGTGGTGCTTCAAGTGCCAGGAAGACGCTCACTGGCCTGCCACATGCGAAGAGGCTCGTGTCTTCAGGCAGAAAAATGAAGGATACGCCAAAATGGTTGAAAACAGCCAAAAAGTTTCATTGATTACGAGTGTAGATGTCAAAAATTGTCCCTTTTGCCACTATCCCATAGAAAAAGGTCCTGGCTGTAACCACATGCATTGTGGTCTGTGCAATCAAGAATTCTGTTGGTGGTGCCTGCAAAAGTGGGACTATGATCATGTTTGTAAAGAAAAAGTGATGAAAAGGCAGGTGGAGCTGCCTGTAAATACAAAACATTTAAGATCCTACGAACATTTTGCCATAACAAGCTGAATGGCCAGATCAACAACCCAGATAAACAAAGTTAACAAAGACCTGGACAAACTCGAAAACACACTACAGATCTATAGAACGTTTTTACCTAAACTGAAACAGGACAAACCATGGAGAAGTTGTGCTGAAAGGCGATTGAATAGCCTTGCTGAGAACGTCACAGCCCAGGATTTGCAAGAAGCGTTCAGTTTCAAATTTCAGGCACTCCTTGCACTGGAAGGTTTAGCAATTGTACTGAGCTTCATGAAAGATTCTCCCAACAAGAGACTGGCATGGGAATTTGAAAGGCTGTTCTTTATTACAGAGAGATTGAATGAAATACTCCAGGACTTAAACACATGTGTTCACCAAGAAACAGTAGAAAGACTAAAACATTTTATAGCATGTGGCAAGGAATGCCTGTTCATCATTTATAGGAACACAAAATAATTCATTTCATGTGTGTTGCCATTTATTGAACAGAGAAAATTTGACATTTATTTTGTTGACAGTTCATGTGAATTTGATTACTGAGAGCTATCGGTATTTCTTTTTAGAAATTTAGTTTCTTATTTATTAAATGCATAATTTGTACAAATTATAGAATATATTAATAATAAATACAGTTAATTTCATGATTTACATCTGATGTGTGCCATTTGTAGCTTTCCTGGTTGAAACAAAACCTGCAAGACCTGAGTGTAAAAAAATGAGTGAAAGGTCTTATAAACGGTTGTCTCCTTCACAGCCATTACATACACTATAGGATGTCCCAAATAACGGCTACAAAGGGGGCTATATAAACGGCTTCCTAGTGTACAGTTTTTTCCATCTGTGTTTTAATGAACCAGGTTGCGCATCTTAAATTTGTTTTACAATCTGCTGCTTAAACAATCAAACTGTTCAAAGCTGCATTCCTTCCCTCAAAAAAGGTCACCGTCAATGTTAAATTTAATTATCTTCTTCATTTTAATTAAACTTCCACTCTTGAAATAAGGTCACAGAATGTACAGTGTACCGGGGTATTTATGAATTACTTTTCTTGAGGAAACCCATGACTGGTTTTGAATGGAAGTGTTTGATTGACAGCACCTGCCCAGGGATGTCGCTAAGGGCTGGCTGCCGGCTAATTTAACCGGCTGAAATAGAACTTAAATCCAGCTGAAATTTCACATGAAAACAAAGGCTTGGGTAAACTTTTAGAGCTGCCAAGGCCACAAAAAGCCAGCTGGGCTTGTTGATGAGCCAGCTTAGTGTTTTCTTAGCTACATCCCTGCCTGCCAGTGGTAGATCCAGACCTTCAGATAAGTGGGGGGCCTGATCGTCCAAATCCTGGAATAGGGAGGGGGGGGAGGGGCTCTTAAAAATAATTCTTCTTGGCCTTACGGGCCTCTATTTGGCTTAAAATTAAGGTGGGGGCCCAGGCCCCCCAGGTCCCCCTCTTAGATCCGCCACTGCCTGCTTCCTGTGTAGAAACTGAACACGAATAGCCCAAAGCTAGGGCTCAGAGCTATGACAGGTCACCAGTTTTTGAAGGAATAGATTATTGTTGATAACAAGTTGACAAAATTTGTATCTGAAAGTACGTCTCAACAAAATAGCATTCTGGGCCCAGTTGTTTGAAGGGCAGATACATGTAGGTCACATCTGTTTTAAACTGAAGGTGAAAATCTTTTAACAATTTGGAATTTATTAAAAAAACAATTTGGAATTTATTTAAAAAATCCCAATAAATAAATTTTAGCTGTAAGTTAAAAGAATTGTTCTAGTCTTAGCCGAACAACTTTGAAGGGTTAAATTAAGTTTTGTTGTTGTCGTTTGTTGTTGCTGAGGGCGGGGGCGTTACATGTAAAGGCTACAAAAGGCTAGGAACTGGCCTGGACCTGAACAAGTTGCTCCCCTATACACATTATCTTTCCTCAGTGTTTATAGGCATTGTTTCAGGTTCAAAGAGTAAAATTTTTAACTTTGCTCAAGATCTCGTGGTGTACGAAATTTGAACTTTGATCGTCACTGGTACCGGAAGTCGCGAGTTTACCGGAAGTATTCTTTTTCGTTTAATTTCTGTTGACTGTAGATGTTCGTGGGCTCATAATCAGCCTTCGAACTCATACGGCGAAGGAAGTGCGAAGGAATTCTGCTTGTTGAGAGGCAATGTTCTCTCTTTTGTGGCTTTTATATCTGTTTTTGACAAGCGCTGTAGTTGCATTTTTCACCTTTGCGCTGTTCTTTCGAAAGGTGAGTCAATTCAAACCTCTTGCTCTGAATTTTTATGCAAGTTTTTTGTCGATCAAAGATCAGCTGAGCGCATGCTATAGAACTTGTGATCAAGTTTGCCGCACAAATGATTCTTTCATAAAACTTCACAGGGAAATCTGCAAGATACGACACCTGCACAGGACAAAGTAAAATTCATAAAGAAGGTGCGTGTTTTGATCATTAAAATGCTGTTTACTTCATTGTAATCAATCCTTGCATAATATTCAAAGCGAAATGATTCGAATCAAGAACGATTTGTGAATTTTGTAAGCTGCACCTTTCCTATGTTTACTAATTTTGATTTTCGTGACAAAATTATGTCTTTGCAATTGCTAATCATTTTACTAGTAAAAGAGTTTTTTATCAACTAAGTGTTGTTCATGAACAAGAAGTGCTTGTGTCGAAGAAACCTCAATAAATAATGGATTATTTAAATATTAATTGTATTCACCACAGCTGACATCAACGAGGATGACGTTTAGACACTTTGATCATGAACGTACTCACTAAACATTATCAACATTCTACAAAAAAAATCTATTGAGGACGATGTTAAATTTTTTGCTAATAAAATGCTTGTCTTTGCAAGTACATACTTGCATCAGGCAGTTGCATCCAGTTATATGACATGTCATGACTTATTAAAACAACTTATTAAAAACTGTAGCAATGGTATTTTGCAATTCCTGCATTTTGATTGGTTAACAGGCAATGATATATGAGCTCATATACCATGGTCCATAAATATGGTAGATGTACGCATTAACAAGAACAGCCGGGGAGTTCAAATATTGCAATTCTTTGGGTGTTGTTAATAAAACAATAATTATTCCACTTGCACTTGTTGGATATGAGATAGTTCTGGCCAACACAGCACTACGCGCCTCATTGGCTATCTACCATCTCATATCCAATCCGATCATGGAATTTTAATTATTGTTAAATATTCTGACTACTAATAATTATCAATAAAAAATTGAGCATTGGACAGTGCACAAATTTCGAGGGTTTTGATGGGCTTAGCAATCACTTGACTCACTGGCCATTATACCACATTCAACAATGGCTACTAAGAGTATTTCTCCTGTCTGTCATGCCAGTCAGTCAGTCAGTCATCAAATCAGTTCGTCAGGCAGGCAGTCAGTCAGTCAGTCATCAAATCAGTCAGTCAGCCAGTCTGTCTGTCCGTCCATCCATCCACCCGCCTGTCCATCGGTCCATCTGTTCGTCAGTCAGTCAGCAAATCAGTCGATCAGTTAGTCAGCCAATCAGCAATCAATCAGTCAGTCAGTCAGTCAGTCAGCCAGCCAGCCAGCCAGCCACTCAGTCAGTCAGTCAGTCGTCAGTCAGTCATCAAATCAGTCAGTCAGTCAGTCAGTCATCAAATCAGTCAGTCTGTCCATCCATCCGTCCACCCGCCTGTCCATCAGTCAGTCCTTCTTTCTATAATAATAATAATAATAATAATAATAATAATAATAATAATAATAATAAAACCTTTATTTGAGTGTCAAAACTGAAATAGCAGTAATAAATCACTAAATGGGGATACTATAGCAATCAGTCAGCCAGTCAGTCAGTCAGTCCGTCAGTTTAGTCAGTTCAGTCAGTCAGAAAATCAATCGATCAGTCAGTCAGTGAGTCACTCATCAAATCAGTCATCCAGTCTGTCCGTCTGTACATCCACCACCTGTCCATCAGTCCATCTGTCCGTCAGTCAGTCAGCAAATTAGTTGATCAGTCAGTCAGCCAATCAGCAAATCAGTCAGTCAGTTAGTCCGTCCATCCATCCGTCTGTCAACAACTAACTGTCTGTATCTGTTTCTTAGCATGTTCCTCCTACGAACTCAAAAGGCTGGCAACTCCAGACAGTTGATAGTGGTTTAAGAGTATGGCAAAAGGACTTGGGCAGCAGTGCACCTCCCTGGGTGCCAGGAATAATCTATGCATGTTCTGGAATCATTCCAGCATCCAAGAGGGTTAGAAGCAACTTTATAATACTATATTAAGTATTATGACTTAGCTAAATTGTGTTGAAAAGTGTTCATTTTCATAATACCCCACATTTAGGTCTGCAATGTGTGCAGAGAGTGCAATCTGTAGAGAGGGCTACGTGTGGCTTTAGCCTTCTGTATACATTGTACATGTATACCTAATTACTCAGTAGGAATTTTGATTCAGATTGGTAAGGTACACAAATAAGTACACATAAAAATTATATTGTGTATTAATTTTTGATCAACTATACACAACACATGTGGCATTATTATAGCAATTTTTAACAATCATTTATTAATAATAATAATAAATTATTGGTCTTTAACAGGAAGTTATAAATATCCTAAAACAGCCTGGTCTGTTGATGGAGTGGGATCCTTCAGTAAAGGATGTGTCAAAGGTTACCATGGCAACCAATCAAGATGTCATCTCAGTCTCATTTAACTGCTCTAGTATCATTGCAAGGACTGTCCGTCAGTTACGGGAATGTTTTGGTGGAGAGGTCAATGCAATTTATTCAAGGCAAGTTCACATACTACTGACATATTTTCCAATTTGACGTGGATAGAGGACCTGCACGAAAACCAGCTAAAGCTGATATAGCTTCCTCTCTTCCTCCATGTAAATGTTGTTAAGTGACATGGTGAAAAAATCAATAACTGTACATAAAGTGAAATTGCAGCTTGTGAACATTCAGTTTCCCAATCAGTGGTTTTCCTTCAATTTGTGACAGCTGGCAAAAAGTTGCTGACAGTTGCAGGACATGTCACAGCAACGTGGCAGGGTGATATAGTAATTAATATTTTATGGCTGTCAACAGAATTTATATTTTATTTCCAGCCTTGTGCAATTTTTCCTTAATTTATAAAGCGCAATGTTTTTAATTACAATGAACTGAAAGCTTATGTTAGTAAATTATTCTGAATCATTTTCTGATCATTTCCTTTTACTTTAAACATTAAACACTGACAGATGCTGGGAAATAGACATGAAATCCAACTCCCAAGCATGGTTTATGAGTTCATTCATTGAACAAGTCATTCCTGCAGAAGGAGCACTGTGGTCCTGCTTTCTAGTGTCGTCAATAGACAATGGTAGGATCTTTCACTGTAACGAGAGAAACTTTATTGTTTTGGTATATTGTTATTGATATTACCTTATAAGTTTAACCCATTGATAAGCGCTCCTCTTGAATAAGCGCCACACCTTCAACAGGGAAAATTAAATAAGTGCTGTGGCACTCAATTGATCCTTTTAAGTATTTAAACCTGTATTGTACTTTACAGGTGATGATGAACAAACCGAAAGTTTAGTAACGTTGGTTGTGGCCCCGGTTTCACAACTGTTTGCATCAATACCACAGTTAACAGCAGGTAGAGTTGCAGGACTTCAAGATTACTTTACTCACTACAAACCTGACCAATCCCCTGCAAAGTCTGTTGGCTCGGAAGCCAGTACCACAACTCTTTCGTCGTCTGTTAGTGACGATCATGTTAAAGATCTCAGGGTTCATCCTGCAACACCTTCAGGTCAGTGTTCAAAAAATTAAAAAAATATCATACTGTCGTTTATTTAATAAGATTGCAACTTTCAAAATTGTACAAAATAAAATAATACAAAATTTTGCCAGGAGTTTAAATTTGTTTTGAAATTTAAATTGCTTGCATTTAAAAGAATCCAGGACATAACAGGCCCATATCCACTTCCAACTTCTAGTGGAAATCAAGAAATGGAGTCGCAATTACAATCATAAGTGTGACGGAATTGGAATCAGAAGGATTCCTTTTTCTTCTGTTTCCGTGGCTTCCGTTGTTTTGATTTCCACTAGATTGTATGGTTCTTATGCTTCCGCTTCTGTTTCCACTTACATTGTTTACATCGCTAGTGGGAACCAGCCCTTAAAGCCTTCTCAAGATATTCTGTTGGTACAATAGTTGTGCACTGTATAACACTTATGACAAGCTGTAATATCACAGGAAAACTTATAGCAGATAATGATCAAGAGGATGCACAAGCAAAACTGACTGAACAAAAGGAAGTGACCAGGAACACAATGAGGGTATGAATGTAATATTATTTAGACAAAAAACCTAACATAGTGCTGCAGCTTGTTGGATTGAGAAATGGGCAGGGAGCTTCTTTTGTATTTGAAGATTGGTCGATTGCCTATATGGAGTAATTAGTCTGTATCTGAAGTTAACAAAATTATGTAACTTCCATATTTCCTTTGTCATTTAATTCTCTTTATAATCCACAGAGAAATGAATACACCACAAGTGATTCTCACATTCCTGACTTCTTAAGCAGGTAACTTGATGTGCATTAACTAAGGTAACTAACTATATATATACAACTATGTGGCTTATTGTAGATGCAACAATAAAATTACAGAAATATGATGATTAATTATATTTTCATGTAATTATAGTCAGCATGTGGAGAATTTGATTCAAAAACTTAATGAGGTATACGAGGCCACAGAGGGGACAGACAACTGGATTACTGTTGGAAATATCAAGTAAGTCACTGTCATTGATGACATCAGGCAATCTTTTTATTAAAATGAATCTGATTTTCACAACCCAAGACTTCCTGGCAAGCTTGACCGTCTAGGAAAACTGTCACATTTCAAATGTCAGCTCACTGCTTATGTGTGGTTGGATGCAGTTTGCATAACAAATAATTTATTAATAATTATATTATTTAGGGAGGCATGGTGGCCTAAAGGTTAGACTGTGCTAGACTCTGGGTCAAATGGTCCAGGTTCGAGCCTTGGCCTGGTTTACTACATTGTGTTCAGATTGGGCAAGACATGATACTCTCATAGTGCCTCTCTCAAATCAGGTGTATAAATGAGTACTGGTGAATGTGATACTGGGGGTATCCCTGTGATGGACTAACATATCCCATCCAGGGGGAGTAGAAATACTCACAGTCTCTTGGGCCTCTAGGCCCAAATGCAGACTCGACCAACCCTATATACCTGTACCTTAATAATTATATTATTTTATCTTTGATAATTGCTAGGGGTGTTGACATTCTAAAACGGCCAGCTAGAGCTGGAGAGAGACCATGGGATTGCTTAAAAGGAACTTCAGTAGTGTGTGTACCAGTCCACTATGTTCTGGCCTATATATATTCACTGGATTACAGAGGAGAATGGGATGATCTCTTCCTAAAAGGTATTTCTTTTCAAGGGTAACTAATACAATTTTTATTGGTTGCCTGACAGGATCATCCTCAGAGACCCAGGGGCAGTTAGGCAGGGGGAAACAAAGTCTTCATTTTGCCCCGACCAACTGCTCCTGGGTCTCCGAGGATGGACATGATAATTTGTAGACTGAGTGGAAGCCAGATGAAACTATCATAGATGTAGTTGTAGTGATGTTACATATACAGTGGAATCCAGATTATTTTCTCAAACCTCCAAGGGATGTAAATTTTAGTTCAAGGAAACAGGAGTGTGAGAAACTTGAGGGTAAAATTGTAGTGTTTGACTTTGGGAAGCAGATCCAAGGGAAAGGAGTTTTGGTTCAAGTTATCAGAGGTTCGATAGGTTGAGAGTTTGAGAAATTAGGATGCCAAGCATAATATAATTTGTTTCAGGCTAATTCAGATTACGGGAAAACAAACTTGCTAAGTAATTTAAGTGGCGAAAAAAGGCTCTAGAAATTGAAGGAGCTACGTCACAGACAACAACAACAATCTTTTATTTCGTGCCCAGAAGAGTTTTACAATAAGTAAATACATGCAAAGAGAATAAACGGCATGCAGTACATGCAGAAGCGATGACGTTTCACAAAGGGTCTAACATTATTTTGAATTGTCAAAAACTCAACGTAAATAAAGGTAGCCGACACCTTGTGCGTGATAAAGACTGTTATCAAATTGTAGCGTACATTTTTTAAACCTAAGAAGCAATGTTGGTGATTGTCTGAATAGCATAGTTAGGATCTGATGGATTTCAATTAAATACAGTAGTTATGAATGCACAGGCCAAGGATGCAAAGTTTATAATACATTTTCTTTGTAGATTTGCTCTTGAAATTGAACAACAGTAGATTGCGTTATATTGTAGTATGTCAAACGGTCTCTTGCTCACAGCGGCCCTGTATTTTATAGAATTAGAAATTTCTGTCTACTGAATCTTATAGATGCCATCATATAAAATTGAGTCTCTTTCGTTTATACGTTATGGTGTTCCATTCTGACTGCACGGGAGTATTTTGCTTACACATACGAACGAGTATCAAATCGCCATGACATGCCCTTGTCTACTTTTAACTTCTCTCGTTCTGTCTAGTTGCGCCAGAAAAATGGAAGAACTTGACTTAATCGCCGTTAAGGTTTCTTACCCAGGATTCAGGATATCGGGAATCGTTTTTACAAGCACAATAAGTACATATTTTAGTCGTGGTCATTCTGCTTGTACACTACCCACTATACAAGTATGTTCGGCAGATGTCCGAACTTTCGGTCTTTGTTTACCAAAAAAGTCACGTGACACTGCGTGACACTACACGTGAAATCTAAAGCCAAAGTGGTCAATTGAACAACAGTAGATTGCATTATATGGTAGTGTGTGACTTCCGATAAACGACATACGATACGCGGGAGCTAGGTTTTCAGCTGCGAGAAAGGTCAAACGGTCTCTTGCTCACAGTGGCCCTGTATTTTATAAGAATTTGAAATTTCTGTCTACTAAATCTAATAGATGCCATCATATAAAATTTAGCCTCTTTCGTTTATACATTGTGGTGTTCCATTCTGACTGCATGGGAGTATTTTGCTTTTGAGTTCTACGCGGCGATTTCTTGTTAAGTTAAACTTGATTTCTGTTCGATCGCGCGAAAACGACAAAAAGACAAAAAGACAAAAGGACAAAAAGACAAAAAGATCCTGCTGGTCGGCTGCCTGCATAAAGCGATGACGTCATCAGCTACTCGTCATCGCTTAAAAATTTACAATAAAAAAAGAGCACAGCCACTTAGAAATAGCTAAGGCTAATCGAGCTAAGTGGCTGGGTCAAGCAGAAAAAAATATTGCAATAAAGTTACAGAGTATA
Organism: Oculina patagonica; assembly: GCF_052425735.1. Lineage (NCBI taxonomy): Eukaryota > Metazoa > Cnidaria > Anthozoa > Scleractinia > Oculinidae > Oculina > Oculina patagonica. Next base: position 36,003,108 of record NC_135770.1, read on the forward strand.
AAAAAACGGGACACGATTTCCATTCACACACACACAGAGAACAAAAAAAGAAAAGTGTATGTGCACACACAAAAATGAAAAATAAAGTACATCAATGTACCAGTTAGTAGTTGGAGATAATCAATTCTTTTAAGAGATTTTTGAAACAAGCACGACTCTTAGATTTAAGTGAGTCATCAATGGAATTCCAAACTTTAGCACCGAAAAAACGAATGTTAAATTTGCCGTAATGAAGACAACACATCTTGAAGAAATTGGCAAGTTTTTTCAAGTTTGTCAATCGTAATCTGTTTAAATCTTCCTCAGTCAAAACCATCCTTGTTTATTTTTGCATTTTTATTACTATTGTTGTTTTTCTATGTTAGACAACTATTATTTTGAGGTTTCCTTCAATTTGAAAGTAATCAGAAAAATGACTTAAAATATCTTGACATTGCTCCTTTAAGCATACATGAAAAACAACAAAAAACAGAGGATTTATTGCAAAAGAAAGGGGCCCTATAGGCAAAACAAACCAATTTTTCACAAAATCTTAAGTTTTTTTATTTTGTAATCAACTTCAGTATCAAATTTTGAGCATCCTATACTCATGTCGTTTTCTAAAAATTCATTCATGTTAAAATGTGTTTGAATCTACCATTATTATTTTTTGAACTTCATTGTTAAAACACCTGTGATTACAGTATGTTGTCTATGTTCTATAAGATTACTTTCTAACTAAACAATGGATGCTGTTAAATTATTTGATATTAAGCCTCCGATTGTTCTAGTATTGATTGTTGGAATTAAACATCTTCCAGATGTTTAGTTTGCTGAGGAGCAACATGAGGAATGGCAAATAGGAAAACGGCAAGGGTTTCTGGAACAGGCTAATAAAAGCCCTTTGGTGAGGTCCTGTTGGAGCGGGAAGGGGGGGGGGGGGTATGCATGTTCCTCTGTGATAAATTACTATATGGTTGCTGAGTAACAAAAGTTCTCAAAATATAAATTCCAAGTCATACAAAGATTTACGAAAATATTTTAGCGCAACCCGTCATCAAAGTATCAAATCACAAATCTCAATTTACCGTAAAAAACCTACAATCCCCACCCCTACGAGGCTTTGCTCAGGAGAGGTTAATTAACTTGTCTTCGGTTTAAACAAATGGTAGTACATGTCGAGAGCAAAGGATAAATCTCTATTAGGGTCCTCTGGAAGTCTGTTAACGTCCAGTTCTTTGATGGTAAAATAATCCCCGAAAAGTTCATTCCTTAGCTCTTCGGATATGCTAGCCGGCGGGTCAAGTCCACGGTCGATCTCGTAGTGATGGCTTTCCACTATTAAGTTTCCATCGCACGCGAGAAGCGAATGCAAAAATTTGGTGTATTGTTTGCCTCGGTCTCCAGCTGATGGTACAATAGCAGACATGGATCCACGGTCCCAGATTGCGTCAAATTTCCCACCGACATCTTCCTCCCGGAGGGTAAACAAATCACAGCAAAAGATCGTGATCTGCTTCTCTTTGCACTTGTAGACTTCGGCTGGCTCGCCGCCTGCGGCCATTGTAACTGATTCTACCGTAAACGTCAGATTATTTTCTGTAAAGAAACTCTCAATCGCCTGCTTGGCTAGCTCCACTCCAACAACAGTATGCCCTTGATCAGCTAACCACAGCATGTCCACGGACTTGCCGCACAGTGGAACGAACACTCGTATGTTCGACCTTCCGCCTGTGAGCTCGTCAATGTATTTGATTAGGTATTCGTTTACTTCGGCTTCGTGCCAGGGAAGTTTACCTGCCTCCCAGAAATCCTTCCAAAATTTAGCTGTCGTTACTTCATGTTCTTCAGACATTTTTTTCGCAGGTTTACTAAAGGCGGAGACGGCGGAGACAGGATCTTCTCCGAATGCTTGGTAGCCACGCATAATACATTGAAAAATGGCGTCATGTTATATGTATCGAACTGTCCATTTTCTTGTGTGAAGAAGAAAGTCGGCACCCCGGTCACCGAGCATTCTTTTTCTTCTTTATTTTTGTTGGTGTCACCGCTTATTGGTATAATTGCTAATTGTAATTGGGCACACTGTGGTTAGTTTTATGTTAGGATGGTTATCTCCACTTTCTCCCTTTCCGAGGATCATGTGCGTCTTTTTGTAATAAAATACTTATTTATTTTACAGGTGAAGTTGTCGAGCAGTATGACCCTATTTCGAAGGTAATCTTATGAAGCAAAATGTCCTTTGCCAATCAACATTTCTTTAGCCTACACCGCAGACGAAACTAAACCCTTATTTTCAGAACAACACCTGGTATCAGGGTAATATCATGTGGTTATTTTTCGGAAAACTACAGTTTTCGTCGCAGCCGTTTATTGACTTGTCACGCAACGCTCCTTTGCGTGACAGATACCCCAGAAAACGACTGCAAAGGCGCCAGCAAATCTTGAGTGAGAAAATAAAATTAAGAAATTAATAAAGAAGGAGACCAGTGGGAGTAGGGTATAAGGTAAACTTACCCGTCGAAAATCATTCTTTATTGTTTATATGTATGGTGTAAAATTACAGTATTTTGTGCCATAAAATACGGAAAATATTATGCTAATACGAGGTATTTTGCCACAGGTGAGCCGGATGGAATATAAACCAGTATGGCCGGCCAGCGGTCGTGACTTCTGTAACTTAGTTCTTCTCAGAGAGTTTGCTGAAGGTGTTTTTGGCGTGGTAACTGAGGCGGTAGGTAATTCTACTGAAAGTCTTCACCGTGTCTAAAAATTAACTCATTCGCTATCTTTTCGCTGTAAATCGCACTGGTTTTCACAAGCGACGTTAGTACAAGCCCAAGCACTGCGGACGCAAGCATAACAGCCCTTTTTTCACCATAAAAGCGGCCTGGACGCAAGCATAAGCACAAGGATAAAAATTTTTCCATTTCTAGTGCTTGCGCTTGTGCTTGCGTTCGCGTTAAACCGTGTGGAAACGAAACAAGGAAATTTACGACGTTTGGCCGTGTCTGCCTATTTAAAACACTCGTTCCAGATTCTCGCGCGTCTGAGCATTTGAGCCTTGTAAATAGAAGACATCGTGTTCTTATGCTTGTGCTTATATATGCCGGCTTATGTCGACGTTTGTTTTCAGTTGGCACGAACTTCTTATGCTGGCGCTTAGGCCTGCGTCGCTAGCTATTAGCGAAAACCAGGCTTTAGCAATACCATTGTTTGCTTGAGCTGATAAGAGAAAGAAGAATAACAGAACCTGGTACCAGTTCGTTTGACACAATGCCTGACTGAAAGTTTGCCATCCATTTCTTGATTTTAGTGAACACAACAAGACATGTTTATTCGTCGTCGAGTCGATATTACAAGATGGTGCAATATATAAACCACGTGATCGCCTAATTTGACTACATTAATAAATTTACATAAATTATATGAAAATGTTTACAACGCTCCCCGGGGTTGCATCACGACTTAGTGATAAAACGTTTAACTCAACAGTCTAAATCTCAAAAGTCCACAGTTCGATAAATGTCACAACTTTGTTGTTCACTGTTCGAAATGACACAATTTCATTGTATGTTTTCACTCCAATGTTCGCTGTTTGAAATGAAACAATTCCATCGCATGTTTTAAGCTCAATGTTCACTCAGAAACTTCGACAGGAATTAGGTCCTGTATCACTCTACGTAATACTTGTGGCTTTCGCTCTCCCTTGCCAGCAACTTTGACTTTTGCTGATTGAATCTGCCCATCTCTGCCTGGCAGCAGTTCTTCAATCTTTCCCAGTTTCCAAAATGTTCTTTTCTTTAGATCAGACTTCACAATTACTATGTCACCTACTGAGATTGGGCTCTCCTTGTTTTGTTTCTTGCATCTCTCATTAGCACGTTCTCGTAGACTCAAAAGATACTCGTGTTGCCACCTTTTGGTAAACTGCTGTAGCAGTCGTTGGTGATGTTTAGCTCGCTTTGTCAAGGTCTGGTTAACACTAACAACTTGGAAATGCTGGTTACTGGGTTCATAAGTGATTCGTCTGCCAGTAATAAGATGAGAGGGCGTAAGTGGAGTCGAAATGGACTCTTCATCATCATAGACATACGTTAACGGTCGAGCATTTACGATTTCTTGGATCTCCACCATTATGGTTTGTAACTCATCATAGTTTAATGTAGTGCGTCCCACTGTTTTCTTCAAGGGTTGCTTCACAACTTTAACCATGCGTTCCCAAAAACCCCCCCACCAAGGGGCTCGCTCAATGATAAAGTTCCATGTGATGCGATTGTCAGTTAAGTATCGCATAACCTCGTCTGATCTTCCTTATATCTTTGGATGCGGATCTGAAGGTCTTGGCATTGTCTGACAGGAGGGTGACTGGTAATCCCTGGCGATTTACGAACCTCCGAAAGGCTAAGAGAAATGATTCGACACTCAAAGAAGGTGTCAGTTCCAAATGAATCGCTCTTGTGGATGCACAAGTGAATAAGCAAATGTACACTTTGTCGGAGCCCTTTTCCTTTGAAGACTTTCCATTGTGTATGTACAGCGGTCCTATGAAGTCTAATCCTGTATGGGCAAACGGCGGGTCCAGAGACACTCGTTCCATTGGTAAATCTGGAGTCGTTGGTGGTCTATATGGAGCCCCTTCTACCCTCCTACAGGTGACACACTTTCGTAGAATTCGCTTCACAGCTTCTCGACCTCTTGGTACCCAGAATCTCTCTCGAATAGTGGTTAAGGTATCCTTGATGCCACTGTGTTTAATCTTGGAATGCACATCCTGGATGATGAGATTAGTAAGTGGGTGCTTGGATGGAAGTAAGATTGGATTCTTGCTTTCTTCAGAGAGCGGTGCATTGCTTACTCTTCCCTTACATCTGATGATTTGTTGGTCGTTAAGGAACAAGTTAAATTGCGTGACATAGACAGGTGGGAATGTTCCTCTTTTGCTTTGCAGAAATTCGAGTTCTTTGGCAAATGAGGCTGTCTGTACAGTCTTGACCCACAGCATTTCAGCTTGATTTAACTCTTGAGCATTAAGGTCGCGGGGGATACCTACAGCATGAATAAATTCATGAAGCAAAATTTTGCTTGACCTGCATCTTTTAAAACGCTTATTTCTCGGCAGTTATGGGTGCGATTAAGCTCAAATTTTACAGAGACATAAAGAAATGATAAAAGATTATGTATGTCATCTTTTATTTGGTAGATTTTTCTTAACGGCGATGTAATAGCCACGTTAGTGCCAAATTGGGAAGAATATGATTTTGTGGCAGAGTTTGCGGAACGAGTAGGAGACAGCACACTGTGATCTTGTCAAAAACTAATCAGTCAATATCTCTAGAGTGTCACAACAGAAGCGGATTTTTTAATTTAAAATTTGCCACCAAGTTGTGGCGGTTTAAATGCGCAAATTTTAATTTAATGCCTTCTACCTCTTTCTAAAAGCGCTCTTTTAAAATTCCGCCTCTGTTATGACACACTACAATCTCTATAGTTTACCTATCTGCAGTGGCAAGTCATGAAGTTCTGTATCCGCGCTGTATTCTCTGCCACAAAATTGTCGGAAAAGTCCAAACTATGAGATTTCCGAAGGTGTCCCGACCAAAACACGATCAGCTTCCAAAGGAGAGATGTAATTATAGTAATTATATTCCACGCTTTTATGATGAGAACAATGCGTTTTTATGAAGGACACGATTGTTCATGCCGAATATTATTGTGATTTCTCTGAGTTGCAGAAACATTCAAATTTGAATAAAAACTAGCTCATAGACTTCCTACAATCTATATAAACGTATAACGCCAAACGTTGTTTTAAATTGGTTAAAATATCAAAGAAACAGGAATTTATTTACAAAAAAAAAAATCACGCGCACGCACCATATTTTTATCCAGTCATGAATATCTCGTAGAGTTGCCGATGTCAGTCGTTGCACTTCGTGCATACGCTTTAAATAAATGCATAATGATGAGGCTAAGGTGTCCCCCGCGACCTTAAGTTCCTTTCTTGATGACTGTTCCGGTGACTTGGGAGTTTCACGGTTTGATACACTCTTCTTAGCATTACATATGAACCGTAATATGTAGGCTGTCACGCGTAATAATCGTGTTACACTGCTGTATCGTTCAATGTCAATAACTTGACTGAGATTGACTGAATGGTCTTCGGACTCTGTCGTGACCAGAGAATGCGTGACACTTATAGGGTTCTTTACGACTTCTTGAAGGGCTTCTTTGTTCTCAGACAATGCACTTGTTTGAGGCGACTCGGGCCAATGATCTCTTGATAACCTCAGAAACTTGGGCCCATTCCACCATGTCTGGTTTTGTGCTAATTGCTCTCCTCCACATCCTCGTGATGGGAGATCAGCCGGGTTCAACTCTCCGGGACAGAAGTTCCAGTTGGCTTCATTAGACAGTTCTCGTATTTTACTGACCCGGTGTTGTACATAAGGTTTCCATGCTTTAGCATTTTTGATCCAACACAGTGTGGTGAATGAATCAGTCCATAGAAATGTTCCTTCAATGGGGAGAACGGATTGTATCGTTTGCTGCGTTGAATGAACTAGCTGGGCTAGCAATGAAGCTCCTAGCAGTTCCAACCTGGGAATTGACTGACGTTTGATTGGGGCTACTCTCGTCTTGGATGTCATGATGTTGACTTGTGTTTCACCATTGCTGAATTCGGTTCTCAGGTACACAACTGCTGCATAGGCTCTTTCCGACGCATCTGAAAATCCATGGATCTGATAGGAGCATACGGTTGACTGCGTCGGTGAATAATTGGCATAACATCGGGGAACTCGGATGTTCTTCAGAGCATTTAGGTCATTAATGAACGTTTTCCACTTTGCCAAAGCCTCTCCTTCCAAGCTTTCATCCCAGTTGACCTTCTCGACACATAGACATTGGAAGAGGACCTTCATGCTGATTGTAAACGGAGTTAACAGTCCAATCGGATCAAAGATTTTAGCTGACAGTTTCAGTACAGATCGTTTGGTAGCTGGAAGGGCTTCTGCATACTCGATTAGCTCAGAGAGGTCATAATGAAATTCGTCTCGGATCACATCCCAATAAATCCCGAGTATCTTCACAAATTGTTCGGTTTCCGGTTTAACATCTTTGGCACTGGCTGACTCTTCTCTCTTGAGATTTTGTGCAGTTTCGCTTTCTTCGGCAGGGGCTTCCATAGCTGACTTGATTTTCTTGAGCTTGATTTTCTCGCGGAATGACTGACAGTTAGAATTCCACTTGCGCAGTGAGAATCCTCCATCTTTCATGATTTCCTGTGCTTTGTCGTACAAGTTCACAGTTTCATTTTCGCGAAACACTCCTCCTGCCAGATCATCAACGTAGAGGCTCGAACTTAACAAAGATGTTACTTCCGGTTCCTTTTCTTCGTACTTAGACAGATGGTGTTTTATGGTACTTGCCAGGATAGCTGGACTTGGAGTTAAGCCAAACACAAGCCTTCGAAACTGGAATTGCTTGATTTGCGGACAATCTTTCTCGATATCATCGAACCATAGAAACCTCAGCATTCTTCTGTCTTCTGGGTTGATCTGTATCTGATGGAAGGCCTTTTTGATGTCAGCTACTACAGCAAATGGATAACCTCGAAACTTAACCACAATATCAAATAGGTGTGGCACTAAGTTCGGTCCTTTCTCTAAACACTCGTTAATGGAGGCAGTTGACTTGTCGGATTTGGCTGAACCATCAAATACAACTCTCAATTTCGTAGTTTCCCGGTCTGACCGAATTACGCCATGATGAGGTAAGAAATGCATTGGAGCTTGGTCGTCGTCAAGTTCTGGTACGGCTTCGATAATCCCTGAATTGATTTGATCCTTGATCACATTGTCATAATCTTTTAACAGTTCCTTGTTTTTCTTCAGTCGCGAGTGCAGCTGTCTCAATCTTGTAACACACAATTCGTATTCGTTTGAAGCAGGAACAAGACTTTCTTTCCACGGCAGACCTACTTCGTATCTTCCTTCCGTCTCATCGAAATGAATGCTCTCCAGGAACTCTTTACCATCTGACTGTGAGGCAGGTGGTTCCTCTCGTGTCACATGGGCTCAAGGTCATTAATTCTGGTCTCTCTATGATGAGATTTGTAGTTGTAAACTTCTCTCTTGATTCTTCAGCACTTGTGGGACCAGACAAGACCCATCCAAACATGCTGCTAACTGCTACAGGACCACTGCTGCCACGAATGACATCCCCAGACACAATATCGAAGTAATAATCGGATCCAATTAGCACATCTATGTCCTGTTGACCTGTTTCAGCGATGCTGATGTCAGCAAGCTCGAGACCTTGTAGATGTGTGTGATTGTCAATGTTAACTTTAGCTGACACCGCCGAGCAAATCTTTGGGAAACATAGCGCAGATATTTCGATTTCTCCTTGAGATCCTTGTAACCGCAAGCTGACGACATCACATTGTTGCTTTGTGTATCTTTCGTCTCCAAAGGTGTTAAGATGCAATGTTTCTGACTTCACAGGGGACAGATTAAGCCTTGATTTCAATCGGTTTGTGACGTAGGTGCGTTGACTTCCGGTGTCCAGAAGAATTCTGACACGTGCGGTTTTAGAATTGACATCGTTAACAGCCACGGCTTTAGCTGTTTGCAAGAGCACAGTTCCCTTTGCCTTGTTGCTCACTGTTGTCGTTGTCTTCATTTCTTCGGCTGAAACTTCTTTCGGTTTTCCTTGGTCAAGCGTGGAACAAATCGACTGATGATGCCGCTGTTGGCAGTGTCGACATTTTTTTGGATTCGTGCACTCCTTCGTTTCGTGATCAAAACGCAAACAATTGAAGCATCGTTTATCTCGTTCCAAAATACTTCTTCGTTGAGCTGTATCTCGTACCACGCCGCATGATGCAGAATAATGCTCGTTTCGACAATAGGCACATTTGATTTTGAAGCTCCCACCTTGCTGAGAGACGAGTGAATTCGCAGTTGGCGTTTGATTTCGAAATTTTGAATCACGGCCGGGCGATTGAGATTTCCCGCCTTCGCTTGTTTTCGCCATGGTCATCTCGCTTGCTTCCCGCGCTTCAACTTCAACCTTTATCACGTTTAGCAACTCCTCAATTTTCCACACAGAATCCTTAGAGTTCCTGGCTATCTGCAATCGGATCTCAGGTGGCAACTTAGACATAATGACAGGAATTAAGAGGCTTCCGTATTGATCCGAAGTTACACCGAGCGACGCCAAACCGCGGGAATGAACACAAATTTGATCGTAGACGTATCGAAGGCTGGCTGGGCGATCATTAGAACACGGCGAAACCTTGAGAAGCTGATCCATATGTGCGCTGATAATTTGTTGGGGACGCCCGAAACGTTCTTGTAATAATTTGATTGCTGCGTCGTAGTTTGCTTCGGATAAGGTAAGACCCTGGATAGCTCGAGCGGCGGCCCCTTCAAGGACAGAATTGAGGTAGTTGAACTTGTCGATGTTGGAAATCCCTTCGTTACGATGTACCGCCGATCGAAACGAATCCCAGAAGGTATTCCACTTGGTTACATCTCCTTTAAACTTCGGAAGGTACAGCTTCGGTAATCTCGTACGGACTGCATTTTGATTCACTGGCTGTGCAGTCGTTTGAGGTGATCCCACGTGTTGCTGACTTGGCATGTTTACCTTGCTCGCATTCTCGATTTTGCACTTCAGACGAATAATTGAGGCAGTAAATTCTTCTGACTCTTCGATTTCTTTATCAATCGTTGTAACCTCGCATACAGATAATATTTCTTGGTCCATTTCGATTAGCGACTCTTGTTTTCCATCCAAGAGTTGTCTTATAACACTGAGCCATTCGAAATCCTTGTCTTCGCCTTGCAATATTCTGCTTAATTCTTCATCCAGTTTCAATACATATCGTCGGTGTCCTTCACGGATAACTCGCAGTCGTTCCAAATTCGATGTAGTCGCTTGCATACTCGATGTACTTGGTTTGTCGGGTGTTTTCTTCGATTTAGTCTTTTTGGGAGGCATTGCAATTGAAAAGTTGCCCCACGTTGGGCGCCATTTAGTGAACACAACAAGACATGTTTATTCGTCGTCGAGTCGATATTACAAGATGGTGCAATATATAAACCACGTGATCGCCTAATTTGACTACATTAATAAATTTACATAAATTATATGAAAATGTTTACAACATTGATAACAGGAAAAATAACAGTTTCTTTAATCGCCTAGCAAGGGAATTTAAAATCTCGAGAGACGCTTAATCGTAGGTTTGCGCGTTAACCGGCTTTCACACAACTGGGACCATTGCCCCAGTTATTGCAAACGTAAATGAAGAGAGAGAAGACTTACGGCTTGACTTCTTCTACGCTTACTAGAAACTTTTCCCTCGTATAACACGGTGAAGTCGTGAACTACAGCACAACAGAACTGTTTTCTAATGATTCAACAGTCTTCATTGCACTTCATTTTTTAACTCGCATTTTCAGAACTTTATGATTGGTTCAAGAAGATTTCGCAATGTATCTTGAGCAATCAGAAACAGAGCGGCATTTTTGTTGTTTGGCGCGTTTCAGTTGCTAAACGCGCCAAAAAAAAAACACAAAAAACTTACCTCTGAAACCAGGAACGATTAATTGGAAACTGATCAGAATTCATTTACAAACGCTAACTGTTAGATCAGATACATAGGCTTGATATCTGACTATGTATCTTGGAAAAAAGTAAGCCGCCTGAAAAGTTAAGATAGAGACATGTAGCATGTGAACAGACAAAAAAAAGGAAAGGAGCGACCAGCGAGAAAAATAACCACAGCAAATAAACTATTCTCCTTTCATGTTTTGCAGGTAGAACACGAGAACTGCCCTGAACAGAGAGGACTTGTGAGGTTTGTTTTTTATTCAGTATTTTTAGCGCAGGACTCGTGTTCTTACAAAACTTATTTGCCTCACAACCTTAGCCTGTGTACAACCTTTTTTAATGATACTCGTCGTTGTTCTTTCAGAGGTGAAATCATCATCGGAGGTTTTGTTGTAAAGGAACTGAGTTCAGATCCTCCTAGTTGTCTTGTCACGTACATAACACGCGTGGATTTGAAGGGTAAGTTCAGCTTGTTCCTCCATATTGTTTATAAGGGTTGTGTTGGGGACAGTTTGTTGTCCTACGCACCTCCGTACCCCCCTCGTGTGGGTCACGGGATCTTGGAGGCCATGTGCTTTTCGCAGTTTGTGTGTGCGAAGCGTTTTCTGAAAGTTTGATTATTTGATCGCTTTTCTTTTGTTTATTTGCCATCGATGTTGGATATGAGGCCGGAAGATGTCCAAAAAATATCTGACTTCGACGATTCCGTCGACAACTCTTCCAACATGCGTGTAACAGATTAAACATCTCTCAGTGCCCGAAGTTTGTCTTGTGGTTTTATTCAACAGGTTGTTTACCTGGAGCGAGGGGTGTGTGATCGAGGGGGTAGGCGGTATAGCCCAAACTGAAAAGGGGAGGGGAAATTCAAGTGAAGGCGTGCACAAAACAGCATCGCTTCTGCGTAAATTCGTTGTACTTGCTGTCAATAAAAGCGACTTTTAGTTTGGACTACGAGTTCGAGATTGAGTGCGAGTACGAGTTTCAAACCAACTTCATGTGTCTCCTATAATCACTTATTACACCCAGTAACGTTATTTATGTGCAAGTCAGCAACAGGAAAGTATTATAGTTCGGGGATACAGTTGTCTCGAAATCAGATCTCGTAAATCTCGCAGATCTCGTAGTCAAATCTAATATTTCGCCTTCAACTCTTTGTTAGACTGTCCCGTCAGACGAGGGTTTATTACGGGGAGGGGGGTGGAAATGGTGGAGTGGGGTGTTAAGGAAATCGGAAACTCAAAAGCTAAGAGAGGCTGGGGGGTCAGGACATCTCCTCTGTTTATCTCTCTCTTGTTTTCGCCAACTTTTCAATCGTGTTAAAGTGCATATGAAGCGAAATTTTTCTCTGCCGTTTTTAGTTCGTCAATATGTAACTTTAGTAATCAGACTTTTCAGTTGTGGAATTTTTATCGTTTGCATTCAGGAAATCTCCCCGCTCGACTTGTAAATAGAGTAACAGCATCTCAGCCCCAGGCTGTCGCCGTTCTACGGGACAAGCTAGAAGCTCTTTACCAGGCAGATGTGGAATCTGGCGGTAAAAACATGTCGCAGATTCAAAAGGAAGGCGTGGATTTATGGGTAGAGTTAATGAAAGCGAAGGAGTCTCGAAACCCACACAGGGAAGAGAACGGTGAGCAGGAGGAAAGAGAATCTCTTCAAGGCTGGAGTTTAGTGGAAACACACTACAGCGAGAGCTTACAGTCCTCTACTGATATGGCGGATAAACTCGAAGCAAGTAATATTTCGGTAAGAGGAGTGTTAGTGACAAAATTGTGACACAGTTTTCCAAAGGGCCTATGGATGAATTTAATTCTCCATTTTGTTTACTTGTAACAGGACTCAGGGGAAATGTTTCCAATCACAGAAGAAAATATGCAACTTCCACTTGGTAAGGGTAAGACCATGAGACTATTATCTTTTGATCCTTATAGCAAACGAGTTAAATGAAATCGAAGAAACATTGATCAAGTAAAGAATCAACTTGGTTAATCTTTGATCCGTTGTTATCCAAGAATGATTTTTCCTTTGTGAAATGGCCACAAGTATATACTGCGAGCATCCCTTTTCCTCTGATCCTATGCGCGAGGGTAACTTCTGCTGAAAACAACGCGACACTTCGGCGGCTTGTTTCTCGCTCGATTTTTCCGACACTTCGCTTTCTTATGCGCCATCGTTATAACTCCTATAGTAGAGTATATGTTTATAGTGTTTATTACCTAACAGGAGACGTGAAATCTTTCAATAATTTGCCAAGTTGTCACATCGGGCACTTCCGAAAGCGATTCGAAAGTTTCCGATTTTTGAGAGCGGTAAGCTAGTCGTTCATTATACTTATCTGTTTTGTTTTTGTTTTTCCATAGTGGACAGACATCACATAGATTTTCGAACTCTTGGCAGTCAAGCGGCGGCTAATCTGCTAGGGGAGGTAATGGATCTTTTGAAAATGAATTCTGATCTCTCTGAAATCTCTCTCCTTACGTCGGTGTTTTTCGTCTATCCTTTCCTAAAACTTGTTTGGGGGTCAAAGCCGGGATAATGTTGGAGGACAAATTTCCTCTGAGGTTAACAGAACCGAGAACTGTAGCCCTTGTCATAAAAGGTTGCTGGGCAAAACGACTTGGGTTCAATGCGAGTAAATTCTCATCACCTGTTTGTTTGACAGTGTACGAATGTTGTAAAGAGAAATTCACTGTTGATCATAATGTTGTTTAGGTGCTACTGGCTTCTAAAGTGGAAATATCCATGTCAGAGGAGTTGAGTGAGCTGGTAGCCAGAGAGCGAGAGTGGAGGTAAAGTATATATCAGTTACTAGCAGTTTTTGTTTCGAAAATTTTATATGAACGTTTGAAAAGTCTTGCAGTTTTTGTCAAGCCCGTCCAACGATTTCTTTTCCCAAATCCTGACTCCAAACTGTTTTTGGCACTTTCTTGCGGTCAGAAGGATTACGAGGACTGCAGATGATTTGTCATTTAAACCGATCTCCTAGACCTGAGCACAAATATCGCGAGATAAAAAATAACAATAAAATAATAATTCCTTCTACTGCATGAGTTCAGTTTTTTTTGTTAGTTTTTGTCTTCTTTCGTTCTTTATCTCCAAGGTTGCCTATCTCTTTTCTAGCCCCAGTCCTTAAGAGGCAGTAAGCTGCGTCGTCGGAGGTTTGTGTAATCTAGACTTACTTTTGTTCTTTTTCTTTACCTTTGTAGTTATCAGAGCATTGAAAAAGACGTTGTAATATTAAGAAAGGTCAATCCAGGAGAAAAAATAAACAGGTTGAGAATTTTTTCTTAATTATTATTTTTAATGTGGCAGTCTATGAATGGAACTGTCTCTCCCCGCTGGCCGGGAAGAAATAGGGTTAAAATCGGGTCGGGTGTCAGCTCTCGCCAGGCCTCACGTGAATGGTTCGCACCCTTCAAGAGAACAATAGAACAAACAACAGGAACAATGCCCAGGCTAGCCCAAAACAATAGCAACGGCTACATTAGAGGACTAGTAGAATTACAAGCGTACGAGAGCTGCTATTCTCTCACGATCGCGCTTCAAGCTCTCTTCTTTTCCCGCGCTGTTGTTGTCATGAATCATTTTGAGCTAGTTTTGTAACACAAGAACGAGAGTTCAAATTCTTGCTCTAGTTTGATCGCCAACTCTCATGTGCTATTATTGATTATTGTAAAAAAGATGTAAATAGTGGTCATGTACTTAGCTTCATATCTCTTCGAGCTTTCTCTTATCAAAGCTTTCTAAAAAAAACTGTTCTACCTTTTACGAGAGTCGACGAGTTTTTTCTCGTTTGGCAAGCAATTAACTTTAGCGTACAGCGCGCGCTCTCTTCAACGGAGTTTCTGGAAAGTGGAGTTTTGCACAGGTCTAATAAGATGACAAACTACTCATCGTGAAAGGAAAATATCATGCTGTCTGCGGTTAAATAATTGTTTAACTATGTTTGTGCTGCAATTAGCTTAAATTCCTTCTTCTTTTTAAAGTTTCTTAGGTAAGGGAATGATCAAAGTAAAACCGCCAACAGTGTGGCAAGCTGTCCGAAATCACATGACACGTCATGTGTACGACAGAATGCTGAAGGTAAATAAATCAACATTTTATGCATGTTAACTTGTTTCTCTTTTAATTGCTCGTTAATTTTATTAGTGGTTTTATCTACCAAGCTTTTGAATCAGCTTGGCAAACTACTGATCTGTCAGTCGGAATCTTATCTCCGAGAATTTATTGGGCCAGCGGTTTTCGGCTTGTTGCTAAGCAACAAGGCGTATCGTGACTATTTCTGATTGGTCGGTTAGACTTGGAAGCTCTTGCTTTTTGTTCCACGCCTGACTGTTTTTCTTGAATTACGTTTTGTGCTTTTAGTTTTCCTTCGTTATTTGTTTCTCTAACTTTGTTTTATTTGTATTTTAAAGAAAACCAAGTTGGTCCGGCAAATCGATGATCAGACAAAGATTAGTAAGTTTTTATAGTAATTTATAACTGAAGACAGTAAATTAGGGAGTGAAGTTTATTATGGTAATGGCAGATAATTTGTCATTGCGAATGTTCCGTTCTTCCCCTGTTAGAGAGGCGTCTTGGGTTTGACTAGGACAATTTCATACTGATGGCGAAGTTCACTAATTGGTTGTTAGAGCGGTTTTCACTTGAGTGTCGAAAAAAATTTGCGTTTGCTTTGGTTTTGCATAACTACGCTTAGTGATTGGTTAAAGAATCTCGCGCCACTTTCTTAGCCAATCAGAAGTAAAACCGAAACCAATCGTGACTCGGTCACGAACGTTTTTCCGCGCTTCGTGCCAGCGACATGTATTTGCTTCGAGATTTGATTGGCTGACTGGATTGTCTGTGTCCTTTGTGATTGGCCAGAGTAGTAACTTTGGTTTTGGTTTTACTACACTTAATTGAAAAGTGCTCTACTTAAATTGGAACGTTTTTTGCGCAAGCAACAACCAGTCAGTGACACAACACGCATCTCTGTAGAGTTACGTCCAGTCATCAGTATAAAAATTTTTTTGGTCGAATCTCAGACGTGTTTTGGGCGGGAGAAAGAAATGATAAAAAACGCAAACAAAAATTCGCCAAATTTGACTGCTGTCAGTGTATCTGGCTTCCCATCTTAGTTGGAAGAGTAAGAGTATTTCTCTGATTAAGCTGAGGCCACAAGTTCAATTCGCGTTGAAGCCTTCAAATTTTTCAGGCTTCTTTGCAATTACTTAGATTGCAAACATAGCTGGGTGGCCATTTCTTCGATGTACAAAACAGTGCAACTGGTTGATGTTGAACTGCTCGATAAATGTTTCGTTTAAATGAACAAAAAAGTAAAGTTTGTACCATGCAGGTTGGTTAAGATATCAGCCTTTTTCTTGAGCAGTCACAAGTTAACCAAACAAACAACCATAGCTTGCACCACATTTTCCTTTCCTTAGATAGTGCAGCTATCTTCACAAGCATTTCCTACCAAAAAGTGCATCATTTCTCTCATTGTCTTCTTCTAGGAGATTTATTGCTTTTTATTTCGTCTTTTTAGTTTATCTACATCACGAAACAACACAATGCTTCGTGAAGCAGTCCCGCGATTTCGTTGTGTTGACAGCGGAACGGGTCGAGGTGAGATTACAGTGGTGTTCAGATGATGTGAAATGTGAAATATAAAACTAACCCTTTCCTAGTAAGGCTTATATGTGTGATCACTGTGAAACTTGCCAGCATAATCGTGGAGATTGGAATTAGTAAATCAATCATAACTACATCGAATCGACGCAAAGGATAAGACAAGTTCTGCCCGAAAACTGCGAGCTCTTTATAGCTAGGTGTTAAGCTAAGATGAGTTGAATCACGTTTTCTGGTCTTAGTTAGCCTTCATCCCTGTGTAAATGTCACAAATCCTTTTAGCCCTCTATAGTTTGGGTCCAGTTGAGGGAAACGAAGTAGATAATAGCCCAATTTCGATATTTTAAAATTCAGCCTAAAACAATTTAAAACAATTCAGCCCAAAACAACACTACGAGGCTCCGGGGAATAAACTCCACAAACTCTATAGTTTGGTCCCCGGAGCCTCGTCCTGAGGTCTATTGTTTTAGGCTGAATTTTAATATATCGAAATTGGGCTATTACAATGTTTAAAAAAAATGCGAAAATTGAAAGTTGGTGATTTTTTTTTCGTAGCCTGAAAGATATGTACTCGCTGCAACGTCAATCGAGATACCAGAATTACCACCAACCAAAGAAATTATAAGAGGAAAGGTAGGTCAAGACTATTTCTTTTAACCAGTTTTCATATAGCTGCATAGCTGGACTGAGATATCCGAGCGTGAGCCGATCCTTGCACGAAGCATCGTCGTGCCGGCGAATACACGGGAGAGTGTTGGTATCATTTTTCATCTGAAAACTAAATCTGCCGACAGGGAACTTTTCTGCCTTCAGAGAACCGGAAGATGAAAAACACAGAAAAACGAAAAATGTCTCACTTCTGATAGGTCTTGTTATGTCTGGTTTATAACCCAGTTGTTAATATGCAACCATCTCTTTCCAGATTCACTCCAGTGGTTGGATAATTGAGCCCGTGCTACAAAATGGTCAGCTGTATTCCATGGTGTCCTATCTTTCTCAGGTAATAGAGCGTTGTCATGTGACGTCATGACCGCCATATTGGTATAATTTTCGGAAAATTAGTTCTGTTTCAAATTAAATATTTCCAATTATTTACTTGCTCTAAAACGTGACTAGGTACAGTTTTAAAGCGGTAAAAGATGCACATAATGTAAAGAAAAGGAAAAGAAAAGAAAAGAAAATCGAATAAGCCATAAACATGTGATTTAAGGTGGCTTAATACAGTTTTGAGAGGGCAAATCAGTCCAACCTTTAACTCTCTTGTACAATCTCCAGAAAAGTTTTGTCTTTCTCTAATCACTGTTTGTTACATCCTAAAACCATCTAATGCGATATTTAGAAAATAAAAATGCTAATAAACAGCTTAAATGAAGGGCCGAGTGCTAAAGAGGGGACTGGCACTAGTAGATTAAACGGCGTTTTTCTCAAAATCTACCCGTACGACCCTACCTCAAAATTTCAGAAATAAGAAATTGGCTTTCATTTATCATTCATGCAACATTATATAAAAATCTGTAAGACAGATTTTTCGCAAAATATGAAAATGTGATATTTTGCCGCTTTTTTAAATAGCTCAAAATCTGTCTTACAGATTTTTTCAAAATTTTGGCTGTGGACGTGGTTCACCCCTTAAACTTAATTGTGAAAGTTTCATAATAGGTTGTACGGTAGGTTTTTGAGAAAATCTGGATCAAAATCTGGCTTTTACGACCTCCGAAGCGAATCAAATTGCGCTTACGAGCGCGCGCTAATATGACGCCATGCGTCGCGAGCGATAATGAAAGACAGAAATTAGAACTTCTCTGTCGGTTGTTTATCCACCTTTCTGTCGTATTGTTTTTCGTCCCAGGTTTCAAGACCTATCTGAAAGTATTTTGAAGTTTTCTTTTTTATATAAATTTGGTAAAGCGCGGTAAAACAGATGGAACTCTTTTTCGTTTTTGTTTAGAGTTGCTAGCGCCATTTTAGCCCGCGCGAGCAATAATGACGTCAAGCAGAAAATCGTAGCGCGCGCCTTTGAGCCACGTAAAAACTGTATTCGGCCACCACTTCGGTAAACATTTTTAGAAAGAAAACTGCGCAGATTCCCGTGAATTTTAGTTATATTTTTGCAGATTAGATAAATAATTAAAATATTTTGTTTCTTTTTTCAAACAGAAATTTCATCTTGTCGCTTAAAAATTTCAAGATCAAAAATCTTTTACTTATTTCCTTTGGAGATTATAGAGATTTTAGTCACTTTGGGGGGATTTTTTTTCTTCTTTATTTCTTTAAACTTGTTCACTGTCTTGTAGGTTGACTTTGGAGGTGTTGTTCCTGCCAGGCTCTTGAATCTCGTGGCCCGACGCCAGCCGCTTTGTATTGCTTATCTCAGAGATTACTTAGAGAAAATGGAAAGATGAGCTCGGCTTATAGCCAGTTATAACAAGAAAAACCTGGGCTACAAGACCTGAAGATTTCACTTCAAGCAAAACAAATATGATTACTGGTGTTGTTACTGAATGTATCCAATACTCAAGTGCTGTTTCGTCAAAATTTCGTTGAAAGTCCGGAGGATTCCGACTACTAATTTTGACCAATTATGTAAGAGCTGTTAATCGTGTTGGTGCCGAGGAGTTCCAGCATTTTATTGTCCAATCAGGTTAATATACGTGTACTCGTGGAATGACGACACGTCAGCTTGTCGTCCTAATAAGGATGAACATACGTCATGTTACATAGCAACTTAGCTGACCAAATACAAGTTCCCAGCGGGCGCACGGACACTTGATTCTCGCTAGTGGAATTTTGATCTAGAACCGCTTTTGTTTCGAAGTTTGATTTATTTTTATTTTTGTTTTATATTTTTTTTACAAATCACATTTAGGCTGACTATTTTGGCCAGTTGTTATCACGATTAATTGCAATGATATATGTTTTTATTATTTTGTGAAAAAAATTCTCTCTTCAAAAGAGAGTCACCCAGTCGATCCATTTTTTGCAAGTTGATTTAAAAATACACATAACGTTAAGTTGTTCCAGTCAATGCAAAGCATCCTTTCCATAATGCGGGAGACTGGAAAATGCAAAGAATTTATATCTTTATGTGCGTCGGTTAAACAAAACCGACGAGAAGTATCTATGGCCGTTTTCACACTAGAGATGGATAGCCTAACTCGTTAGAAACGGAAGTTAAACTCCTTAGATGGAAAACTTTTCCCAGTGTAATAGCAAGATACAGGTTTGTACGTATATCTCGCCTGATTTTATCCATCTACGTTTGCTTTGCAGGGATACTTTGTATCAAATTGTATTTGCTCCATTTTCACTCCGGACGAGTTAGTCATTTAATATGGACAAATCGTACGAGACAAACTATCAATCTCTATTGTGAAAACAGCCACTGGCAATTATATAAATGTTACGCTGTATTGGAAAATTTATTGAAATAGATTAGCTTTATATGACCCTTCTCAAATCGAAAGAGTAGGATTCTTTTCAGTTGCAAAGCCAGTAAGAAAGTTGCACACGTTTCTTTTTCATAAAATGATCAGTTCTTTCACATTGTTAGAGGTAAAAAGCATGCGCCTTTAGCTAATGTTTGCGGTTCCGTCCTTTCTGAACGCTGGTAATCAATCAATAGCGACAAATGTACTAATAAAAACAAAATAAAATATGAAGTAAATAAAATAAAATGGTTTTGGCAATAAATGTTTGTAATTATTTTTTTGAGACAATTGGAATTTTTCGGAAAAACGGCAACCCAACAATTTTCGCCATTAGTGGAAATATTTAGTCACATATCATCTATCGATAGCATCGGGGAGCTTTTAAAGTAAATATATGCATGCATACATAAACAATTCCCAAATGAGGGGTATAATTCAAACAATGACTCAAATATTTTATTATGTTTTAATCCTTTAATGGCTGTGTCTAAATAACTACATTGAAGTTTGGCGTCTTCAGGTTAACTCTATTGTCATGAAAACTTAGTGATTTATCAACTTTATGCATTTAGTGATTTATTTTGCTATGTACTTCAACATATGTAATAGTTTTCAAGAAATATAAGGTGCATGTGCTATAGGTTCTGATATTCAATGATAATATAATTAAGAACGTAATTAATTTTGGCTTATTGATGCGAATGGTGGCTAATTAAACAGCTAAGTTTAGTTCTGAACAATCTAAATTAAAACGCTGTTGTTACTCTTTTGTGTAGCTAGAAATCTTGAAAACGGAGAAGCATTATGAATATAAAGTTGTTTTGGTTCATTTTCGCAATTGCTAGATAGTTCTAAAGTTTGTACATAACTACAATTTTACCAGCGACGATATATGCATGCAAAAATCCTATCCGAACTGTGACCTGACTAAAAAACTTATAACACGGTACAGTGGAACTCAAATTGACTAACAAAGTACAGTCAACTCTCTAAAACGGACACCTTCGAAACCTGCCTCCAGCTGTCCGTCTTAAAGAGGTGTCCGTCTTATACGGAGTTTAGTTACAGTAAAATGACTAAAAAACGGCAAGGACGGGACCAATACCAGATGTCTGTCTTATAGGCGGTGTCCGTCTTATGGAGGTGTCTGTTAAGAAAGAGTTGACTGTATAGCAAGCATAATAATAAATAATTTCAGAGTTTTACTTGCAAACTACACCTTATGTTGTTATGAAACTCTTTTTGTGTGTGCACCCTCAATTAAAAACACCTTTGAAGCACCAAAACTAAAGGAACACGGCTTTGGCAAATGAAAATATTGCCCGTCTATCGACCTTCCAACACCTGGCCGAAAATGTGTCGGTTCTACCATTTGGTCAAGAAATTTAACATAACATTTCCATTTGATCGCTTCAATATATGAAAGGAAGCCTTACACCTTCAGTTAAGTTATTCTTGTTGGGTGCCATCCTTTTCTTCATCGGCCGGGGTTATTTTCACAGCTTCTAAAGTAGCTCGCCGGAGATACCGGCACGTTCCAAGGGATTTAAACTGATCTTCTAGCGTAGGACTTTGTGGTGATTCTATCTCGTTCTGTGCCAAACTCGCTTTAAGAACACTTTCGCGCCGAGCCTGATCTCTTAACTTGAGGTTTCTTGGCATTAAAGCTGGCGAAATCCTGCCACTGCCGTCTTCTGTCCCAGGCGAAGGCGGCGAGAGTGGTACTAACGTTGGACGGCGATCTCGATGCGAAAACGACCGGCTCATTTTGCGCGATAGGATTGGTGAGTTTCTTGGCGAGTCACTAATGTCGTTATATGAGCCTCGTCGAGGCATTGGGATCGGACTCGACGGCGAGACGCTAAGGTTGTTCCAAGTAAAATGCGATTTTCGATGACCTAAAGTTGGAGAACATGGCGCCGAGTTGGGTTCGTTTTTAATGGCCGGCAACTTTAGTTTGTGTTGACCATTCTCTTCAGAATTTTCTTCCTTCGTAGAACTAGTTCTTGTGTCATTCGCTGGGTTTGGTATCATCAACATAAGCTTTTTCCGTAACTTTTTAGCTTCAAAATTCATGCTTCTTTCAAATTGATTGTGCTCGCTTTGTATCGAGGCACTTATCTTCTGGTTTGTGTGTTTAAGAAGCGAGTTCCTTTGAGCACAATTTCTCTGTTTTATCGAGAGCGCAGAATTCCTTGATTGCTCTTCCATTTTGGTCACGTCTATCCACCCAGCTATTCAAAAACCAAATGCTTCGTGAACCGTCTGCGCAAATACATATACTGGCACTTAGCGGCTCATAATTAGGAATAAATCATTGTGCTATTATTTAGTTTGGCACGGTCTATTTTTGTTTTTATGAATTTCTTTTGTTTACGATAGCTAAAACATTACGTGTTATTCAGAGTTAAAGATTTGGTTCGGTCTGGTGTTTACAGTAATTTGCCCGCAGGGTTTCTGTTCTCGTCTTGTTTACATACCATTGGAAGGTCCCGAAACGTTTGAAGTTGAAAAAGTGCAGTTCGACTTTGTTTTAAGTAAAAGCTATTGTCGGGCAAAAGGTGATCACTGATCCAAGAACTTTGCCGATGAAATGTGTCGCTACCAATTTTACTCAAGTTCGACCGCAAAAACTCTGTTTTAAACTTGTGACAACAAGCAAAGTAAATTAGAAATAACACGAAACTAATCTCCAATAAAGAGCTATCGTTCTAATGATTGAAGCAAACAAAGATTTTTAGAGAATTAATGTGGCAGTCATCTAGATGCGTGTGTGTCAGGGGGGGAGGGGAAGGGTTTCCGTGCTCGTTTTTCATTCTCAGCTTTCTTTACCTTTATTCAACCGACTTTAGTGGAGATTAATCAATTAAAAAGGGCCCCCACATGTAGTTCATCTTTTGGTTATACCGCCGAGATAATAATAGTTGGGTCCTGAACGAATTGAATGGAAACCACCGTTGGTTTACTTTATTAACTTCAGTAAAACTACGAAACAATTTGACTTCGATATATTAACATTCACTGAACCTCTAACAATGTTTTGAAACTGTTTTCTTTACATTTGGTCCTACCAAGGTCTCTTGTCAAGGTCATACCGGCGAAAAACAATGAACAATGTAAATTCTGGGCATGAAATAAGGTTATAACAAAAGTCTTTACTAGTTGTAATATACCCCCTGGTTGGAAGGTAATAATTTGAGTAATTGAATAACGACGGAGGTTTTGACAAACAATAAGTAATGTGTTTTGCGACCCTAATACAACAGAATAATGAAAATTTCAGAGAAGGAGTGAATTTTTCATTATTCCTCTTAAGCCCTCAATCTTTGACGGAAATAATACCCGAAAAACAATTTTAGGAACAGATAAAGTTATTACAATATTAACTGACTTGTAAAAATGTGGTACTGTTTTTTAACAATATTAAACTCTGTGTGTTTATGTTGATACCAAAACACTCGACTTAGCTTAGGTTAAAAAAGTGATTTTCTGAAGGTAAAAAGCACTTAAATTTATATCTAATTTACTGTGCATTGACAAATCTCAGTGTGTTTTCTTTCTCCGCTAGAATCCGCTTAACAAACACCTTAACCGACGGGGGGGGGGGGGGGAATGGGAATGGGGAGAGGAAGTCCCTCTCCCCATTCCTACTCCTCCGCTTTTTGCTATAGGGCGCGACATTCTTAAATGACAGGGCCTAAGATTTCAGTCACTTTTCTGTTGGACGAATTTACTCAGTTACTCGTGCCTCCAATGTTCTCATTGTTGTCTCTGTTCCTCTTTTTCTATCATCACAAGTTTCTTTTTATTCCACTTTTATACTCGTTATCATCGGTTACTTTGGCACCGTAACAATACCGGCCTTTATCGCCTGGTGTTGTTCATAGCTTTTATATCCGTCAAACAACGTCTCTCTTGATAAATTTGTGTTTTGGATAATATTTCATACAATGAACTACTTTTTATACTGGACTACACGTTCTTGTGGCGTATTTTTACTGTCTCTTGCAGCCAGTTTAAACTAAGTTGTGCTCTTCCCCGGCGTAGAACAAGGTAAAGTCTGCGTTCGAGCCAAGTGGATGTTCCCTGGATGGGAACTAGTACATCGCAGGGTTAACCCCCAGCATTAAATTCGAGGCACTGTGTTAGTATTTTTTTTTTTGGCACTGTGATAGTAAAGGGTCTTATCCAAGAACACAACGCAGTGACCCTGATCAGGGCTCAAAGACGGAACGCTCGATCCAGAATCCAACGCACTAACCATTAGGCCACCGCGCCTCCCACTTCTCCCACAAGGCAGCGCAAAAATTAATTTGTGACAATGCATGATCATCAGAACCTTCGTGTTGGTGGTTTCCATTAATGTTACAAAAACTGTTTGTTAGCATAAAAAAAAATTCACGAAAAAGAGTGTAGAGCAAGCGGAAAGAAACCTTTTGCCATAATTATAGCTTTTAGCGTATGTTTTTACATGCAACTGAGCTATTGCGAAAACAAAGCCGCCATCATCAGTTTGTACCTGTCCATCATGGCGGCCATAATGTGGAATGTAACAATGAGTAAAGTAGATTTTACAGTCAAAATCATTCGCTTTCTCTTAAAAGCCTTTTAGATATCACGTCTTTGTTATTATCAAGTTTTGAAACTGAAAATGCCATAAAACTGAATAACCTTTTGACATTTGAGAAACAGGATCTTGGCGGGACATTACAAATGTCAAAATGTTTTATTTCCCAAACGAAGCACTGAATTAATGTCAGACATGTTTTCTTTTTGCCCGGGAATATAGAAAAGAACAACTTCTGGAATTACAAGTTAGATTTTAGAATTTTTATGATTTCAGATGAAATCCACAAATACGCGTACGGCGCAATCAGGCAGGTATACTCATCACTAGGCAAAGATTCAGCATCTCAGTGAAGAAAAGGTGTCAATTGTTATTCCGCTGCACAAATTTTTTTAGCCATGAATTGATTGCATTGCTTTTGGACTACTTGTTTTGTGATTGGTTAAAAAACTCGCGCCACTTTGTCAACTAATCAGAATTAAAACTCGCTCACACACGTTTTCCCGCGCTTCGAGCAGGCTACATGTATTTACTTGCTTTTTGTCTGGATTAGGCTTTTGTACATTATGCTTTTGTTTCCCCACTAAAATGCTCCACCTTAATGCTCCATTTTTCCCACTAAAATGCTCGGTCTCCCCCCAAAAAGTCACTAAAATGCTCGGATAATGCTCATTATACAAACGGTTTTTTAAATTAATTTCAAAGTTTTTAACATGGTGTTAACCGTTAACACTTACTCGACACTTACAAAAACGTACAAGTATTAGAAGTAACAACAACAACGTATAAAAGTTCATAAATACAGCCAAAAAATCATAATCCTCGAAATCATCTACGAGGCTAAGTACAGAAAGTAGTTGACTATCTCCAGAAAGCTATTTTTGGTTGAATTTTGAGTTTTAGTCTTCATTTTCTCTAAAAAAGATAATTTCTTTTTTATTTTCTCGGGAAAAAAATCAATTTTCCGGGAAAATGCCACTAAAATGCTCGAATAATGCTCAATGCTTTTGCCCCACTAAAATACTCGAAAACATGCTAGCATAATGTACAAAAGCCTAGTCTGGATCCGGCTGGAGTGTCTCTGTCCTTTGTGATTGGCTAGAGTGATTACTTTGGTTTGGGTTTTACGACACTCCGGCAAATGAAAATCGCTCTGTTCTTGGTTCTTAATTAAAAATTATAGACGAAGACGGATACATCACCAAAGCGCAAAACTTTTGCGAAGCGAAATTTTGTTTTATGAAGTTTTAAAAATGATACTTTTCACAGAAAAGAGCTGATATAATAATAAAGTTAGCTCCAATAAATAATAAATGAACAACTTATAAATGTATGCATATTTTTATGAAGGGTTTATAATCATACAATCATTTTGTCAACAATGAAATTCATCATTTGTCAATATTATAAAGTAAACAAATAGCAAAGAAAAATGCAAAATTATATGAGCTCTGAAACGCAGGAATGCAACTAAAAATAATGGATTACAAAATTGAAAAATAAACTAAAGGGCTGATACAGATGAGGAATATCGGAAAAATTAACTGCTTAACTCAAAAAGTGTTTAATTAAGTAGACTTTACATGGAAATTGTTACCTTAATTAACTTTCTTCGAAAGATGGATTAGTGAAAAATGAAATCTAAAGTATGGACAAAGACTTAATTGATCCAATCAGTTAGACTTTGGTTACTAACAAATCGACGATCATTCTGTATTAATTAAGCTTATTCATCATCTGTTTCCTTTTCTCGACGACTCGGCGTTCTAATGTAGCGGCAGGTTTTTATAGCGCGAAAGGCGTCTTCTAAATTTTGATGCAGAGCTTTTCGTCTTTGTTCTTCTAATAACAAGTAATTAAACGGGTTTGCTGAAAGTTCCGATTCGTCGATACTCAAATCTGTACCATTTTTTATTTGTTCTTGTGTTTCGTCTTCAAATTGTACTTCCTTTTTCCTAGCTTGTGAAGAAACTTTTGTATCGACTTCTAATTCCTCTCCAGTAGAGTTGTTGCTGATAGTAAGAGTTTTTGTTTCTTCTGGCGAGTTTAGAATTACTTGTGAGTTCCTAAGCACAGTTGATTCCACAAAATTACGTTCCAAAATATTGTTATTCCTGTTCGTAATGTTTCCGTTCTTTTTTGACTTTTTCTTCAGCGGTGCAGTTTTTCTACATTTGACGTTGCCTTCACCTGAGCCAGTTTCAATCGACGGTAGGATAATTTTACGCTTTTCACTCGCTCGATTCTCTCTGCCATTTGCGCTATCTAATAACCGACCGAGCGCGTCCTGAATCGGAAAGATGGCTGAAGATGGACTGCCAGAATATTCATCAAGGTCTTTCTGATCTTCGCTTAACAAGTCATCTTTGCAATCATTTACAGACGCCGTTTTAGGATGAGAAATTAAAGGAAGAAACCTCTTTCTGTCATTAGTGTCAACATCACTGTTTATCTCTTGCTTTTTATTTTTCTGAATATCCTGCCGGCGTTTGTCTATTCTATGCTTCTTTCGTTTCATTCTTCTCTCCTCTTTCTTCAAAACTCTACTTCGTTCGTGTTTTTCGGTGTCAAGGCGCGTAGCCAACGCTTGGAATCTTGCATTTTCGGCCATATTACTCGGTGCCACTTTCTTCTTGTCTCGCATCCCTGTTGCTACGCGAATTCCCAGTTTCCCAATATCCGGTAAGTGTATGCCTGCCATCTTGGTCGAACTCACGAGAAACTGCACGCGATTTTACAAGAGGAAATCGTGGTTGCGTAGATAGAGTTCTGCTCTGTTCACGTGCTATGCAGATCTGTTCTAGCTTCACTTCAGTGACAAATCGAACACAACTCAAACGATCTGTCAAAAAAATGTAAATGAAATGCCATTTGCGTCCAGGCGAACGGATGTAGCTTGTGTACATAAAGTACTCTAGCAATATTTTTGATTTGTCTCATGATGGTAATGACATTAAGTTTTATTAGTCTCGTTTAAATCAGTGAATAAGAGAGGTGATCTACGATCATCCAGTTAAATCAAGTAGTCATTATATCTTATACCTTAAGGCAATAATTTCTTGTATTGTTACTTTTTATCCGTGTAAAGCGCATTTGATCATTTTTTTATGAAATTTGCGCTATAAAAAGGGCAGTGTCCCATTATCGAAAGTCTTCTTTCCTAATTTCCAAATTATATTATCAAATGCCACCCAGCACATAAATAAACTAGATAAGAAGATTCTATGGAGCAAAAAAAGGTAACAACAAGTATTTTAATTTATTCCTGGAAGAAGTACAGGATTACAAGGATGGAAGTGGATAATTCATCAAATTCGATTTTGTGACGGGATGTTAAGTAATCGAAAGTTCCATTCCTGTAAAATTTTGAACCTTTAGTCATATTTATTTTAAGTAAATTTTCGTTGCTTAATCCTAATTTGATATTTTTCTCTTTCAATTTCAAGATAATAACGAAAGTTCATAAACAGCTCCTGGGTCCTCCTGGCCATATACTTTATATGAAGATGTTTGAAAACACGATGCCGTAAGCATCGAAAAGTGAAAATCAGTCTTAAACAATCGAGTATTTTTTATTTCACCAGAACACTTCTTTCGGTGAACTAGTTTAGGAAAAAATATAAAAAGATTCAACGATTTTTTCGGCCGAATTTTTAAAAAAAGTTTGAAAATATTCGACGAAATAGCGGTTTTCGCCGAGAGGACCAAATCGTCACGGAACTTTAGGAAAATGGTGACAGCGCAAAACAATTTCAATGGACTTCAAACTTGGCACACTTATAACGATATTTCTGTTCTTTAAAACCATATAAAAATCTTGCGGAGAGAAACGACAGCCGGAAATACGTCTGCTTTGGCCTTTCCTTCACACATCTGAGATTCAGCAGGATTCAGGACTCGTTTATCTACTGAAAACATTTTATAAGCTACGGCAAAAAGAGCATTCACTCAATGAAATCAAGTTGTATGGTGTCCGGCGGTGTTTCGGAAGGCGTTACTGGAAGTAAAAGTTCAAGCTTTCGCCGAGTGGAGGCTGAGAACGAACTTGTTCGCGCATGCGTTGTTGGATAGTTGGCCTTCGGCCATCTTGGTTTTCTCCACGTTTTACTGACCTTTAGATATTTTGTTCTAAATTGTGTTCGTAAACCATCCTGGACCCTTTCAATTCGCAGAGAATGCTTCTTCAATGAACCGTTTGGTTTCCTAAAACCTTTAAAATGTCCAGGTAAGAAGTCAGTTATGTTTGAAATGATTTAAACCGGTTTGATGTTGCTGTTGATCAAAGACATCGTTTTCTTTTCGCGCCTTTACTCATATGTTGTTGTTTTTCTCAGTATTGCCGGTAGCTCCGGTGGACAGACACAAAAATCCTACGGAATCACTTCCGCGATATCTTTGGCTGGACCCAAGCCCGGGGTATGTGAATGTTTTGCTCGCATTGTGTGCCGATCGATCATGTAGAAAATTATTTTGTGAAACATTAACCGCATATTTATAAGATTATGTAACTTTATACATGGATACTATAATTATACAGCTGTGTAAGTCTGAATGATTTGTCAGTACAGTCCTTTTAAACGAACAACGATCTGCAAAAATTGTGTTTGTTTTATTCAATGCTCGGGTGTGCAGACTACTATTATCTATTATCTTTAAATTTTGCAAGCTTACATGTATCAGCGATGTACCGTATTTTCTCGATTAAACGCCGGACCCCGATTAAACGCCGGCCTCGTATAAACGCCGGGTCAAAATTGCTTGTTTTTAAATAAACGCCGGGGGCGTTTATTCGAGGTCCCGGCGTTTATTTGAGGTCAAGCTAACAAGTAAATATATTCTGTTTGTCACAAATCTCGATTGCAACATAAACTATCCAATCCGTAATAGTGCACCTTTGGGAAATAATCACCTTTGGATACCCAGGGACACTTTTTCGGGGCAGAACGAAGAGAAAAATCGTCCCGCCTTGATAAACTGCCCCTTGGTCTCGAAGATCAGTAACAATAAATCAATCTGAAAAATTGGCAGAAAATTGCAGTCCGTTAATAAACGCCGGGCCCCGATTAAACGCCGGCTTCAAATAAACGCCGGGTTCATGAAGCCAAGTTCGAAATAAACGCCGGGGGCGTTTATTTGAGAAAATACGGTATATATGTTCACACTTCACGACAGTGTTCAGTTGAACAAAAATTATTTTATTTGCAGGAATTATTGGTGTAATTTTGTTTAACTGCACAACAGCAATTTACCAAATTTGTTGCATATAATGTATATACCAGGCTGCATTCTACGTAGGTTACGCTGAAGATCTTCAGCGTGAATTTAAAAATTGTGTGGCGTATTGGCGTATGATTGTAGTCGGCACCTTTCAGCTGGCGTACAGACGACTAATTTTAGATAAGAATAATAGAGGATATTGACGTAAACCTATAAAAAATTTGGCGTATCTTCGGCATGGCATGTACACTGAATGCACCCTGGTGCATATATGCTTATTTATGATAATTTTAATACAGCATTATCAATGTGCATGCTGTGATGTAAGATTTAAATGTTCTGGGTCCTTGTCATAGGAAATGCTTGCTTGTAATAACAAAAAACTAATTCACTCAAATACTGTCAATGACTGGCAAAATCATTCAAAATAAAAGAAGTTATGTGAATAAGAAAGCAATAATCCATGATAAAGAAAACAAGTTTAACGTAAAACATGTAGCAACAAGGACAAAAGTTCATTAACCTTTGAGAATTATCGAAGTGACACCAAATCTTGAGGTTATAGTACACCAACCAGACTGAGAGAAAACTGTATTTCTTACATGGAAGGATAAGAATTTTGTTTCCAAAATAATAAAAATTAGTGTCTTGGAAACAAATGTTACACTTAACATTGCGTTAATACTCCATGGTAATGCACCTTTAACGAAAGCAGGTTTTGCTTAAATTTCTTGCAGTAAGAATTCTTGGCAATTTCCATTCCTCAACATAGTTTTGAATACAAGGTTGTAATGTATGATTGGTACATGTATACAGTTTGTTCATGTGGTACTTTTTCTTCAAATATCTCTCAGGACATAGCAATTACAAAGGCTCTTGAGGAATCTCTCAAACCTTATGGAGTATTTGAAACAGAGGAAGAACTCCAGCACAGGTTATTAATAAATTTCTAGTTACATTACAATTGATATTTTTTTGCGTGAGTAAACATACCGGTACATTTGTATATCAAGACACTCAATTCTTTTTTAACCTTGGAAACATCTGAATTTTGGACACAAAAAATTATGCACTGATGAAGTTTAAGTTATAAACTGTATGTACACCATATGTACTTGTGTGCATGAATGCCAAGATTCATGTGCTCTTTCTGATTGGCTGTTTCTTATGCATAAGTTTTAAACCAGGCAATGACCTTTCTTAGAGATGGTAGATGTGCATGGATATACCAGATCCCTGTAGAGGAAAATAATTATGTACATTGTCAGATGAATTTTTTTTTTCAGTTTTTCAAACCAGTTTGATTTTCATTTTTCCTTGTCTCAAATTCGTTGTCATAATGTGAAACAGGAAAACAAAAATCAAACTGGTTTGAAATTTTCTGTACATGGCTGTTTTTATAGGATTGTTGTCCTTGGAAAACTTAATACCTTGGTCAAGCAGTGGATCATTGATATTAGTTTATCAAAGGTAAGTGAAATCTTCTTTAAAACATTTTTGATCACAAATGAATGAAGACTTAGAAGACTTACTTGCAGACAGCGGTGAAAGTTTCCACTGTACATAAATTTTTTAAGTGTGATTATCTGTTTGAAAGACAGGCTGTACTGCCTACTTAACCAACATTACCAGTAAATAGTTCTTAGACTAGAAGATACAAATTTTGACAAAGGGGTTTTTATACACAGAACATGCCAGAATCTGTGGCCAACTCAGTGGGAGGAAAGATCTTCACATTTGGTTCATACAGGCTGGGTGTGCATACCAAAGGTTAGTTACAATGTATTAAGGGTTAAGAAGGACTTTAAATAAAAACTGCGCTTGCACTGGCAGAAAATTGAAAAATCAAATTTCTTCATTATTTTGCTCATTAATAGCTTTTAGGTAGATAAGAAACCTGATGTATTTTGTTACCCCAGAAGTCTTCTAATTTCGAGAAAAAAACCAGTCAGTTTTCGTGATCGGAGCCTCAAAGTGACACAATTTTCAACCCAAAATTCGCTATCGTTAACTCTCGTCATGTTCACAAACAAAGCCACATTGAAAACTTTGGATGCTTTCTATCAACAGAGAAACTCTTTTCCATTCGCTAAAATATAATTTCAGGGCTTAAGCAAAACTCTTCGAACTGAAATAATTAAAAAGGTGGGGAATACTTTTCACGATACTAGAAAGTCGAATTAAACGGCAGTTTTCAACGGAATTATTTATTATGTGGTATAACTCCAAATTTTCTCAATTGTCATTTAAACACACATGTAAATGTTTATCTAAGACATACCTGAGAATTGGCTTGGGTTGTTGAAGGCAGCATATTTATCAATACATCGTAGTCCCACAAAATGTTGTGATATCGATCAAAATAGCCTAACTTACAGCTAAACATTTCTTGGCTCCAAAATGCAACAAAGCAACTGTTAAGCGCGAAATTCCTTTTGCATCTTCATCCTTAGCAATTTTCCTTTATCGTGGTTCTTTTCTCTTGACGAAAGTGTGTACAGAACGCCAGAACGATCAATTTGCTTCCTCAAACTGCGTTGTCGGTGCTGGAGAATTGTTTTGCGTTATTTTAACTCCGTGACATTCTCGACCCCAGAGCTCTTACTGCGCAGACTCACTTACGTCACAATATCGTGTTTCATGTCACGTGTATTATGTCACGTAAGTCACAAATGTAATCTTGTAGCAAAATGGCGAAGAGGTTTTGCGATCAAAATGGACCTAGGTTGGCTTTTTTATCTCACTCTTCCGTTGAAAAGGGAATTTTGCAATGGAACATTCGGCAAGAAGAAGGAAAGACGAGCATTTGGGGTTAAAACATTCATTATCGTGGCGTTTGGCAATTAGAAGTATTTACACAGTTTACGGTCATGCTGTGAAAATTTGCCGAAGTTTGATGCCCTCTAAGTGAGAATCTTTCCAATAACCCGAGCCAATTCTCAGGTATGTTTAATAAGAATATCTGTATGCATGTTTGAGCGAGAATTGAAAAAATTTAATGTTATACCACATGCTAAATACTGCCGTTGAAAATTACTATTTCATTCAAATTTTTGTTATCGTAAAAAGCATTCCTCGTCAGTTCAATTTTTCAGTTGGAAGAGTTGCGATAAAGCCCTGAAATTATATTCTAGCGAAAGAAAAAGAGTTTTTATGTAGATAGGAAGTGACCAAATTTCTCTGCGCGGTTTTGTAAGCGAACGCAAGGAGTGTTCATAATAGCTAATTTCGGGTTTAAAAGTTAGGAAATTTGTGACTTCGACCACCAAAATCGATTTTCTTTGTTTTCTCAAAATTAGAAGACCTCTAGGGGAAACAAACTACATCAGGTTTCTTAGCTACCTTAAAGCTAATAATGAGCAAAAAACGAAGAAAAATCGATTTTCCAATTTCTGCCAGGAAATCAAATTCTTGCTCGGCCGTTCGTAAAAGTCACTCTTAAGTCCATCCTTGAGCCAAAGTAGTATATGGGATTCTACAGGCCCTGTTTTTCTACTTGGGCAGTGAAATTAACAATTTTAATGTAGGCTGCACATGTTCTTTGTAATCTATAAAAATAATGAAGTTGTTGTTTGCTACAGCGTTAATTGGAAATTTAAGTTCTTACATGTACATTGTATGTGAGTCCAGATTTAAGGATTATGTACATGTGTAGGGCACAACAATTACATTTACATGTATTCCACAACCGTAACATGTAAGTTTAATTTTCAGGTGCTGATATTGACACACTTCTTGTTGCTCCTCGCCATATTGATCGTTCTGACTTCTTTGGAACATTTTATGAGATTCTCAAGAACAACGAGGATGTCAAGGAACTAAGGGTAAGTATTATTAACTACAAAGTTCACTTTTAGTTTTCAAATGGAAGTGTTAATATGTTAACCAACAAACATTTACTTTAGGTAGCTATAGACTTATCAACACAGATGCTACCGCATGGTTCACATTTTGTGAGATAAGCACAAGCATAAGTACAACACAACACAAGACAACACACACACAAAACACACAATTAGCAATAGTTACTACCAAAACTGGGCATTAGACGCTCCAGATGCGATATCCTAATCTACATTTCCTTTGTTTGTTGACATCTAGGCAGTTGAAAATGCATTTGTTCCTGTCATCAAGATGGTATTTTGCAGTATAGAGGTAAGTTCTGTGACGCACATGTTCTAAATCTTTTAATTTCAAGTTTAAAATAGTAATCCTCCTTAATGACTGCCTTATCTTTCCTTTGCCTGAGTCCAAAGAATTTAATAGAACATCACAACAATATCCCTTAAGTGATGATTATCTATTTTCGCATCACCTGTCTTTAACCCATTGGCGCCTGTGCCGGCCGTAGCCGGCCGCGCGAAAACCACCCCCAAAATGCCTGTGCCGGCCTCAGCCGGCCTTGAAAACCACGTGTTGGCAAATGCCCTTTCCCTCCCTCCCTGGAGTTTTTTTGGTTCTCCTTTTGTTCTATAGATAATAAGGGCAAATAAACCAATCAGAATCTGTTTTCTGCGCATATTTTTAGGGAACTCTTGGGGTCCAAGAAAGAAGGTTTTTCGTCTTATTCCGTGCGTTGAAAATGTACAAGGAAATCATGGAGCCGCGCAGCACGTAATTTACAAACTTCCAAGGCCTTGTTTTTGATTCTGAACAAGAAAAATACCATCTTTGGGACTTCAAACAGAAAGGAGAAACACTATAGAATTTTAAAGTGACCCTAAAATGGAAAACCATGAAGTACAGAGTGCTAAAACCTTGTTGATGAAGGATTTATCTTTCCTTCCACCGCCGCGAAGACATGGTGTAATGGCGCTTACAAATGTGATTTGAATTCAAATCACAGACTTGAACACGGACTAAATGCGGCTTCTCAAGTCTTCTGAGAACGAAATGGTAATGTACTGTTATTGCTTCGAACTTGTATGTAATTTTTTGAACGATCGGTAAATCCATTTCGTGTACAATTGACTCCAATCTGGCTTAATCCGAACTAAAAATAAATTCTAAACAAAGTTTCTTTCAAGGTTCTCTCATTTATCCATTTTGTGTCCGGAATTTAAGGCTTTTGAAGGCGAACAGATTTGTTGCGCACGTGTTGTTATCTGAGATTTATCTTTCGGGAGACTTGCTTCTTTATTGTCTAGCTTCGCTTTGTTTTGATTTATGTATATCGCTTTTGAAAATTACAACAGTGCTTCAGAATATACAAAGGAGTATGTCTATTAACATTAATAGTAAAGGAACGCGTGGAAAGCGGTGCTAGTGTTGATTTAGTAGTCAGAATTCTGTAATTTTGTAAGCGTTTTTTATGCTTTGTCACGCCGCCGTGATTTGAAGATAGTTTTATCATCTCGAATTACCGGTTTTCTGCACCAAGAAAAAAGCTAAGTGTTATTGAATTAATGACAGTGTCAGTTGCACAGACTGTAAACCTATCTTTTACCAGAATATTTTACGATTTCTCTTAAGAATTTGTACAAAGTCTCTGTGTTTTTGCGAGCTCCAAAATGAAGCGCGGGGATGAATAAAATTTTATCGCTGTCTTTAGTTTGGTTTGGGATCAATTTATCAAGGCTGATAATCTCTTTTAGTCATAAATTGGTCTTTCAACATGTCTAGTTTTAATAAAAGTTTACTTCAAAAACTAATTGTTTGTCTGAATTTACTGCGCATATGGTTTATTTTTTCCACTCGTACGTTTGCGTTCAATGCCGTAAAAGAGCCAGGTATTTAGGGGTGGGTGCGTGCGTAAAACCTTCAGGCGTCAATGGGTTAATCAATGTAATAATCAATAAATCAATCTTTGCTTGCTCTTTCAGTCAGTTGGTCAGTAATTCACGCAGTCAATCAACTTCATTGTATGCCAATTGCTCTAGTCTACTTATTTTACTATTGAACTAATTAGTGACAGCTACGAAACTGTCACTGCTTTGCAGTTTATGTCATTGTATATGTAAGGAGACATCTACACTGAGTAGTAGTATGAAGTGTGCAAATGATTGGTCAATATAGCATAACTATTGTACATGTAGTATTATCCTAAATTATAACAGTA
Source organism: Oculina patagonica (assembly GCF_052425735.1). Classification (NCBI taxonomy): domain Eukaryota; kingdom Metazoa; phylum Cnidaria; class Anthozoa; order Scleractinia; family Oculinidae; genus Oculina; species Oculina patagonica. The sequence continues at coordinate 36,038,590 of NC_135770.1, forward strand.
CATGTTCATGTACCAGAAATTGTTGTTGTTACTTGTAAATAATTCAGCTACTATTGTAACCTCGCACTGAAGGGCATTTTGTTATCTATCATTCAGATGGACTTGCTGTTTGCACGACTAGCTCTGCCCGAGGTGCCAGATGACTTGAGTCTTCTAGATGAGAGCTTACTTAAAAACTTGGACCCAAAGTGTGTGAGAAGTTTGAATGGTAAGAAGCTGTCAGTGAGTATTGTTTGGTTGCACTGCAAGATTTGATTTCCCATCTTAATTAACAGACAGTTGTTTGCATACATAAATAATGTCTATTCTTTCCCTGCTTAAGATAATTATGTCTGGGATCTGACACTGTACATGTTGTGCGTCAATTTTAGTTCACATTTCTGACCTGTACGGTACTTGCACGTGGAGCTATATGAACATCTGTGTATTGCCTTGGACTGATTTGTTCATTATAGAGACTTACTTGTTTGTAAAAATATCAAAACTGACCAAAGTGACTTTTTTTTTTGTTAATTTGAGAGATGCACATACAGTTTCTAAATGATCTTTTTTACAAGTATGTACATATTACATGCAACATTGAATTGTTGTGGTTGTGTTTTCCAGGTTGTCGCGTCACAGATGAAATTCTACACTTGGTTCCCAACATAGAAAACTTTCGGCTTACGTTACGAGCAATCAAACTGTGGGCAAAAAGTAGGTTATAACAATAGAAGATCATTAGTTTAAATTGATATTATTTGGTTAGATATTTTGAATAGAATTTGTTTGCAAGCCTCATTGTTTACCGGTAATAGTGAACTGGAATCACTACACTCAGGTATGTGCAGTTTGCATATCTCCAGACTGAAGTTGCCCACAAGCCTAGCAGTGGACAGACATAAACATGACTGTATTATGCACCTCAGGATTACAACTGTTCACCTCAGAATTTGTTTAGTATTGTTCTTGTAACACAATTACAGTTTATTATCTTTTGACAAATTTCTGCTTTTTTCTCTTCCACCAGATCGTGGTATATACTCTAATGTATTAGGTTTCCTTGGCGGCGTATCCTGGGCCATGTTAGTAGCTCGCACTTGTCAGTTGTATCCAAATGCTGTGGCAGCTACGCTACTCCAAAAATTCTTCCTTGTGTTTTCAAAATGGTAGGTCATCATAGAGAACTAAAACCTATGGTGTTTTGATAGTTGGGTGATTCCACATTCCACAACAGATTAAAACAAATCTGATTTGAAACATGTTCCCAAAATTGTAATGTCTGCGGCAGATTCTTTGTAATGTTCGCAACACAAATTTTTGTTTGTAAACATTATCAAACAGGGTAGACTACATTATACTTTTAAGGTTTTTTTTAATCAAAAGGAAAATTAATTTTAGGGAAATCACATTATCCTTTGGTTGTTTTTTACTGTAATGTCAGCAACACACCTTCTTAAATTTGTTGTTCAAAGGCATTGTGAGCAAATCAATTTTTCTTTTTGGGAAAAATTAATTAATATTAAGGATCACTTGAGTAATTCAACACATAAGTTTGTTCACCTTAGTTAGCTGTGTAAAGGTTTGGCAAAAGCTTCAAATTGTCTGAATGTGATGTCCACAACGTGGAATCACCCAGTTTATTGATTGATTGATTTTTTTAATTTGTAGGGAGTGGCCAAACCCAATATTGCTGAAGAACATTACAGCGCCCAGTGACAGCAAGATGGGATTAACTTTCCCAGTGTGGGATCCAAGGGTGAATAGATATGTTGTGGTTTAAGTTTGTCTTTGAGCACTTATCATCGGACAGATCTTTCAATGTATTCAAACATCTGCAGAGTTCAGAGACTTGTCTTGCCTCTTGTTCTACAGAGGCTTAATAGATACCTAGAGAATCAGCCAAAATATTCCACACTTATGATGGAGATCCACATGTACATTGTCTCTGACTGGTTGTTCTTGGTTTTGATTTTTTTTTTTGCACATGTAGCATTCAGTCCAAGGACCAAGAGCTACAACAGTTTGAATTTTTTAGGGTGAATCACAGACATCACTACATACTATGTACATGTACATCCATGAACATGCACATATGCTTGCCCAGGAACATTTTTATGAACTGAAAATTGTGATTATTCCATGTCATACCTTCAAAATGCCCAGTTAGTTGTGTTATACTGATAATGTAATAATTATTAATAAATTGTAATAATTACCTTTGTTTGTTTTGTTTCTATAGACAAATCCAGCAGACCGATATCATTTGATGCCTATCATCACACCAGCTTATCCACAACAGAATTCTACTTTCAATGTCTCCATGTCAACAAGAACAATTATGAATGAAGAATTTGAAAATGGTAAGTTTACACAGGTCGTACAGTACTCTAGCAAAATTTCAATGTTCGTGGTACTGAAGAATGATGTACATGTGCACTGTAACCTAACATGGAACTATGAAACCATACTACAAACCCCATGTGTATAGAATGCAACCCTCCAAGTTTATTTTTAACTGCGCTGCGCAGTTCTTGCTCTGCAAGCGGTTTTTTTTTTCTCAGTGACCAGACTGATGCTCCCGCTCGGCCGGGCTCGGGTCACGCAAGGTTTAAAAGCTAGAAAAAACTTACCAATGGGAAATTTTCAAATGCTTTGGTCTTAATAAGCATGTTAAGCGTGAGATGTCCGATTTTGAAGCGTTTTACTCAAAGAAATTTCTACATTTTCATGCATCGAAAGAAAAATATATTTCAGCGGGCCAGAATCTGTGAATAAATACCATTACGTTGGTGTAAAAGAATGTGCTGACATGACAAGTTTCACTTTCGATCGGCTAGACCTCGAGTCACCTAATTTTTCAAAGCTATTATCAGCTACCTTTCAGATCTTTGCGAAGCCATTAATCTTTCCTTACAAAATTCAGTGTGAAGTATTTTGAAGCGTTTGAATCGAAGAAAATACTAAAATTTCACGCTTTAAAAAAATACGCTTTAGCGGGCAAGAATTTTCATTTATTTACATTACGTTTGTGTCCTGGAATGTGCTGGCATTAGCAAATTTTTACTTTCACAAGGCACTGATCGGCAAGAATCACGCAATGCTCTGAAAGGTTTAAATCTGCCACAAACGGAAACTAAACAAATCCTCTGGTCTAAACTTAGCATGTTAAATGTGAAATGTTCGACTTTTTAGCGTTATTTATTTTTGGAGCTGTGTCATCCATAGGATTTCTGAAATCTGATGGAAAACCACTGGGACAAACCCTGACTTGCAAGGGTTACGTCATATTGCTAAATTAATTCCCCGGGGAATTCCCATTCAGCAAAACACAGGTCTAGTGTTTTTCTCAAATTTGATTTTATTAATTATTTGCTCCAATATTCCATTTTCGGAGCTGGTTATTCAATCTTTAAACGGTAGTTTCAAGACAACACTGGATGCTGATTTAAAAGATTTTTTTGTTTCACGGATCAGGATCGTAGGAATTAAATTTGGCCAGCATTAGCATATAAGAAAAATATTTAATTTCGGATGGAACTAGTCAACCATGAAATGTCACGCAAGGTGTTTTCCTGCCATCTTGTTTGTCAGTCGCAACATTGTTCAACGCAGGTAAAGGGGATAAGGGGGGGGGGGGCGGCGCATTTTTTGTTCCCCCCCACATGGCTCCCCTAAAGTGCTCACGAAACCAGCGCAGTTGTAAGCTCTAAGAGCTCTTGTTTTCCTTAGTGGCCATTTGGCCACCGACTGCTCAGGTTTAGTCGCCAGTAAAAATTCTAGTCGCTAAATTAAGCTTGCGCTTTCAATCCTTCTTCTCAATTTTAGTCGCCAGGCTGGCAACTTCGGTTCCAATTTAGTCGCCAGCTCCAAAATTTTAGTCGCCATGGTGACTAAAATGGTCTTCACTTGGAGGGTTGGAATGGGAAGAGGGCTTTGGAAAGGGGCTAATTCTCACAAGGATTTTGTGGAGGAAGGGGAGGGGTTATTGCCAACAAAATTATATTGTCTTTGATGACATCAGAGATCAGAGAATACAGTACATTTTGGCTTATTTTGGAACAGTAGAGGTTTATTACTATAATTTTACATTGCAGGCCTAAAAATTACGAGCAACGTTTTGATTGGCAAGTCGACGTGGGATGCACTGTTTCAACCACCCAACTTCTTTAGCAAATACAAGTACTTGATCTCTCCTTGTTTTGTGTGTCTGAATGTAATCATGTTAAGCCTGTCTTCCCCTGGCTTGTATCACTTAAATGTATGTGTTAAAGTTGATGCAATAAAGAGACTCTGCTTTGCTGGTGTGGTGTTTGATTAATTATCTGGTCTTGACAACACCTACTTCAACTATTCAAGGTAGACGAAAAAATTGAAACTGAGTCCTTCAATTATTGAATTACTTTCAAACTAGAAAAGCTAAATCAATATTTTGGCACTTTGCATAACACAACTTTATTGATTAATTTTCATTTATTCTATAACAAGAGAACAAAATATTTTGTTATAAATTTTATCCATGGACAGAAAAAAAATGTTTTCTTAAACATTGCCGTTGAACATATTATTTCCAGAATTTTTGAATTTTCTAAAAACGTTTTCTTGCAGCATTTTCCAAGTAGTAGGTAGCTGTTATGCAATTTTTGCCGCAATGTTCCCCCAAATCGTATTGTTCAATTTGTTTTGGAGTTCATTGACTTAAAAGTTTAGCAAATCTCTCATCTGCGATAAACTTGGATTCATGGATAACATGTACAATACAGTGCCAGCTTCATTTATTGCTGGTGAATTCTGTTCTCCACATTTCAGACATTATATTGTGTTAAGTGCCTTGTCAAACAGTGAAGAGGATCACCTAGAGTGGTGAGTTCTGTTTGATTCTCTATTTGTGTTTTGTTGTTTTAAATGAGACATGTAATTTTAATTATAACATAATACTATGTGACTATACTGTGGGTGGGGACGGGGTCTGAATCTCCCGCCTCCCATACCTTTTACTCCCGCTTCCCGCCCCTTTCCCTAGTGGTTTCCTCCTCTTTGTCCCATATCTGTTGCAAAAATATAATGAAATGTGGCAAAATTTTAGTTGTTTTCTCCCGCGTCCCGCCACCTTAGGAATCCTGCTTCTCACCCTACCTTCTCCAGCTTCCAGCCTTTTTTCTCTCTCTCCCCCCCCCCCCCCTCCTCCCCTGTCTCCCTCCACTGTAATGCCTTTGATTACAAACTAACGAAAGTTCTATTGTAAGATGTTCACTTGTATAATTTTGCATTAATTCATTACTTTAATAGATGTAGGTGCCGGAAGTGTTCAACTTCATTTTATGGATACCTACTAAATATAATACATGTACATTCAACCTTATTTATACACTCATATGTATTTTCTGGTCCCTTTGGTGTCTTATAAAGAAGGTTCAACTGAAAGTGTAAAATAAAAATTTTTAGAGGGAAATTTGAAAACATAGGCATTACCAGCTTATCCTTTTTTAATCCTTTTTGTTTGGTCTTGTGTGACTCTTTGGTAACAGGTTATCAATTTTCGACCCTCGCTAGTGTTTGTCATTGTTACTTCCTAATCTTGTCATCCTTCAAGAACTGTTCTTAGAGAATGAAACTGTTGCTATGTTTCGAGCTTCTGGAAATCATGCCGATGACAGTTCTCTTTCAATCTTGTGTAGACATTCAAAGGTTTAGTATGATTCACACAACTTGCGTGCTTTGTGTTTTCTTTCAGGATTGGTTTAGTAGAATCAAAGATCAGAATATTGATATCAAACCTGGAAAATACTCAGTACGTCTTGCTAGCACACGTCAAACCAAAATCCTTTGGTGCATTAGAACCAGACAAGTAAGCAACTTTTATTCTGTAGTGCGGGTAGTGTAAAAGGTAGCTAAGTTTAATTCTTTGACTTACTTGTGAAATACTCAAGAGGCATGTGTTGTTTTTTTATTAATGTTCCACAGGGAGTCACCCACTACTAGATGGTTTATTGGGCTTCAATTTGAGAAAAAAGGTAAAGATGCCTCGTTGGATATGTCTTGTTTATGCTGTACTGTATGTACTAATAGTAGTAAAGAACTTCATGTATGTGTGAGAATCAGAAGTACATGTATATTATGTAAACAGTTTTGAAATGTGAATTCTTATTTACGTTGTGTTCACAGAAAATGTAAAGATTGATTTGACAGGGGCAATTCAGTTGTTTACAAACACAGGTATGTAACATGTTCATAACTAACTAGCATTATTACAAAAATGTATTCCACATGAATGGAATGCAACATCATGATGACACCCATTTATGCTTCTGGGTGAAAATAGGCACTACAAGAGCAGTGTCTTGCCTAAGAACATGCTGAGCTCAAGCTTTCAAATTCGTAATCTCAAGTCAAACACACATACTGGATTCCAGCTCTTGATTTCGAGGTCGCAAGTCTAACACACTACAATGGCTAACAGTATCCTAGCATGAGTGTGTCTTTTCATCTGTCTATCCATCCATCTTTCTGTCTGTCTGTCTGTCTGTCTTACAGTTTATACTCTAAAATAAAATAAAAATTTACCTTATTGTTTCTTTGTAGTCCATTCACAAGCTGTAGCAGCCAAAATGTTTAAGGAGGGTATGAGAATAGAAGCAAAACATGTCAAAAAGTGAGTACATGCATACTATTTAACCCTCTTAGTTTCCCTAATTCTTATGCCCTAATGTTCTTACAGAAATGTGCTTCAGTTCAGAAGGTTTGTGCCCTTGGGTTTGTGCCCTTGGGCTGTTGCTGTTGTCTTCTACACTATCCTACCTGAGTGCAGCAGTTGGGTGAACCTGGGGCGGAAAAGTCAATCAAAGTTATATTTAAACTGAAATTATTCTATGTGCGTGCATTGGATATGAGATGGTAGATAGCCAACTTGGCGCTCTGCACCTCATTGGTTATAACTTTCTCATATCCAACAAGTTCAAGTGGAATAAATGTTTTAAAACACATATTGGCTACCATATTTGTGGTCAATGGTAAATGAGCTCATATACCATTGCCTGTTACCCAATCAGAACTCAGGAATTGCAGTATACCGTACCTTTGCTAGTTTTCAATAAAAAGGGATAGTGGGTAGTCAGTGAGCACTGCCTTCTTTTGCTGTTGTTGGGTCTTACATATAAATCATGCTAGCATCATAGAGTGGTAGTTAGCAGTTATTTGTATCCATAAAATTATTCATTTTGTTTCATATTCTATTTCATTGTAGGAAGCAGCTCAGTGAATATCTACCACCCAGTGTTCTAAAACAGAAGAAAAAAAGCTCTATAGTACCACCTGTAAGTTAAAAAAGAAATGTTTGTTATCAGATAGTGATCCTGAAGTTTCTTCCTGAAGTAGGCTTTTAATACAGCTCTAACGCATATCATTTGAATGTTTGGTTACTTTAAATCACAGTCACACTGACAAAAATCACATACAGCACTTCACATGAAGCCTTCACAAAATAAAAGCTTGTTACTGTGTACACCGTATGTTGATATTAGTGCTGGACCCTATATACCCTATAAGTTCATACTCATACAAATTCAATAGATTTCTGCTAACAGCCCTCCAACTGCCCTGTTAACTTGGTGTTTGGTTATCTAGTGACATCAGGACAGAGCGTGTTTCTGTAAGCTGCTCTAACATGTGATGATATGATGATTATCACAATATCTTGGCATTGTCTTTCAGGCCCCAGCTGCTGCAGTTAAGCCAGCCAAAGCAGACTTGTCTCTTGATTCATCACTGAATGCCAGTGATCTGAGTTTGGAGATAACTTCAGAGCCTATTAATGACAGCGCAGACTGGATTGGGAGCAGTACTGAAAACAGCGAAGAAATAGGTAAGTCTGCTGAACCTTTTTAGCCAGACATCACTGGTGTTGAAGCTCTACAGATATCTGAGTAGTTTCTCTGATTGGATGTTACTTGTGTTCAAAAATATTCAAAATCGCGAAACAGCCAATCACACATTGCACAGATCTGTGTAAAGCTACCTCATTGATCAGTATGAAACATGGTTGCCACGGTCAGGGGGAAGTCAGGGAAAACAAAATTTTTCAAGGTCGGAAAAGTAAGGGAAAATCTTAGTTCTTGTCAAAGTCAGTGAAAAGTCAAGGAATTTTGGCTGAATAAAAATAAACAAATGGATTTGTTGATGAAGTAAAATGCCATGCATTCAAAATTCCGTGAAAAACATAAAGAGATTGAAAATGAAGAAAATGGTCTGCAGAAGAAGCTGAAGCAAATGTAATAAAAGGTTCACCTTATTCAAGGTCAGTGAAATGTTTTTGGGGTCGGGGAAAAGTCAGGGAATTTTTTGGGTTCTAATGAGTGGCAAACCTGAATTGAAATGTTTCTGGTTGAATGTACGACGGGAAAGAATTTGCCCCGCTCAAAGAGGCGCCTGTTTATACAGGCTACAGTCTGTCTTGGAAGTAATATTTACGTTTTCAAAATTAATTTCTTTTGTGTAGCTGCCCTTACTAGTTCAGACGACAAAAAAGGCAATGTGGACGCTGCCACTGTGACGTCAACTGTTTCAACCGTTGGTGAAGTGACGTCATCAGATACAACTACGATTCCCAGTCAGCCGTCAGCGGTTTCACAAGACAAGGTATGCGTAAGTGATAGCTAAGCTTTATACACCACACGGCAGTGATTTATCTTTTGCAATTTTTTTTTTACTCCCCTGTGCTTAGACTATTGTTTTGTACTGTATTTCTCCATAGCCCGCTGGGTTAAAGCGAGCTGGTTCTCCTTCAGAAACTGAAAATGCCAGCAAAAAAGCTCGAGTGGACAATACAGAAATCACGGTTTGTTACAAGTCATTTGCAATATCTATTTATTATATACCGATTAACTAGAATGCATTACCAGGATTTCTCTCGCTGAGAAAAATCATATCTTTACACTGTAAAAGATATATCTTTCACATGTGAAGATAGCAATTTCGACACGTTTGCTGACAAGTTTGCCATGTTTCCCAATGCTCAATGAGCCAAAGTTGATCAACATTTAGTCGAAACATCTTCGGATCTTCCTCTGCAATCTTCGGAAATTTTCGAAAAAGGTTCAGAAACATTCTTATGGCCTTCAGATCTACAACATTTTGAAAATCTTAGGAAATCTTCGGAAAATCGTCAAAAACCTCTTTATTAGTAGGTTTAGAAAATAAACAAAGTAATACATGGTCGCTTGGGGATATGAAATTTCTCTTGTTTTCAAATGATGAAATCGAGAGAATACTCAAAGATAAATTTCATATCTCCGCGCAACCATGTATTACCGTACCCTCTACCTTATTGTTACTTATTTTCGCGGGACTTAATTTTCGCGATTTTCGCGATTTTCAAAAAATCGCGAAATTAAAGACCCGCGAAAATTAATTCTAAACGATTTCTATTGTATTTTTTATGCTAATTACGTATTTTTGGCCAAATCGCGAAAATTAAGTCTCGCGAAATATTCCTGTTCCATTTTCGCGAAATTAAGTACCCGCGAAAATAAGTAACAATAAGGTATTTACTATAATATTCTAGCTTGAAACACTGGAACAGACTCTGTAGTATTTATTGATACTGTGTTTTCCTTTTCAAGGCGGATTCTTCGGTTAATTCGCTTAACGGTGATAGCGGCAAGAAACGGCCAACTTCTGATTCGAACGAAAATCCGCAGAAAAAGGTGAAGGTGGAAAATGAGGATCAAAACAATGTGAGTTGTATTTCCTTAGTAAATAATGAATTTTGTTACATTAGATGTGAGTATCTTGTAGATGAATTCTACCAAAAGAAAACAGAGTATGAGATCGAGATTTGTATATCAAATGATAGTTGATGAGACCAAAATTTAGTTTAAAATTCTACTAGAACGGTTTTATTATTCGCTCTCGATTTTTATAGAGTGATAGTTTATTTAGCCTTCGGCTCCATCAGTTATCACCCCAAGAAGGTTCGAGCTCATAATCTAATCGTTGATTATCATGTTATGTCCAGGGTTCAAAATAAAATTTCGTTTTTTGCCTGAATTTGTCGGCTTTTTTTTGTCAAGGCTCATTTTTTTCCCGGCTGTTAAAAGAGCCATGCATTTTCAAGGGACACAACCCATTTACATACATGACGTACCCATAGGACATACCCATGGGTTTGCAATGTATTCTGGGGCGATTTCAAACACAGTCAGCCCTTTGCAAGCTTTCCGAAGTGATGGAATGTTTTACGGCATTTCAAAAGAATGGATTGGAGCAATGTGACTTCTTTTCTTATTTTGAGTCTTTGAGAAGTAAATAAGATCTTCCAATACACTTTTCTGGAGGGACAAAATACCTGAGAAGGTGGGGCAGCCCGTTACTCATCTTAACACAGAAATGAAGTCGTACATGTAAAACCGTTAAACCAAAAGTTTTAGTCGCCAAAGATGAAATTTTGGTCGCATTAACGCAGTGAGTCGCACTCTCTAGCCCTGTAGCTGCCTTATTGTCTGATATGAAATGTTTACTTCAACATTCCAGCAACTTTGATTTCAGTTGGCCGATCAAGGCATAATATTCTATTTCTTCGATTCGGTAGTAGCCGGCAAGTGTCGTCAAAGTGCCGGCTACCGCCGACAGCCGGCTGCTATTTTGAACCCTGAATGTGACATTATGTCATGACAAGAGTTTGCCTTTTGGTCGAGGGTCGAGAGCAATACTGTCGAGGGTGAGGGTACTAAGTCAAGGGTAGGGTCGACTTTTAACAAAATATATCCCACGCGATATTCTGTAAATCACGGAACGAAACTAGATGATTGATATATAAATCAGCTTGTGATTTCAGTTTATCCCTTCAATCCATGTTGGGTAAATGCCAAGGAAATTCTATTGTTCTCTTGACACATTCAAGCTCCGTAAGCTAATATTTCCTCTAGGTAATTTCCTCGGGCACGCTTCAAATTTTCAAGTTCCCCAGGGCAAAAGGACGTAGTGTGACCAGTTTTTTTGACGTGGACGCTATCGTTGTAACTCAAAGTTAGTACCGTTTAGTTACCTGTATGTTTCACATTTTCTCAAACAGACGTCTGGCGTTTCCTCCAACGTAGAAGATAAGAGTACGGTAGACGAAGAAAAACCCACTCAAAATGAGGTAAGTCTAGGTGTTTTTCATTGTTAAAAACTCATAAGGTGAACTGCTGTGGTTCGTTTTGTGTATTTGCAAACCTTGATGTGTTTCTTTCTTGTGCTCAAGTTTGATCAATCTTTAATTTAAAGGGGCTTTGTCACTGATTTTAACAGATTTTTTAACAGCCATGGGTATTTCCTACTTGTGGCTGAAAATAATAACAACGTACCTTCTTTTAATTCATTGCAACCAACAGGTCGTTGGAAGCGACACCAAGGGTTCTTTGACGACTGAAAACTGTACCAAGACAGCAGATGGCAAAATAGAAAACCTGACTGATGTAAGTAGCGTGATGTTATTAAGATGAATGTAAAACAAAAATTCTGTGAATTTGGCTATCTCGCGTGATTATTTTTTTTTTTTGGAATTTTTGGAGGAATTTTCATTACATCGCAGACAACCTGAAATTGTTCCATTCGCCACTGGAAATTTTCGGTAATTTAAACGTTATGTACAGTGTTCGTGAGCTCGTGCTATATTCTGATTGGCCAATATGATTCGGAAACTCATTAAGAGGAAATCCGCCAGGAGACTTCGTAGTTATTGGACAAAATTATGTACCAAAACTATTTACACCTGATTGCAAGCTTTTGTGTTACTGCTTCAAATATCTTATCGAAAGAAATCTTTTCTAGCAACACCAAACATCGAAAACTAATTTCGAAGTTCCACTGAATTCCCATGAATCGCTTAAAAGATGTGAGCTTTTGCCCATAGCTTGTGAACTTTGAATATCATTTTCTCAGACTCTGATAAGAAATTGTTGTACCAGAATTATTTCCACCTTATTGCAAACTTTTTTGTTACTGCTTCAAATATCTTATCAAAAGAAATCTTTTAACAACACCAAACATCGAAAACAATTTTCGAAGTTCCGCTGAATTCCACTAAATCGCTTAAGACGAATTTCCAAAATGGCTACACGTGAGATTTTGCCTATACCTTGTGAACTTTGAAATTCATTTTCTCAGACTCTGATAAGAAATTGTTGTTGGTGTTATCACGGATAATTACTTACATCTTTACCTTTTATTAAGGGTAGGAAATAACGCAATGTGATTTAAATTATTCTGGTACTTGATTTTTGTCCAACTTTAATAAATATTACTCGACTTCCTAGTGGATTCCGTCTTAAATGTTTTTACAACGATTGCTTGTTAACAACGCTTGTACTCTTACAAGGAATTAGGGACCTACATGTTTAGAAAGTAGTTCGAGTACGAGCACGACTTTCGAATTTTAATCCAGTTACGTTCCTAGAGCCCACGCTCCTCCCTGTTGCTAACTAGTTGAAAAGAAGTCCTTCTCGATCGGTACGAGATTGGTCTAAAAGCTTAAGCACTAGGTTTGAAAAGCTGTACCCGCACTCAATCTCGTACTCCGATCAGGTCCCTCCCTTGGTTTGTTGTTTGATGCCTTGATTTGTTGTTTACAGAATAACAAGTCAGAAGAATCAAAGGTTAGCGTATCGACTGCTGTCAAACGGTCGATATCTCCGACAAATGAGGACAGCAACACAGGAAAGAAGATGAAACAAGACCAAGTTAATGCTGCGAACCTGGTAAGTGACTATACCCCAGAAAAAAGGAAACGTAAATTTTACAATTCGTGGAAAATAATGTGGAGCCGGTAGAACTGTCTTTAATTGAAACTGAGGGCGCTTTCCATTTGTCAGAACTGGCCGGCCAGTCCAGTAGGGCTGCAACGATACATTTTTTCACAATACGATACGTACCTCGATACAAGCGCCACGATACGATACAAGATACGATACACGATATGATACAACATTACATACAACTGATGAGTGCCATAATTTTACTAAATTCTTTGGTAACTTAGTTTTTTCCACTTTTATCAGCAGCAAAAACTCATTTGCAAAGTGAAGTTGTTATGAACCGCATGTTTTTGCTTGTGGGCACACAAGGCAGTGTCAGTCGACAACTAATCGTGGCATCTTTTAAGAATATGTGTTCGGAAGTGAAGCAGAATGGAACTTCCTTGTCCCTCAGTTTGATAAAAATCGTTATTGAGGGCTTTGACTTGGGTAAAAAGTCATTAAAAACAGTAATTTCTGAATGTTGATGAAGAATATTTTGTTTCACGATACTGCGATATTTTGATCAAATACCGATATTCGTATCTTGACAAAAAAATATCGCGATTCACCGGTGCACCGGTGTATCGTTGCAGCCCTACAGTCCAGTACATTCGAGAACAGAATTCCGTTGTTAGTCAGATTTGTCCTGTCAAATCAGTCAATCCATAAATAGTATACACTGTTGTGGTGGATTTGTCGGAAAAGGCCCATTTCACATTTTAAACCACCGGTCCGGCCGGCCAGTTTTGTCAAATGGAAAGCACCCTTAGTTAGCACTGTTTCTCTGCTTTTCCATTTCGCTATTTGCGCCGTTCATGACCCACAAGACTTTCAATTCTCCTAAAACCGCTGTCTGTTTTCGTTGTAGGATCCTGAAAAAGAATTGATCGATGAAGGTCCACCTCCTGCAAGCCAGATTCCAGTTGTTAAAAACGCCATCAAGATAAAGCTTAAGTGATTGGTTTTAACAATAATCGACAGATAAAGAACTGTTTTCGAACATCCAGAGACTTTACGTGGAGTTCAACGCAATAAAATGCTCCTACTTTAAGCCACTTAAAGCCAATTTTAAACAAGAGAAAAAAACAAACGAACAAGTTTCTAGCCACGTGGTCAGTTCATGTTCTGGTGATGAAGTAGTCGCAGCTCCTTCACGCACGTGATACACTTCGCGTTTGCACGTGTTGTACACGCTGTTTGCACGTGATCTTTTCCGACCTGTTCATCCCACTTGTGCCAAATGCCATGCATTATTTTTGTGAGCCTGTACAGAGAAAGTAATAAGTAATTAAAATGTATATTTTGACTTCTGTGTTGGTATTAGTCCAAGTTTTGTTGACATTGTTCCTTTACTGATATAGGACGCTTGTGAGGGTTGTATCTTTGAAGTGATCAAACTAAAGTCATTTTACATCATTATCACATAGAGGAATTTTGTACGCTATTTGAATATTTATAAAGTGTGTAAGCAGCGGTTTAAAGATGCTTTACTCCTGATGTGTTTCCAAAGTGAAAATCTTGTGTGGAGTACCAGTCTTTAACATTTACACGAACATAATAAAACAACCGTAATATTTCTATGGTCTCTTGTGTATTTACTAGCCGTCGCATGTCAAAGGGCGCTTTCCATTAGTCAGAACTGGCAGGCCAGGCCGGTATATTGGAGAACGGAGTTATGTTGTCAGATTTGTCCTGTCAATCAGTCAATGCATAAATATTATACACTGTTGTCGTTAATTTGTGGGAAAATCTCGTGGAAACTGCCAATTTCATATTCAAAATCACCGGACCGGCCGGCCAGTTCTGGCAAATGGAAAGCACCCTTAATTTTAATTTATTTATTTTTTATTTATTTTGCCGTGGCGCATTAGAAAAGAGGCACTGACGCGGCGCCCTGCCTCTGTTTCGCACGAAAGAGTAGCAGGGCTGTGCTCTAAAAGGAGCCCGGGTTTTTCTTTGCCGGTATCAATTTATACACTAGGTGGAGAGAGGCACTCAGAGTATTGCCCGAGAACACAACACAGTGATCCCACCAGGCTCGATATTAAGCTGTAAGCTGGGGCCCGTTTCTCAAAGGTCCCGAAAAGTTTTTGCACCAGGAAAGCTATAACAAAATCCTAAACCCTTGTGATTACAGAGCTGATTTATTCAGAACAGAAGTTCCCTTTATACAAAGTTTCAGGCCAATACACTTCTTCGTTCTTGAGACACATGTTTTTAAATGGCTTTGCGGACCCGTTAAGTTTCCGGGGCTTTCGAGAAGTCCTGTGGAGCTATAGACTACTTTACTCTTAGGGTCTGTCTTTACTCTTAGGGTCCGAGGCGGAGCGCGCGGTTATATGACCTTATATATTAGGACGGAGAGCAAACTGGTTGAACTAGCGGAAGGACGAGGGACGAGAAGGGACTTGGGGCGAGACGAGAAAAGACAGACTACGGACTCTTTTGGGATTTTTGAGGATATCCATCAGCTCTCCGTTGGTCCAGCAACGGAGTTGCTGATTGGCCAGTTCATACTAAATTACGTAACTTTTGCAGGAAGCAAATGGTTGCTTAATGGCATAGCAAAATAGCTAATGATAGCTGCCCACTGGTTTTGGAAAAACTGCAATCTTCCATTTGTGAAAATACACGAAGACGAATTCGCGTCTGTCTTGAACAGGTTGGTCATCGACAAGCAGTTACAACGTCGTGTGGATCAAATCAAGGATTTCAAAGCGCAGGGCTTACGAATGCTCTCGCCATTAAGGTGGCTTAATACAGTTTTGAGAGTGCAAATCAGTGCAACCTTCAACTCTCTTGTACAATCTCCAGAAAAGTTTTTTTTCTTTCTCTTATCACTGTTTTTTACATCCTAAAACCATCTAAATGATATTTGGAACATTTTTGTTCAACTTGTCTCGCAACATTGTTGCATTGCAAGTTGAACGAGTTGTTGCCCGTATTACTACCGCGCGCTCAACTTGTCTCGCAACATATTTCGGTGTTACAAGTTGAAAAAAGTTGTTGCAAAAAGTAGAACTCGGTTCTACTTTGTGCAACATGTTGCTGCAACTTGCAACATCAAAATTTGTTGCGAGACAAGTTGAGCGCGCGGTAGTAATACGGGCAACAACTCGTTCAACTTGCACTGCAACAATGTTGCGAGACAAGTTGAACAAAAATGTTGCCCGTATTACCGGGCCTTTATGTCTCTTTGAAAACGCATTGTTCTCACCATAAAAGCGTGGAATATAATTACCATAATTACAATTTTGAAACCGTGTTTTGATCGGGACACCTTCGGAAATCTCAAAGTTTGGACTTTTCCGACAATTTTGTGGCAGAGAATTCAGCGCGGATATAGAACTTCATGAGCTGCCACTGCAGAGAGGTAAACTAGGAATACTGTAGTGTGTCATAACAGAGGCGGAATTTCAAAAGAGCGCTTTTAGAAAGAGGTAGAAGGCATTCAATTAAAATTTGCGCATTTAAACCGCCATAACTTGCTGGAAAACTTTAAATTAAAAAATCCGCTTCTGTTATGACACTCTAGAGATATTGACTGATTAGTTTTTGACAAGATCACAGTGTGCTGTCTCCTACTCGTTCTACAAACTCTGCCACGAAATCATGTTCTTCCCAATTTGGCAGTATCGTGGCTATAACATCGCCGTTAGGTACAATCTACCAAATAAAAGATGACATACATAATCTTTTATCATTTCTTTATGTCTCTGTAAAATTTGAGCTTAATCGCATTCATAACAGCCGAGGAATTAGCGTTTTAAAAGATGCAGGTCATGCAGGTCAAGCAAAATTTCCCTTCATGAATTTATTCATGTTGTATATATCCCCCGCGACCTTAACTGCCGTACCGTGTGCGCGTGCTACTTATTGAACATTGCAAGTCTCCCCTTTCGCAAACCAAAATATAAATTTCGGGATTAAGATAGAACAGCTTTACCACGAAATTAAGAAGACCTCCAGTGGTGCATGCTTATATTGAAGGCATTCAGGCGCTCTTTGGAAAGGATTTAAAACAAAAATCTATGCTGACGCAAACACGTACCCTGAAATAAAATAGCCTTGAATGTGAAAGTAACTTCGAAGTGAACTCTTGGGCCGCAGTCGAAAATGTGAAAAGTTGCATTAAAGATACGGAACGCCGTTAGCCATTCTGTTTCGTGAAAGTGAATTTAGAGCCGCAGCCAGCAGCAATATAATTAAAGAAGCTTTCCAGTGAACGCTGGAAGCATGTGTCGAAATCTAAGGATGGGCCGATACTCGATACCAAATATTCGATACATCGATATTTTGACAAATTTGAAAAGTATCGATACTTTCGAAAAATATCGCACTTTCGATACGTTTTCGATACTGAACACGTGACCTGAGCCTGCGGTCTTCTGGTCAGCACCTGAGGTTTAAAAAATGCACTTTTGCGCAAACAAATGTTGATTTTCTTGTCAATATTTGGATTTTTCTATTGCCTTGACTTGATCTAGTCCACAGTGAAACAAAAAGACCAAAAATCAACATTCTTGGCTAATATTTATAATGCCAGGACTGTACTTTGTATGGTCAAACAAATCACGTGACATACCAATGACGTCAGTACGAAAGTGACGTCATAATATCGATATCGATATCGATATCGAGAAAAAAGGCAAATATCGTATCGATATCGTATCGTTTTGAAAAACCTGTATCGGCCCATCCTTATCGAAATCTCCATCGCCAAAGTTTGCCATGATTTCTTCTTAAGTCGGTTACCAAGGTTACTCCCGCGCGAACCAAGTTGATTGACAGGGAGCCTATGTCCTCAACAAGAGTCCGCACCTCTGCAGTTGACCGCGGTCGACCTCTGCAGTCTGTTTTTTCTCGATCGCGCGCGCACTCTTGTCTCGCCCCAATCCTTCCTCGCGTGACTTTAAATAAACCCTCGCGTCGCCTCCCTTACTAAATTTCGAGAGAAAAACAGACTGCAAGCAGTCTAGTGGAGCTACTTCGAGCAGAAACAATGGCGGACGACATGGATGTGCCAGGTTCTGCTTCTTCCGATGGTTTTGCCATTGTGAATGAGGGTGCATCAACAAGCGATGTTCAGTTTAATCGTTCTTCCGTCCTGGATGAAGATGCAACGACAAGTAATGTTCCTGTTGTAAGTATTAGCTGAAGTTTATTTTCCAGCTGGGAATAGTGCCGACGTTTAAAACAGTACAATACATCACAACTCGAGTAACAATTTTAATCACGCTTTACGTGACACTGGCTTCATTCGCTTTTAGTATCGCGACTTGAATATAGTAAGAATACTCGTCCCTTTTGAAGGTTAATGCGATTTTGTTTGTATTTCGCTTTTCACGAACGTAAATATGTTGCTGCAAAGCGTTAGCTTATTTTCTGAAGATTATCCATAGTGTTTCATAATTTGGTGTTCAGGGGACACATTTCACTCGGCCTATTTTTACGTTATATCGCCATATGTCACCAACTATACATGTATACAGTTGGATAAAAAGGTTCTATAAAGTTTAACAGTAGCATAGTTTCGAGATAAAATGCAGGATTGCAAGGATTGAAATAGATTGATTTTGAAAGGATGTCAAGAAAAATCTTGCCATGTGAGTCAGTTTGACCATTCTAGTCGTTTTTTAGCTGTCTATAGTTAATATTTCTTTTTCTTTGTTTTTTTTTTGTGGAATTAAATATTAATTGAGTTTAATGGGGAGTGGTACGGTACGCTAGGATCAGGTTTCCAGTTTGTACTTTCACTATCTTCGCTCGGTCACCGTTCGTTACGGTCGAAACACGTAAATCACATTTCTTTTCTCATTTCGTTGGGAAAAAGACATGTCTTCGCAACGGAAAAATAAGCGCACTTCTTTTTGCCCTGGATGTCATCTCCCGAAAACAGAACACAGTTTTGGGACAATGAATAAACACTGTAATGGCCCCGATGTCAGCGATGCGGAGGAAAGCATGGACGAAATCGGCGTTGCTGCTCCATCGTCATCGTCAAAGTCGAAGCCTTCACCAAGTCAAGCCAATGCTGAGCTTCTTCAGGCCGTGAGAGCACTCTCCGATCAAGTGGGCGTGCTACAGCTAGAGCAAAAATCTCTTCGCGAGATGGTGGAGAAAAAAGGGGGGGGATCCCCAAACAAGGACACGAGCGCCGCACCATCGCAAGATTCACCCGAAACAGGTAACGTTCAGCATATTAAACCTGGTGTGCATGTTGATCTTACTACACTTCTCCCTCGGGTAAAGACTGAAAAGTCTTCCGAGACCGGATCTGGTGATACCAAACGAAAAGTGACCATCGAATCGTTCGATCAGTGGCTCGAAGCGTGGTCTGCTTACGAAGAAAAGCTGATGACGGCTAACCCGGATCGATATATCGAGCTCGCTCACTACAGAAGCATTATTCAGAAAGCCAACCGTAAATTCCAGTGGGCCGCCGTCTACGACTATGATGGCAATTTCGAATGAGCTTGTCTGAAAACGCTAAAACCGGACGCCTAGACATTGTGGACACGACTTTGTACACAACGATCTTGGATTCTTCCGCAGTCTGCAAAGACGGGATATCTTGCCAACGATGCAAGTCTGAGCACCATCTCGTACGAGATTGTTCCATTCGCCCGAAACCGTCGCTGGAGGAGAATAAGAGCAGCAAGAAAACGGGCTCGGGAACGTCAGGAGACCAAAGTCAACAATGGAAATACGCGAAATGGTTTGCAAACGACGTCGAGGGCTGCAATTTATTCCAGCGGCGAGCATGCCAACAAGGAACTGACTGCAAACGAGCCCATGTATGCAAGGCTTGTAGGGGGAACCACTCTATGGCCGATTGCAAACTTGTTAACAGCTCCTAAATCGCCCTTCACCACGTCTATTTGGAAAAACAATTTAACTGATTATCCTGATCAAGCCTTTGTTGACGATTTATTACATGACATTGACAATGGTGTACGTATTGGTTTCACCGAAAACCGTTTTTCACTGATTTCACCAAATCATTTTTCCGCGATATCTAATCCTGAAGCTATTGCTCATGAACTTTTTTTTCTGTGAAAAATTCTTTCGATCCTAAAACAATCAAGCAAGCTCCTGGTCATTTTGATAAAAACAGGGTATTTTAATCAGGAGTACCCCTTTCATTGTAATAAACTTTAAGCAGTAGATTGATGAAGGTTTATTCACCACTGTATTGGAACAAACTGAAGATATGACATAATGACAGCGGTCTTTATAGAAGAGTGGGTAGATACATTCTGCCAGAGTGGATAGATACAAAAATAATAATAATAATATATTAGAGGCCCCGGGTCTGCCAGAGTGGGTAGATATGTTATGTACGGGGAACTAGAACTCAAGTAAAGTTAGTTAATTACTATACTGGGGACATATAAATAGTTCCCCATACATAACGTACCTACCGAAGAGTGCTCGCAAACGGTTTGCATCGTTTGCGTCGAGTTCTGTTCCATTGATGGCAATTTTGAGTTGTTATCTCATCAACGGCTCCAACAAATTAAGTTCTAGTTGGTGTTCGATGGTAATGATTGTGAGACCAGGGATAAGACGGAGGACGGTGATGGGATAGGATGTTTCGTTCTTAAGTTCGTTGAAAGTCATCGCTGGTGAATGATAATGGCGCATTCGAGCATGCTTCAAAAGGTGGGCTGCGTTGTATTAATTACAGAAGAATTTGTTCTAAGAGCTTGATATTTGGTGTACTAAAAAGTTCAATCTTATTTTTGTTTTTGTTTTTTTAAAAAAAATGTATTGATATGTAAATGCTATTTGTAGATGTTAAGATTAAAAATCAGAGACTCTAGATAATTTACAATGTGAAACTTTGTTTGTTAAGGACTGTTCATTATTTATGCCTAAGGGGGGCCCGGTGTTTAGGGAATTTTTGTTCTGAATTATGATAAGGTTTATAAATTCTTCAAAATATGGATAAATCAACCAATCTTCATATGTCATTATTATTACTTTTTCTTAACCCATTGACTCCCGAAGATTTTTGAAAAAAACCCCGCATTTTTTGCATGTTTGTGACATTTTCTTGTCATTTATGAGCTAGTTAAGCTCCAAACTACTCAAAAAGTCACTTGCAACTTGGAAGCTTGCCTTTCTTTCCACAATTATCAGATTTTAGGTCATTGTTGTTCAGGTATGCGCACAAATCAAAATTTCAAGATAGTTTTTGGACAAGTGAGTGCCCTACCACTCTAGGCTTTTCGTTTTTCTTTTTTTTCCCTTGCCTTTCTTTTTTCTCCTTTTCTTATCTTTTTGCTGCAGTTGTTGGCCTATAACTGGGCTTGCTTGCAATTTAGAAATTTTCAAGAAAGTGCCTTCCAAACAGGAAACGTGATGCCATTTTTGGTTGTTAACAACCAAATTGGCCGGCATCACATGATCAGTGTTTTGCAGACTGCAGAGCCACAAGAACATTATCACGTGACCAGAATTTTTGAACCACAGACCATAAAACCAACGGTCCGTGAAGCGGGCCGAAAAAAAGCCCTTGTCCAGTACGGTCAGATGTCTGAGACGAATAGTATTTCATATCCCAACGTGGCCTTACTAACCTCGCTCTGATGTCAGTAGTCACCATTCTGCCTGAGCAGTCTGCCATTATGAAAGTCGTGTATTAACTTAGTATTAAAAATAATTCACTTAAATAATATGAGTGACAGGCAAAAGGAAGTTAAGAAATAAGGAAGCAATACTCCACAATAAAGAAATAAAGTTAAACATAAATGGTACAAAACACTATTTTTAAACATGAAGCAACAAGGACAAAAAAGTACATTGTAAGTTACCTTTGAGAATGGAAGTACGGGTAACATCAAATCTCCAACCAGAAAAACTGCATTTCTTACAGGGAAGGATTTCAGAATTTTGTTTCAAAAATAATGAAAATTAGTGTCTTGGAAACAAATGTAGCATTTAACTCGTTAACAATAGATGAGCTTAGGGAAGGTGCCTGGAGAGATGGTGGAGCCTTGAGCACAAGAGTCAAGCGCGTAGGGTAACCATGACAACCCTGTGAGAGGCAACCACCAGGCACCGTCACACTGAAAAATAGTGGAACCGAAAAAAGTGCACAAGAGAATGAGTTGACCTCAAAAGCCGAGCTGTAAAACCATGCGACCCCCTGCAGACCCCCAACCACTGCGCATGTCCACGAGAGGGGAGGCCGCTGACTAGCACTGTTTCACGTCTAACTTAGCTTAAATAACATTAACTTTAACCACATCTTTACAGTGTGTTAACGCTCCATGGTAAAGCAGCTTTAAGGTTACAGTAAGGTTTCTTGGCAAATCCAACCCTCAACAGAGTTTTTAAGCCAGGGTTCTACTGTATGATTGATATGCAGTATGTATTTGTGACACTTCTTTTCAAATATTTCTTAGGACATAGCATTAACAAAGGCTCTTGAGGAATCTCTCAAACCTTATGGAGTATTTGAAACAGAGGAAGAGCTCCAGCACAGGTTATTAGTAAATTTCTAGTTAGTATTACGATTGATATTATTTTGTGTGTGTGGGTAAACATACTTGTTTACCGTAAAGACCCGCAGATAAGCCGCACCTTTTTTTCCAAAAGTCTTCGCTCAAAATCGTGGGTGCAGCTTACCTGCGGGAACATTTGAAAAACGTGCCAAAAATTTTCATAATTTGACACTTTTTGGGAAAAAGTATGCAAATTAATATAACATAAAACTACGAGGGAGTATTGGTCTTTGCTTTTGCAAGTTTGACAGCGCCTAAAAGCTGTTTGCAGTGTCAACGATGGCCAATATTTTCAACAGAATAAATATTCATACACCACAAGCGAGAAAATACCACGAGTATTTGTGTGGTAGATGCGAACAGTCAATTTCAAGCGAGATCATCCCCCCCGGGCAACCCCAGGGCATTTGACCACTACTGAGCCCAGATAGTGGGGAATTTGATTGAACTGAAGCCCGGATGGTGGGCATTTGACCGTTTAGGTGCGTGAAGTTAGTATTTGGTTACGTTTATGTAAAGTACCTAGTTTCATTGTGTCTATCTTTTCCTATTAAAATTGGCTGATAAATAGGGCATGAGTGTCCGTTTAGACCAAGTGTTAACGAGAAGGTAACTGGTCATTAGCGAATTTGCTCGTACTCGTAGGCAAAACGACCACAATTCAACGAGAAAAACCGACTCACAATGACATTTCGGCCCGACCGGTGGGGTATTTGACCATGCAACTGGCCCACAAAGTTTAAGTGGGAAATTTGATCAAACGTTTTGAAAAAAGTCATTAATGCCCGGGGGTTTGCCTGGGAGGGGGGGGGGATGATCTACCTTGGAATTGACCGATACATAAGCACTTTGATGGCAGATTAGCCGAACTAATTACGAAACTCCCTTGATGCAACAAGTTTATCTCCAACAGATGGCTCCCAAATATCTTTTAATCCATATGATAGCAACGAAACCCGAACACCTCCATCTTGTTTTGCTTGTTTGTTCTCGCCCCAGTCTCATTTTCGCATCTGAACGAATGCCTGGTGACTAAGCTATGAACGTTCTGCAAACCCACGTTCTTGTTGTCGCACAAAAATCCATGGAAAAACTGTGTTTAAGGTATCACGGAAGGGAAATTGGAGCAGGGTGTTCATTAGGCATCGGAGATAAGAGAATTCTCTTTCTACTACGTAGAATTCTCCGGCTAAGTTTCAAAGGCCTCTACCTATTTTCTTATTAATATGCGGAACCTTTAAAAATCATTCTCCGGTTACTTTACACTACTCTCCTGCTATTACAATTCTTAATGAAAACCCTGTTCAACTTGGCGTTTTCATTCCAAGTGAAATTGTGTGCAAACAATCAATGGTAACCCCAATAAAGTGTATAATTATTTTCTGAAAGCTTATTGAATAAAGATTGTAATTTTGGATTTTTTTATCATATAGACCATAATAAGTAACCCTTATTCCTCCCTTAACTTTTTATAAATTTTTAAACTTTAAAATGACGTTTTTAGGGCTTCTTTAGGATTAAAAATTCATTAAAAAATAATGGAGCAAGAAAAGAAAAAACTGAGACACTGTTTTTAAGACCAATATATGTAGATTAAATTCCACCTAAAAGTTTAGGCGCTCACCTAAATGTGTTCTCAAATAAACCTAATGTTGCACAACATCACTCGTAATTGCAAACAAAATGCTGCTGTTGCTTCTTATGGTCTACATGATCAAAACAAAATCCAAAATTACAATCTTTATTCAATAAGCTTTCAGAAAATATATACTATTATGGGGTTACCATTGATTGTTTGCACACAATTTCACTTGAAACGAAAACGCCAATAGACCATTTTACAGTTGTCTGCTCAGTGACCTGGCCTTTGAATGGAAGTGAGGCTGAAGGTGACCTTGTTTTGATACAGACCTCACTGCTATTGTTGTGTTAATCATGTTGTTTTGATGCTAACTACCGGTAGTTTGCATTTAAATAATAAAGCAGAGAGGTTTGTATCAATGCAAGGTCACCTCCAGCCTCACTACCATTCAAAGGCCAGGTCACTTGGCAGGCAACTGTAAAATGGTCTATTTTCCTTCCATGATACCTTAAAGGGAAACAAGGGTCTAGAAAAATTTTACCTTAAATGAAAGCCCATGTATTCAGGACTTCAAAAATAGTTGTCATTTGGTGAAGCACCGCCTTGAATTTTTGTAAGAGGGCTTTGAAATCGTTCAAAATTACCTCTTTCGAACACCGACGGCCGCCATCTTGAAAAGCTGGGAATGATATTGAGGCTATGATGTAGCATTAGTCAAAGCTGGTTTTGCAATGACCCAGATCTTTGGTGCAAAAGTATTATCTAAAGCCCAGAATATTATATGGTTCGCTGCCTGGCTGCTGGCTGTAGCAACACATACAATTAAAACACTAAGGGATGGGTCACCTTTCACAAGTTCCTGAGGGTGAAAAAGTCGAAAAAGTGGCATGCCAAGACAAAACAAGAGGGTAAATGCGGTAAATGACCGAAGCACGGGAACTGTTTTCTCTGATCCGATCATTTTACCTCAAATTATAAAATGACTACGAGCAAGATCTTCAGGTACGTGAATTGTTTACATGTTATTTGTATTTTGCATCCTCGTGATATTAAGTAGTGTGTGGTATTCCGAGTTTATAACAATTATCTTTAAGTGGATATGCTAAATTTGTTCCTGAAATAAGGCGCGAATTTTTTGACCGTGAGCGGCGATGTAATTGTTATCGATTTGTTCACGAAAACAAGCCACAGGACACACAATCAACCAGTGTTTTATTTTATTTTGTCTCAGGAATAGTTGCTAAATCTAGCTAAGGAATTCTGCCATCTCGTAGGCATATTATACTGTTTTTTTATGATTATTATCAGATACATGTATTTGGATACAAGACAGTTCGCCTTTCTGATCCTTGGGTCACGAAATTGATATTAAAAATATTACTGACTGGTACATGTATTTCCTTACAGACGGAGCTACTTGGAACAAAAGGCAAGAAAAGAAACCGCCACTAGAGGAGGAACCTATTCCTACCATTTTCAGCTACACTTCTGAAAAGGGGTCCATCAAGCTAGTATTGAGCTAGAAATCGTTTTAAAAATCAGGCACAATATATATCACTGAACATGAGCCGATCGGCGGATGGTTTGCGCTGGCTTAATTTATATTTTTACGTAGAATAACAAACCTCTGGCGCCCGGGATGGTAGAGTCGCAAAGTTTTTACGTTTACGAAAAATGCAAGACAAGAAGAAAATAAATACACTTTAGACTCTGATCGGGCGAAAGTATTTATACTCAGGTGAAATCAAGGTAACACAATAATTTTTGCGAAGGCCACCAAAATTACGATGATCTGGACGATGGTCAATGAAACTTCTACACTAATAATTTGAAGTCCGTCTGATTGAAATTCGATGAAGAGAAATCTCTTTCAAGCTCAGAGTGTAGCCAATGTAGAAATGTGAACAAAAATAAAACATCTCAGTTGCTGTGCGTGCATTCAGACATTATAATGAGGCCCTGCCAGGGTAAATTCCGACAAGCGACATGGCCCAAAAAGTAGCGACAGCACATAAAATAAAATCGCGACAAACGACAACCCTTTTGAAAAAACCTAAATTCCGACAAGGACAAGTAATTTTCCTTCAATTTTACTACCGACAGCGATGCAAAGTTTGATAAAACAGCAACACGGCGCATTTTTAGTGTAGTGTTTGTACACTACACTAATGGAGTTAGTTTAGTGGGGAAGCGAATTACGCTACACCAGACGTAAACAGTTAATCGCGCGGTCAAGTGGAAAAAGCACGTAGACATACATATGCAAATTAGACTGGAACTGGCTTGTTATTGTCCACGAATGTTCTAAAGTAATGGGTTAAAAAATTCACGACAAGGCTCAAACGCGCTCTGGGCAATTAATTGAGGGAAAAAAAGGTACTTGCAACATAAGATAAATGTACTTCACCAAAATAAACTGATAAAAAACTTACAGCCAGTGTACAACTCCGTGAGATGGTAACAGATTCACGCGAGTAATAACGCAAACAAAATACTTGATGTAAGACTTCTAAGTGGATTCCGGAGATACCGGCAGTAAAATGAGAGGACATTTAAAACTTATAAAGGATACACGTCACGCAAGCTAGCAGTAAGAGATTAATATTTGAGCTCTGGGTAGTTAATAGGGAAAAAGGTCATCGCAACATAAGATAAATGTACTGCACCAAAATAAACTGATAAAAAACTTATAGCCAGTGCCCAACTCTGTGAGATGGCAACAGATTCACGTGAGTAATCGCGCAAGCAGAATGGGTTCCGGAGATGCCGGAAGTAAAATGAGAGGACATTTAAAACTTATAAAGGATAAACGTCACACTAACTAGCAGTGAGTGATTAAAATATTAGCTTGCTGAGACGTCAGCCAGGTAGCAAGTTCATACGGACATCATTATTGAAGAATGTCACAAGGCTGACTCTAATTATTTTCCGTACAAAAGCTACCTTCTTTAGTCACTGAGGTGATGTGCTTAAGTTTTTTTTAATAAAATTTATAGTTTGCTATAAGTGATGCCATTTAACTAGCTACCTCCCTTAGGTTATTAAAGAACGTGGCAGGATGACTCGATTTATTTTCAGTAAGTAAGCTACCTTCTTTAGTCACTGAGGTGATGTGCTTAATTTTTTTTTTTTTTACAAAATCAATAGTTTGATAAGTGATGCCATTAACTACCTCCCTTATTTACTGCAAGATATGAAAAACCGCTGTCAACGTGTTGGGTGAAATTCTTCTTTAATAGACAGATCACGCTCTCAAAGAACATGACAGACGTGTCTTGTCTGACAATTGCCAGACATACAAGCTCGACTGGTGACGAGCTCGAGTCACGTGACAACTCTCTCAAACACTACACTGTCCGTACGGACCGCTCGTTAAATTTAGACAAGCGACACGGGAACCCCCCTGGCAGGGCCTCTATAATAGGCTTCGGCGACAATGCCAAGACTTAAATTAAAATTCGTCAATAAGCGAATGTTGCCATAGCATCGTTGTTCTACCTTTTTCAAGCAAGTTTTTTTTCTCATTTTCAACGCAGTAAAATTACCATTTTTAGGATGGGTTTGTAGCGTAAAATGGAAGCTATATTAAAGTTGTAGGATTTCCGAGAAAATCCACCGCGACTTGAATTAGCATAATTTAATTAGTTTTTGTCTCGCATCGAAGGCAGTCGTCTAAAACATTATTTTTCGTCGAGTAGAATTTATTGGTAATTTTACCACTGAAAGAAAAGTTACAATGTGTTACTTTTTCTTCTCAATTTCAACGCAGTAAACCTTTTACCATTTTTAGGATGAGTTAGTAGCCTAAAATAGAAGCTACAGGTTGTAGGATTTCCGAGAAAACCCACCGCGACTTGAATTGGTGTAACTTAATTAGTTTTTTGTCTCGCATCGCATGCAGTCGTCTAAAAAATTATTTTACGTCAAGTAGAATTTATTAGTCATTTTACCACTGAAAGAAAAATTGCAATGTTTTATTTTTTTCTCGAGTTGTCTACTACAAATTAAAAACAACAACAACAACAACCCACCATTTAAGTCGCATTTGTGAACTGACAAGTGGCTTGCGTGCAGGTTCCGTATTAAGGTATCTCTGTATTAAAATGTTTACCTTCGAAAGGTTCAATTTAAACCCTCGAGGACCAAACGGTATTAAACCCAGAATGTCCATCTCCTGTTAACAAATATTTTCTGTTTTTATGGGCTAAACTTGGAAATTGTTGCAGCTACACCGGTCGCGATTGCCAAGATGCGATTGTGTAGGTCCTTCGGCGTCGGATTCCACTATTTCTGGTTGATCTCGATGAGCAATATACTCGAGTCAACTTCTTCTTTCAAGGACATGTTGTGTTGTGGCTTGAGTATAAGCAGGCTTATGGCTCCATCTGACTTGATTTCTGGCACAAGTGCGACTAGTCACTTTTGCTGTTCACTAAATCCCCCTAAATTCTTGACTAATGCAACGTCATAGCCTCGCTTGCATGAAGCAAAAAAAGATGGCCGCTCGCTGCAGCAAAATGACTATTTTGCTGTCCCGATTATTCGCAACAAATTGGATGTCAAAGCAAATAATTACTATTTTTGGTAATTTCATCGTCTAAACTTTCATTTAAGGTAAAATTTTTCTAGACCCTTGTTTCCCTTTTATGAAGAAATACCTGTCAACAAATACCAGAAAAAGATCAACCATATGTCAAAGTTGGTGTTCATTATATTAAAGAGCTGAAATTGTGTGTAAGACTAAAATATTTCTGTTTCAATGTTTAGTGAGTTTATGTTTGATGAAGAAGACTCTTGAAGACTCGACTTTGGATTTTCTTTGATTTACCTACAAAAAAATTTTCTTCCAAAATTTGAGTTGCTAAATTAAGGGTGCGGCTTACAGTATCTGCATACACTCGATTCTTCCTGCACCTTAGAAACATCTGAATTTTGACACAAAAAATTATGGACTGATGATGTGTAAGTTATAAACTGTATGTACCTGTGTCCATAATTTGCCAAGATTCATGTGGTCTCTCTGATCAGCTGTTACTTGTGCAAATCCAGGCAATATTCATTCTTAGCGAATGGTACATGTATATATACCAGATCCCTATAGAGGTGCTGTATATATGTACATAATTTTTCAGCAGGGATTTTTATTTCTGTTACAATCTCGTATATGTTTTCAGCAGGTGATGATCTGAGTCCTCCGTTTCTGAAGTCCAGTTGAAATAATATCAGTTTTCAT
The DNA here is from genome assembly GCF_052425735.1 of Oculina patagonica. Taxonomy (NCBI): domain Eukaryota; kingdom Metazoa; phylum Cnidaria; class Anthozoa; order Scleractinia; family Oculinidae; genus Oculina; species Oculina patagonica. The sequence goes on from NC_135770.1 coordinate 36,067,669, forward strand.
TGAACTTAATAATCAGGATATTGATGCATGTAGTTGGTCGGTCTTGGGTCTTGCCAAAGTGCGAGCCAGCGAGTCATGCGAGCCATTTCGGTTAGCCTAAATAACACACAGAGCCACACAGAGCCACACACACACACACACACAGCCTAAATAGCACTCCGGTTAGCCTACAGTTAGCTTAGGTAGCTTGCGGTTAGCCTTTATATTGGGTTAGGGATTTCTGGCTCGCATGGTTCGCGAGTCATGCGAGTCATGCAAGCCATTCAGGTTAGCCGAAATAACACATTGGTTAGCCTAAATAGCACTCCAGTTAGCCTAAATAGCACTCTGGTTAGCCTCTACTTAGTTTGGGTAGCTTGCGGTTAGCCTTTTATTGGGATTTGGGATTTCTGGCTCGCATGGCTCGCTGGCTCGCATATTGTCACTACTCGTCGGTCTTCAGGGATGTCACTAACGGCCAGCTGCTGGCTAATTTAAACGGCTGAAATAGAACTAAAATCCTGCTGAAATTTCACATGAAAACAAAGACTTTACCAGATAAACTTTTAGAGCTGCCAAGATAGCAGCTGGGCTTGTTGATGAACCGGTTTAGTGTTTTCTTAGCTACATCCCTCGGTATAAATAACAATTACAGCTGTACAGTTATGAAGTATTTTTCATTGAGTGAGAGATTTCTTGTGGGCTTGTCTGGTCACCTAGCTAGTAGTTGCTTGATTTGTTATTCATTTATACTGAATATTTCTTTTTTTATGTGTATTTACATGACTGTATTTATAGGATTGTTGTCATTGGAAAACTTAATACCATGGTCAAGCAGTGGATCATTGATGTTAGTTTATCAAAGGTTAGTGTAAGCTTCATTAAAAATTTTTGATTACAAATGAATGAAGACTTGGAAGACTTACTTGCAGACAGCGGTGAAAGATTCCACTGAACATGCATGTAACTACGTAAAATGTTTAAGAGTGATCATCTGTTAACCAACATTAAATAGATCTAGAAGTTGCAAATTGTGACAAAGGTGTTTTTATACACAGAACATGCCGGAATCTATGGCTAACTCAGTGGGAGGAAAGATCTTCACATTTGGTTCATACAAGCTGGGTGTACATATCAAAGGTGAGTTACAATGTATTAACCTCAAGTGGCATATGGGATTCTACAACCCCAGTTCCTCTACTCGGGCAGTGAAATTAACATGCAATTTTAATGTACCGGTAGCTTGCATTCATTTACATCGTTATCTATAAAATTAAGATAATGTTTGCTACTCTGTAATTGGAATTTTAAGTTCTTACATTGTATGCACATCCAGATAAATTATTTTAAAGATTATCTTGTACAATGTACATAAAGGTAGCATTTTTGAGTTACATGTACATGTGCAGGGCACAGCAATTACATTAACATGAAGTTTAATTTTCAGGTTCTGATATTAACACACTTCTTGTTGCCCCTTGCCATATTGATCGTTCTGACTTCTTTGGAACATTCTATGAGATTCTCAAGAACAATGAGGACGTGAAGAAATTAAGGGTAAGACACTACTAGGAGTATGTATGTGAAAAATACTGTGAAAAAACATGTGAAAAATGCGTTTTTTTCACACACGTTTCACATTTTTTTCACTTCTTTTCACGTGAATTTCACACGCAAATTTCACACACGTGTGAAATTTTGTAATGTGAAATATGTGTGAAAAATGGTGTGAAAAGGTGTGAAACGATGTCATCCCTTTCACACACATTTTCACATGCAATTTCACGTGGGATTTAGCTAGCATGGGAATGCTCCATTCACATACTTTTCACATGCATTTTCACATGCAAATTCACTTGGGATTGAGCATGGAAATGTTTCATTCACATATTTTTCACATGCATTTTACATGCAAGTTCACATGATTAATGGCAATAATTACTGTAAATCGATCCTTTTCACACACATTTCACATGCAATTTCACAGGGAAAAGAGTACATTGGAAAATTAATGACAGTCTTGGCGTTTGTAGACATATATAGAACCATTAAACAGCCATTTAGAACAGTTTGAAAAAATTTATTAGGCTAACACTATTCCAATACATACTCTAAACTCAAATGCCTTTTATTGGCATACAAATTTATCTCTTCAAAACTTGTAGCTAATGGTTTCTGACTCAGGCAAGGAAAAAACAGACTTAGCTGCTGGCTGTCCTCAGATGTGATGCATGATAAAGTTATGTCCTTTCTAGTTTGTCCAGTTTAGAAGGTTTCCTTGTTCTTCTTCAGCCTGTAAAACATAAATTAAATGGATTTACCGATTAGCCTCTTGGTATTTCGGTAACTGTGTTGATTTGTTATTCTTTTTACTAGCTATAGTGCACATGAACTTTATTAGACATGAACAGTTTAGCAACATGAATATATATACATCGGACAATACTACCCTGGGAAATAAGTCTGCTCTGGAGAATTAATACAGTGTAAAATCCACAACAGTCTAATAATTTACACCCTGATGAAGCTTAAGAGCTGTTTGGAGAATTTTATTTAACTCTGTGAACAAAATTATAAGCAAAAGATTTGTAACGGACGTCACACACACTCCGATCCGTTGGCTGAAAGAATTCCGCCGAACATATCCACGGCTGTTATGCAGTTCGTGTAAACTGTTTTGCTTCTTTAAGTGACAAGCCTCCAGTTCCATGAAAGTCCAACTGGTTTTACAGAAATACAAGTTTAGTTGTACTCACCAAAGCACTGATCACAGGCAGACCACCCTATGTGTTCGTGGTTAATAATTGTTGACATAAGGTTATGTTGAAATCAATGGCGCATATAGAAGATATATAGAGAAACATTACGTCGGCTTCGATTTACTACAAAATATAAAATTTACTCTAAATGATTCAATAAAAGTTAAGATGAAATGCTGAATGTGTCTTGTGTCGTGTTTTTTTGCCGCCCCGAGCCCTTTAAGACGTTTATTTTGCGAGATCATTTAGCGACCGGTAGAAGAGAGAGAGAAGAGAGAACAAGGCAGGCAGCTTTAACGCCGGCGGTCGCGAGCTTGTCTAATTCAAGCTGGAACTGACGCTAAACCATCAAAATTCTCGCCTCGAAAGCACCGGCATCCGATCGACTAGATATTTCTCTGTCCTTGTGCCGAATTAGAGCTTCACACTTCCAATATTTTTCGAAACAAAGGATCCCGAAGTCTCAAAAGTAGCTTTCTCCATATGATCAGTGCAAAATTCTGGATCAAAGGAATTTGAAACATGCGAATAACAAAAGAAAATTTGACACATCTGTCAAACATCAAACGCACGCCCTAATTTTCTTTTGTTATTTGCATGTTTCAAATTCCTTTGATCCAGAATTTTGCACTGATCATATGGAGAAAGCTACTTTTGAGACTTCGGGATCCTTTGTTTCGAAAAATATGGGGAGTGTGAAGCTCTAATTCGGCACAAGGACAGAGAAATATCTAGTCGATCGGATGCCGGTGCTTTCGAGGCGAGAATTTTGATGGTTTAGCGTCAGTTCCAGCTTGAATTAGACAAGGTCCCGACCGCCGGCGTTAAAGCTGCCTGCCTTGTTCTCTCTTCTCTCTCTCTTCTACCGGTCGCTAAATGATCTCGCAAAATAAACGTCTTAAAGGGCTCGGGGCGGCAAAAAAACACGACACAAGACACATTCAGCATTTCATCTTAACTTTTATTGAATCATTTAGAGTAAATTTTATATTTTGTAGTAAATCGAAGCCGACGTAATGTTTCTCTATATATCTTCTATATGCGCCATTGATTTCAACATAACCTTATGTCAACAATTATTAACCACGAACACATAGGGTGGTCTGCCTGTGCACTGATCAAACGACTGCCATGAAGCTGTACTTTGACACCGCACGATCAGAAACAAGGCCTTTGATCAACTCCAAGAAGCACAAGCTTTAGTACACTATTCACCTTTAACAAAGCACAATCTGTTCTCTATAATTACTGAAAGCGAAACACATACGTACTGACTGTAACAGTTTAAAATACAAAGCAATCTCTATGCAAGCGATCAACGGCAGAATTCAAAAGGGCGCCAAGAGGGAATAACGATAGAACATAGTCACATGGGACGATTTGCGTAACGTGATTGGTTTCTCAACGAAATTCCGCTGGAGCGTTTAACTGCGGTCTCAATAATAATGGCGGTAGCCGATCGATAAGAATCAATTTGTCCTTTTGTTCTCTATTGTTATAGGTGAACTGTGTCTTCTACACGAAGTAAGAGCCATCAAGGGCTCCTTCTTCGTGTAGAAGCACTATGGTGGCCCAGCATTATCATAGTAAAATATGTTAGGTCTTGCAAAGAAAAGCGTAAGAAATGTGAAGAAACGAAAAATAAAAGCAATCAAAATAGAAAAAAAAATGAAAAAAAGTATAAATAATATAAGTATAATTAATATGATTAAAAAAAAATAAAAATAAATAATTCAAGCACAAAAAATATTTTTAAAAAATTGATTACAAAAAATTAAAAAAAATAATTTAAGCACAAAAAATAATTTAAAAAAATTTACAATCGAAAAAAAAGAAAACATTTAAAATCATTGTTAAAAACAACATTGAAAATCAACATTAAAAATCGACATTGGAAATCAACATTAAAAATAGACATTGAAAATACAACATTGAAAATCAACATTGGAAATCAACATAGGAATTGAAAAAACGTTATTTCCACGTGGCCCATCGTTATCATAGACCAGAATGCTTTGCACGCATATAAAACATATATCATCCATAAGAGAGCCCCAGAAGTCATTAGAAGCTCCTGATACACCAGGGTTTTCTGGACGGTACTTAATATGTGCAGTAGGTGATAACTAAAGTGTACATATTGTGAGCACCAGAGAGGAAAACGCAAAGGAAACAATTCATTGTTCATAAGCCAAAGCAGTGGCCCATCGTTCTCGTAGCCCGTGATGACTTTAATCAGCGGACTTCAACCAACCCGCTTCAGCGAAGCTTGAGATCTTTGAGACCTGCCATATCGAAAAGAAATCGTCTGAGAAATCCAAAGACTACGTGCGGCGTCCAAAATGAGTAGAATTTGACACCAGCACATCGCACGAGCTTACCGGATAGCCAAAGTGTTCCGCGCAAAACCGTACAAAAACGAAACCTACGTACAAAACCGAAGCATGTCAACGAAGCTGTTGAAAAAAAAAAATAGAAAGGCCTGAAAAAATACTGGTTTCGTAAGAAAAAGAAAGAAAGAAAACGAAAAGCCCACAACTAGGGGTATTTTCAGTTGGTCACCCATCCAAGTACTAACCCCGTGCAACGGGGCTTAACTTCGGCGATCGGACAAGAACCGTTACCTTCCATGTGGTATCAGTAAGAAGTAAATCAGCTTATAAAAGTTAAGACCAGTTTTAGCAGGAAAGTACCGAATTTTCCAAAAGAACCATTTAAACCAGGTATTTATTTTTCTCTATTTGCATGACTCTTATAACTCTTTGTCTCGTTTGACACTGATACCACAAGAAAAGCATTGGTTTTCGTCTGATCGCTGAAGTTAAGCCCTGTTGGGCAGGGTTAGTACTTGGATGGGTGCCCAACTGAAAATACCCCATGTTGTGGGCTTGTCATTTTCTTTCTTTCTTTTTCTTACGAAACCAGTTACTTTTCAGGCCCTTCTATTTTTTTTTTTCAACAGCTTCGTTGACATGCTTCGGTTTTGTACGTTTCATTATATTGATTGGGGCTAGGAAGTCCGAAGGGCAGTCGCCGGCTTCTCCTTGAAATTCTCACTCGAAATAAACTCAAAATCCTGGCTCTAGATCGACCTCAAAGGAGTAAGAAGATGTGGGTGCCCTTTATTTTGTGGGATACTATTTACTGTTGGTTTGCTTCTTTGTTTCTTTGCCTAGTTTTACGTAATTAAGTCTAGAGATGAAATAAGCCATTTACCGATATTGCGGCCTATTGTGTGTGAAAAAAGAAAAAAAATGGTTCCAGGTACTGCTGTCTGCAGGTCTGCAAAGTGAGAATTTATTAATTTAATTTTCTTCATAGCAATAAATTAATTAAGTTATTTAAAAGAAAAAAATTTGTTACGCCGATTCTCGTTCCGCCGTTCCGCGTTCCGCGGTTACTCCGATTACTATTTTAATACTAACAACCCTAAAGGGTTACGGCACCAAGCGATATCATTGTGCAAAGGCTGAGAGCAGAACCTGAAAACAAGCAAACGTTTCGCCCGGTACAACTGAGAGAATTCGTCGAGTTTTCCAGGGATGATTTAACCCTTGAAAACCTGAAGATTGCTTGCGCGGAACACTTTGGCTATCCGGTAAGCTCGTGCAATGTGCTGGTGTCGAATTCTACTCATTTTGGATGCCGCACGTAGTCTTTGGATTTCTCAGGCGATTTCTCTTCGATATGGCAGGTCTCAAAGATCTCAAGCTCCGCTGAAGCGGGTTGGTTGAAGTCCGCTGATTAAAGTCATCACGGGCTACGAGAACGATGGGCCACTGCTTTGGCTTATGAACAATGAATTGTTTCCTTTGCGTTTTCCTCTCTGGTGCTCACAATATGTACACTTTAGTTATCACCTACTGCACATATTAAGTACCGTCCAGAAAACCCTGGTGTATCAGGAGCTTCTAATGACTTCTGGGGCTCTCTTATGGATGATATATGTTTTATATGCATGCAAAGCATTCTGGTCAATGATAACGATGGGCCACGTGGAAATAATGTTTTTTCAATTCCTATGTTGATTTCCAATGTTGATTTTCAATGTTGTATTTTCAATGTCTATTTTTAATGTTGATTTCCAATGTCGATTTTTAATGTTGATTTTCGATGTTGTTTTTAACAATGATTTTAAATGTTTTTTTTCTCTTTTTCTTTTTTTTCGATTGTAAATTTTTTTTTAAATATTTTTTGTGCTTAAATTATTTTTTTTATTTTTTGTAATCAATTTTTTTAAAATATTTTTTGTGCTTAAATTATTTATTTTTATTTTTTTTAATCATATTAATTATACTTATATTATTTATACTTTTTTCATTTTTTTTATTTTTATTTTCATTTTTATTTTTCGTTTCTTCACATTTCTTAGGCTTTTCTTTGCAAGACCTAACATATTTTATTATGATAATGCTGGGCCACCATAAAGCACAGAACACGTCACAATAGAATACTGCATCGCAAACCTTTTGTTTTTATTATATTCCTCGTTCTTTTGTCCTTTTGTTCTCTATTGTTATAGGTGAACTGTGTCTTCTACACGAAGTAAGAGCCGAATCAAGCGAAGGTTTCTGTTCTTTGCGATCTCATTCTGGTGAAATTTTCAAGGTTTATAAAGAAATAAATGGTAAAAATGGAACATATCAGGTGGTCGGTTTATCTGCCAAGGTTTTCGAGGATACGAAGGGTGGAAAGTCTTACTTCATTCACGATGTAAGCGATATTGGTGAAAACGCACGCAAAATGGACTTTGTGGTTTAATTCTCTGTTATCGAAATCTCGGTTAGATAATCACATGTTTTTGTTGTGGTATACAATATAATGCTGATTTTTTATTTTTAGTGTTTGAGGTTGGAATTACCAGAAATTGGCAGAAATTCACGGCTTAAAATTGGTGTTCGTTTGAATATACAATTATTGCAAGTTGAGTATTGAGACAGAAGTTCACAGAATGCAATCCTAAAATAAAGAAATCACAAGAACTGAAATCCTTGAAATTTATAGAAAGTGCAAAATTTATTTTGCATTTATGGGAATCGGTATTAGAAGCCAGACTGTAATCCTGCAGAATTTGTTTTTGAAATGTTAATTAGTTAGAACTGCATGGCACTACACTAAAGTCACACACACTTTCACATTGTAGATATATTCTGGTTTTAATTTATCATTGTATTTCACACAGTCACGCTTTCACGTGGTTTTTTAAGGCCTTATTTACTTCTTTTATTTCACACAGTAATTCACATGGCTGGTGAAAAAAAAAATTGTGAAGCATGGATTTCACATGCCTGTTGAAACTTTCACATGCTTGACAAAAGTTTCACATGCATGTGAATTTTACCTTGTTGTCTTTACAACATTAATTTCACATGGTTGCTTCTTTTCACATGTCTTTCACATGCCTTTCACATGATTTTTACACTTATACTCCTAGTAGTGAGAATTGATAACAACAGAGTTCACTTTTAGTTTTCAAGTGGAAGTGTTAACTATGTTTACCAACAAACATTTAGGTAGTTATAGACTTATCAGCACAGATGCTAACGCCTGGTTCACATTTGTGAAATAAGCACAAGCAAAAGTGCAAGCAAAAGACAACACGCACACACAACACACAATTAACACTAGTTACTACGAAAATTTATAAAGTAACTGGGCATTACAGATAACAAGTAGACGCAGGGATGTACCTATGGAAAACACTTATCCGGCTCACCAACAAGCCCAGCTGGCTTTTCTGGCCTTGGCAGCTCTACCTATGTCTCTGTTTTCATGTAAAATTTCAGCCAGATTTAAGTTCTCTTTCAGCCGGTGAAATAAGCTGGCAGCCAGCGGCCCTTAGTGACATCGATATCCCTGTAGACGCTCCAGATGCAACATCTTAATCTACGTTTCCTTTGTTTGTTGACATCTAGGCAGTTGAAAATGCGTTTGTTCCTGTCATCAAGATGGTATTCTGCAGTATAGAGGTAGGTTCTGTGATGTACCTGTTCTTAAACCTTTTAATTACAAGCTTAGAATAGAGCAGTTTTCTATTGAGTGTCGTAAAACCAAAACCAAAGTAATTAATTACTCTGGCCAATCACAAAGAACACAGACAATCCTGACCAGTAAACCAATCAAAACTTGAAGCAAATACCGCGGGTACATGTTGCCGGCACAAAGCGCAGGAAAACGTGCTCGAACGCGTCGTGATTGGTTTTGGTTATACTTCTGATTGGCTGAGAGAGTGGCGCGAGAGTTTTAAACCAATCACTATGTGTAGTAATGCAAAACCAAATGAATGCAAACGGGAATTACTTTCGCCACTCAAGTGAAAACTGCTCTAGTAATTTTCCCGACTGATTGCCTTATCTTTCCTTTGCCTGAGTCCAGAGAACTTGGTAGAACATCAAGACAATATCCCTAAGGTGATGATTATCTTTTTTCTCAACACTTTTTGTCTTTAATCAAGCTATCAAAAATAAAATTAACAAATAAATAAATAACTTTATTTAAGTGTCAATGTATTTAGTACGGCTGTGCTAATTGGGGACACTGTAAATAAATAAACAAATATTATAAATTAAATATAAACTAGTTAAAAATTCCAGCTGGCTGCAGGAGGCTAATCAGCTGGCTATTTACAGAGCGTGGAGAATTTGAATTTGGGACCACCAAACACAAATCCATCTAGTGGCAGGGGGCTGGATTTGAACCCGGGACCTTCAGATTACTAGTCTAGCACCCTACCACTAGGCCACGCTGCCTCCTAAATCAATCAATGAATCAATCATCAGTCGGTCAGTCAGAATAACAGTACATGTACATGTACCAGTAAGTAGTAGATAAAATATAAGCGGGAGATCTGGGCATTTACACTATGGTGAGCTGATAGGTGAGCCATTGTAAACGGCCATACAGATTGGACGCGAATATTTTATTCAGCTTGTGAAATGAAAACAATAAATTGAGAGAGATCTGTATCAAAAGTTAATGAATACTAATTAGCTGAGCAGGAGTTTGTATCAAAAGTTAATTCTATTGTTTGATTTGTATTGGGGTTTAGAGTTGTGTACATGTGATCTGAATACTGTGCTGGGATTGGTTTGCACCCCCATGAATAGTTAATGAATTTTACAATAAATTGTTGTTGTAAGTCAATCAGCTACTATTGTCACCTTGTACACTGAATGGCATTTTGTTATCTCTCATTCAGATGGACTTGCTGTTTGCACGAGTGGCTCTGCCCGAGGTGCCAGATGATTTGAATCTTCTAGACGAAAGCTTACTTAGAAACTTGGATCCAAAGTGTGTGAGAAGTTTAAGTGGTATGGTGTTGTTAATGAGTATTGCCTGGTTGTGCTGCAAGATTTGATTTCCAGCCTTAATTAACAGACAGTTGTTTGTATACATAAATAATATTATTCTTTCCCTGCTTGATAAGATATGTCTGAGATCTGACACAAAAATTCCATGATGACGATGTACACAATTTGTGCATCAATTTTTGTTCACGCCTATGACCTGTACTGTACGTGTATATGTACAGTAAACATGTAGCTATATCGACATCTGTGCATTACCTTGGATTGATTTGTACATATACAGACTTAAGAAAGACTTTCAGCAAATTTCAAATATCCACCGGCAGAAATTGGAAAATCGATTTCCCTCATTTTTTGCCCACAAATAGCCTTAAGCTAGCCTTGAAACTTGATGTAGTTTTTTTCGTCTCGAAGCGCTTTAAATCGGTGAAAAAAAAGAAAAAGGAATTTCGCGCACAAGATCTCCAAAAATGGCCGAATACAAAGCTAAAAGTTGGCAACCTGAGTTTTAACTTAGTTCGCGTGCAAAGAAGAACCTGAATTTTTGGATACATTTTCTTGAAAGGCAAGGTATTCAGCTTCTAAAATTAGGTAATAACTTGACTTGAACGTCATTCGACAATTTATTACAAATTTTGTAAAAATACCTATATCTACTGATGGGAAAATCCGTTATTTAGGGATAAAATTCAGAATTTTTTTTCGCCATGTGCCATAACGCAAAATTTCTTCAAACTTTGGCTGTGGAAGCCTTTTATGCCATTGTAACTTATGTATGAAAATCAGCTTGGGTTATCTTTTGGGAGATTTTTAAGGCCCCTCTGAAAAAAACGAATTTTAACGAAATAACATCAGCAAATGTAAACAGCGGACTGTTGCCGTGTTTTGACACCAAGCGGTCTTGTCAAAAAAGGCGATTTAAGCCGACAGCTGTGTTACAAGTTCTTAGTACTCATAAGCCAATATCTTGTTTCCTAAATACAGGTGGAATAAACTCGATTTTAGCGCCAAAGTAACCTTTAATATTTAACTGGAACAAGCTGAGTGAATTTCTTGAGTGTGAGACATATCTTGACGAGTTGTCGATTTCATGTCGCAAGACGAGAGTAGAAACTAATTTGTATTGTGGGCCCACTGCAATTAATACATTCAAAATAACTCAACACCGAAAGAAAGATTTTCCAAATCAAAGGTTAAGTAAAAACTAAGGTCTCCGTAAACACGGCAAGTAATAAATGGTATAAAATTTTTGTGTTACGTAGCGAAAATTAAAGAACATTGTAAGAAATGATCAAATTACAAACTGAACTGTGCGACACCTATTTAGGAACGAAGCAAAATTAAACTAAACTACATCTTTGCGTGGTTTTTTGTTCAGTAGACCGCGAGTTTTTGATGGTCAATGGAAAGAGTTAACCGGCAGAAAGAATTAAAGTTAGAGTATAAACATAGTTAGCTATGGAATAAAGCAGAGGATACACTGTGGACATGAAGTCGATAAAGCTGCACGGTTAAGTCACGCTAATCCCAAGAAACACTCTCTTTTTTACATCAGAACGTCTAATTTTCGGCCGAAAGATATGCCCTTTTTTAAAATTTTTAAAACCAAAGTCAGATGCAACAGAGTGCGGTTTAAAACAAGCCACGCCCATACTTACCCCCTCCCTCCCCCTAAAGAGAAGTTTTGTTGAAAGATGGGAGGGGGGCGGGGGTAGGGAGAGCTTGCCCCAAATTTTTGTTGGGGAGAGGGGGAATACAGTCCCCTGCTCCGTCACCTATGAAAGTGGTATTGCAGTAAATTCATCCCTTACTGAAATGTACATGTTTACGTCGCCAATTAGTAATTCAAATTGTTGGTGGTTTCAGGTCAGAATTTGAAGATCATGAGCCATAATCGATGGCTCCTGAAAAATATAACTATTTCGTACCTGATTTGAAATAAAATTCGTTCTATCTCCAGCATCGACGTTCTTAAAAAAAATTAAAGGTTCTTATATAAAGAAAGCGAGTATATATTCTTCCTGGCCTTGAACAATGTTAGTCACAGTTACTTCTGGCAGGAACGATTGCAATTCTTCGAAAAAAAAACCAAGAGATCCACGTATTGCTTCTTTCGTTTCACCTTAATATGACTGGTGTCGATTTCAAAGTGATTGCAGATTTCTTTTAGCATTTGAATAGCAAAAGAAGACAGCTTAGAGGAACGGACGAGTTCGCATAGGTTATAGCAGTCATAAACTATTGGATGCTCCAGCGACACTTCCTACATGACTGTATTGGTCAACTCTTGAAGGGCACTCTCCCTCTCTGCGTTGTCTACTTCCTCATCACTTACATCTGCTACATCTCGCCGGCGTCGCTTAGCAGCCAGGCGACTAAAAAAGCTTGCTATCTGCTTGGAAGTAAGAAACTCGGCGCTTGTAAAGAGACAATTCCCTTCGCCGTCCCTGGCTGTCATCATGGCTCTTGCAACAGAGTCTGGATCTAATTTTCGCCCTGATGTCTTTCCAAGATCGAATTTCTTTGTCAAGTAATCTTTCTGACTAGTAGTGAATCTAGTTCTTTTAACTTGTGAGGACCGCAATGCCCAGCCCATAGGAAGACACGCTTCCTGTCGGTCGTGGTTTAGGTACTTCTTTTGGAATGTTTGGGACGATACCAGATTGCACTTCAAGTCTCTCTGAATAACCAGCAATGGCTCTGTCAAGAAGACTCTCGTTTTCAATAGCGCGGTGATGTTTGCCGCAATCAAGGTGCCGCTGAAGTGAGGAGAAACGCTGATAACGTTTAATACATCCTTCTTCAGGACAGGAAAAGAGGCTTACATTTGATTCATCAAAAGAGAATTGTCAGAGCTTGGTGAATCGCTTGGGGCCGGCGTGTCAGCCTGTTTCGAAGGGATCTTTGGTTTCTTAGATTGAATTGTTGTAAAGTTCGCTTTTTGTCCGTTAGTGACGCTGTCAACTGCTGATAGCCTTGGAACTTCCGTATTTGGATGGACGTCGAGTTTCTCCCACTGAATCAATTTCCCAGGAACAATTTTATAGGCCCTCCATACAATCAGCCCTTCGTCAGTGTACTCTATGTTTGAAATAGCGCTGACACCTTCCAACATGATAGCTGAGAACGTCTCGGGCTCAGGGGCTCCTGAAACGGTAACGTTAACCGATGGTAATCCACCCGCTGAGAGAATGGCATCTTTCATTTCCTCTGCGCTTTCAATGTTGTTCCCTGAATTGAGATAAATCTTCATATGGGAGTTAATGCCGCTGCTTTCTTATCACACGCTCCTTTGCCTGCTTGCGAATCGCAAAAATCCAGCCTCTTGATAGAAACGTCATGTTGTTGGCTGATTATAGTTTTGCTCCCACTATGGTTGTGCCACAGTGGTAGCAGCCTGCGTTGTCTTGTCAGTAATAGGTCTTCTTAACTTGAGGCTGAGCTTCTTTGACCCGTCTTAGCACATCTGACATGACGGAGAGTGTTGTACAGCCATCCTGGTTGCAACTCGTGAATGCATTTACGAACGTCATCATCTGGAGGCTCTGGTCGTCGCCTCTCCTGATGGCTACAGTTATGTGCCAGGAAATACCACGTTTTTGCGTACCAATCAGTCTGGCTTTCTCTAAATTTGCGGGGTAGAAATTTCATAGCCCAATCTTGGACTAAAACAATCGACCTGCTGTCGAGTGCATCCAGTTGGCTTAGCCTTGCTTCTTCTTGATTTCCTGACCGCAGCAGATGCGCTTTCCAGTTCACAATGTCTTTCCGAGCTTTTCTCATCACGAAACAAAGCTCTTCTTTTACATCACTAGAAGCCAGCTTCTCTATTGCAGCCTCGATTTCGTCCATAGTTTTAGTAAGATCATCGCAATTGTCACAGCTGGTGTTGTGCTCATGTGAACACTGGGACTGGTAATCACGGTCTTTAGGGTCTTTGAGTGCGTAGACTCTGCAGTGGACAGCGACATCCAAGCTCGCCGAGACATGAACCTGCGAATTGAAGCATACAAAACTAACGTCACAAGTGAACTTTGTGAAATATTTTCTTGAAACAAAAGTAGGTTAGAGCGTGTACATGACAAGAACAACTAATTTGATATTTCACTTTCTTGTTCGATGTTTTGTTTCCACAGCTGCCATAAATTACACCGATTGTTTGCTTCCCAGATTTTAAGCTAAGATCTATTATAAACTACACGTTTCAACATCCAGGGGAAAATATGGAGTTGAAAAGTAACGTAAGCTTCTACTTCAGTTTGTAGAAAACAGACAGATCAAGGAAAATGGGTACACTTACCTTGTAATCAGTCTTTAGGTAACGCTTGCATTTCTTTAGATGTTCTTTCTGTTCTTTTGCCCACGACATCCCCATATCCATCTCTCCCAAACCAGCTTCTCTATTGACCTGAAAGGTTTTTAGGGGACTTATTTCTTGGAGGGAGGGGCTTTCCTGGGCAAGGGGAGGGGGTTTTGGATTTTACACTATAGTAGTATCTTGTCTATAATTGTTTTACACTGTTTACCACGCTCAGTACAAAAAAGGTAAAAATGGGCTCATTATTAGAGACTCACTAGGGTTAAATTCTCCATGGGGACGAGCACTTCTGTTTCGTCAGTTAGCTCTTCAGCTGGTGTCTTTCCGCTTTCTGTTGTAGATTCTGCTTCACAATCCAGTTTTGAAAGTAAAATACGACAGTTATGACAAACACCTAAAACAAATAAAAATTCAAATCAATATTAACTTTGAATGGGAAATTGTCACCAGTGTTTGTTTTTCCCGTGTGATTTGAAGAACTACTTTTGACAACAAAGTCACGTGACCAGGCTGGCATATCCCTAAGAGTATGAGTCTTTTGTTTACGAAAATGATCTTTAGTTTGTAAAGGAAATTACTACTTGTTTATTAGCTATATATGTTCATTGTAATCTGTACAAACCTGATCCGACGGCAACAAATACACCTGTCCTCTGATGTATCAACTTTGCTCCCCGTTTTCCAAGGCCTCTCTCTGCTTTAGCCGGGCCATCTTCTATCTTCGCTATGGCCCGATAATTTCTCAGGAACCTGACATCGCTGAGATCCACGGCGCCATCCAGTTCCCAAGGAAGATCGGTGGTAGGGACAAATAGTGAACTGACCAATGTTTTCAGGAAAGGTAAAAACTGCTGCTCAGGCTAGAATCAAATCAACCTCTGTTTCGACATCTGAGATCCCCCATGTAGACTTATGTCCCGCTATTTCTCGAGTACAGTATAACAACGGAATAACTTCTGTCTTCTTCGCCTTATCTCTCCGCTCGTAGATACAGGAATCTCCGGCAATAGCGCTAAAGGAACACTTCGCTTCCATACAGAAATAATGATAAAAACCTGTTTCCTTCAAACTCGCGTTCTAAGCGTTTCCCGCGGTAGTATCAAGGTTTTCTAATTTGTAAACGTCAATCAAGATCATTATCAACGACCAAATGTAAAAAGTACGCCAATGTATCCTGAGTGATGTGTTTTACGTACCGTGTTTTAAAGGTAAGCATTTTATAAGCATTTTATCTGCCAAATACATTAAATAATCTTGCCATCCTTTTTAACAGTGTTCGTTCACGAAGCGGTTTTACACATACTGTTTACATTACGGCGACAAGGAATCTACAGAAATCACGAAATGCCGACCACCAAATTAATTACCGACGTACGGGTAAAATAAATATTTCTTCTATTAATGACAGTGTTTTATCCAAGAATGATTTTTTTTGCCATGATATTTTAATTTCAAGAACTAATTTATATTTTAACAACGGCGATATGTTTATAAAGGAATTTCAAAAGATATATTGGATGTTTCAACAAGCCCGCTGAAATGAACAACCAGCAACTATTGTTTACATTTGCTGATAATTTCGTTAAAATTCGGTTAATTCAGCGGCGCCTCGAAAATCTCTCGAAAGAGAACCCAAGCTGATTTTCATACATAATTTATAACAGCATAAAAGGATTCCACAGCCGAAGTTTGAAGAAATTTTGCGTTATGGCACGTGGCGAAAAAAAATTCTGAACTTTATCAATAAATTTGGGATTTTCCCATAAGTAAATAAAGGTATTTTTACAAAATTTGTAATTAATTCTCGAATGACGCTCAAGTCAAGTTATTACCTATTTTTAGAAGCTGAAAACCTTGCCTTTCGAGAAAACTTATCCAAAAATTCAGGTTCTTCTTTGCACGCGAACTAAGTTAAAACTTAGGTTGCCAACTTTTAGCTTTGTATTCGGCCATTTTTGGCGATCTTTTGGGCGAAATTCCTTTTTCTTGTTTTTCACAGATTTTAAGCGCTTCGAGACGAAAAAAACTACATCAAACTTCAAGGCTAGCTTAAGGCTATTTGTGGGCAAAAAATGAGGGAAATCGATTTTTTTCATTTCTGCCGCTAAATCAATTTTTTGATTGAAATCTGCTGAAAGTCGTTCTTAACTTGTTTGCAAAAATTCAAAAATTGACCAAATTTACTTTTGTATTTGTTTGTAAGGAGCATGTAATAATAATAATTAATGAACTTATATTGCGCAAGTATCAATAAATGATTTTCACCTGCGCATTACAATATTTGTAAAAATTAAAACTACTAAAAAGCCCTTAAAATTAATTAAAATACTAAAATACATCATTGGTGCAAATTCTAGTTACTGGGTAATAAAAGATAAAAATTAGCTAAAAACGCCTTCTAAAACAAATGAGTCTTGAGATACTTTTTAAAACTATTTACAGATAAAATATTTGTAATAAAAGTAAGAAGATCATTCCATGATTTTGGAGCAGCCATATAAAAAGATCTGTCACCCAGTGTAGTAGAAGACTTGCATGTAGAAAAGTTCTAAAATAATGAACATTTTTACATGTATGTACATATTACACGCAACATCAGAGCTGTGCTCTTGGAATAATTGCAGGGTGCCCAAAGGCCCTTATGTAAGAAATCTTGGTTGCCCAGCTCTTAAAAGCTTTCACGATAGCAAAGTTATACAAGTCACCCAAAGGCAAAAGTAAGTCGCCTGTGGCACCCAGGCTCTGCTAGAGCACAGCTCTGAACATTGAATTTCTGTGGTTGTGTTTTCCAGGTTATCGGGACACAGATGAAATTCTTCACTTGGTTCCCAACATAGAAAACTTTCGGCTTACATTACGAGCAATCAAATTGTGGGCAAAAAGTAGGTTATAACAACAGAAGATCATTAGTTTACAGTGATATCATTTTTGAGTTATTTTTTTCAAAAATAACCTCTTAGCTGGCGTGATGGGCCGTGTAGTCAGTCAGTGAGTGAATGGAGTTTGCTTGTTTGTCACACCAATCAGGTTTCAGGTATATACTATCAGAACCAATCAAATTGTAGTTTATAAAGGGGAAGCAATCTGACACAGTTGTAGTGAGCGATTTCGTTCGAAGATTTTAGATTTCTAGGAGGCGGAATTGGTGAATTAACCCTGGATTAACTCAGAGACTCAAAGGGTAGTGCAGAATGCAATATGGCCAATCAATTCATATTGTTATAATAATTTCGATTGAGAATAAGTACATTGAGTTTACTTTTCAGTTTGGAGCTTTGTTTTATGTTTACTTGTAAGATGTTGAACGACCGATTGTGATACATTTCGATTTTGACATGAAGCAAATCACAAAATCATGTGACAATCTATATACGGGAAAAGAATTTCCTTTATTGAAACGTCACACACACGGCCGATCTGTTGACACTAGAGTGCAGATGTTTAGCCAAGGAAGCTAGTTTTCAATCATTTCAACCGTTGTTTTTATGCTAATTTTTGCTAATCGATTTCAATAAGGCAAGCAAAATGTTTGAAATTGCGGCTTTTAAACCCGAAATTGTCGCTAAAAAGTTGCGGCTTTTTCCCTGAAATTGTTGCTAAAGCATGTCGTGTGCCAGGTCATGCTCTCGCCACGGTCTGGTGAAGACGTCACACGCTCACTCAAGCATGAAGCCGAGAAGCACGTAGTGTGAAGATTTCTTTCAAGAAATGTCGAAACCGTCACGAAAGCGTGTTTGAACACTAAAGAGTTTTTTACTTCCACACGAAGCCCCTCTCAGGCAGAGGTTTTACAAAATAAAACAAAAGTTAGTTCAACCGATGGAGAACAAATCAAAGGAAAGGAAGTAACGGATGTAACATGATACTCTTGTTTTTCTCTTAGATCGCTGTGATGCCTTTTCAGGATTACAACTGCTCACCTTAGAATTTGTTTAATATTTAATATATAAATAATAATTGACAAATTTCTGCTTTTTTCTTTTCCACCAGATCACGGGATATACTCCAGTGTATTAGGTTTCCTTGGCGGTGTGTCCTGGGCCATGTTAGTGGCTCGCACATGTCAGTTGTATCCAAATGCTGTGGCAGCTACGCTACTCCAAAAGTTCTTCCTTGTGTTTTCAAAATGGTAGGTCATCAAATATATATAGAGAACTAAAACTTACGGTGTTTTGATAGTTGGGTGATTCCACATTCCACAACAGATTAAAACAAATATGATTTGAAACATGTTCCCAAAAATGTAATGTCTGCAACACAAATGTTTGTTTATATAATCAAACAGAGTAGATATCTATTAAGATTTTTAATCAAAAGGAAAATTAATTTTAGGGAAAGCACTTAATCCTTTGGTTGTTTTTTACTTTAATGTCCGCAACACACCTTAAATTTTGTTGTTCAAAGGCATTATGAGCAAATTATTTTTTTTCTTTTTGGGAAAATATTAAGAGTCACTTAAGTAATTCAACACATAAGTTTGATCACCTTAGTTAGCTGTGTTAAGGTCTGGCAAAAGCTTCGAAATCAAATTTTTGTGTCTCAATGTAAATCAGTCAACTGAAACCCCCGGCCCCCCGACCCCTGGGACTTAGCGGGGATTTAACGCGTCCAAAGCCGGGATTTAATGCACTTTTAACAGCGCGTTGGCCCCGGTGGGCGGTGGGCTTAACAAATTGTCAATAGACCAGGGCCGTGGAGTGGTGATTTAACAGCACGCGATCACCTGAAGGGGGGACGACAGCAGGGATTTAACATGAAGGACTAATGTTTTCCTCAAATGTACATTGTGAGGAATTTGTTCTAAGAAGTCTTATTACGCTTAGAACTCCCTTGATATAAAAGCCTTTCTTGACGCCTGATGGGTGACATGAATAGAAATTCGTGTATTGAAACGGCTCTGTAGATTTGTAATGTGTTTGCATGTCAAGGATAGACTCCTTGTGGAATCTGTCGCTTTTGTGTGCTATCGTCTTCAAGCAAGTTAGTTTCTGTTTCTGATATTTCAGCCGTGAATTCTATCGAAGGGTAAAAGCTGTTTGCCTTTAGAAGTATTATTTTGTCTCTTTTTGTGTCCCACATTGAAAAGATGTCGTCAATAAATCGCTTCCAAAGGATGGGTTTATTGCTACTTTGTCTGAGTTTTTCATTTTCTTTTTTGGTCATAAAGACGTTAGCAGAAGCTAAGGCCATTTTCGTGCCCATGGCCGCTCGATGGGTTTGAAGATAATCTTTTCCATTGAATTGGAACGAGTTTTCTTGAAGGATTAGACTGAGTATTTCTCTTAAAAACCTGGTAGGTATGAGAGGGTTTCCTTGATGAAATTCTTCGTATGCCTGCAGTTTTCAGGGGCGGATCCAGGGGGTGGATTGGGTGGCTAGCCACCCCTCTTGATCCAAAAGAAAAATGAAAATAAACACATTAAAATAAAAATAAGGACAATGACACTGGGTATGGTGAAAAAAAGTGTTAATATTTTTAGCTACAGTAAAGTTGAAATATTTGTTAACATCCACCCCCTTAGCTACCGTCCAAAGTTAAGGACAGCCACTTTTGAGAAATAGGGGATTTTTCGACCGCTTGTTTTGGGCGGCAATTTACGAGCTTCTGTGCTTAATGTAACAAAACATGTGTGTATAATTTTAAAAAAAATTACTTCTTTTTAGCTTCAAGAGTTGTTTTAGCCTTGCTGGCATGGTTTTCTTCTCCATTTGCATCTTTTTATCGAGTTTTCTTACCGTTTTCTTTGCATGGATCAAAATTGAACGAAGCAATTTCACAAGCAAAGCATTGACTCACCAAATTGTCCCCAGGCCACTTTGCCAGGAGCTAAAATTTTCCACGCTTGTGGGTGAACAAAACAATGCATATCTGTTCTTTCATGTGAGTTCGTAAATTCATCTTCAAATTTCAATCACTGTTCGTAAGAACTAGAGTTTCTAATAATAATAATAATAATAATGGTCTTTATTGATTCAAAAGATAAAAATACATATCTTATGTTACAGGCAATAAAAATTAAAAAGATTTACAAGATTATAAAAGTTCTAAAAGCATATAAAATTTCCTACTTAATAAGTTAAAAGTCTCTGACCTTGTTATTCTAAAGCTAAGTTATATCTAAAAATTAAACGATTAACGAATGTACTTTGAAAACGCTCACTTTTAATGCTTGGTCGGACGCTTGACCTTGTCCGTAAATTGTAGCAGCAGGCCTTTACACGCGGAATAAAAAGCGACAGGGGGTGATTGGCGGCCTGAAACACCCTTTTAAAGATGCTGTGATCCTGCTTCTGTAAGATTGATCGTATATTATAATTCTCAAATATAATTCAATGTTAAACAAGGTAAGTTGAGGAAAGAATAGTTTTGTCAAATTATCAAGGAAAAAACAGCTGTTAATAGCTTAATAATTGAAAGACTTTTAAAGCTGCTCAGAATCACGGAATCACGTCTAAGAGGCTTCAACTTTTCAAAATTTTCTGGGGGAGCATACCTCCAGACCCCCCATGGGGCATGGAACCTGCGGCCCCATGAACTATGGGCCTTTGGCCCAGAATAATTTGGACTCCCACTTTAAAAATCCTGCCTAAAAGAATGATACCCCCCATACAAAAATGGGGCTTAGACAAGATAGTAAAAAAAATATTTGTAAACAGCCACGCCCCCCCCCCCCCCCCGCCTTTGAAAAATCCTGGATCCGCCGCTGGTTTTAATAACCGCTTTTTGTGGTGTGTTAGTGTAAAGGCTGGTGACTTCCATAGAGGCTAGGAAGGCTTTTTTTAGGCAGTTTCATCTTCTCAATCGATTTCAATGAAGTAAATAAAGTCTGTTGCATGAAGCTTGTTTTTTGGCTTTCAGCTGTAGTAGATGGTTGACAAAAGCTAAAATACGTTCTGTAGGGCCATCACTATCCCGATGTTATACGTCTACCGACAAGTGTATTCATAATACTGTAGCTTGGCAGGTTTGAAATTTTGCACATTTGTGACTCTGACCACGAAAACCGATTTTCTTAGTTTTCTTAAAATGAAAGGGCTTTTGGTGGAAACAGTCTACATCAGGTTTGTTCTCTAGCTAATAGCTATATATAGACAACTTCTGCAACCAAATCAAGATTTTGCCCGGTTTTTCCTGAAGGCCGCTTTTGAGTTGGTTTCTTCAGTCATTTGGTTCGGATGGCCCTGCTATGCGGGGCTTTTAACAGTCGTCGATTACCCCGGGGGCAGGGTAATCAGCTGTTTTTTAACACTTGGTAAATGTTAAATTCCCCGCTAAGTCCCAGGGGTCGGGGGGGGGAGGCTGGGGTTTCAATTGACTGATGCATAATCACCCAGTTGATTTATTATTTTTTTCTTTTTAATTTGTAGGGAGTGGCCAAACCCAGTGTTGCTGAAGAACATTACTGTGCCCAGTGACAGCAAGATGGGATTAACTTTCCGAGTGTGGGATCCAAGGGTGAATATATATGTTGTGGTTTAAGTTTATCTTTGGTTTAAAATTTTCAAACCAGTTTGATTTTAATAAATAATAAAGATGGTAAATTTCAAGCTCAGTGTTAAATAGTGAAGAAATTGTTCAACATGACAGGAGCGTGGGACAAAGAAAAAATCTGAGTCCCCGACGGGAATCTAACCCATGGCCTCCCAGATACTGGTTGGGCGCTCTAACCAACTGAGCTATGAGAGACTCATTGTGAGCTGGGCCATTTACTAGGTTGATGTGTGACATGCGTCCTGCATATTGCTAGGATCAGCAATGTCGAAATCATCAAACGTGTAGTAAATAATAAAGGTGGTAAATTTGAAGCTCGGTGATTAATAGTGAAGAAATTGTTCAACGTGACACGCAATTTTTTCTTTGTCCCACGCTCATGTCATGTTGAACAATTTCTTCACTATTTATCACCGAGCTTGAAATTTACCATCTTTATTATATCTCTGGGCGAATCACAGATGTCACTACACGTATTTTCATGTACATGTACCGGTATGTGTGCTCGTCCAGGAACATTTTTATGAGCTGAAAAATTGTGATTATACCATGTTGTACTTTCAACATGGTCAGTTATAAAAGAAGGAAAACTAGTTTTGTTATACTGGTTATGTAATTATAATAATGAATTGTAATAATTACCTTTGTTTGTTTTGTATCTATAGACAAATCCAGCAGACCGATATCATTTGATGCCTATCATCACACCAGCTTATCCACAAAAGAATTCTACTTTCAATGTCTCCATGTCAACAAGAACAATTATGAATGAAGAATTTGAAAATGGTAAGTTTACACAGGTCGTACAGTACTCTAGCAAAATTTCAATGTTCGTGGTACTGAAGAATGATGTACATGTGCACTGTAACCTAACATGGAACTATGAAACCATACTACAAACCCTTGTGTGTAGAGAAGGGGAAGAGGGCTTCGGATAGGGGCTAATTTTTACAAGGATTTTTTGGAGAGAGGGGAGGGGTTATTGCCAACAAAATTATTTTGACGATGATGAAAGGGCAGTCTTTGGCATCAGAGATTACAGTGTACACATTATGGCTTATTTTAGAACAGTAGAGGTTTATAACTGTAATTTTAGTAATTTTAGCTCTCTACCTGATCAACTTACATCCCTGCTTGGAACACGTTACGACGATAATAATTATAAATTAAGGCGCTCTAATGACTTTTCTCTAATACGTTACAATAGTTTACTTGGAAGAAACAGCGTGAGATATCGGGGACCTATTGTATGGAACTCAATCCCGAGAAACATCAGAAACGCTGCCTCCTTACAGCTTTTCAAAGCAAGTCTTAAACGTGTCTCTAGATCTATAGACCTAATTCAGTTTGAGAAAGAGGCTTGCTTGATTAATTCCAAGGATTCTGACTTCATATATTTTTAATTCTCTTTTTTATTTCTTTTTCATTAATAGTTATATGTTTTGTTAGTGTATTATTTAATGGCAGGTCCACACCAGCCTTTATGGTTGCCCTACAAGACCTGCCTTAACAAAAAGCTATGTATGTATGTATGTATGCCCCTTGTTATTGCAGGCCTAAGAATTACGAGTGACGTTTTGATTGGCAAGTCAACGTGGGATGTACTGTTTCAACCATCCAACTTCTTTAGGAAATACAAGTACTTGATCTCTCCTTGCTTTGTGTGTCTGAATGTAATGTTAAGCCTGTCTTCCCCTGGCTTGTATCACTTAAATGTATGTGTTAAAGTTGATGCAATAAAGAGACTCTGCTTTGGTGGTGTGGTGTTTGATTGATGATCTGTTCTTGACAACAACACCTACTTACCTATTTCAACTATTCAAGGTGAAAGGAAAAAATGAAGTTATTTACCTATGAAACAAGAAAACCTTAATCAATATTTTTGGCACTTTGCATAACACAACTTTATTGATTAATTTTCATAATTTATTCTACAACAAAATAAGAAAATTTTATACTTGTTATAAAATTGTAACCATGGACAGGAAAAAAATGTTTTCTCAAAAATTGCCATTGAACATATTATTTTTGTATTCACTTGAAACACTTTTTCCAGAAGTTTTTAATTTTCTAAAAAGTTTTCTTGCAGCATTTTCCAAACAATAGGTAACTGTTATGCAATTTTTGTCCCGATGTTCCCCTGAAATCAAATAATTGTTTAATTTGTTTTGGAGTTAAATGACTTGAAAGTTTAGCAAATCTCTCATGATCTGCGATAAACTTGGATTCACGGATAACATGTACAATACAGTGCAGCCCTGCCAGCTTCATTTATTGCTGGTGAATTCTGTTCTCCACATTTCAGACATTATATTGTGTTAAGTGCCTTGTCGACCTGTGAAGAGGATCACCTGGAGTGGTGAGTTCTGTTTGATTCACTATTTGTGTTTTGTTAATTTTAGTGATAATTTATAATGTAATATTATGTGACTATAATGCCTTTGATTACAGAATAATAAAGTTCTATTGTAAGATGTTCACTTGTATTTGCATTAATTTTGTATTATTGGTTTGAATTATTACTGTAACAGATGTAGGTTCAGGAAGTGTTCAACTTCACTTCATGGACACCTACTAAATATAATACTTGTACAGACAACCTTATTTACGCACTCAGATATCTTCTGTGGTCCCTTTGGTGTTTAATAAAGAGGGTTCAACTGAAAATGTGTAATAAAAATTATTAGAGGGAAATTCAACAACATGGGCGTAACCAGCTTATCCTTATTGTAATCCATTTTCTTTGGCCTTGTGTGAACCTTAGGTAACAGGCTATTAATTTTCGACCCTTGCTTGTGTTTTGTCTTGACATTCTTCAAGAGCTGCCCGGGGGGTACTCAAAAAAGTTTTGTACGGGGAGGCTCCGCCCCAAGCTCTAACCCCTTACCCTTTTATATACCATTTTTGACAGAAATTGTACCCCTTTCGTATACCTTTTGCTTAAAAAGGTACCCCTTTCATATACCTGAAAGACATGGCGTAGACTTAGAACAAGACGTTTTCTTGTCATTTTCATGTAGCGCTTAATAAATTGAAATATTACAGCCATAAATTGCATCTATTCGAAATATTTTAATTGAAGGCCCTTCGAAAAATCTAAATATCAGATTTCTATACCCTTTCATATACCTAATCTTGTGAAATCCCTACCCTTTTATATACCTAAAGGCTGAAAAAGGTACCCCTTTCGGGCGGAGCCTCCCCGTATAGGCCATTATAGGGAGTACCCCCCGGGAAGAGCTGTTCTTAGTGAATGGAACTGTTTTTACATTTTGAGGTTCTGGAAATCATGCTTGACAGCAGCTCTCCTTCAATCTTGTGTAGACATTTAAAGGTTTATTTCCATCATTAAAGTTATAGTATAAACGTATGATTCACTCAACTTGTGTCGTTTGTGTTTTCTTTCAGGATTGGTTTAGTAGAATCAAAGATCAGAATACTGATATCAAACCTGGAAAATACTCAGTATGTCTTGCTAGCACACGTCAAACCAAAATCCTTTGGTGCGTTGGAACCAGACAAGTAAGTGCCCTTACAGTGTGATTTGTAGTGTAAAAGGTAGCTAAGCTTAAGTCTTCAACTTACTGGTGAAGTACTTAAGGTGCCTACCCTCCCCCTCCCCTATTTAGGCAAGAAAAGGCTCATCTGCATCTTTTTGGCACATCTGGATCTGCCACTGGAAAGTTTATTAAAAAAATGTGTTGTTTTCCCATTAATGTTCAACAGGGAGTCACCCACAACTAGATGGTTTATTGGGCTGCAATTTGACAAAAAAGGTGAACATGCCTTGCTAAATATATCTGTTTATGCTGTATTGTATATTAATATTAATACAAACTTCATGTATGTGTTCAAAACACAAGCATTTTATGTAAACAGTGCAGCAGTAAACTCCTATTTTTTGTTGTATTCACAGAAAATGTAAGGATTGATATGACAGGAGCAATTCAGATGTTTACAAACACAGGTATGTAACATGTTCATTCAGCGCTTTCATTCCAATCGATGGCAATAAAATTAAGAGTATTGCCCACAATTCAAGTGCCCTGCACTGCCTTATCTTTGGTTTTTTTGTGAACTGAAATAACTAGCTAGCACTATTACTACACTGTATTCCACATGAATGGAGTGCTACATCACAATGTCACCCATTTATGCTTCTGTAAAGGTATGCACTACGAGAGCAGTGTCTTGCCTAAAAACATAACTCAAATAAACAGGCTGAACTCAAGCTCTTGAATTGGTGATCTCTAGTCAAACACACATGCTGAACTCAAGCTCTTGATTTCGAGATCTGAAGTCTAACACACTACATTGGCTACCAGTATCCTAGCACGAGTGTGTCTTTCTGTCCATCTATCTGTCTGTCTGTCTTACGGTTTTTACTCTGAAATTATTTTTTCTAATTGTTAATTGTTTCTTGCAGTCCATTCACAAGCCGTAGCAGCCAAAATGTTTAAGAAGGGTATGAGAATAGAAGCAAAACACGTCAAAAAGTGAGTACGTACATGCATACTCTTTAACCCTCTTGGTTACCCTTACCTGTATGCTGCAACTAGTTATTGCTGGTTGTTCTTACAGAAATGTGCTTCAGTTCAGAAGGTTGTGCCCTTGGGCAGTAAGGTTCTGCTGTTGCTGTTACAAGTCTCCTACATGTACTTTTTGTGTGCAGCAGTTAAGTGCCCCTGGTGCGGATAAGTCGATCATAGTTATATGAATGGATAGTGGGTAGTCAGTGAGCACTGCCTTCTTTTGCTGTTGTTGTGTCTTACACTATGCATGTACTATATAGAGTGCTAGTGAGCAGTTATTTGTGACCATAAAGTTATTTAAGTTCTTTCACATACTGTTTCCGTAGGAAGCAGCTCAGTGAATATCTACCACCAAGTGTTCTTAAACAGAAGGAAAAAAGCTCCATAGTACCACCTGTAAGTTTTAAAAGATAAGATTTTCAATTGCCACTCCAATAAAAATGGTTTTTCAGTGTCAAATTACAATAAAATGTTTTAAAAATGTACAGTTAAAAAAATAAAATCAACGTAACTATTATGAAAGGGCTATGTAGAAAAGGGTTCTATGAAATCATCCATAAAATTCTTCCAAGCATGACTCTTAAGGTGGCTCGACCCATTTTTTTTTCTAGCGATACCTATCAACTTTGAAACCCTCATACTTAAAGGGATTAATCTCAATGACATATCCACTATATCACATGGATTACACATAGACTGAACTGCAATATGATAATATATAGATTTAGGCACGCCTAAACCCGATTTACCTTTCGAATGTTCCTTCATGTACGATGCTGGCTTTACAGATAGACACGAAAGTCATCGATCGATTATGGCTCTCAATGTCCACTTTTTTGGCGGTCGATTACTTTCTACACGTAATTTTCAGCCACATTTTGTTTCATTGCTTCTTGTTTTTCTTTTCAAACCTCTTGAAATTTTAAAGGCCGCCTTTATACGGCCTTCTTGCTTCACTCTTCTACCATCAAACTATGGCCGCCATGTTGCGCGACTCCATATGTACGCCGTACGTACGCGCCCGCGAACCATGCCGCTATCCATGTTGACCATGAAAACTCATTTCGATAGTGTTCCTTCTTTCATGGTTATGGTGCTACGCTTAGGAGCTCCGCTAATATATAGATTTAGGCAAGCCTAAAAGCGGAGCTCCCCATTTATTTAATTTTCACTGGAGCTTACAATGTTTTCATTCTAGTGAATAAGCGGCCAAAGTACTAATGTTTATGGCGGTTTATAGGTTCAAGACAAATTTAAATAGCTCACGGTTAAACAACTGAATGTCAGCAGTACGACAAAAATAATAATCTTAAAGCGGTGCAAAATCATTACTCATGGCACGAAAAATTACTTTAGAGTACAGTAAATTATCTGCTTTCTAGCAATAGAAAATAGTTTCGCGATCCTGTTATAGTTTCGCAGCAGTTTAGTAGACTCCACAATATCTGTTACATTGATATAGGATATATTCAACGAGTAACGCAGAGTCTGTTGGATTAGCTCAATCGGTAAGGTGCCAATCTGCGGATCGTAAGGTCGTGAGTTCAAGTCCCAGAGGGTCGAGTTTTTTTTTTCTTTTTTTTTCTTTTTTTTTTACCCCGTAGCAATAAAATGGTTTGTTTATTATATCAACCCGATTTAGCTTTCGAATGCTCCTTCATGTACGATGCTGGCTTTACAGATAGACACGAAAGTCATCGATCGATTATGGCTCTCAATGTCCACTTTTTTGGCGGTCGATTACTCAGTCTACACGTAATTTTCAGCCACATTTTGTTTCATTGCTTCTTGTTTTTCTTTTCAAACCTCTTTAATTTTCACTGGAGCTTACAATGTTTTCATTCTAGTGAATAAGCGGCCAAAGTACTAATGTTTGTGGCGGTTTATAGGTTCAAGACAAATTTAAATAGCTCACGGTTAAACCGAATGTCAGCAGTACGACAGAAATAATAATCTTAAAGCGGGGCAAAATCATTACTCATGGCACGAAAAATTACTTTAGAGTACAGTAAATTATCTGCTTTCTAGCAATAGAAAATAGTTTCGCGATCTTGTTATAGTTTCGCAGCAGTTTAGTAGACTCCACAATATCTATTACATTGATATAGGATATATTCAACGTGCATTACAGAGTCTGTAGGATTAGCTCAATCGGTAAGGTGCCAGTCTGCGGATCCGAAGGTCGTGAGTTCAAATCCCAGAGGGTCAAGTTTTTTTTTCTTTTTTCCTTTTTTTTTTTTTTTTTTTTTTTTTTTACCCCGTAGCAATAAAATGGTTTGTTTATTCTATCAACCCGATTTAGCTTTCGAATGCTCCTTCATGTACGATGCCAATCTCGAGCCCAGAGTCCATCTAGTCGGTCAGCGGTATGGGATGGACTCTGGGAAACTGGAATGGATCAGATCAATTTCAGGTCGATTTCAGGAAGAACCTTGGTCTTCCGGTTTTTATTGCGCATGCTCGTAGTTCTTAGCAGAAGTAAATTTCCCAGAACGGAAGTAAATCGAAAAAGTTGAACTACAGTATTTCTAACACAGTATCGACTGAACTCGTGTTTATTGAAGCAACAAAAGTAACAATAACGTCCTGCAGTTAACTAAAGAGAGAGTTAACAAAATAGCGTCTGGTGTTTTTATTTCCTTTAGTCTCTTTCTTGAGCATTCTGCTATATTTGTTTTAAACCAAAGGTGTTGCTAGCCTTCCAGGATTCTGTCTGTGAAGACTGCGTGCGTGTGTCCGTTGTTGTTTCAGGAGGACAAAATGAAGCTGTTCCACAGAAAAGCTGTTCTGCATGCTTTTTCCAGCTGGCTGAGAAAAAGCAATGAACCCAACTGGCTGGCTTTTTTTGTAAGCAGTTTTCTTGCTTAATAAAGTATAACATGTAAAATTTCATGAAAATCTGATGACTCGTTCGTTAGAAATCGTGCGTTTTCTCAGTGAGCTGGGAAGTGCATGAAGAACAGCTTTTCTGTGGAACAGCTTTGTTTTAACCCCGTTTTGTCCTCCTGTTGTTTTGCAGAGGACGGCTAAGAAATTTACATAATGCATAACGCACGGACAAGCTATTGTTCTGTTCATAAAAAAAAAATTGTTTGGCGACTTTCGCATATTTTTGTTTGGTGACTTTTGTATATTGGAAAGGCTTCTCGCTGAAAACGCATTTTTTCAGGATAGGTTGCATGTTTTCGAGCAAACAATTTTTTCCTCGTCGAATGGCGGTGATATTAATAAAGACGTTAAAGGCCACATGCACACCGGTCAACGCTATTGAAAAGGCGTAATTAGCATTTTTGCGACTCAGCACGTGCACACGTGTGTGTGTAATTTTTGTTCAATTCTTTTTCTTCAGCGAAACAACAACGCGTAATGTTCAAATTCTGCGTCATTAGTTATTATTTTGAATCGTGCACTGTCTGCCATATTCAGTTTTTCAACTGGAACGGAGATTTGAATGAAAACAGTAGTTCTAGCGAGATTTGTAATTCAACTATAAATTGAGTTTACAATCGACCTTGTCCTTGGTGACGCCGTCGTTTGTTGTTTTAAATTTTCGTTCAGTATCGACGCTTAAAGGAAGTCCATTTTTTTATTCATGGTATCTTTTACGTTCAAAGAGAAGGGTAGAATTAGGAAATACTTCATTTATGTAGCACCATATCACGATTTCTTAGGTGTTTTTACAAAATTAAGCTGATACTTCTGAACATTTGACCATGGAAAACAAAAAAATGTTTTTCCAGGGTTTCCGGTTTGGTTTACTTCCGGGGAAGATTTTCAGACTTCCGTGTTGATTTCTATTGTTCTGCGAGGGCCAATAGAGAAAGAGAAATACATTTCAGTTTCCCAGAGTGTGTACCGGCGACCCTACCGCTGACCAACCGCTGACGGACCGCGGAGCCGGGAGACACTCTGGGCTCGAGATTGGTACGATGCTGGCTTTACAGATAGACACGAAAGTCATCGATCGATTATGGCTCTCAATGTCCACTTTTTTGGCGGTCGATTACTTTCTACACGTAATTTTCAGCCACATTTTGTTTCATTGCTTCTTGTTTTTCTTTTCAAACCTCTTTAAATTTTAAAGGCCGCCTTTATACGGCCGCCTTTATACGGCCTTCTTGCTTCACTATTTCTACCATCAAACTATGGCGGCCATGTTGCGCGACTCCGTACGTACGCCGTACGTACGCGCCCGCGAACCATGCCGCTATCCATGTTGACCATGAAAACTCATTTCGATAGTGTTCCTTCTTTCATACCATTTGCCTGCCTATGGGGCTCCGCACAAGGCGCCTTCGGCGCCTTGGGAGCTCCGCTATAATTTTTTTGGAGATCGGAATGAATATCACGTGACAATGACGTCACACAGGTTTTAGCTCTGAACCGAATTTTAGCCTGTAACCGCATTTTCTTTCGAGATCCTCCACGCTACGTATACCTTGGGTGTTTGCCTTTAGCTCTGCGGAGTTTCATCAAAGTCTACAAGAGGAATTTTGAAATATCTTGGAATTTCTATTGAGTTGGTATTATTTATGCATAAAATAACGATAAGACTTCATATAAAGAAATTTGCTACTCTTTTGATGTTTAATGAAAGTCTTTAGCCCTCATTCTTTTACAAATGTCCCATATACGATAGCCAAATGGTTAGAAGTAGGTAGACTTACGCGATTTTGAAAAATAAGAAAACATATGAATCAGAGTAAAGCTCAATGTTGAGCTTTATTTACCATTTCTAAGGCTACTTTCGCGAAAAAAGCGATTATTTCAAAACTCATCGATGATTTTTCTCTAAATTTTTTCAGGGTGGCAATTGAAAAGCTTGGTGCAAAACTATACCAAGTGACTTTTTGGATGAAAAATTGTTTTTTCTTTGAAAAGTGCCTGAATTTTTGCGCGTGGTCTTCAATTTAACGGAAAAACATTGTCTTCTTATTAAAATTTCTGGTTTGCACCTTGTCTTCAAGAAAAACTATAACATGCGGGAACAAAGCCAAATAACCTTTTAATTTCAAAGAGAGACGAGGATTAAATTTTGCAGTTAAAATAAAGTTACGTTAGGGTTAGCTAGTGTTAAGATTAGGGTTAAGTGTCACGAATGTCATGTCAACACTGAACCTGACCGATCGACAATCTTGAGCGACTGAACAGTGAAAAGAAATGAGAAATATATAACAAAATGAACGAGAACTACGTAAACAAAAACGACTTACGCCATTGCCCTTTCCTCTCGCCAGCTTCTAACCACAAACGCATTCGCCAAATGTTCAATGTTTCGTTTTCAGTCAGCAAATTTAGGCTGCTAAAGGTTAATCCATAATATGTTTTCGCTTTTCCTGTGCGGGGAGCACAGGAATTTAATGTTGTGCCCAACTCAAAACAATAGGAAATCCCAGAGCACAAAATTATTCAAAACTACGACATCGCTTCAATATTTACTCAATTTTGCGTTTATGTTAGACAACCTTAGAAGTTTTCAACGAGCATGAAATTCAGGCATTATGTAGTGTACTGATCAATTGCCACCCTGAAAAATTTTCAAGAAAAATCATCGACGAGTTTTGAAATAATTGCTCTTTTCGCGAAAGTATCCTTAGAAATGGTAAATAAAGCTCAACATTAAGCTTTACTCTGATAAATATATTTCCTTATTTTTCGAAATCGCGCAAGTCTACCTACTTCTAACCATTTGGATATCGTATATGGGACATTTGTAAAAGGAATGAGGGCTTAAGACTTTCATTAAACATTAAAAGAGTAGCAAATTTCTTTATATGAAGTCTTATCGTTATTTTACGCATAAATTATACCATCTCAATAGAAATTCCAAGATATTTCAAAATTCCTCTTGTAGACTTTGATGAAACTCCGCAGAGCTAAAGGCAAACACCCAAGGTATACGTAGCGTGGAAGATCTCGAAAGATAATGCGGTTATGGGCTAAAATTCGGTTCAGAGCTAAAACCTGTGTGACGTCATTGGCACGTGATATTCATTCCGATCTCCAAAAAAATTATATCATATTGCAGTTCAGTCTATGTGTAATCCATGTGATATAGTGGATATGTCATTGTCATTAATCCCTTTAGGTATGAGGGTTTCAAAGTTGGTAGGTATCACTAGAAAAAACTGGGTCAAGCCACCTTAATAGCAGCCTTAAAATTATTTAAACTATTCACATCTGTTAGGATCCGAGGTAGTTCATTTCAAAGCCGAGTAGCTCTAAATACAAATGACCGCTGGTCGGTAGCTTAGAGATTTTTGTTATCATATAGTACTCTAAAGTTTCCTCTTGTCATAGGCTTCTATGTATATTACTGTAAGAGCTGTAATGTATTCTAATGTTTGGTAGCTTTAAATCACAGCCACACTGTCAAAAAACACAAGCAGCACTTATTAGGTTACCTTCCCAAAATTGTGTGCACCGTATGTTATTGTTAGTGCTTTACCCAATACCCAAAATACATGTAAGTTCAAACTCATATGAATTCAAGAGATTTCTACCAACAGCCCCCAATTTGCCCTGTTGACTTTGTGTTTGATTATCAAGTGACATCGGAAGGGGACGTGTTTCTGTAAGCTGTTCTAACACTTATGATCAAAATCACAATATCTTGACATTGTCTATTAGGCCCCAGCTGCTGCAGTGAAGCCAGCTCAAGCAGACTTGTCTCTTGATTCATCGCTGAATGCCAGTGATCTGAGCTTGGAGATAACTTCAGAGCCAAGTAATGAGAGTGCAGACTGGATTGGGAGCAGTACTGAAAACAGCGAAGAAATACGTAAGTCTGCAAAACCTTTTTAGCCGAACATCACTGGTGTTGTAGCTCTACAGAGATCTGTGTAGTGTGTCTTATTGGTTGTTACTTGTGTGCGAAAATTCAGAATCAAGAAACTACCAATCAGACATTACACAGATCTGTGCAAAGCTACGTCATCAGTATGAAACAGAGTTGCCACGATCAGGGAAAAGTCAGCTAATTTTGCAGAAAGTCATGGAAAATCTTGATCCTTGTAAAAGTCAGTGAAACGTCAGGGAATTTTGGCTAAAACAAAAAACAAAAAAACAAAATGGATTTGTTGATAAAGTAAAATCCATGTATTCAATTATTTTGAGGTCAGGGAAAAGTAAGGGAATTTTTTAAGTTCTAATGAGTGGCAAGCCTGAGTTGAAATGTTTTGGGTTGAATGTGTGACAGGAAAAGAATTTGCCCTTCTAAAAGAGGCGACTGTTTATAGAAGCTACAGTGTTTCTTGGAAGTAATATTAAAGTTTTGAATTAATTTCTTTTGTGTAGCTTCCCTTACTAGTTCAGACGACAAAAAAGGCAATATGGACGCCGCCAGCATGACGTCAACTGTTTCAACCGTTGGTGAAGTGACGTCATCAGATACGACTGCGATTCCCAGTCAGCCGTCAGCGGTTTCACAAGACAAGGTATGTGTAAGTGATATCTAAGCTTTCTACACCACACAGCAGTGATTTTTCTTCTGCGATTTATTTTTACTCCACTGCGCTCACACTACTGTTTTGTATTGTATTTTTCCATAGCCTGCTGGGTTAAAGCGAGCTGGTTCTCCTTCAGAAACTGAAAACGCCAGCAAAAGGGCTCGAGTGGACAATACAGAAATCACGGTTTGTTACAAGTCATTTGCAATCAGTACAGTAAAAACCTGCGAGTAAGAACCTGCATTTTCCCAATTTAGCCTAAACAGGTTCTTACATAAATTAGTCCATCAGCTGAGACCCGAAAATTTGGGTTTGTGGCTCACTTGTGAGGAACAAACGAAACATGTATTATCTTAATCTTTAACTATTGAGCATCATAAAAATGTATGATAGCAAGGTTGGAATGGTAGCTTTCACTTAGTAAATCGAATTTTAAATTTGCCCCCCATACGCTTCTTTTGGCCGCCATCTTGGATTTTTGAGGACGACTACAAAGCTGCTTGTATTCTTTTAACGTGAACGAATCGCATTTCAAACGCAACTTTAGAAATATGTATTAGAACTAAAAACATGTTTTCGTTCATTCTAGTTTTTCAATTATAACCAAGCCTGATTAACGTTCACAAAATGACTGTACCAATAAATATTGCAAAAAGTGCGGATTTTCAAATTATTTCTAGAAGAAAAAGAGAGCAAGTAGATAAGATAGCTGTAAACATTGTTAGTGTCTTGAATAAAGCCCCCTCAAAAAAAAAATCGCCACTCTCCTACCCAACCCTGTATTTCAAACACATGGTCCCACGACACTCAATGGGTTTTCTTTCTTCGCTCGGTTTCAAAAGTGTTTCCTTGCACTATGATAAATAACGGACGGATGTATTATATGCGGTGCCTTGGATTCAAAGCTAGCCCAGTGCAGAGATATTTCTTTATGGACAAGCAACTTATTGCATTTTGAGCAATTTCTAGACCGAAGATTATCCGAGTGTTGTTCAAAGGCGATGCGAAACGTTTCCGAAGATTCACGAAATTTGCCAAAGATTTTCAAGAAACATCTGAAGATGTTTTAAAAATGGTCCTGTTTCAACTTTCGGCTCATTCTGCATTAAAACATCACAAAACTCGTCAGCAAACATGATGTCATCGATATCTTCACGATTTTTCTCCTTGTTATTTAACAAATTTTCCCCTTAAAATGTTATTTAGATTACACAAAACTGCTTAGAAATCTCACCTTCAAAGGGAAATTAGCATAAATTTAAAGACATTTTCTTAATAAGCTAACGTTTTAGATTTTGTTTGGGCAACTTTCGAGCAACTTTTATTAATCAAAGCAACTTTTTTGGATTTTTGGAGCAACTTTTGAGCAAGTTTTTGAGAAACTACGGGCAACATTTTGGGAAATCTCGAGCAACTTGTGGTAAGCCCTATACTCTTGGTCCTCTTCCCTGGTCTCTTGCCGATCCTTATGGACTCCCGCAAAAGAAAACCAAAGCCAAACTCGTCCAACAGCTAGATCGAAACGTCACAGTCACCGAGAAATACCCAGAGAACAGCAGCAGTCGCGTAAGCGTAGTGTTCGATGTGTATCGCGAGGTCTCGATCAAGAATGTTGTAAGGTCAAAAAGGGTGTCTACCTTTGACTGTGTACAGTATAAGAATACTCCCTGCCTATGCAATGAAGTCATGAAACAAGCTACTTAGTGTCACGGCAAACAAGTCTGAAATTGTCAAATTCCTCGTGTCACAGTGGAAGACAGAAGCATTTTGAAGCACGCTCAGCAACCAGATTACGTACCTATCAGCGAAAGATCAGGGCTGGTGACTGGAGGCAGCCTCATACGAATCAGGCCCTTTGTGTGTAATCACAAAGAGGCTGATACCCATATTGTTCTCCATGCTCGTCACGCGGCAGGCACGTGTGTCGTCCACTCTGATGACACTGATGTCTTTGTCTTGCTACTTTCCCATAGCCGAAACTTTGAAAAGTGCCTCATAAAGAAGGGAAGAGGCGCAATGACCAGAACAGTGGACCTTTTGTCTGGTTGTTAACAGTCTGGAGAAGCAATTCTACCCAGGCATTAACAAGCACTACTTCTTGTAATTGAAAGCTCTTATCGGCATACACGCTATCATCTCCGCCGTTTCTGGTAAAGGAAAGTGAAAAGCAGTCTAGGTTATCCAACGCAGCGATAGGTATGTCCGAGCTATAGAGAGTATCGGGGAGGAGGGCGCAGTATGCAAGGATATCTTTAAAGATACGGAAGCATTAGTGTGTCAGCTGTACGGGAAGACGCGCCAGAGTGTGGATGTGCTGTGCTATGAGATTCACTGCGCCAAAGGGAGGAAAGTGAAGCCAGAGGCTCTCACCATGCGAGTCATCTCCACGACTCCATGTTACAAGATGAAATGACCAAGCCGCAATCTGGAGAAGAGCATTATATCGCTTTCTGTAATCCCCTCCCCTCACGGCCACGGCTGGGAAGTTGACAGTATTTCTAACGTTATTGAATTTGTGTAGCTTAGATCTAAGCCGGCTCCAGAAGAGTTGAAAAATTAAAGTGATGAAGGAGGTTAAGGATTTTTTTAATTTTATTTTTATTTTTTTTATTATTATTTTTTTTTTAATTTAATTTTTATTGATAAACATACATTTACAGGTACATTACAATACAATGCAATAAACCAAACAATTACAATTTGACGAATCTAAAGGTTATACACTTAAGGTATGATAG
Organism: Oculina patagonica; assembly: GCF_052425735.1. NCBI lineage: Eukaryota > Metazoa > Cnidaria > Anthozoa > Scleractinia > Oculinidae > Oculina > Oculina patagonica. The sequence continues at coordinate 36,104,242 of NC_135770.1, forward strand.
AAAAATAATAGTAATAAAAAATAGTAGATGACAATGGCGATGTAAAAGTGACCTGAGAAGGAGTATGGATACGTGTACATGGAAACGTTTGATCTAGTTGACATTTACAGAACCCGACATCCGAATTCACAACTTTTTTCGTATGAATCTAAATCTTTACAAGTTAAGTCAAAAATCGATTTTTTCCTAGTGGCAAGATTTTTGGTAAAGTTTGTTGGCAGTGTTGGAATTACCACTTCGATCGCACCTGATCATAAAACGCTTTTTCTTTGTCTAGCTTTGCCTGTGACGACCCCAAGGGGTCCCGGATTTTGGAAATTCAACAACACTTTGCTTGATGATGAAGATCACACAGCACATATTCGCGACCTTGTTTTCCAAATACGTGAGAAATATTCCTTTGTGCAGGACAAGCAGCTATTTTGGGAATTAATGAAAATGGAAATAAGAGAGAAATCTATTCTCTTTACAAAACAAAAGTCAAGAGTTCTCTCCCAGAGGGAGAAAGAAATTTCTAAGCGACTTGATTACCTCGATAACATAATTTGTAATGGTAATAAGCTGCTCAATATGAGCGATACTTTAAATGAATATGAAGTGTTAAAAACAGAGCTTCATTCAATTTACGATCGTAAAGGAAAGGCTGGAATGTTTCGATCTAAATGTAGGTGGATAGAAAAAGGCGAAAAACCCACCAAATACTTCTTCAACTTGGAAAAAAGAAACTACAATAGAAAAACCATCAACGAAATCAGAACAGAAGACGATGTAGAAATAAGAGAAGAAAAGGAAATCTTGAAAGCCATCCAGGCTTTTTATGAGGATTTATACTCCTCAAAAACAATTTCATCACAGGAAGAATTTGACCTTTTCACCGAAAATCTAAACTTCCCAAAACTCTCGGACGAAGATCGAGACAAAATAGAAGGCCCTCTAACACTCGAAGAATGCAAAACAGTTCGAGAATCGTTTCAGGAAAACAAATCGCCAGGCGAGGATGGCTTCACCGTAGAATTTTATAAGTACTTTTTTGAGTTAATAGGAGGCCACTTTTTGGACAGTTTAAACGCAGCTTTTGAAGTTGGGGAACTGACTATTTCACAACGCCCTGGAGTAATCACTTTAATTCCCAAGGATGATTCCGATCTAGTCGAACTTCAGAACTGGAGACCAATTACTCTGTTAAATACTGATTACAAAATTGCATCAAAAGCTCTAGCTAGACGGATTGAGACAATTCTTTCAAAACTGATACACCCAGATCAGACAGGCTTCATGAAGGGGCGATATATAGGTGAAAATTTGAGACTCATAAGTGATGTTATGGAATACACTAAAACGGAAGAATTAACGGGTGTCCTGGTATCTGTCGACTTTAAAAAAGCATTTGACACATTGGAATGGCCGTTCATTAAAAGCGTGTTAAGTCTCTTTAATTTTGGTGAAAGTGTAAAGCGGTGGACGAGTGTCTTTTACACTAATGTTAAAAATGCAGTTCTAAACAACGGGTTTGCGACTAATTGGTTCAAGCCAACAAGGGGAGTAAGACAAGGCTGTCCCCTATCATCATATATTTTTATTTTAAGCGCAGAAATTTTATCTAGTAAAATTCGTCAAAGTAAGCTTGTTAAAGGAATAAATATTTACGGCAACGAAATGAAAGTGAACCAATTTGCAGATGATACCAATCTCTTTTGCGCAGATATGACTTCTGTTGAGAATTCGGCTCTATTTCCGGTTTAAAACTTAATGTCAAAAAGACCAAAGCACTGTGGCTGGGCAAATGGCGCAACAACAAAACGACGCCGTTACAGCTGTCATGGCCTGGAATATACTTTTCTTATGGCGAAAAGACTAACGATTACTACAATTTCAACTTAAAAGTTCAAAAACTTCAGACTCATTTAGAGATGTGGAGTTCAAGAAGTCTTACTTTATTTGGGAAAGTTTTAATCATAAAATGTCTTGGATTGTCGCAAATTTTATACTCGGCATCTAACACCAGTGTGCCCAAGGATACCACCCAAACTGTTAAAAGGAAACTCTTTAGTTTCCTTTGGAACAAAAAAAGAGATAAAATTAAAAGAGAAAGCTTATATCAAGATTATGATAAAGGTGGAATTCGCATGCCCGATCTTGATGTAATGATAAAGGCAATGCGGTTGGCATGGATTCCACGTCTTTTGAAGCAAGGAAACTTGAACTGGAAATCTGTACCGGACTTTTTCTTGAAAAAGCTAGGCGGACTGAACTTTCTATTACATTGTAATTATGATGTGTCTTTCTTAAACTCAAAATTACCAACTTTCTATAAGGACATGCTATTTTTCTTCGATGAGCTCAAAACTCTTTATAATTATGATCTGGGGCAAATGGCTTTATTTAACAACCGAGAAATACTAATAGACGGCAAACCGTTTTTCATCAAAGAATGGTTTTCTAAAGGGATTATCTCCATCAGTGACCTGTTAGATGAACAAGGCCAGCTGCTCTCATTTAAAGCATTTAAAACGAAATACAAATGTAAAACTAACTTTTTAAATTACTATCAAGTTACAAGTGCAATCCCGGGCAGTTTGCTGTCTAGGACAAGGAACAATTATTTACAATCTTTTCTTAAAAATATCTTTTTGGAAAACCACTCAATTATCGAACTTGATGATTCAACTAAGGTTAATCTTGAAACAGCCGAAGTAAAGGATTTTTACAGGTTATTAAATACGAAAGCTCATAATTGTTCACATACCGGACCGACGAAATGGAGCAAATCCTTGCCAATAAATACAGAACAATGGGATAGAATTTTCAGATCCATTAAACAGATTTCCAAAGAAAACAAGCTGAGGGAATTCCAATTCAAATTTCTGCATCGAGTTGTTGTAACTAAAAAAGAACTCTGTAAATTCGGTATTAAAGACGACAGCGAGTGCTTATATTGTGGAGAACAAGATTCGATAGAACACACCTTTTCAGATTGTCATTTTACTGAAGACTTCATGTCAAAAGTGGTGCAATGGTTTAATAACTGTAATCAGTCTACCTTTATGCCATCAGACCAAGAATATTTATTTGGGGTTTCTTCCAATCTTGCAAATAAGAAGCTAATGAAAAAATTAATTTCACCTTGCTTTATGCCCGTTATTTTATTTATACAAATAAGTTGCATAATAATTCTCTTCTCATCACAGATTTTGTAAGTAGAATTTTAACTAAGTACATACTAGAAAATTTAGATTAAGGAAGTTAAGGATGACTTTCTACAATTGTGGCGCTTCTGTACTCAACAATCTCTAGACTGAGCCTAGTAGTCCAGTCCCTGAACTCTCCCTTTTGCGCGCCCTTTATAGGAGTTAAACCCAGTCGTGCGAAGAGAGAGTTCAGGATAACTTGCATGCGCATGCAAGTTATCCTGGACTATCTTTTCGCGCACCTGGGTTTAACCCCTATAAAGGCGCGCAAAAGGGAGAGTTCAGGGACTGGACTAGACTGAGCCCTAGTCAAACCTTGTGTGTGGACGTAGCTATCCTATCTGATTTTAGCCTGTGAACAGGCTCCTGAGTGGGGTTACGCCAGCGAAGCGAGTGGAAGAGCGGGGGCCTGAAGGGGAGCCGGTAGACTTTGTTTGATTCCGCCCATCCGCCCACTTGTAATGTATCCTATAACAAATCTGCCAGTAAGGTAATTAGACCTATTGAAAATTATTTTTTTACGCTCGAATGCATCGGCTCTCATAACATTTCAACGGGAACGGATCGGATTTGCCGTTTCTGTTAAAATTTTTTACTGATCTTGCCTCAAGGCAAACGAGTGCCAGTGGTTTCAGTATTCAACAAGCTGAAAAACAAAGAATTGATTGAGGCTCTTGACCAAGAAAGTGTGATTTTAGCTGCAGAAATTGAAAAGCTGTCATGTCTTTCTTGTGCTCGACAACTTGTCCGACTTTCTCATTCCTGTGCAATGATTACCGGCCGTTCCAATAAATCTTTGGAACAGCCGGAGAATTCTTCTGAGTGTACGACTCAGCCAAGCTCCAAACGACCTTCGGCGTTACGATCGCCGACTGGTGAAACACCTTCGGCAAAACGCCAACAAGATTGACCCTTGAGCAACGAAGAGAATGTGACGGAAAAATCTTGAAGGAGATCCCTAAACTTCGCCCGGCAAATGTCGATGGGCAGGGAAAACATTATCGAAGGAATCGGGGATCATAATCGATCACGACGGCCAAGAATATGCAAACTTGTAGCGCAATACTTTGTGTTGACAGCATCTGCCAATATTCATCGCGCAGTTGTCAAAAATTAGCGGTCTGACCAATCAGATCATGATACCAGAATCTGGTATCATGGATCGGCGGTTTCAAAGGACTGTCCACAGGCTCCTGCGCCCCCGTACTCCCCCTCTTCCACTCGCTTCGCTCGCGTAACCCTACTCGGGAGCCTGTTTGCAGGCTAATCTGATTTGGGGTATACTGATTCATGGTGTAGTATACTTGACTAAACGTAGAACAAGACATTAGAAATAGCTTTAAGAGCGTATTTTACATCTAGCATTGTGATGAAGAACGCCTTAATAGTAATTTTGTTATAACAGATGATTGAGAAGCAAAAGGAAAACAAGCTGAAAACAAAATGGCGGACATTGTGACGTCATTAATGACTTAGTTTAAGCTTTAATAACCGTTAACAATGCTAAAATAATGTCCGGAATACGTATTACTTTCAAATGTATGCCTTAGCAAAATATCGTCTGTATTTAGGAAAAAATAAAAAGAATGAAGGATTTTTTTAAATCCAAGATGGCGGCCAAAAGAAGGATATGAGAGCAAATTTGAAATTCTATTTACACAGTAAAAGCTACCGTTCTATCCTTGCTATCACACATTTTTTTGATGCTTTATAGTCAAAGATTAATATAAGAAAAGTTTCGTTTGTTCCCCTTAAGTGAGCCATACAACCCCTCTAGCTGATGGACTAAATGGTTATTACCAGAAATGTAGGCTATTTAGGTTCTTAATAGGTTCTTACCTTCAGAAGAAAAAAATACATTATTTCTGACAGAATTTTTAGTGGCATATTCAGCCTTTTCCTTTTATGAAATTTGCATACTATTTTTTGAATTCTACAAAAAAATAACAAAATGAGCTCTAGATTTCTATCAAATGATAGTTGATGAGACCAAATTTTAATTTAAAATTCTACTAAAACAGTTACATTATTCGCTCTCGATTTTTACAGGGTGATAACCCATTCAGCCTTCGGCCCAATCAGCTATCACATCGAAAGTTCGAGCTCATAATCTAATTGTTAATTATCATGTTATGTCATGAGCCTTTTTAGGACAATAAAAACTTAAAATACGTACCCTGTGTAGGACAACACCCCCTATTTTAAGACAAAGGACACATCGACAATCATTTGCGCTTTATTGTGATCGCGTCCCATACACGATGTTCGATGCACTGAAATGCAAACACCGATCCCAGCAAATAAAATAATGCTTTTCATTTAAGCGTAAGTGAAAACATTGTAAATACTCGACGACAGTCTTGCAGCCATACCCTGTCTAGGACAGGTTCAGGCCCTTTTTAGGACAGAGGTGCTTGAAATTATATACCCTGTTCAAGGCCGGAGGAGTAAAAAAACATACCCTATCCAGCGGCACGTCCCCGTATAGGCCATATAGGGGAGTGCCCCCCCTTCCCCCGGGGGTGCACGCCCCAAACCCCTCGCCATTTTTCCACTTGCTGTTCTTTGCGCTATTAATGCATTGCTGGGAAGACAGCTGATGAGAATACAGAATATAATCAGCTAGGAGATCCTAGTATCGTGTTGACGTACCACTAAGTTTTCGGAACTTACATAAAAAGGGAATGTATGAGAATCATTAACTAAGGGAAATGGTCAAAACTATTGTACTCAGACAGGACCCACCACTCTGCAAAAAGACAGGTGGTCTCTTCATGTAACCCCCCTCCCCCACCTAAAAAGATGGTTTCTTGTTTGTATAGCCCCCACTCTATCAGGAGTAGAGATTAAGAAAAAGATTCAAACCTCCTTGTGCCATTTCTCCAGCAATACAATTTTCATGCACACCAAATATGAAAGTCTTAACTCAATTTTTGAAGCCAGTAATTTTTTTCTATTTGGCTAATCAGACCGCTGGTATCTTGCGTAACCCCCCTACCCCTTACAAGGTGGGTCCTCGCTGATTACACTTGTTATGACCACTTCCCGAAAGGGAATTATTTCCTACTTATGACTGAAAATGATAACAAGCTTCTTTTAATTCAATGCAACCAACAGGTCGTTGGAAGCACCACCAAGGGTTCTTTGATGACTGAAAACTGTACAAAGACAGCAGATGGCAAAATAGAAAACCTGACTGATGTAAGTAGCGTGATGTTTCATTTCAGTGCATTCAACCAGAAGTTGTTCCATTCGCTACTGGAAAAAAAGGTCACAGTGTTCGTGAGTACTCGGGAGCGCTCGTGCTATTTTCTGATTGGCCAATATGAATCGAAAATTCATGGAGTGTTTTTACGACGATTCTCCTACAGGGAATTAGTACAAGTACGAGCACGACTTTCGAATTTCAATCCAGTTACGTTTTCAAAGCCCTCACTCCTCCCTGTTGCTGACCCGTTGAAAAGAAATCCTTTTCTATCGGTACGAAAAGCTGTACTCAAACTCGTACTCCGATCAGGTCCTTCCTTGGTTTGTTGTTTAATGCCTTGATTTATTGTTTACAGAAAAACAAGACAGAAGAATCAAAGGTAAGCGTATCGACTGCTGTCGAACGGTCGATATCTCCGACAAATGAGGACAACAACGCAGGGAAGAAGATGAAACAAGACCAAGTAAATGCTACGAACCTGGTGAGTGACTTACCCCAGGAAAAGCAAACGTAAAATTTTGCAATTCGTGGAAAATAATGTGCAGTCGCTAAAACTGTCTTTAATTGAAACTGAGGGCGCTTTCCATTTGTCACAACTGGCCGGCCAGTCCAGTACATTCGAGAACAGAATTCCGTTGTTAGTCAGATTTGTCCTGTCAAATCAGTCAATAAATAAATGTTATACACTGTTGTGGTGGATTTGTGGGAAAATCTCGTGGGAAAGGGCTATTTCACATTTAAAACAACCGGACCGGCCGGCCGGCCAGTTCTTTCAAATGGAAAGCACCCTTAGTTAGCAATGTTTCTCTGCTTTACCGTTTTGCTATTTGCGCCGTTTATGACCCACAAGGCTTTCAATTCTCCTGAAACCGTTGTCTTTTTTCGTTGTAGGATCCTGAAAAAGAGTTAATCGATGAAGGTCCACCGCCTGCAAGCCAGATTCCAGTTGTTAAGGTCGCGCAGGACCCTTGCAATCATTAGTATGTATTTAGTTAAAGAGTATACACGAACTGCGACGACTGAAGCCGACAACAAACGAAATATTAATGAGAATTTTTGTCTTAAAAGTTCTTTGTACAAGTAATTACAAGTAATTGTTCTCAGCTTTGTGTCCTGTGCGCTGGAACAAAGCGAATTATCATAATTAGATTCATAGCTGTGAATATATAGCACACGTTGTTGTAAACATTGACTCGAAAGGACTTCGGAAGCCTCAAAAACCTGCAATTTTGTGTCCAAGTTTTCGCCGCCGATATAGAATTTCAGGAAATGATTCGCGAGGAACATAAACTTGGTGTACTTTATTGTGTTCTGACAAGAGCGAATTTTGAAATTTCCTTCTCAAAATGAAGATAGCACGTTTCAAGTTTATATTTCATATTTTTACTCCCTTAGAAGCCATTAACTTCTAGCAGATTTTGAAATCGAAAATTTCGTTCTTGTCAGAACACAAAAGAGGTAATGATTCATCACTAGGTTATATAATCATTTAATTCGGTGCGCTGTTCTAACTGAAAACCTGGACAAAACATCACAGTTAACGGTCATCTCTCAGTAAAAGGACAATCATGATGTAATTCCATAATCCCCTAATATCCTTGATAAATTTTAGAGGAATCGATGTTCAAAATGTAGCGAATTAAAGCTTTAGAAGATAGCACCCCGTCAAGAAATTTGGCTAATGAATTAATTAATGAGCAAGGGTCCTGCGCGACCATAAGAACGCCATCAAGATAGAGCTTAAATGATTGGTTTTTCCACAACTGGACAGATAAAGAAATGTTTTCGAACATCCACTTAAAGCCAATTTTATTTCGTAAAAAAAGAAAAACAAAACGAACGAACGAACGAACAAGTTACTAGCCACGTGGTCAGTTAATGTTCTGGTGATGAAGTAGTCGCAGCTCCTTCACGCACGTGATACACTACGCGTGTGCACGTGTTGTACACACTGTTTGCACGTGATCTTTTCCGACCTGTTCATCTCTTGTGCCAAATGCCATGCATTTTTTTTGATGAGCCTGTACAGAGAAAGTAATAAGTAATTAAGAGCGAATTTTTTCCGTGACCGAGTGAGATGTGGTACAAAATTTAAAACAGGACTACTCTCAATTTTTTTTCAGATATACCTTATGGTGAGTCAATCAACGTGGTGTGATTTTTTCTTTCGAAGCTATCTTTGTTTTGTAAAAAAAAAATAAAAACTGTCACGAGCGCCGACAGCCATGAAATGGTCGAATTTTATACCACGAGTAAGAGCACAAGAACTTTGCTGCTTACAAGCGCAAAATAAAGCAGGCTTTTCTAGAATTTTTCTATTTGTGAAGGAGGCATTAACGAATGATTTGAGTCTAAGAATAGGATTATTAAGGCTAATTTGAATTTCTGGAGCCTGTTTAAAAATCACTAAAATTTGATTGATTAAAAATCAAACTTTGAAGCAGTTTTTCAAGGAACACTTTTCCTATGCGGTATAACTCGGAATCACTTAAAACTTGGGTTTTGATAAGTGGAAATGACGTTCTTTTTAATGGTATAAAAATTAGTCTGGGGCTTTAAATTACCACGAAGAACAACCCCTTTCCATTTGACCTATTTGGACGAAATCACAACACCAACATGTCAACAACCGCAGATAATCGAATTACGCTTTCCCTTCTCAAAGCAAAAATGACAACAAAATCTTATTAGTTAGCACTCTACTTGATCCGAAACTCAACATATTTAGCTTACCTTGTGTAAAAATTTGTTGAAGATTGCTTTGTATCCTGCTTTCGTTCCAAATATTTCACCACTCGGACGGTTTTTCCCAAATCGCACATTCGGAATTCAGAGTAAATCAGCAATAACTATGCCGGAAGGTTCTTGCAAAAAACATCGCATTTCCGTCTTGACAGCTCCAACCGTCCACCTTATAGAAGAAACTTGTTTTCACGTTTTAAAAACCGTGTTTTGGCCGTTAATATTGCAGAAGATCAACTAAAGCGAAAATGGCGGTTCGACTTTCGCTTCTTGATCTGTCACGCAATGACATGTCACTCGAGAGAAGGCTTGGTTACAAATACCCTGAGAAATACCGAACGTAAAGGGCCAGGACAACTTCGTTAGTGGTTTTGGTGGGCTTATAAACGGAGGGGCTTGTTAGCTGGATGAAATAATAAAACCGTTTCGAAACAAGCCGCGGCACTGTTGATGGAAATAATAATCAAGCAACATTTAGCCCTGTTGGCTGTGGATTCCTGTGATTATCCAGGGGAGGGGGCTTATTTCCGGGGGGGGAGGGGTTTATCACCGGATGTGAAGCCTTGAGCTGCTATTATCATCACAGACAAGCTAGAAGGGGTTTATTATTCATTTCTTAATTCTCCGTGTAATTTAACTTGAATGTTATCGTGGTGTAGCAAAACAAACAGTAACAATAATGGTCTGTTTGTGGTTAAACAAAATATTATGTGGTTAAAACAAGCCACGGCAGTTTTAGGCCTAAAAATGATTGACCTAACACAGTGTGGATATTTCTATTTCTCCGTTTTGGTCTGTGAAAATCGAGCTTTAACGACCCGTCTGATACCAGCGGTTGATTTTGTAGCACATGACGTGATTATATTATAAAACTCTAACCCCGTTTTCGAGTAAATGGAGACGAAAATTATTGCGACCGCGTTTAAGGTGCCCAGGCTGTACCTAGCGCTCACGCACTGACAAGTGTAAATGGCCACCTAAAGCAAGCTGAAAAACGTAAAAACGTTTATGAAAGACTCCTCTGCGTAATGAAGACGGGGAGGGGAACTCCCATATTAAAAAAAATGATGCTCATCTTCTCGCTTAGGTGTGTAAGACACGGATTTTGGTCACACCTAGGGTGTTCAGGAAAGGATGCGAGTAATTTTAGCCACCAGGTCTCGTTTTGGGCTGCCCTTAAAGAAAAGAAAACAGTTAATGATTTGTTTGCAGTCTAGATATAGGGCCCCGTCCACACTGACCGGGGTAAATTTGAAAACGCATCTTTTTTTTCCGGCTAGGCCAACCGTCCACAATCAAACTTCTTTTACGATAACCGAAAACGTTTTTTTTTTAAAAAAAACGCTCTCCAAAGTGGGTATCGTTTTCAAATTTACCCGGGTTAATGTGGATAGAGAACATTTTACGTGGCGTTTTCAGATTTCTCCGTTTTCAAATCTACCCGGGTCAGTGTGGACTGGCATGGAAAATGCCAAATGGTATCTTCCGGGGATCGAAAAGGATAGCTTGAGCCCCACCCATAGTGTTTTTTTTTTGGGGGGGGGGGGTGGGGGGTTGGGTTCCAACAAGCATTGCCGTCGTTTGAATCGTTTGCAGTGATTTTAATAGGAATAAAAAGCCGTACGAATTACTGCAGTTGTTGTATTCAAGACATGATTTCGACTAAGAAATTAGTTGGTGCATGATGTAGTGCTCAAGACCGAAGCCAGACTTCTGGCATAGACGAGGTAATATCTTGCTAGGGTGGTCTGGGGTCATACCCCCAGAAAGTTTTGAAGTCTAGAAGCCCTGAAACGCGTTTTCCAACATTTTTAATAAGTTTTTTTTGCGAAAAATCAATCTTGTTAAACTGAAAGTTATTTTCCCAACTAAACGTATTTTGTTTTTAATTTTGGGAATTTTATAGCTGCGCTCACTCGTGAGCTATCGATTTGAACACTCGAAGATAAATTTCATATCTCCAAGCAAAATATAAACAATAGGGAAACTGCTTCTCCTGTCGAGAATTCTTCACTAAAATACCCCTTAAAATACTTTCATGAACCAACCGTTTGGTGGGTCTGTTCGAAAAGCATTTCAAATACCTAAGCGGCAGTTTTATACCCTTTTCCATACTCCACCTCGTGAGATCCGATCTGTAAGCCTCCAGTATGGAAAAAATGCAGCCCTTTCGAGGAGTACCCCTGCACAGTACCCACCACCCCAGCCCCCCGGGAGGTTCGTGTTGTAACATACTCTCATTGTGTGACATTCACGAGGATCCACGAGTAATGACACGCAACCGTTCTTTGAATTTCAATGTCGCATTTTGGGGCTCTTAACCTCGTTAAGTGCATCTGTTCATCTTGTTATCAAGTCTCTTGTATGAACGGCCGCTTGGAACCTGAAATGTGGTTAAAATTGTCGAGAAATACGATGTTAACGAGGGCTTCGCTGATAGTGCCTAATTGAGTCATGAGTACCATAGCCGCTTGCCCGTGGGAAATTACAATTTGCCGACGAAAGAAAGGGAGAAAACAATGTTTTACCTCTGTTTTTGCAAGGTAAGGGTTAAACACAAAATACCGTAAATGATCTAATAAACGCCCGGGGCGTCTATTAAATTTTTGGGGTCCTAGGGGAGGCGTTAAATAGATATGAGGCGTTTATTAGAGAGAGGCGTTAATTTCAATTTAACAGTAGCAACGTCAACACAACTAATAGGATGGGTAGTTTTCTACTGGAGTAAGATACATAACAGAGTTTGTGAGTAGGAGACTAATCTAATCTGCGCTAATGCAAAGCCTTGAGATGCCGTTCATAGTTCGATATCGACGTTTTCTATCGTCATCAGGGTTAACCATGTTGGCGTTGTTGGTCTCTTCGATGTCCGAGTCAAGCAAAAAACTAACTTTATTGCGTGAAATTACTCTATGGAGCATTTCCTTGGTTTTTGAGATGATTCCTGGAGGGGGCGTCTATTAGACACGGGGCGTTTATTAGAGAGGGGCGTCTAATACAAACGTAACACCTCAGAGGGGGCTTTTATTAGATAAGAGGCGTTTATTTGAGAGAGGGCGTTTATTAGATCATTTACGGTAATTAACTCGTATGGAGCTAAACGATAAGATTTTGTTCGAATTTTGGCTTTATTAAAGAGAAAGCGTACCACGTAATTCGATTATTTGCTTTGTTGACATAAGTTGCTGTCGAGTGATTTCCTCGAAATAGGACGGGCTATTTCTCGGATAATATTAAAAGCCCCAAGCAAATTTTTATATCCTTAAAAAGTACATCATTTCTACTAATCTTAGCCTTAATCTTAGGTAAATCTGAGTTATACCGCATAAGAAAAGTATTTCGTGAAAAACTGCTCCAAAATGAAATCTGTAAACAATGGAAAATTGGTGATTTTTAAACGCTCGCCTGGATTTCAGAGTTCAGTTAATTATCCTGATTTTAGACTCAAATCATTCGTTAATGCCTCCTGTACAAATATACAAACTTGAGAAAGGTCCTCTTCATTTTGCGCTTTTGAGGAGCAAAGTTCTTGTGACCATGTTCGTCGCTCTCGTTTCGGGCATTTCATGGCGGCGGGCGCTCGTTATAATTTTTGATTATTTTCTCGAAAATGAAAAAAGATTTAAGCTAAAAAAATACACCACGTTTATTAACTCTCCATAAGGTATCTCTGAGCAAAAAATGAAGGTAGCCGATTTTCAAAGCTTGTACCGCATTTTCCTGTTTTCAAGCGGTCTACAAAAAAATTTACTCTTAAAATGTATATTTTGAATTCTGTGTTGGTATTAGTCCAAGTTTGTTGGCGTAGTTCCTTTACTAAGACGCTTGTGAGGGCGTCTTGTTTATGGGTTGAATCTTTGAAGTGATCAAACTGAAGTCATTTTACATCATTATCACATAGAGGAATTTTGTACGCCATTTGAATATTTATAAAGTGTGTAAGCAAAGATGCTTTACTCCTGGTGTGTTTTCCAAAGTGAAAATCTTGTGTGGAGTGCTTAAGTCTTTAACATTTACACGAACATAATAAAACAACCTTAATATTTCTATGGTCTTTTGTGTATTTACTTGCCGTATTTTATTGCCGTGGTGCGTTTGAAATAGGCACTGATGCGGCGCGCTACTTCTGTTTTGCACGAGAGAGTGGTGACCTAATCGGAGTACGAGATTGAGTATGAGTACGACTAAAGAATTTCAAACCAGTTACGTTTGCGGAGCCGTCACTCTTCCCTATTGCTTACCAGTTGAAAAGGAGACCACCGATACGGATTGGTGTGAAGTGTCATAATCGAAAGCATAAGCACTGATCTGAAGGTCTCTACTAACGAGGAGATAGCATTTACAGGCCTAACTAGAAACTTTCTTGTACGACAAGTGAGACAGAGCTACACCTAAATGGCAGAGGAAAACTTACTGTAGTTGTTGACTTTTGTTTCTCTTGACCCTGGCGCGGAGAATGGAATAGATGAACGAACCTTGATTGATTGTTGACTCGTTATCCTCGTTTCTCGGTGGTGAAATAAATAAGGTGAATTCATGACGAGTTTCAGTAGAGACTAATCAGGCGGGAGCCTACCTAACCCGGTACAGTTAACTCCCGATAACTCGAACCTCGAGCTTCCGCTAAGTCGAACCTTTTCTGATTCCCCTCCAAGTCGTTTTCTTACTAATTTTACCCTCGATAACTCGAACTCCCGATATCTCGAACCTTTTTCGATTTCCCTTAAGGGTTCGAGTTATCGGGATTCAACTGTATCTGTAGCATAAAGCGACTAGGAGCATTGCTACTCCACCCCCTCCATGAATGGGGTAGCAGGGTTACCTCCCGGCATTAAATTCACCGGTACCCATTTATACACTGGGTGGAGAGAGGCACTATGAGAGTAAATTGTATTGCCCAAGAACACAACGCAGAGCCCCCACCAAGCTCGAAGCCTGGCCACTCGATACGAAATCCAATTTGTTAACTCTTAGGCCACGGCATCTCCCACCAGCAGTTCACAGTGAATTTGTCATCACTTGGATCCTGGACATGGCATTGAGCCTCCGTTGCCCGTTAAAACTTCGTTGTGAGGACCGGTGTTTTCAATTAGCCCGAAGAGTCGAACAACGAGTGATCGTTTTATGTGATTTATACTGTAAAGAAATCGGTCTGTGAAGGGTATTAATGAAACTGCTTCTCCATGTTATTTAGCGTCCGGTTGTCATTACAAGAAGTGGTAAATCTTGCTAATCATCGTAAAAAGCAAAAATATAGGAATAAACTTTTACGAGTTTTTCAGTATTTTGGCGAGCCTGTATGGCAATTCAAAATACAAATGACATACAAGTAAAAATATGTAGCCATGCTTCACGCTAACTGAAAATATTTGTATAGGTAATCACATGATTTCGAGTGCAATTTGAGATAAATATGCACGAGTAAATTTTTCAAAGACTAACAAATAGGCTTTTGTACATTATGCTTTTGTTTCCCCACTAAAATGTTTCACCTTCAAAAACTCATTAAAAATTCATAAAGAAAATACAAAAGAAATTAATGTTTAATGAGTGTCTTTATATCTGATAAAGACACGGCTCAACTTTGCGTCGAATTTTCTAGGCCAAAATAACCCCAAATCTAAATATTAGTGCAAGAATGAGTTGATCCACATCAGAAGATTTTGAAGCCGTTCAATAAATTCGCAGTTCGAGTTTTATCAAGTCTAAAACACTCGGCTGCGCCTCGTGTTTTAAACTTGATAAAACACAGCTGCTCATTTATTAAACATTACTTAATGCTCCATTTTTCCCACTAAAATGCTCGGTCTCCCCCAAAAAAGTCACTAAAATGCTCGGATAATGATCATTATACAAACGGTTTTTTAAAATTAATTTCAAAGTTTTTCGCATGGTGTTAACTGTTAACACTTCAAAAACGTACAAGTGTTGCAAGTAACAACAACAACGTATACAAGTTCATAAATACAGCCAAAAAAACATAATCCTCGAAATTATCTACAAAGCTTAGTACAGAAAGTAGTTGACTATCTCTAGAAAGTTATTTGTAGTTGAATTTTGAGTTTTAGTCCTCAAATCAATTTTCCGGGAAAATGCCACTAAAATGCTCGAATAATGCTCAATGCTTTTGCCTCACTGAAATGCTCGAAAAAATGCTAGCATAATGTACAAAAGCCTACTAACAAAATTGCACGAGCCCGTAGGGTGAGTGCAATTTGTAGTCTTTGAAAAATTTACGAGTGCTTATTTATCCCAAATTGCACGAGAAAAATCATGTGATTACTTATTAATTATATTCATGAAAAAATTGCGAGAAAATAACAAGCGCAAATCTCGTACAAAAAATATTTATTCAAACTCGTATAATCACGCGTTCATTCAAAACAAGGTCAAAGCCCAAACAACGTACAGGCCGGGTTTCTCAATGCTTTAAAAGTTTTTTAGCCGAAAAATCTGGCTAAGCAGAATTATCTCAATACAATTATCTGGCTAACGAATTATCTCAATGCAAGATTCAGGGTTTTACCTCTTCCAGCTACTACTTGTCGAGCTTTGCTTCAGCGCTATCGACTCGCCGACGGCCAACCAAGTGAAGCTGTTTCGCTTTTCATTTTAACACTTCCTTGGACGAAACAATTCTCTGTCCCGTACAGTTCTCTAATTACAGTGTCTTTCAAGCGATGTAGTCATTACTTTGAGGCTATCTGGTCCATTATCTTCGCCAATGTGTTTGTTTTTGAATTCGGCGTAAATAAATTCGCTCAAGCAAAGCGTGAAGCTTAGTGGGCTTGTAGTTTCGAATTCGTCGGCAATTTCCTTCTTAAGAAACCAGTTGTTCCGAAACGAGAACCAAAAACCAATGCTTTTCAGTGCTTTGTTATTAGAGCTGTCTTCTGGTCCTCTACTGTGCTCAAAACGGCAGCCATTTTTTTTTTCACTCGCATCTCAAAGCAGATCCAAACTTCGCGCCGTTCAGATCGCGTGGAAGCGTTTGATTGGCCCTCTGTGGGTGCCTTTGTTTATTAACCAATCAGAATGCTCTGTTTGTTTCCCTTTTTGCACCGAATTTCCTTTTTTCTGCACTATATTTCCTCATTTCTGCATCGAATTTACTAAAAACTGCATTTCTCTAAGCCAATCATATTTGAGAAATTTTTTCATGTATATTATTAAGGTTACTGTAGACCTTCAGAGGTGCCTTCCGGAAAATCGATCATACGCGCGTTTCTTTTTACAAAACCTTTGAAAAGTATATATCACTGTAAAGCTAATAAAATGTAGAATCTAAAGAAATAATTGTTTTAAAGAATAGGTCTAATGGTAAGCTCGCGCAAGCTTTAAACCGCAACACTGACGATGTTTGCTAAATTGAATTACCTGCTTTCGTGTTCGCACGTACGACCAAACAAACTGCACAGTGTCAATCAGCAGGTAATGGACTACAAAAGTGTGTGAGGCTTTTTGGATATTCCTATTGGTTGCTGAGAAAATCTATTGTAAACTCGGCGATGAGAATATTTGCTGATCTTCGTCACGTAAGAAGGTGTAAAACGCGGAATATTTAAAATATAGAAAAAGCCTCACACGCTTTGGCGCGTTAATTACCAAGGAACATTTTGGCCAAGTTTCGTAAAAATCCGTCAAATCTACATACCCTATTAATTCGCTTGAAGTAGTGGAATCATCGCAAAAGTAAAGCCCGAGGTTTTTGCACCTAAAGGTTTGCAAGCTTATCACACTTATCAAAGTGGTTGTCAACGCGGTCATGCAGCCGACCAATGAAACACAAGCTTGTGTCCCCAGAGACTCCTCACCAAAATACCGTAGAATTCCGGTTATAAGCCCCCCCGCTTATAAGCCCCCCCGGTTATAGGCCCATCATCCTGGAAACAAAAAAATACATCCGGTTATAAGCCCCCCCGGATATAAGCCCCCCTCTACCAGATGACAGTACTGAATAGGGCTAAATGTTGCTTTATTATGTGTTTTTAACTTAAAAACGTATTTCCATCAACACTCCCGTGGGTCGTTTTGAAACGTTTTTTTCATTCCGCTTATAAGCCCTCCCGGATATAAGCCCCTCCGCTTATAAGCCCACCCAAAACCCCTTACGAAGTTGTATAAGCCCAGGGCTTATAACCGGAATTCTACGGTAGTCCATTGCAGTTCACTGAAAACATTATTTCGCAATCAAATCATGGTCGAATTGATTTGTACGCTGGCTTCAGGGAACAAAAAATTTCCCAGAACCGTAAATTTGGCCCGAATATTTGGAGTACTAGCAGCTAGTAATGTGGAAAGTAAGGACAACCAGAATGGATTCTAACACGGGAAAACAAAAGGAAAAATGAAGCGCTAGCAAGCGGGAAAGGACGGGAAACCAGCGGCGAAATAGCAGCCAAAATCGGCTGACCGGCGATCCCAAACAAAGTGCCGTAGCGGGGATGAATTCGCTCGGGAAAGCTTTTCCTTGAGTGTTATTGTTCGATTTGTTCTTAAGCTCCAACTGAACATCAAATTGCTTCTGGCTTTCTTCTAGTCTCCCTCTTTCATTTTCGTTTTCGACCCGGTTTTCTTATACGATGTTTCGTCCAAGATGTGTTCTCTCTTTTGATCTCTTTTCGACGAACTCATATCAATTTTTTACAGACTTTTGCATTAAAATTCACTGATCTTTGTGGCCTAACCCTCGCTAAACAGCACAGCTCTTTCGATGTAAATAAAGCATTCAAATCTGCGTAACTCGAGTCGCCGGATGAACTTTAACGCGGAAAATGTACGGAGCGCCCCATGTTTTATTAGGATTATAACACCTTTAGCTATTTATTAACTCTTCTGAAAAGAAGTTTTTCCTCGATAACTCGCGTTCATTTAACAATTTTACTTTACTTTTTTCACCAAACTATAAATCAGAATTTTAGCTTTAGAATGAGCAAAGAAAAAAATTTCGCAAAATTTGGCCTCTGAAGGTCTACAGTAACCTTAAATAAGGAATAAGAGGACTACACATAACCTGTTAAACTGGTCTTGCGCGTTATTTGTACTCCAGTCCACTAAGCAGAGTTGAATAATAAATATTTTGTGCTTCATTGATACGCGCGAATTGAGACGATGAACCATAAATTTATTAGTTAATTAGGAAGAAACTTGTATTTTTCTGTCGCTGCGTTGTACTTTAACAATTTCTGTTTACAGTAGATATGAGTTTACCGAGTAAGATTTATTGAAAACCGAATGGAAGCGAAGTGGAAGTCACAACCACTCTTGGCGCTATAAGTACATTGCGCTCGTTGTACGTACATTCGTTCACTGGGCAGTATGATGATTTTACTGCAGAGCTGGACTGAAAATAGTGAAGCCACCAATGTCAAAGCTTTTACCGCCAGCCAATCATTTTTTTTTTCTTAAAGCTGGGCGTGGTTTAGAATCCTTTCAGATTACAATGTTGGAAAACCCGGATTGCCACACCTTCTGCATAGTTAAACACCGATCCGACAGATCGCAGAATTGACGCTGTATTCTTCAAAACTCTTTTTAAATGAAAAATTGATATTTTTAATGCAGCGAATGGGGACGACGTTTCCTTTCAAACCTTCAATGCGATGATGATTTTACTCATATAAATTCACTAAAACTGGTGAGGTGAAGCCACAAATGTCAAAGTCATCACCGAGGACCAATGAGCTTCAAGGATTAACATGGGCGTGGTCAGAGAATCTTAACTCAAGGCTCAAGGCGTGGCTTTGGTTTGTACCGTCAGCGGTAAATTGTAATATCCTCGGATGCCACACCCTGTTCTGAATTACAAACCAAGGACTTACCAGACAGATCAAAGAGTGCCGCATTTTAAAAGTCGTCCGTGTTTGGAGTCTGATTTTGATTTGAAAAAGAAAATATGCAGTATTTTGTTGCTTAGTACTTTAAAAGTGGTGTGTGATGAATGTTGTAAGACAGGCCGGTTTTCAGCTGTGACGTATGTTTGTACCGCCTGAACACTCCCTGGTGATTTGCCGACGCCGATGCTTTTGATTTGTTGTGCTTCATATTGTAATCGGCTTGCGGCCAAAGGAGATTTTCGCCGAACTGTAAAATGACTGTTGCACTTCACTTTGATTAGTGTTATTGGGGCTCTTGTTCTGTGGGCTTTGTCTCTTACACCTGTAAGCAGCACGGGCCGGTTTTCAGTGGTAATTAATGTTTGAAACGCCCGAATATTGATGATTCTTAGCGCCGCAAAATGGAGCCGTAAGTCCCCTTGTGATTGGCTGACGGCCATACTTTTGACTTGTTGTGCTTCATAATGTGATTGGCTGGCGGCGAAAAGTAATTTCCGCTCGAACTGTAAAGGACTTGTTGAACTTCACTTTGATATGTTTTATAAGGTACCTACCACGTACGGTCGATCCATTACAGCCTGTTCATTTGTCATGGAAAAACAGAGCAAGCAAAGTAACATGTCGAAAGAGGACGAAGGGGTGCTCATTGAGGAGAAGATATATCGCTTACAAGGAGCTAGGCCAAAAACGAAGGAAACGAAATGTCTTCCTGCTATTGGATCAAATTCAAGTGGAGAAAAACAGCGAAAGGCAGCTTCACCTTCCTCGCCGGGCGATCGACATTTCCATGAAAAAGGAACAACGCTGTCCAAGTCAGAAGCCAATCGAAAGTCCCCTCAAGGAATAATCTCAATTGACAATGTGTCGCTGGTTACTGCTCGGCGAGGAGTGAACAAGCTTCCCTACTGCCGCACAAACTCAGCTCCCTTGCCAGAGCCGAGAACGCCGTCCAGGATATTCCCGTCCATTTCGCCTTCGCGCAGAACACCGAATTCAGCCCCAGCACAAATGTTGTCTAATTTCCAATGGCCTTCAGTAGCTGAGCAACATAGCCCCGAGAAGAATCGCGTTGCTTCAGAATCTACACAGAACGCACTGGGTGCGATGACAAACGAGAAGAAAACCGAGGTCGTACGCTTTCCCTATATAAAGCCACAACACCATGGTGCGAGAAGGTCAACGCAGTCATACTTCAATCCAGCATACAGCTTAAGGACACCAAGGAACAGTACAAACGACAAGGAACTTAAGGAACTGGCCATGAACAAACGACAAGAAGACCAAGTTACTAGGAGACATAGCGTGCTGGAAGGTTGTAAAGGTAGCCGTTTACTCGAGAGGCCTAAACTGGAACGCAATCGTTTCCATTCAGTTTTATCAACACCCTCTAAATTGTCAGAAACAAGAAACGCTTCTGCTGGGCAAATTAAAGGACAAGAAATCTTCACGGTAGAGAACACTATGAAAGAGAATTATCCAAGTACCGCTAGTTTTACTCTGCGAAATGGCGTTAAAAGCGAGGAAGGGCAGAATAAATCCTATTTAGAGCGAAACATTCGTCAACATAGAGATCTAATGACGTCACGCACGCAGCAAGGAAACGAGAGAGAAATGAAGGCAGCAATGATCACAGGCCAGAGAGATGCTTTGCTGTATAATGGCAAAATGAATGATAACCTGCAGATGGGAGACCAAGAAATGCAAAAATATTATGCGCCAAAGCAAAAAAGGCGTAACAGACTCCTTGCAAGGGCGGACAGCAATGCACACCGTACAGTGTCACGGGAACAAGTGCTTTGTAACAGACTCGAAGAAGAAGAATGCGAGGAGGTTTTTACTGACGCTGCAGACTCGCGGGCGCCACAAGTGGTCAGCCGTCCACTGCAGAGGACCACGAACATTCCTGAAAGTGCAGCTCGCGAAGAAAAGAAACAAAGCATTGAGACTATATCGATACGTTGTACTGTGACTGTCATGTCTGAAATCGAAAGTAAACAAGATACAGCGCCTGCAAACGGTATCGAGCAGCGGAATGTCTCTTCGGTGTCGTTTGTATCTCAGTTAATTGCTGATTCTCAAAAACTCACTTTGAACGACTCAACTGAAAGTCCGTCCTTACAGGAAAAGAAAAAACTGGCTCGCAGCTTGAGAAAAAAGTCTGATAATTGAATTTCTTTAAATGACCATGTCAAGTCAATTTTCTTTCGAAACTGTGTTTTTTCATGTTGGCCGTAAAATACCGCTTAACCCCGCCCGCCCCCTGGGGTGTTAACTTCCTCCATTTAGACATCAACCCTATGTTAGAGGCGGTGGGACACGGTGGCCTATAATGGTAAGTGTGCTGAATTCCGGATCGAACGGTCTGGGTTCGAGCCTTGACCGGGATCACTGTGTTGTGTTCTTGGGCAAGACACTTTACCTTCATAGTGCCTCTCTCTACCCAGGTGTATAAATAGGTACCGGCGAAATAATGTTGGGGGGGGGGGGGAACCCTACAATGGACTAGCATCCCATCCAGGGGGAATAGAAATACTTCTAGTCGCTAAATGCTACAGAAACTAAGCTCCGGCGGTATGGGCCACTTGGCTCGACGCAGACTTGACTTTTTTTACCTATGCTCATTAACTCGTCATGTTCACTGAACATGTTTAACGACTATGTTAGTCAAGTCAACTAGTCGTTCTTAGTGCAGTGCCATGCAGAGCCAGTAGTAATAATGATTGTAGAAAGATCAATAAAGAAGAATCTTAAAAATCTTAGAAAGATCAGTAAAGAAGAATCTTAAAAATCGGCACAAACTGAAGCAAGAAATACAATTTATATTTTCATCAATATTTTGATCCATTGCTTAAGGTGTATGATATTCTTTCAGTAATATCTTGTTGTGACAACCCTCGTTTTACGTCGATAATGAACAGGGAGCAACCCCATTTAGGAAAAGCGATGAAAATTTTTTTCTGAAGTAATACTGTAAATATTTGAAATAAATAAAATATTCAAATGAGAAGATTTCGTTGCCCAGTTTCGTTACTTTTGTTAAATTAAAATTGCTTTAGTTGTCATTGTTAATGTTGCAAGCTATAAAGATTTACAAAGTCTGAGAAAGCAAACCGATTTGAACTTTGTCCCCATGACCAGGGTCATTCCGGCGACCTCAGATTTGATAGACCTAAAAGACCATGTGGACCGGCTAAGTTTGCCCAATTTGCCCGATTTGACCCAGCCTGTTCCAGGCGTTCGGGGAGTGGGGGGACGGCGCGATGAATAACCTCCCTACATCCCAGCCGCCTCCCCATTTTTTCGCTCGCCTTTTTTTTTCTTCGCGCCGTTCCCCACTAACCGAACGACTGGAACAGGCTAGATTTGAGCAGCCGACTCTCTCGGATCTTCGGGAGGCAATTTATTTCAAGATTCAACACGAGGAGTACGATTTCTAACGTTTCCTGTTTATATATTTAACCAGTTGCTCGTAATCGTTCCTGTTACATAGAAAAGCGAACTGAATTTAAGCTAGAAAATTTTCCCAAAACCTAAAAGTCATGCAACAGTAAAAAAAGAAAATGCAAAAATACAAAAACCAAAGATTTTATGAGAAGCCAAAACAAATATTTCACGTGTACAGTAACATATAAATGTGCAGCGTTTTTTCACCACTTTGCAACCGATAGCAGATGGTATGATCAAATCGACCCCATTTATTGATCATCTCAGGTATTTTTACTGATCCAGGTCTACGTACTGAAAATCTGGTACTCTCAATCGGCTTGTCCAGAAGCTCCTCCCGTCGCTGTGCACGTGTTTCGTGGAGTTGTGTCACGCAATATTAGTTGCGTGACCTAGTTACCCAGATCCCTTGATGAGCCATCTTCACGCATTTCGTGGCATGGCAACATGGATAACGCGGACTTGGAAAAGCTTTCTATATCTCCTGGAAAACTAACGCCGAAATTCCACCCGAACACAACTGAATACACAGTAACTCTTGGAAGTGATGTGAAACAGATTAAAATCGATCCGCTAACAAGCGATTCAGGGGCTTCGTACTCCATTTCGGTAAGCCAACAAATCTTATTTCGTATTCCCGCCAAACGTGTTGTGATTCTGCACTCTGCAGGTATTTAGCCATTAAAAGCTTAACTTTCTTTGTTTCTGCAGGGTAGTGGCGGTGGAAAAACAGTAGCTCTAAGAGAAGGAGAAGTTACACCCGTAAAAATCGAAGTAACAGCTGAAGATGGAAGCACAATCAAGAATTATTTCATTCACGTAACTCGACTGTCTGCGAGCGACGCGTCGCTCACAGACCTCAAACTTTCTGTCCTTTGCAGCCTATCTCCAGATTTCACTTCCAGCATCACCAATTACTCTGCATTCGTTCCATTTACTTGCTCCTCTGTTGAGGTTATTCCCAGTGTAGCTGACAAAAAGACTGCATTGAAAGTTAATGGCGGTGAATCAAAAGATCCCATAACTTTAAACCATGGTGAGACGGTCGTTGAAGTGGAGGTGACTTCACCAGACGCAAGCAACAAACGAACGTATGTGTTGGTAATTTCGAGACTGAAGCTTTCAAGGCCGATAAAGTTTTCAGATGAAAAACAGCAATCGAAGTTTGAATGCCCAGTGTGTTTGGGAGTTCTTTATCGACCGAAATCAATCAAGGAGAGCCAACCCAAGCATGTCTTCTGCAAGAGTTGTATTGATGAGCTAACTCGGACCTCAAAACAGGATCCTCTAGACGGCTCCCCGCTAGCTGACGCGTGGCGTGTTGATGAATATGAGCTGGACAAGGAATTATCTTCCCAAACAGTGTTCTGTGTTTACAAGCACTGGGGGTGTGGTGAGGTATTGAAGCTCTGTGATCTTGGCCCTCATTTGAAGCAGTGTGAATTTAGGCCTGTTTTAGTGGAGAAGTCTGGGGAAATAGTACCAGTCAAAGATTTAGAGGAAAAATCAAAGGTAAGATGACGGTAAATAAAGGAGAAATACAGTTGTACTTCTCTTTTCCTCCTCTTGTCGATGTTTCATGACAGTGTGACACTCCCTCTCCCCACTCTCTCAAATGTCTCCCACCCAGGGGAGAACCCAGTTGAGAAACATGTAGCAGCATAGGTGGCAGAGCAAGGGGTGGGGGGGGGGGGCGAACGAAAATTTTCAGGCTCAGCCCTCCATGTTTTGGTGCCAAAAATATCGCAAGCACCGCATAAAATTGGTTCATGTCAAAGATATTCTGTTTCCTGAGTGAGTTCAAACATCTTTAAAACTTTCTTGGAAGTCTTCGGGAAACTTCATTTATCTTTGGAAAGTTCAGAAAATGTTCAGAAACGTTTGTATGAAATCTTTGGTCTAGAAACTGCTCAGTAAACAAAAAGTTGCTAGAACAGGAAAAAGTTGCTCCAAATATGAAAACCTGCAGAGTATTTTTGGGACAGTCTTAGCTTCCCCTCCAGCCTCGCCGCCTCTGTGTACTCCCCATAAAAATCAACAGCATAGAATATAACTTTCCAAATAGTCCCTTTGACCTAAAAATTAGAACTCTGGGTTACATGTTTTCCCAACCTAATAAGAAGTCTTTACCAAGATTATTCACCCAAAAAAGTCACCTCAAAATTTCCAGCCCAAAAGAGGTCTTTGGATAGCAAAATTTAAACCCCAAAAAGGTCTTTACACCTCCTGGTCATGCTATCATACAATGTACCTGAGTACCCCTGGGGTCTTCCAGTCTGGCCTGAATGTTCAGCTGTTGACCAATCAGAAATATATCATCATTGTTCCTTTATACCCCCTTGGGAGCATAGGGCGTTCACCAGTTTCCTATACTGGTTTCGGTTTCTGTAGCATATGACTTTTTTTACAGGGTAGGGTTGCTAGCCCTACGCCCAACCTCCAACAGGAGGGCCAGGGGATCACTCTTTGTCAGGCCTCTACCCTTCGACCTGTCCGGCATGGGTGGCCCTACCAGGAGTTTAGAACTCCCGCCGGCATAGCTCTAGGGGTCACAGAGGCACTCAAGCCACCCCACCACTACAAGGTGATGATCCCGTCGGGATGGCAGAAATATATAGCCAACCAAATAACGGAAAATTATCCTTACCCTGAATTGCTTTATGTTCCTGTCATACATACATGACTTTGTAGTTTAAGTTTATTGTGTTTTCATTATTATATTTATCTTATCCCAGTTTCTGTAGCATGATGCATTGGTATTGCTACTCACCCCAGGTGGGATGCTACTCCATTGCAGGTTACCCCAAGCAGTTTGTTAGGCTTTGCTAACAGTTCACTAGTAGCCATTTATACCCTAGGACACAGTCATTTACATGTAAATCAAGATTCAGGTCCGGTTTCAAACTAAAATGGCTCAAACCCTACCCTTTGGGGCAGCATACCTACTTAACAGCCTACATAGGTTACAGAGATTTAATAGACATCAGTGCTGGTTGGTATAACAGGGTTATTAAAATTTCATCTTGTACATGTCCTAAAGGATTCTTGCAAAGGGTGCCCAGATTGTAATCGGCCAGTCCGCACTGATGAGCTGGAGGAACACAAGTCATACATGTGCACCACTAAACATCCCAACACAGGAGTAAAACACAAGTCTGAAATCAGAGCATGGGAGAAGAAACTTCAGCAAGAGACGAGTGAAAAATCTGCTGACAAGTTAGTAAAGACAGCAGAAGAGCAAATTAAAGAATGTTTCAAGGTCCTGCCGCAGCACGGTAAAATCTCTCTTACTGGTGTATGTACTCTAGTGATAGGCTAGAATTATAGAAATCTGGTTATACATGACTACAGTCATGTATGTCAGTGAATATCTTACATGTAGCTTTTTATCAAAGTATACTCTTTGATATACATTGTATAGATGAAGAAGGGCTAATGCTCAAAACATCAGTTTTTCAGAATTGTTTTTATGGTTAAGGTGGCTTGGAAGGGTTTCTTATAGAACATGTGATTTTTCAGGAAATGCGGGTCATTTTGACGGAGAGGTTTCGCCAATGAGGTACCTTGAGATGGCTACAGAGTGGTTTGCCACGGCAATCAAGTTGTCGCCCAAAAGAGCTGATCTTCATTTTCAGCTGGGGCAGGTTTTAGAGGAACAACATTATGTACAGGATCTGTATGGTATCAAACCTCCAGTAAGTTAGTTTATTGTATCCGGCATGAGATATCATGCCCGATATCACATGACCCAGCAATAATCAGCCTGAGTGTCTGAAAGATTAAACTAGATTCCAGCTATATAGCAGAGTATTCTGCTTATCAAATACCCGGCTCAGGTTAAGAGTTAACAACACCTTTCACCTTACTATAACTAGCCCTCTGCACTCATTGCGGGCCTATGATACTAGATAAAAATAAATATTATGAGATTTTTCAGTGACATGTAGAGTAAGGGGTCAAGAATTAAAGTAGGTGGCTGTCTTTATGCAGAGCAATTAAGAAACTGGAAACATCTCCCCCTTATTGGGAGCTGCATAAATTTTTGCTGACAATTCAGAACAGAATACCTCCCAGAGCTCTGGCAGGTGTTGGGTCTTACTAAAAGCCCAGGCGGGTAAATTTGTTAACCTGATGTACATGTGAAGAAACATTACGACAGTTTAGCAGAATTACTGTTTTGAGTTGGTACATGTATTTTAAATTTGGTTATTTTTCACATGGCTCATTTTCCTTTGTTCTTCCAGGCTGATTATATTGAATAGACCCCGCTAATTAGCAACTGTCTGAAAAGCTGGGGGGCGGCTTTGATTGTAAAAGAGGAGAGCGGGGCTGATATCTAATATTCCCCTAGGGGATTATTAAAGTTGATAATCCCCTAGGGGAATATTATGATAATATTCCCCTCGTAGCAAAGCCACAAGCCTCGCATTACAAACAAAACACAACTTTACTTTAATAACGTTATGATTTATTTTACCTTGACTGTTGTTACATTTTAAATACTACTGAGCAATTGCTTAATTGAAAACACGAGAAATGCGTTCCGGTACTCATGCCTCGACGTTTGCTCTTTTTCAGAATTCCGTTGCAGTTCAATCCGTTTGGTTGCTAACACACTCCAAACATTCAAACACCAAAAGGTTACCTTTTTTAGTGTTTTTCGGGATCCTTTCACTGTTCCTGGCCAGCAGCTCTTTAATTTGTCATCTTCGACGATATCTCTAGCCTCTTCGACGTTTTCTTCCCATTTGTTTCCGCCTGGTTAAAGTTAAACAACCCTTCTGTCGCCTCCTAAGTTCTAAACTGAGCGTTTTCGCAGACCTCTTCGATATTCTTTGAGGATAGCAATTTCTCCAAGTTATTGCCTGGATTTGTCGCAAAATAAAAACTTTCCTTCGCAGACTCGCTCACCTCTGCCAACTTTGCAGTAAAGTGGTAAAAAATGTGGTTACAAAGTTGTCGGAACTATCAGGCAATTACAAAATTCCAATGCGTACTTTCGGAATCTTTAATCTATTGTTAAACTTGTTTGGCAAGCATATTGATTGTTTTGGTCGGCGTATCAAAAATGAAAAAATAACCTGTTTATTATAAAATTTAACAATGTGGAAACCCCAGTGCGCCTTTTCGGAACCTTTTTCCTGTTGTTAAGTGTGTGTCGGGAAAAACATTTCAGCACATTTCAGCGCACCTACATCAAAACAACGAAGAAAAAAATCTTTCTTATTGTTTGAGCCACTGTTGATACCTCGCCCATGTGAAAAATAAGCCGGTTATTTTTAGGCACCTCGGCGATATGTGATTTATTCACCGAGGGCTGCGCCCTCGGTGAATAAATCACATATCCCCTCGTTGCCTAAAAATAACCCTTACTTATAGTGGAGTTTCCTTTTTTACAGAAATCATCTGATGATGACGAGATGGATTTTAATATGAAATCCAAGGAGAGTTCAAAGGAAGATGACATTCAGGCCATCTGTGAGTTACGTGGTGCAGGAAGGAATGCTCCTCTAGCCTTGCAGCTCAAGGCCATTGATGAAGAATATCATTATCTGTTGGACCAAGGACAGTCGGACAGGGCTGACTATGTTCAAAAGTTGTATGCGTGGAAATCAAAACAGGCTACTCAGGTACAGTATGCTTGCACATACTCTCTCTAAGACAGACACTGTCTGGACCAGCTCCAACTGCCCATCTTGGGCTCGAGACTTACGGTAGCCAACTAGCCACAGGTAGTAGAAACTAGTTTTGAGGGGGGGAAAAGAAAAGGTGTCCGTTTATAGGGAGTTCAGTTACTAAAAAACGGCAAAGACAGGACCAGACACGTGTTAGTATTGAATTATTAGATTTTGGAAAAGTGAATTTTCAAAAATATCTAATTTAAATTTTATAAACGGAGGGCAAGGCCCGCCCAAAATAAAAAGGAAAAAAAAATTTTACACCAGATGTCTGTGTAATACAGGTGTCCGTTAAGAGGAAGGTGACTATAAACTAGTGTCTCTCTTTACATGCCCAATTCTTGCCAGCCGCTGTTTTAGAGATTCTAAAATTAGCCCCGACAAAATTTTTGTACAAATGACATAGCTTTATAGAGATCTGTGATCTGATCATATTGTTTTTGCTGTTGTAGTGTGTCTCATCTTGTGAATGCCACATCTTTTCTGTAGAACAAAACAGCCCAACTGGCAACTAATGAAGAAGAGGCTCTTGGAAAAGCTTATCTCAAGTATTTAGATGCCCTGGCAAATGGTAGTGACAACCATGTCTACAACTTGCATGTCGGTAGAATGCTTCTCCTACAAGGCAAACCAGAAGAAGCTGTGGTTTGTCTTCAAGTTGCTGTGGGATTGAAGCCAACTAATACTGATGCAAGGTCAGTACTTTGTACTGTACAATTCAATAATATTAGCAACCAGTACAAACTGTAGCTGTAAATCACAATAACTAAAAATTGTAATATGTAATTTTTTGTATAAATTTGTGTACAAATACAAGAATAGGCCTTTAGAGCTGTGACTTATAGACTGTACAGTACCTTCTGCTAAACTTGAGGGCTTAAACTTACAAATTATCTAGTCGATTCAGGAGTGTTGCTAAGGGCCGGCTGCTGGCTACGTGTACACTGTAATTTAATGGGCTGAAATAGAACTTAAGTCCGGCTGAAATTGCACTTGAAAACAAAAGCAGCTGGGCTTGTTGATGAGCCAGCTTAGTGTTTTCTTAGCTACACCCCTGGGGATTTTTACAGTGCCTTATGAAAGATTTCAAGGAAATGCAAATGCCCCAAAATTCAACCCTTTTAAATCTCCAGCAACCTTTCTCCAATGCTAAGCTTTTATACTTTTATACTTCTGTGTATGAAATCTCTCACAATTTGCAGTCATACTTGCCACAAATATTTCCCTAATGATGGCATAAATTAATTACCCTTGAAGAGCCTGCAATGACGTGATCTTTTTCATTATTTCATCATTTCATGACAAATAGCTCACAGCACCCTAAGCTAACCCTAACCTACCACTAACATAACTTTGAAACCACTAAACATTATTGTAGCCCAAATTTAACTTAGGTGTTCTAGGTTGTACAGTGTACTGTCATTTTTGGATGCCAGATTTTAGTACCAATGTTTTTCTTTGCTTCTTGACAGGTTTTACCTTGGGCTGGCTCTGTGCCAACAGAAAAATGGGCCTGGCAAAAGAAAAGAAGAAGCCGTGAAATATTTGTCTGAAGGAATAGAACATATGTTAAACCAATTGAGTGCTGAGTCAGACAACCCCAGCAAGGATCCTGAAAAATGGCCGCAACAAACAACTCTCTCCTCCAACAACTTGTTGAGACTTGACAATGTTCAGTGGCTGCAAGGATGTGCTCTCCTTGGCAACTTATGTAAACAAATGTCAACTAGACCATCAGGTGTGATGTCCACAGATGATGCCTTGCATTTGAGTGCCATGTTGGCAACACAGGTCTTGACGTGCCTTGTGGCCAGAGGTGACACATACCATCAAGTAGAGTGGGTCTTATTTGAGAGTCATTTCACACTCCTTCAAATTATGCTGGAAGGGGCAAAGGACAAAGCAGATGGAAAGAATGGCGAGGTTTCTCGTTTCTGTGAAAATTTATCTGGCTTGCTTAACTGCTCAACTATTCCACCTGGAAAGCAAATTCTTGAACTGCAAGAAAAGGTGAGAATAATGAAAGCACAGTCATGAATGCTTATTGGCTCAAAAATGTTCATCTTTATTTTACATTTGTGAATGTAGCTTCCTTGTGGGTACATAAGGCCTAGTGAAGTAAGCAACTTAATTTAAAGGGTTGATACTCAACAGGTTAAAACTGTTCTAAATGGCTTGTACATACATGTACATTACAGCATCTTCATGTGTGCAGGATTTTCATGTTCCAACAAGACTGTTATAGTAACTAGCTAACACTTGCTGTCAATTTCCATTAATCATTCTGATTTGTTAAATTTTAATGATTGTCCCTTACTAACTTTAAATCCTGGAGAATTTAATCAGACATGTTTCATTTTGCTTTCATCATTTGTCCATTATCGTTGCATAAAGAATAGGGCTATGGGCCCAATGAGATGCTAAAATGGCCTTAATGTTTGTCAAGAGCCACTCAATTTTCCTACTGTAATAAAAAAAAACAATTATTAATACTCTCTGCATTAACAGACCTGCCAGCAAGCTGTTCTACTTCAACCATGTAACAGCCGTGCTCTTTATCGCCTGGGTGATGCCCAACTAAGTTCCCATGACAACGATGACCCTACCTCCACTAATGCCAAACAGAGTCTCCAAGAAGCTGAACTGAGTTATCGAGTGAGCATTGAGCAGGAGGGTTCCCCATCAGTAGGTGGAGAGGCCCCAGCTAAGCTCAGTGAACAGAAGTGGTTTAAAGAGCACACAGCAAAGAAAGAAGCAGAAAAGAAAGCAGCTGCTGGAGGTGCTACTCAAAAGACTGCTGCTGCTGTGCCAACTGGCAAGACAGCTACCTCCCCAGCTGGCCGGGGTGGAGCCCAAGCAGGAAGAGGTTCATCTACAACAGGTAAGTCAGCTTAATTCTCAATATACCACTGATAGAAAATGTCTAGATGAAATTCAGTGAAGAATGGAAAACTGCCGCCTTGCATTGACAGTGTACAGACATGTTCATTGAAACGTTAAGGAAAAGTGCTCAAGGTGCTGAAGTGTTCTTTGATGAAGTTTGTGGTTTGAGGCAGTCGAAATACTTGTGTGGTTCTTCAGTCAAAGAGTGGAAAACTATTTTTTCGTCTTAAGTGCAACTTTTCAGTTGGAGCATTTATTATACAGGACAAGATTATAACACAAGTTGGTA
This sequence comes from Oculina patagonica, assembly GCF_052425735.1. Taxonomy (NCBI): domain Eukaryota; kingdom Metazoa; phylum Cnidaria; class Anthozoa; order Scleractinia; family Oculinidae; genus Oculina; species Oculina patagonica. Next base: position 36,135,510 of record NC_135770.1, read on the forward strand.
TTCCTATTAGGCACTGGCATCAGAAACTTAGTTTGTTTCAAATTAATTGAGCGTTCTCTACACGTGCAGTGAATAAGCATTATAATAATCCTACCAACAAGGTTCTTTGCTTGATATATCAATTCTTCTGTGCATTTTATGTAATGAACACTGATCGTTTTTTGGGATTTAGAAGTTGAAAAAAGGAAATTATATGACATGTTGTGAAGTAGTATAGCATGTATGTATTTATTTCCAGCTCGTGGTGGGGCAGCAGTGAGGGGCAGAGGCAGTACTACTCCCACTCGAGGCGGGACCACGACTGCAGCAAAGGCACCGACTGGTGGAGCCCGAGGCAAGACATCCCCTACGAAGTCTGCTGGGAGGGGTGCGGGCAGAGGAGGAAGTACTACCGGAACTAGTAGAACACCAGGTACACGTAGTTTATGTAATTTTTTTAAAACCCTTTTTCAACCGATTTAGGTTTATTTGCATTTCGGTGGTTTCTGTCCATCAAAATGAAAAGGTATTTGTTGTTGCTTTTACTAAAAGCCCAAGAGACACCTAGATCTTAAAATGGGTGAGTTACACTGTTCGGCTTTTTTTTTGGCCCCTCAGATAATGCCGATAATGAGAGAAACCTTCATCCTCGAACTCACCTGCCTTTAATTCAATTAACTTCTCTCACTCCGATATATAGGTTGATAGAAACCACGGAAAATTTACTAAAACAAAAACACCCGATCACCAATACTGGTTCAAGTATTTTCAGTTACCATCACATTTCATGTTATTTTGCGTGACAATCTTAACCAGAGTCTAGAGTAATGTATGTTTTCTTTCAAGTACATAACAAGATAACATCAAAGTATTTACTGTCTGTGTTCGAGCCTAGTGGCTCATCAGGCCAGAGCTTATCCCAGTGTCATTAGCTTGAACCGACTTGGAGTATTGTGTGGGATGCTAGTCCACCGCAGGCTCACCCATCCAGCATTAATTTGGCAGTAGCTATTTTTGCACCTGGGTAGAGAGAGAGGCACTATGAGAGTAAAGTGTTGTGCCAAAAAACACAACACAGTGACCCCGGCCAGTGCTCAAACCCGGACCGTTCGATCTGGAGTCCAGTGTACCAACCATTCAGCCGCCGTGTCTCCCCATCAAAGCATTTACACTTGTGTTTTGTTGTGCTCTTGTTACAGCATCATCGTCAAAGACAGCAGCACCAACACCTTCAGCTCACAAATCAGGGGCATGTTCTCCTACAAAGCAGCCAGCAGCAGCTAAACCATCGGCACAAGCTAAAACTGAAACAAAATCCCCAGCTGCTTCAACTCCGACCAAACCTGCAGAGCCCAGTCCTACAACTGAACAGAAGCCGAGTGGGCCACCCAACAAACCTTCCTACCACCCCCGCCTGGGATTAGCACGCGTACTGATGCGTAAAGGCGGTGACAGCGTCAACGAAGCCCACAAGCTGTACGAAGAAGTGATCTCAATGGCACCATCTGTTCACGATGCTTACATAGAACTGGCTGACTCATTGATCAAGTCGGATCCAATGAAAGCCGTCGACACGTACAGCAAGTACCCTTTCAAGGAGCCGCTAACATTCGATGATGCGTACATCCACGGGGAGATGGTGCGTTTGTTGATGAAGAATGAGAAGTATGAAGATCCCAGATTGGGCCCCAGTATGATTTCTCTGGGGAAGGTGATGGGACTCACTGTGCTGGAGAAGTACGTTGACACACTCGACAAGACATTTAAGTACAGCAAACTGCTTATGCAGGTTTATGCTGGCGTTCATGGTAAAAGTATTGATGACCCAGATTTGCAGCAATTTTTTAAGTTTAAATGTTGGGTTTAAGCGTTTAAGCTCCAACTTAACTTCTTATGCTGGAGGTCAAGGGAAAAAAAAGTTGGTGAAGTGTTTTGGCGTGTAAATACCAAACTTGTGTAGATTGACTTGAATGACAGGACATTTGAGCAAAGAAAACTTCTTGTTTATGCTGGCCTTCACGTGGTCCGGATTTGCAGAAGTTTAATTTTTGGGTTTAAGTGTGTAAGTACCTGTTGGTTTACAATGTTTTTTTTAATAGAAAATGTAGTAACGTGTGTGACAAGTTGGTATCCATGAACGATCATGTAGGTATTACGGGTCGGTAGTAAATACACCTTATTCGATGACCTTATCGAATAAGGGATTTATTATTCCACTATTTTTCCACTACGTTTGGGACCGTATTCCGTAAGTTTGTCCGACCCGCTGTTTTTATCCGACTATATCCTATTCTATAGTGTAAAAACGATGGCATCTTTTGCGCGTTGACTTTTGCTCTAATATGGTAAAATGGCGCAATAGTGGAATTACAAGTAAGTCCGAGTAAAAAGGTGTTTGTCTTCAGGCGATCGAGTCTTCTCGCGTCAAAGATTCGTCCCAAACAGTTATACATGTGCTGATGACGTAACTCTACGGGTTTCGTGTAGTGTCTCTTTACATACATACATGTGTATGCTTTATTGGCTCGTCCCCACGGGCTTTTCGGAGTTTTTGTGTTTTTTACTTGCGCACAAGAATTCAGAAATGACTAACAACTAATCAAAGACACTTCACGGGTCTCTGTAGAGCTAATCCACTTTGTATCACCGATTTGGAATTTTCCGATTGAATCGCAGGCGTGTTTTGAGGAGTTTAGCGGGCGAAGAGAGCCGTGTTCACCCATGCTGTAACAAAGCAAAAGAGGAAACCTGTTCTGTTGCATTACTTTTCAGGTCGTAATTTTTTGGTTTTATTTGTTTATTTACAGTGCTTGAATACATTTCAATAACTTTGAGTTAAGATGAAACGTGTTAAGCAGAGCATTGTCTTTTTAGAACAAAAAGTGTTATAAGTTATTACATACATTTTATGATATTAAAATAAACTTTTCTTGTTGGCTTTCCATCTTTTCTGCATTTAGTCCCTTACATTAACTGTGGATTGTGTCGGCAGTTAATCCTTACACTTTTTCATTTTGCGAAAAAAGGGAAACCATTTCATTCTATTTATCTTAGTACATAGGTACGGTGTAGGTTATTGTACGATCCAGTTAAAATTAACGAAAAATATAGTTTTTTTTGTTTTTTTTTTTTTTTTTTTTTGAAATTCATTTTATATAGCCAGGTTAAGCCGAATTCTTAACAAAGGCTTCTTTATCTGCTTATTTTAAGCATTGTCTCTAAAATACTGAAATAGTTTGCAAGTGCAAGTTTTCTTTTTACGTGTTTAGCTCGTTTCACCTTATTAAAAACAAACTGGTAAAGACGTTTTTCCCACTATATGTGTATTTACAAAATCCTTTTGAAATCAAGAGGAAAAGTTCTCGTAAGAGCATGCCTCAGCGTCTAAACAAAACGAAATGCTTGTTCAACATGCATTACTATTTTGACGATTTACTCTTTTTGCTGTGCTGTAATTTCCTTAAAATCGTTTTGATCTTTTTCTTGCTCTTCCCTTTTGCCCCTTGTTCCTCCTGGTCGTGTTCTTCTTCAGCGTTTTCGCTGTTGTGTTCATTTTCTTCTCGATTATTGGCTTCACCAGGATGACTAGCTTCACTCGTGAAGGACAGCTGGCTTCCTCGCCTCGACACAGGTTCTGTTAGCCTTGATCTCTCTTCACTGCTGACTGAGTCTGCTGTTTTGAGAAATAATAGTCACTTCGCTTAATGTGTTGTAGTGGTATTTTAAACAAAACCTTCGAAGACGCATGGATGACTTGTCAATTACCCACCCAGTGGGACCGTCACAAACGATTTTTTCAAAGAGACGTTATAACACCCACAGCCTTATACGCCAACCGGCGCGACGAGAATTGATGATGACGATGAGTGTGATGATGATAACACCCTCGAATAGGGATCATCAACAGAGCTCAGAACAAGAAAAATTTGGTGATGTAAGGCAACGTTTTGAACACAAATCGACAACACCATAAAACTAATCGGTTTTTCTTTGGTATTGACATAACATTTCAGTAACGGTAACTTACCTGATCCAGTCGATCTTTTGCCATATTCGCCTCCATCAGTATTTTGTTTTTGGAGCTCTTCGGAAAGATTCAGAGGTGATAACTCCTACGATCAAATAAATTTAGACCGGGTTTGTCTCACCTCGTCAACACTAGTATGCTTCAACAACATGCACGTCTCTAGAAGTGACCGTTAGCCAAATAAAAAACAAAATTAAATGTAAAGTGAAGGGGGGGGGGGGTACCTTTTAAGGAACAGAATGATTAAGAACTGCACTTTGGCTAACGGTCACTTCTGAGGATGTTGATGGTTAAGAAACGTTATGTCATAACTATCAATTTTCTTTTCCACCATGCGTTGTATCGCCATGTTTTTCACCTCAGTGTGCCTTTTGTTCTTTCTTAGTTTGACTTGCTCATTCTCAGGCAGCTCAGTCGAAGCAGAATTGCTCTACACGCATAATGCAGCTCCAAAATGGCCTACGCACTAAGGTGGTTATTTGACCGTTGCTCTGGTCACGGCTTTTATATCACTAGTGAATGTCTAAATTTATAGTAAGCAATATGAAAGAGTTAAGCCGTAAGTTGGAAACGTTACGTGGGGACGAGTTCCATCCACAACAACATGGGTTAATTATATCTGAGAAGTGTTTTTAACTGGTTCTAGGAAGCTGTGAGGGATTTATGCGGCATTTCCTTTGTAGGATATGGCGACTCAGTTTCGAGACTTAGTCTGGTAGAAAACTTAACGTAAATCTTGTAAATCAGGTAAGTGTATCTTTCTAAGATATCTTTGCTAATCATTTGCGAGATGGCTCTTTCAACGGTAAAAGATATTTTCACTTACCTGACTTTGCGCATGTTCAGTTGGCCTTTGATGCTGACCAAACGTTAAATCGCTCGCAGCTCTCTGTTGCAGGTACGATGCTTCTGGTTTAACCGGTCTTTCCTGTAAACTCCTCCGTGACGTGGTCCTATCCCCGGGGGACATTGATCCCCATGGTGACAACTCCAGTGAGACAGACTGGTCACTATAATTTCCTTTGAGGCTGTGACACTCATCTCTTAACCTCTCAATTTCTAGTTGCAATCGCCTATTATCGCTCTGTAAGTTCACTAGTTCTTTCATTGTTCTGTAGCTCTCTGCTTTGATGTTCGACAAATCAGATTTGAGCCTTTTGTTTTCTGATTTCGTTGATGACATATTGCGTTCAAATTTGGCCTTTTCCTTCTCGATTCGTGCCATTTCGTCTTGCAGGATCAGTGCCTGCTCTTGTAACCTGTTATTCTCATCTTTGATATTAGACACTTCTTTCTCCATCCTTTTCACGGTCAATACCCTATCGCACATTTTCGTCTTAAGGTGATTGTTTCTGCTGAGTAACTTCTGCACTTGGTTCTGAAGCTCTGAGTTGTGCTTCCTTATAATGGACAACTCGTTTTTAACTAGGACATTGCTGCACTTTGTCTCTGCGAGTTCTTTCTGCATCCTTTGGAGTACTCTTATCTCTGGACCCACTATGGAGCTATCCTCTGAGGAGATTTGATCAGACGAGATGCTTATATCGAGATCTGTGACGGAAACTAAAGAGCTGCTTGTGTGGACCTCCATACTCGAGTCGTTGTCATCCGATTCCACCTTTGCGGCATCATCAGGTATGTCATATTTTTGGTGTGAGCTGGACTTCTCCTTAAACGTCTTTCTTCGTTGCTTTTTGCCCAGTCCTTTAACCACAGACGCAGCGTCCTTCTCGGAGTTTTCGGCAACTTTTCTCTCGAAATTAGCCTGCGGTGAAAGAGTTGCAACACCTTTTGCTTCAAGACTTGCTTTTACAACTCCATCTTCATTCGTTGGAGTGGCAACCAGAGGTTCACTTTTGGCTTGCGCATCCGGAGTTGGAGCTTCCGGAAGTTCATCGGCTGTTGCTCCTACATCGTCCTGTTGGACTTGGCTTGGTTGTGTGGATTGAGTGGAATTGGTCAATGGTAGATGATTGGTTGGACCTTCACCAAGAGGCAAACGTTGTGCAATAGAGACAGTGGTCTTGGTGCAAAATTTTCTTCTCTTCGCAGATTGCGTTCCTTCTCCATCACTTTCATCTTCTGTTGTTCTCGGTGAGAATTGAGTACAGTTGTCAGTTATTTCCATGATCTTGAAACTCTTCAGCATACTGTTTTCAGCACGTAAGGCCGAAACCTCTGCAGTCATTTTTGAATTCTCATCAAGAACGCACGATAGTACCGTTTCTAACTTGGCGTATCTTTCGCTAATATCATGTAGCTGTCCCTCCATTCTGTGTCTTGAAACGTTGCCGTTTTCAGACCTGAAGCGAAGTAGTTCTCCCTCCACCGCTTCTCTTGTTTCTATCGCGTCTGACAACTCGATCTCGAGTCTTGCTTTCTCGCCTTCAAGTTTTTTCTTAGCTTCCTCTATTGAATTCTTTTCTTCAAGTAGATCTTGCAAGTTTTGCTGGAGCTCCTCGTTTTCCTCATCATTAAGAATCTGTTCTTTTAAAACGGCTTCGTTTTGTGTTTGCAGTATCGTCACTTTTGCTCTGAGTGATTCGCATTCACTTAGCAAAGAGGTGATTTCCCTTTTCATAGACAACTGTTTTTCCACCAACAAGCTAATTTCATGTTGGCCTTTCTCGTTTTCTTCCGCACGCTGTTGCAACTCAGACTTTAAACTAGAGATTGTCCACTCTAATTCACGTCTGGCACTTATACTTTGAGTATCGTTCTGTGTATTGTCGGATCGGTCTTTTCTCTGACTTTTACACGACAGCTCCTCCTGCTGTAAAGGTATCTTCTGCAATTCCACATCTTTCAGCATATCTTCAGGCTCATTATCTAAATGGTTCTCATTGGGGTTTTTTAAGCTAGTCTGGTTTGTGCCATCCAAGGTGGTTTTCTCACTATCCGATTCTGGATCAATCTTTGTCACTGATTCTTCCTGGGATTCCTTCCCTTCGCTTTCCATACCTTGCCCTTGTTGACACACAGACATTCCCACAGGCCTTTCATCTTCTTGCAGTGGTGGCTCGTTGACACCATTAAGAATAGCTTTGGCGTTTTCTTTATTGGTGGGAGACGAGCTATGTTCGTTTTCTTCATCAGGAGTGCTCTGGTCGTTTGGCGAGTCGATTTCGAAGTCTTCTATACAAAGATTTAATGTGGCTGTTCTTTCAGTGTTACTCGTGTCAATATCATCAACATGGCTCACCACAATTATTGGAATAGGAGCTCTCCTAAAGCTGTTTCTTTCAGTAACCTCAAGCTCTACATTGTTGGTGTGTGAGATGTCTGGGGCTTCTAGTGCAACATACCCGTCATCTCCATCTTGATCTGTTTTTTGAGACCCTGTTTCTGCCTCACAGGGTTGTGGAAAGGTTTTTTCACTTTCCGTTTTACTGGTTTCTCCACAAACATCCGTGTCGCTTGACACCTTTACATCTGTTTGTGTCGACTCGTCTTCGACACGTTCAGCATTTACTTGAACTGTATGATTAATAGCTGATTCGGTTTGGACACTTTGATCTTGAAGATTTTTCATTTTTAAATTCCGATTCATGGCTTGTTTCTTCTGCTTCTCCATCGATCGCAATTGAAGCTTGGCGTTTTTCAGTTCACCTGTTAAATTGTTATTCTCATCTTTCCATTTTTTAATCTCTTCATTTAGCTGGTTGTTTATTACGTGCAAGTCGTCGTTCTCCGTTTGGCAAGTACGTAACTGTGTCTGCAGGTGTTCGATTTCCTGGAGCTGGTTCTGGCAGCTCTGTAGCTCTCGTCTTATCTCGTTTTTCATTTCCGTTTGGCAAAGCAGATCCTTTTCGAGCTCAGTGATCAGTTTTTCTGCTTCTGTACTCTTCTTTCGGATATCTTCAAAGTCAGACTCGACCTGCTGTAGTTCTCGAAGTTTCTCTTTCGCTTTACGGCAGTCCGACTTGGTATTTTCCAGTTCTTTTAGCAAACTTTCCTTTTCTTGGCTGTAAGATGAAAGTAAGAGTTTCATTTCCTGTTCTTGTTTCTGGCAAGACTCCTTATTTTGTCTGAGATCACTTTCTACAGAGTTTCTTTGATTTGTTGCCGCTTCCAATTCTTCAAGTAAACTCTTTCTTTCTTGCTTCAGAAGTGAATTTTCTTGTTCTTGCCTGTTGGAATTTTCCTCTGTTTCAATTTGGGATTCCAACTCGTCGTTTTTCTGCTTCAAGTCACTCTCAACCATTTCCTTTTGGCTTTTGAGACATTCCAGTTCTTTCGTTAGTTTCTCAAGTTCGCTTCTCAACTGATCAACATCTGATTGGGTTGGGTTCAACGAACAGCCCTCACTGTCATTCGTCGACGTGTTCTCGTCCTCTGCGTCTGGTTGATCTGTACTCTTATTCACACTATCGTCATTTTGGCTTTCTTTCTTGTGATCTTCGACTGCTAGTTCCCTTTCCTCAGAATCGCTCTCGCTGTCGGATATCATGACACTTTTCTTCAAGTCTACGACCTGCATTAAAGTTGGCGTCTTCTTCTCCAGTTCATGCACCCTCTCCCGAAGAATCCCTAGGACGTTTTCTGCTTCGCTTACTTTACTCTTCAAAGTCGCATTTTCTCTCAGTGCTTTGGAAAGAGACTGCTCTAGCTGCATTTGCGCTCTGGCGAAGTGTGACGCCTTCTTCTCCAGCAACAGGTTCTCTTTTGCCATAACAGAGAAACCTGACTTGACGTCCTCTGTCAAGGGAGCCCTCTCTTTTTCACTTTCTGATTCCGTGTTTGTTCCTTGGTCGCGGCTGGTAGTCGGTGTAGTGTTTTCCAACTCGCACAGTAGTTTGTTTTCTGGTGGAGGGTCGTCAGTCGTTTGTGTTGCAATAGAAACACCTTGGCCAATTTGAACAGCAGCGTAATCATCGACGTCGACTTTCCTTAGATAATTAAGTTCATTTTCCAGTTGAACCTTTTCGTTTTCAAGTTGTTCAACTTTCTGTCGTAAATTTATCTCACTCCCATTATCTTTTTCACCCTCTGTTGTAGGAACTTCTTTACTTTCCTTTGGCCCACTTTGTTCGTGTGTTGACTTCGTCTTCGATTTGTTTTCTAAACTGGGTGCCTTCCTATGGCCATCTTTCCTCCGTTGCGCCTCATTATTTATTCTACCCTTTAAAGCTTTGTTTTCTTTCTTTAAAGAGTCATTCGCACTCTCCAGATCTGTAACCTTTCCTTGAGTTGTTGCCAGCTCACTCTCCAGGTGTTCGTGCATGGCTCGAAACTTGTCAATCTCATTTTGTAACGAGGCGGCATTTCTTTTCTCCGTTGAAATGATTTTCTCCTGTTCCTCGTTAACTTTCATAAGTTTCTCACTCATGTCTTCTACCCTCTCTTGAAGTTCCCTGTTGTGGTCTTGCACAGTTTGAAGTTCTTGCTTCAGCAAAGATTTCTCTGTTTCGAGCGATTCCTTGTTTAACTGGTGATCAGTCATGGCTTTACTTGTGTGTTGAATAATGTCAACCTCCTGGGTAAGGCGGTCATTTTCTTCGTGGAAGCAGTGAAGCTCTTTCTGTAAACTTTCCAAAGCCTTGGTCTTTATTTCTAGCTCCTGTATTAGTTTATTTGAACCCTCACATTCGTGCTCGAGTTTTTGGTTCAGTTCGCGAAGCCTTTTAAGTTCTGCCTCTAACTGTACTTGCTTTTCCTCTAACTCTTTTCTTTGCTCTTCTTGTGTGTGTGCCTTTTCTGATGCTTGTTTAATAACCTCGAGTTTCTCCTTGAGCTTGTTGCATTCGTCTTGAACCCTTGTGAGCTCTTTCTCCAACAGTCCTTTCTCTTTTTCGAGTAATTTTGTCTGTTTTTCGATCTCCAGTGTATCAAATGTGACTCTTTCGTCATCTTGGACGTTGGTTTCTTCCTCTTCTGCAGGTTGTCGCTCAAACTCCGAAACTAACTGGTCTCTATTAACCATTGTCGTATTTTTCATATTTTCCACCTGCTTTTCGAGATTTTCTTTTACACTAATTATCTCATCTAATTCCGCTTTTATTTGGTTATGATCTTCGGTAATTGTTGCAAATTCCTCTCGCAGGATAATTAGTTGCTCTTGGTCTTCTTTGTGCAACTTTTTGTATTCCTCCAACTCTTGAAGGCCGTCCAGTTTCATTGTCTCGCTAGGCTCCTTCAGTTTCTTTTTCGCTCATTCCATCGGAACTCGCCTTTGCCTTCTCAACGTCCTCTTTATGAATCTGTTTTCTGGCTTCATCTATTTCCTTCGAAAGCTGGTCTTTTTCTTTTTCTAATTTAGCAATTTTCTTAAGCGTTTCCTTTCTTTCTTCCCGCATGGTCTCGAGCTCGTGATGTAAAACGTTATTTTCTTTGAGTGCATCCTCCAGTCGTTTTTCTAATATCTCTTTACAAACACTTGCCTCATGAAGGTGGAAACTTTCTTGCCTTTTCTGATTTTTGAGTGTATTAATCTCATCTTTGATAGTCTCACATGAACATCTCATCTCCATCAGTCGTATCTCTAAGTTGGCAGCTCGCTCAATGTTGTCATTAAGTTGAGTATTTAACAAATTCCTTTCGGATTCGCTCTGATGAAGGTCGCTTTTGAGTCTCTCGCAGTCGTTGTTGGCACTTCTTAATTCAAATTCAAGCTTTAGTTTTTCGCTTATAACTTTCAGTAGATCTTCTTCAAGTTTGTGCATCTTGGTTTCATTGTCGCCACTTTTTCCAAGTTCAGGATCTTTCGCAGTTTGCTGCAGCATTGGTGGATGACCTCTGGTCAATTCTATTATTTCAGCTCTTGACTTTTCATTCTCGTCCTTCAAACGAGTTATTTGGTCTTCCAAAGACCTTTGCGCTGACTTCGAGTCTTTCTTCTCGCTTTCCAATTCGCTTATTGTTTCTTCCAGCGCCATGTGTACTCGTTTAGCATCTTCCAGTGACTTCAGCAATTCGTTTTTGGTCTGTTGGGTTTGTGATAGGTCTTCTTCGGTAATTTTGAATTTCGAATTGACAGCTTCCAATTCTTTTATTCGCTTCTCCAAGGTCCTTTGTAGGTGTGCGAAATCTTGCTGTTTGCTTGAAATTTCCCTGTTGGTTTTGTCATCGATAAACAGGTCTTCTTTCTTCAAAGCTTGATTTTCAGTCATCGCTGTGTCTGCTCCTTTTTCCTTCTCAGTGACTGCTTCTTGGTATTGTTGTCGTAGGATTTCGTATTCTCTGGTCAATTCAGCGTGCTTTTCTACGAGTAACTTGTACTCGTCATTTGCATTTTCTGAGCAATCTCCAATTTCTTGAACGGTGTCGTCTTTGTCTGAAGGCGTTTTGCAATCCTCCTCGGTAGGCACAGTCTTCGTATTGTCACCGGCAAATATCTTGGCCTTAGCTTGTAGTTTGTCTATAAGATCATGAGCACTTTCCAGGTCTTGTCTGTACATCGCAAGGACGTGTTCGCTCTCCGCTAACTGCTGTTGGAGATAATTATTCTCAAGTTTAAGAAGCTGGTTTTCGTGTTCCACCTGTTTGCTTTCATCTGCAGGGGATTCCGCAATGGAAGAAGACGTGTCAGCAATTTCGTCTTCGCTAGTGTGGGTTATGGTGTAAAACTTTTTACTAGGTGTTCCAGTGAACGATTTCCCTCTCGGGTTCAACTCGTGCTTTCGCGGATATCCAGCACTAGCCACCTCGTCACGGGCGTTCTGTGTAGCAAGGGAAAGTTCTGTTTCAACTTCCATTAACCGAGAGCTAACCCTAGCCAATTCTTGCTTAAGTTTGTCTTCCTCGGTTTTCGCTTTGGAGTATTCGTTTTCTAACGCTTCTTGATATTCTGCCATACCCGCTAGCTCTTTTTGTAAATTTGAGTTGAGTCGTTTCTGCTCAGACACTTCGGATTCCAGCTCATGGAATCGTTCCTCGCTGTCCTTTAGCTCTTTCTCTTTTCTTACCTTTTCCTCATCCATTGAAAACCTTTGCTCTAGCAGCTGGCTCTTTTCTTTTTTGATGGTTCCTAGCTCAAGTAGTGCTGTTTCCCTTTCCATTCTTACCAGCTGATTTTCTTGGTCAAGTCGTTGACATTCATGAGACAATGATTCCTGTTTGCCTTTCCAAGTGCTCAACTCAGATTCCATCTTCGATATCTCCATTTCCAGCATTTTGTTGTTCTTTTCGAGTCTGGTGCTCATATAAGCGATTGCTTCAATATCTTTCTCGAGACGCGTTGATTTTTCCCGATATTTTTGAAGCTCCTCTGCCATATTCGAGTTGTTATTGCGTAAATCAGTAACTTCACCCGTTAGTCTGACCTTTTGTTTCGTCAGTTCTGCTATCTCTTGTTTGAATCGACTGCACGCATCCTCGCTTGTTTGAAGAGCAGCTTTCATCTTAGAGGACTTTTCCTCCACAAGTTTCTGTGACTTTTCCAGACGAGCTTTCTCTTGTGTGGCTTTCCCCAGTTTTACCTTCATCTCTGCGTTCTCTTCAATAAGAGCAATAAATTCCATCTCATTTGAAGTAAGCTGTTTTGGTGGAGGAGTTCGCAGGTCAATTTTAGGAACCTTTCCTTTTGCCGGTGACCTTAATGGAGATTTTGCTCTTGTCTTTGTTGGTGATGGCGGTGGGTTATCTCTTCGCGGACTTTCAGTAGTTTTGCCAGCAGCATTAGTAGTATTGCAATCTCTTAACACTCTTTCTATTTCCGATCTTAAAGCCTTTATCTTTCCTTCGAGTATTTCGTTTTGAGTTTTGACGTTAAAGTATTGTTGTCGCACTTGTTCGCAGGTTTCCTTCTCTTCGACATTTTGATTTTCCAGGCTGGTTATGGTTTCCTGGGCCTCTGCTAACTGCCCCTTTTTGTGATCAAGCTCTTCTTCCAAATCTTCGTTGGCTTCTCGAGCTTCAACTAACTCTTGTTCAGCTTTGTGTAGCTTCCTCTTGAGTTCTTGTATTTGTTTTACTAGCGCCTCTTTCGACTTGCCTCCAAGGTCTTCAGGTGCATCGTTCCCCATGCTAACAGCAGTTTGCTTTTTTCCACCCTTGTTTGGCGATGACGCTTGAAAGGACTTTTCTTTCGCTGGGCTTGTGCAAGGTGAACGAAGACTTCGGGCAAGTTTTGTTATAATGATCTCTTCATCACTGTCGTCAATGTTCGCGTCTGAAAGTGTCGGTTCTTGATCATCAGAAAGTTCGTCCTCACTCGCTACTTCTTCATCAGGGTTCGGCATAAGCGTGTAAATTTTTGAGATATTTTCCATACACGTTTTTAAGAACGCCTCTCTGGTTTCATTTCCATCGGACATTTGCGAACTGTTTTCGCTGTCATTACTTTCGTGCGAAGCTTCCATAACGTCAGAGAGCTCAGGATATCCTCTATGTGGCTCTTTAGGCGACTCAAAAGAGGGCTTTGACCCATCCAAATCGGTACTTTCCTGTAAGTTGTCTTGGCTTTTAGATTTTTTGACGTCACTTTCTAAGTTGGATTTTTCGAGCTTTAGATGGAACAACTCAGATCTGAGTTTTGTCACGTGGTGTTTCATTCCGTACAATTCTTCTTCAACCTTCGTTTTCTCTTCCATGGTCGAGAACAGCTCTGTTTCAAGGGTTGTCGTGTCTTCATGCACATCAGAGATTTCTCTTTCCAGTTCTGTTTTGGTGTGTTTGAGATGCTTTAGCTTCTCTCGTCTTGGGGATAAGGAACCTTGTGGCGAGCTCAATCCATTATCTTGGCTGTTGGAGACAATTTTCTTGCTTCCACTGGCAGTGGGCGATTTGCCGTTTCCCTTCACGTTTGACTTCTCATCCTGCGATTTATTTGGAGAAGAAATGCTTTGTGGAAGATTTTCCTGCGTGGTGCTTTTCTCTGGAATACTCTTACTCGGAGGCTTTCTTCTGTCTTCAAATGTTCCACACACTTGTCTTAGATCCAAGAGCTCTATCACCAACAGACAAGCCAGTAGAGCTTTATCAATGATGACAAAGCGAAGACAGTTCTCCAGAATTGTATTCAAGTCTTCGGAGTTAGCCCACAAATCTGCTTCACTTAAACCTATAAAATAATTTTTAACAGCTATGTGATGAGGTCGTGTTGTTTTTTCGACAGCCCTCAAAATTATGCTTTAATATTCCAGAACCAAACATTAAAACTTCTCATAAGCTGATGAAGTAGAACATATTATATTTTTGTGGTCCTATGTCTTACTTACCGGGCATATTGTTTCTTCGGAACATGATTAGCTTGGTCAGCTTTTTTCCCAACTCGTTCCACTGTGGACTTTGTCCTGATGGTTGTAAAGAATCCATGTCAGAAAAGTTCATTTTTGTCAGAAATATATTGGCCGATTAACTAGCTATAGAATACACGACGTTTGGGGTTAGTTCGGCATTGGCCAGAAAAGCTCAGTAGAAGTAGCAAAGTTGTTAGCGGCAACTAATCAGACTAATAACAGAAGATTGTACGGATAAGGCTGGCAGCTTGTCAGGTAGCTAACTAATAAACGTTGTCGTAGGGATTAATTGTGGTGTATCCTCAAACCCGCGAATCTTGTTCGTTTTCAACTCCTTGACGTAGACTGGTTTATTAACTAGCAATTAGACTACGAGCCCGAGTTTTCTATGAGCGAAAAGTAAACGAGGTGTAGCTGCTTTCCTTTATACTGTCCCCAGTTACACTTCTCACACTCGTATTCTATGAGCAATAGACAACTCGGTTGCGTCTCGTCGATTATTGTATTATATTCTCCTAAAGAAACCTCGGTTCGTAGTCCGTTTGTTAATTATAAACTACCCAGGAAATAGGTACGTGCTTTTAAAAGAGTCTTCAAATGTTAGTCTTCACCAACCTTCGCCCTTGGTTATTTGTTCGTCAAACAGTGTCGATAGCAAACTAAGCACTTGTTGCTCCACTTTCTCCTTGGAGCTGGTCAACTGTGCTAACAGCGCCTTGGTCTTAATCATAGCTTCGTCGTGGTCACGTGCTCGAGACTTCACGTCACTGGTGGGAGTAGAGCATGCGCGGCTGCTGGGCTGAGTACCAGGCGACACTGACGTTCTGTCCTTACTCTCTCTACCCATGAGTTTACCCAGCATTCTGCGCACTCCTCCTGCTAGTCCAGAGGCATTCTCATCCGTACCTGCATTGTACATGGGTAGGCTAAGGCACGGTTCTTGGGGGACACCCCTGGGGGAAATTTTGATGGAGCAGTCTTTGGAAAACAATTCCACTGAGCCTGCCCTGGAGAAATTAAATTGCAGGTATTCTTTGGCCTCGGATGCTGCAAGCTTTCTTCCGTTGGCATCCAGCTCAGTGTCAAGATGTAAGTCTAATAGCTGTAAGAAGCACCCGGCGTTGTTTAGAAGCGTTTCCTGAGTGTCCGCTAATGCGAGGTGACTTTTGACCTTGGCTGGTAAAGTGCTATCTGAAAGAACGCCCTTTGCTACGTTCGGGTTTTGCAGATTTGCTAGCAGCTCCATAGACATGAGTTCAGCCAGTAAAACAGCCTCGACATCAGGAGCGCTGGTTCCTATTGGCTGAGACACCTGTTTCTTGAGGCACACCAGCTCTGTTTGAAGGTTGTTCTTCTCCTCCTTTTCTCGCTGGACGCTTTTAGAAAGGTTAGCAATCACTGTCACTAATTTCTCGTGCTACGGAAAAACAAAGAATAAAACTCATAACGCATCAAAACGATAAAGTGCGTTGCAAATGTACCTAAATAAAAAAAATTTTCGACCCATCATTACTTTTTTATCAAAAGAAGGGAGAGGAGCCCTTCCCTAGATCCACCACTGTACTTGTAAGTTCATTCAAGGGCGGTTATTTGAACCAGAACGAAACGAGAAGGCTAGTCAAAGAAAGTTAATGAGTGGTAAGAGTCTGGACGAGAGTGGAGAGTTTCTGTACTCTGATCGACTCTGATCATCAACGCGTGGTCAAACGAGCCAGTAGTTCAGCATCTCTCATAAACTTGTAATTCTACTGGTTCTTTAAGGACTTAAAGGGGGCTAGGTGCATTGTTCCTTTTGTTTGTTCTATTGTTCTCTCGATGGGTAGCAAGCTATAACATTCATTTGAGGCCTTGCAGTGGGGGAATAAGTGCTGTTTTGCAAATCTTTTTTGGTGAGTTTGTTTTTTCCTCTTGTTTTGGTTTTTTTTTTTTGGGTGTTTTCCCCAGAGCTGCTACCCGACCCAAACGAGCGGACCATACGCAAGACTTGACATTATTTGTTTAGCAAACGTGAAAAAACTCTCGTCGCCAATATTAAAGCAGGGTTTGCAAGTAAGAGGCATGAAACCCAAGAGCAAGAGTTTGATCATACATCCTATTTAGTTCTCGTTTGATCCCGCTTTATTCGCTGCTGTTTTGTGATAGTAAATAATGAATGGAAAACTTACATCTTTCCCTGCAAAGTTCTCACTCTCCTGATAACAGCTAATCGCGGACTTCAGACGTTGTATTTCTCTGAGGTATTCCAGTTTCTCGAACTTGTATTTCATATCTGCAAACACATTTCACATACCGTTTAATTTTACTTTAAAAGTGTGAGGTATTAATAACTGAAGCTTTTTCAGAGGCTAGTGGCTCATCGACGCCAGTACTCAAATGCAGCTGCGGTTTTTGTAGCATAAAGCGACTAGGAGTATTGCTGCACGGAGCGTTTGATTAGCTCACCCCAAGGTCCCCCAACAATTCGCCGATATGACATGCATTTATTTTTCTGAATAGAGATCACAGAGAAACTGAAAGGTAATTATCTTTTGCTTAAATAAAAACACACTACAATGACCTCACCAAAGGCTACATCCCAGACCTCTCGTTCTGGAGGCCAACGTTATAACTATGAAAGGTGTGTCATTCTATAATGGGCACGTATAATCATAAAGGCTTTGCGCCAACTGCAAGTTCTGTAAGGGGAAAGCCCTAATTACGAAACATACATGTTCCCATGCAGAATAGTAGAGTTCTATGGGCAAACATTTTCAATTATTATCATTGAAGCTTAAATTAATGTTGTCGTTGTATATGCTGCTAAATGATGGCTTCTCTTACCTTGGTCCTCAAGTTTCTTTGCTAACCTTTCAGCCAATACTTTATAGTCCACCTGTTGAACATATTACGTAATAAGAATAAGCAAAAGAAAACGTTGCTTTGAAAATTGCGACCTCCTGAGCACTTTAAAGAAGGCTTTTGCACGACTTTGCGATACCTCCTGGAAAACTCCATTGTAGTCTCCAACAAAATATTGGGTTCGCTTGAGGTCAGTGTTCCTTTCGCTACTTGTTATCACACAGCCGACTCTGGCCAAAAGGAAAAGTTACAGGCAAACAGCAATGCTTTTCGTAACGTTCTCTTAATATTTTTCAGTCAAGCTGAACGCTTACATGGGATGTTGATATGTGTTCCTCACTCTGTTAAGACTGCGCTATCCAATAACCTCTTCTATCTATTACTAGAAGTACCTCTCTAACTTCTCTAAGTACCCCCCAACAAATAAATTCAATAGGAAACTCAAAGTGCGTGAATTTCAGACATCCCCTCTGGCCCGGCGCCAACTCCCGAGAGTGGGACGAAGGTGTCTGAAATTCAGGCTAGACTCAAAGTAGTGATTTTTATGTCCGTATTTACCTCAACATTAAGTCGTGCAACGTTCGTTATTCTCATGGCTCGTAGACCGAAGTTCAAACTGCATTTTGTCTCGTTGACCTCGCCAAGGGAAGGCGCTATGCAAATCTGCGGAAATAATGTTTCAATAAACGAAATTAATTTTCGGTCAAACCAAGAGAGGATGTAAAACAGGAAAACAGAAGCTCTCGCCTTCTTTTAACAGAAAACGTCGTGTGACCAAGGCGATAGCTCCTCTTTCAAATATTTTTTTTTTTTTTAAATAAACGCTTTCACAATATATCTGATATGTTCATCCTAACAGTTTAAAAGATATGAGATAAGGATATAAATTCCAGTACCATAAATTTTATAGTCTAAACTCATTATCTAAAGGAAGAGGCCTATTTCTCAGGCCCTGTTTACATTTATGCTTTTTTTTTCAAGTAACGCATACTTTTTAATGCGTGTTTTCTTTGTGTCCACACTATTTCGGCGCTTTCGATCACCGAAAACAGAGAAATTCAAAAACACTTTCCAGGGTGGGTACTTTCTAAAAGGAAAATGTGGTGTGCACAGTAAAAACACTGACTTCACAGCAATCACTGGCTCAAGTACTCGGCACCTGCTTAATCCAGACGTTGGGCATTCAGTTCGTATCATTTCCAGCAGATGAGGACTCGAGCTTGTCTGCATAATTACATTGGGCCAAATTTGGGTTCAAAAATTTAAATCTCGCGATAAAATGAATGATGAACTGCATGGGAACAACGTGTTTGCCTAGCTATCATTTTATATTTCCTTGTTTTAGTAAGCTGTGCGTTTCAATTTTCGCTGTGTAAATCTTAACTCAAAAAAGGTCCAACTCTGTAAAAAGTCTAAAAACGCAAAATCTTGAAACCATACGCGAGTACGAATTCTAGATGCTCTTGTCACCATTAATGTTGATCGACAATTTTATTTTGAGGAAAGCACTGTTTCTCTACACCGAAAAGATGATTACGAATTACGAAAAAAAGGAAATTCTTACGATGAAATTAGTTTTGCCATTGTCGCCAAGGCAGTCTTGTAGGAGCCTGGTGAGAGTAGAGTTCCTGTATGGCACGTGACGCTTGTGTCCGCGTGCAAGGGCGTGGATCACATTCCTGAAGAGTAACGGTGAAAATGGGTTACCAAAGTAATTTGTATTTATTCGTACTATGTGATCTAAGTTAGTTAACAGTTTTAATTTTTATTGTATTAGTTTTATTTAGTTTTTAACATTTTTATTTATTGTAATTTTTAACATTCTATTTTTATTTTTAACGGTTGGTGTGATATCTTAAGATTTTTTTACCGACCTAACAAAATGTAGATGTAAATGTGTTCATAGAAGGATTAGTGGTTATTTCAGTGTGAGGGAGTTAATGCAGCCACGACGGCGACGCCAAGGACAACGTCGATTAAAGAGTGAATTTTTTTTACATAGGAATCTTGCGATCAATAGAGATCAATTCAGTCCTTCTTTCGGTGTCAGAACTATCTTCAGCTGAATCTGTTAAGACAGCGTTCAATTCCAAATAGAAACTTGAAAACTTCGCTGCTGTGGTTCACGTTCTCACCATATTAAGGGTAGAATTTGATCATTTTACTTTGTTGTTTTGCAGAGGACAGCAAAG
Source organism: Oculina patagonica (assembly GCF_052425735.1). NCBI lineage: Eukaryota > Metazoa > Cnidaria > Anthozoa > Scleractinia > Oculinidae > Oculina > Oculina patagonica. The sequence goes on from NC_135770.1 coordinate 36,154,724, forward strand.
AAATGTACAGGCGACCCTCTAAAACGGCGGGACTGGCTCCAACTGTCCGTCTAGAGAGGTGCCCATCTACTAAGGAGTTTAGTACAGAAAATACTCACAAAAGGCAGGGACAAGACCAACGACAAAAATTTATAACGCACTTCCAGATCTAATGTATTTCTTAATAAATCTTTTGCTCAGCGCCGTTGCCGTTTTAGCTTGCTTTAACCCCCTAATAAATGAACATGAGGAAAATCCCACGAATAATTTTACAGAAAAGGCTTTGTAGCGGAAAGATGAACTACCAGCAGCGCCTCGTTAATTAATGTACGTATTTGCCAAAAGCAAGCATGCGCCTGTAGTCAATAAATAATTCGTTAACTTCTTTACCTACCCAAGCTCGAGTAACGACGTGTTTAAATACTTTGCCTCTGTTAGACGCACTCCTTCAGCTTTGGTTTTAGTCAACCGCTCACTTCCAGCTAAATCACACCTGCAAACAAACCAGTGAAATGAGAACTTGCTTGAACAAATAGTCCCCAGAGTGTACCAATGTTTAAAATCTGTCGAGGAAAGGAGATGATGACATAAGTAAAAACCCGCGAGTAAGAACCTATTTTTACAACCGCCCCCTCCCCTCTTATTCCCGATTATTTTTAGGGGATTGCAATGGTGGCTGTATCTCCAAAGACTGATCCAATGTTAAGTGTATTAAAATTGACAAGGAAAGCGAGATTAAAAATGACAAACAGAGAAATTGGATTTTCATGTTAACCCATCAGTTTGACCGTAATCTGAACGAGATTGCTTGGAAATTGGTTTGCGAATGCCCTTAGGAAACTTCAGGAAAGATCCAAGCTCGGTAACTAAAATAAGTTTTTTTCCACGTGTGTTTTCAAGTTGCAACCTGACATCTGAACAAACTGGATTCAGTCTCGATTTCTTACAATCAGTTTTCACTAGAAATTCACTACTTACAAGTTGATTTTGCCTTTCACAATGAGATCACCCTCAAAGTTGTTCCCGTTGTTTAGCTGCAATAGAAATAAAAATGCCAGGTAAACGAAAATTGCAATATTCAGCAGTGAAAAGCTCGTAGAAATCGTGGTGCTTGTTCTTAGCTTCACTTTAAATTCCCGCTTATTTTCTCATTCTCTTACAGGCCGAAACCTCCCTCTAAAATTTCAGTTATTAATAAACTCCTTCACTGCTTCTACGATGGTAAGCTAAGACCTTTATGAGCAGGGGAACATTTTTTGAGGTACTTTTTCACTTAGTTTTACTGTCTTGTTAGAAGAACAAAACAATGCATTAAACAGTTTCTTTTATCTAGCTGACGAGATTTGAAATTGAGACACCCTTCCTTTCTTAAAACAAGCCGTATTTTCGTGTGTGGTATCTACCGCTAAGAAATCTGTGTCAATACTCCTCTGTTATCGTTCATTTTCCGGTGGCGGGTGGGGGGGGGGGGGGGGGAGGAGGTGGGGAGAGGGAAAGGGGGCAAAGGATGGATGCACAGTTAACTGGTGTTAGAGGTCTAGATCCGATCGTCTTCTTTAAGACAAAAATCTACACAGGGTTTGAACTACCCACTGTTGCTCTTTTTACCACAAACTCACCTCTTTTTCCATCAACTCTTTTAAACATTCACGTTCACGCTAACGTTGTAAAAGGAAATTAAAATAAACAATTAGTGCTTTCGACAAACGAGTGTCCAGCCATACTGTTACTTCATGATAATCTGGTGCCCAGATCGCCCTCTGCGCAGGGCGTTCGACGGAAATCTAGATATGTCCAGGATTGAACTATAAGATGCACGTTCCTGACAGACATCAAAAGTGTCCTCATTAATAAATGTTCACCAAGTACTTCATGTTTGACTGTGTTATTTGACATTTTTATAGTTACTTCATATTAGACAGAACTTGGTTTGTTTTATTAAAAAATACTTAAGTTCAATCCTGGACATAAGTGAACACAACGACCCAGGCAGAGCTCGAATCCGGAGTCCCGGACCGCTCGATCCGGAGTCTATTATACTACAAATCATTAGATCAGCTGCCTCATTTTCACTGCCTGCCCGTTAGGCTTTGGTTCAAAAGTCAAGGAGGAGTTAAGATTCAATCACACACCTTATGATGGCTTTTCCTCTCTTGTTTCAGTTCTTTTATGAGGTTGTTAATTGTTTCGTCCACCGCCATGATTGATTCTTGAACAGCCTCGTGAGTCACGGTCGTCGCACCCTGGCTCGGTGGTTTTTCTGAAATAAAATAGCGTTTGTAACAGTCGTGTTGTTTCTGACCGATGTTCAATGGAAACAGCATACATTTTTTTCCTTACCATTGGCAATATGTGCTTTTAGTCTTCTTTCAATAATCAGCTGCATAATGGAATGAGATCTGTCGAGAAAAGGAAAATTGAAACAAATAGCGTTTATGTTAGTTTGCTGAATGGCTGAGGAAATGTGGCTCCACTCTGGTTAAATGACAAGATTCACACAGCTAACGAGATAATATGTTAAGTCTGTGTTCGAGTCTAGTGACCCATCAGGCCAGAGCTTAACCCGGTTTCAATAGCATGAAGCAACTAGGAGCAATTCTACTCCCCCTGGATGCGATGCTAGTCTATCGCAGGGTTTTTCCTTAGCATTAAATTCGCTGGTACCCATGCCACACCTGGGTGAGGAGAAGTACTGGGAGAGTGAAGTGTCTTCCCCAAGAACACAACACAATGATCCCAGCTTGCCAGGGCTCGAACCTGGATTGCTTGATCCGGAGGCCAGCACGCTATTAGGCCACCGAGCTTCCCACTACAGTCAACTCTCGTTAAAGCGGACACGCTCGGGGCGTCGTTTAGTGTCCGTACTAACGAGAGTCCGTAATAGGGGGAGTTTTTTAATTTTTCGGGGGGGTTTTTTTTTTGTATGGGGGCCGGGGGGGGGGGGGGCGGGAGGGGAGGGGGGTAAAACGAGATATTGAACAATCATTATTTTGACGCCACCCTACGTGCTCAACTCTCTTCCACCCCAAATTAAGACAGCTGCCTGATGATGCCATAGCTGTACAGAGTGTAGCTGATTGGTTGTAAGTTGTGCGCGAAATATTCAAACCGAGCAGCAGTCAATCAGAGGCGGATCTATGTAGAGCTACGTCATCAGATTGGAATTTTTTGGGTCCAATCTCAGACGTCCCTAGCCCTCGCGCAGAGGAAGGAGTACGCTTAAAAAGAGAGATCAGCTTGCTACGGAAAAAATAGGGCTGCAAAATTTTGTACCTGCTGGAATGTCTGACCATTTTGGTTTCCGCGATAACGAGATGTTGCTTTCCAATTTCCAAGAGCGCGAACACATCTCCGGCGCTTTTCACCTCGTGCTGGGTCAAGTTTGCAACGTATACTCCTGAAATTTGATGAAATAACAGCAGCAGTATTGGCTCCTCTTATGCATAAACTTTGTACGGGATATGATACTCTTTGGTATTAAATAGGAAATAGTGTACAACACATTAAAGAGACTGAGTTCACTGGCGCTTGAAGAATTGCTTCGCAAGTGACTTAAACTTGTTGAAGTCACATAGTGATCTTATTTTAGAAGGTAGTAGGTTAAAAGCATGCGCACCATTGATCCTAAAACTGCCCTGGTATTTGGTAGTTTTAGCTTAGGGCGGTCGCAACAGGTCTCGTTGTATGGTTTATTATAATAAAGACGCATACCTTTCTTCGGATGTTCTCTGACTGGTAAGTCCACAATGAAACGCGGATTCAGAAGATCGTAGACCTTTTCTTGGTAGACTTGCAAAAACGAGCACGTGACCTGAGCAAAAAAAAAATCATGACGGCGATAAGCTAGATATCTTTTAACGCCTGCAGATGATCTGATTTCACACAGACATCTCACACAGAAGCGAATTGGAGTATTAGCTCCCCATTATATTTCAGGGTCGGCCAGGGGGTAAGCGGTATACCAGATACCTGAAAAGCATGTACCCGGATACCCAAATCCCCCAAAACGCAAAACACCAAAATTTGGAAACACAGTCAACCCAAAAAGGCCCTGAGGAAAGATACCCAGTTTAAATGCCCCGATACCGTATACCTAAAACCCCTGACCGACCCTGATATTTAATTGTCTATTAATATTCAGGAGCAAGAATTCTGGACATTTCCCTCAGTTTACGAGGCTTATATACAAATAAGAGATACCCCAGAGCGGAAGGAGAGAGGAAAACACCGACAATTTCATACTGACCTTATAGGTGTGAATTTCATCGTTGTCAATTTTCTCAAAACAGTGTTGGACAACTCGTGAAGTAACACCATCGTCTGACAGCAGTGTGAATGTTTTACCTGAAAGTTTAAAGAGATGGGAAGATGGAAAAATGTTGCACAACAATTTATATGATGTCTTCGGAAAAGGTGTGACTGCCTGACTATTCATTGCCATGCATGCACTTTTCTTAGAAACATTTCTCCAGGAAATAGACTCAGATTCAAACAAGAAACCTCTGTTTTCGTTTTCAATGCTGAATGTGGGGCATGAAAGACAGCGGGTTACGTACTCTTATAAAAGATTGGAAAGATTGTTTCTTTGAGTTTTTAGAATTTTAAATCCAGCTAACACGAAATGAGTGGCCTTTTCCCGTCGAATTGGTTTAGTTTGTTTTTAAAAGAAGCATTAAAGGCTGTGGAATCGAGAGTACCGTTCAGTGTTGTTTAGCCTGCAAACAGATGCGAAACTGCCTTTAGCCGATCACTACGTCATGTTACACTCATTACCTGTGCCAGTTTGCCCGTATGTCAGAAGAGTCCCTTTGTAGCCATTGAGCGCGGCATAGACGAGAGGCTTTCCAACTTTGAGGTACACCTAAACAAAGTAAAGAAAGTGTAAATTTAATTGTTTCAATCGATTTGTTTGCCTTGTAGAGAAACGCTTCGACTTCGTGTTGACTAGTTGTGAAATATTTTCAGGTTTACCTAAGCACACTATCCGTTTAGATAACTTAGATAGATTATTGTAACGTGTAGTTTACTTTGGTAAACCCGAAAAAAAGGGATAAGAGCTAATAAACAGCCAGAACAACAAGTTGCATTACTTTCGTTTAGAAGCAGACGTTTTAACCGCACGATGAGAAAAATGAGTCTCGTGTGCGTAAAAAAAACCGTTTTATTGTCACGCAACTAATAATCATTCAACACTTGTCACGCTTGCTTTGTCACGCTAGCAAACTTTCTTATCATCGTGAACACACATAGCTATGAAAACAGGAAGCAGTCGTTCCAGTCTCCCTCACCTCTTGATTACTTGCTTCTGGGCTAAACACGCCATCGAAAAAATAGTTTGTCCGGCTTCTTGGATCCAAAACACGTATCTAATGATAAAACAAATCAAACAATGCGTGGAATACCTCTATCTAGCCTACCTCTTATGATTGCCATAACAAGTTTTATTTAGACAACTAATCGCACGCAACATGCCCACGACACGAATCTTTTCGTCTTAAAATTTCGTCCCTAGAACTCTTGTGGCTTCGTCTGGAAAGATCTAGCGATCTGGAAACGAGATTAGTTTCTTCTAAATCAAACCCACAACCGGCTTACGCGACAGTCTTTGGAAAAGTTTGGCGAGAATAAATTTTTAAAGCCAAGTCGAGTAGAAACTAATTCGACATTCGTAAGCAGCAATCATACTTTATGGGAAGTCATGCTTAAGTGCCAATACGAATCATGCACTCGAGGTAAAGGCGAGTTATTTGGCAAAATACCAAACTCCACAGTAAACAACCCTAAACCTCACCTGGGGAGACATCGATAGGAAAGCACGTGACAGACATGAGTGGAAAAACTTTGTTGCTGCCCTCAGCGTCGAATCCGCCAATGGCGTACAGGGCAGTAAGTAAGTAAACTCCACAGTAGTCACATGACGCATGACCTATATCATCACCTTTGGATACAACTTACCAGCGAGTGTTCTTGATGAATCTCAATGGCATTTGTTTCTCGTTTCTCCTTTTCTCTCTCCGTGAATGGACGCACTCGAACGTAAACTTGAATTTTTCCTGCTTCTGATTTAAAAAAAGAAAGCAAACCTGAAGTTTAAAGGCAAAGTCGTTTTTTTTTTTCATTTCACGTTTAGGCCCATTTAACCCACTGCGGTAGGTGATGGATGACAAGAAAAGCACGTGGTTGATGAAGGTCAATAAACCCCTGGATGTTTACGATTTTAGTTCATCAGAACAGTTCAGAGGTTATCAGGTAAGCATGCAGGGCCCAAATAAATGCACTAGCTTTCCACAAATCTCCTTGTATCGACTGCCGCTGGGAACACAGAGCTTTTCTTTGTGCCATGCTCGTGACAACGGAATTGACATATTTCTCGTGAATAAATTATTAAACGCGGTAAAGGCCAATGTTAGATTGACCTCTAGTGTAAATACGAAAAAATTAAAAACTAATTGACTGCACAGATCTCAAGTTCAAAAATTGAAATTGGTTTACGACGTGGGATAAAAAACGAATTGAGTTACTTGTGTGGTTTTGTTTTAAAGCTCTTACGAAACATGTGCCTTATCCCCACCCCTTTATCAATGCTGGTTTCGTGCCGAAACAGTATTAAAGAGGGAGGAGGAGGGGGGGGGGGGGCAGTTGTAACATATTACAGTCAACTCTCTCTTAACGGACACCTCTATAAGACGAACACCTCTCTATCAAAGACGGACACCTGGTGTTGGTCCCGTCCCTGCAGTTTTTCAGTCATTATATTGTAACTAAACGCTCTATAAGACAGACACCTCTACAAGACGGACAGTTGGAGCCGGTCCCGAAAATGTCCGTTTTAGAGAGAGTTGACTGCATTCTGTGATTTTGAAAGAAAAGACCTTTTATATAAACTGCTAACGATTAATAGTGAAATGCTTATCATCAATTGTCAGTGTTTATCAGAAGTGCCTAAAAACAGTTTTGTACAGGACTGCAGCATGATCCTCATACAAACCTTTTCCCTTGCTCATATCCGCTGTTTATCCTTTGTTCCTTCAACTCCAAATCACGTATCATTGCTCACGTCCAGGGGCCTGGGTTTCGTATTTGTTGAAGATGGCTGTTAAGCGGATTCGCCATTTCTCTAATCTTACATGATGACAAGTTGTCTTTTAAGGTACCTGTTATAAAGTGCAAGGCTGGAAATTAAAGCTTGTAAACAGTGCTTAGCGGTGAATGTTCTCAACAGCATACATTACTTGCAAAAATTTCGGATGTGATAATTTCGGACGTTTTATTTCGGACACTTTTTATCTCATTTTGGACAAGTTTCTGAAAAAAATTTCGGTCACTTTGCTGAAACATAGCTTAAGTAAATTTATGCCTACAAAGCACGAATTAGATTGCAACAACATCTGTGACTGTATCCTCAAGGTTTTACAGATACTTCATCGCGAAAATAATACAAATATCAAACCGTTAGGTATCTCGGGCTTTGTCTCAACTGTAGATCGCTCTATAAAGGAAACTAACATCTTTGAAGCTCGAAGTGGCCACTATTTCTGTCATCTCAAATCCCTTCCTTGTATCATCGGGTTTGTTTGCCCGCCGGCTGTGAACCTAAACCGTTAAACTGTAACATAGTTAATGTCTCGCTCCATTAACTATGACTGTACTGTATAAAATTTCGGACGCTTAAAAATTTCGGACGGTTTTATTTATGAACACTTTTTTGTCCGAAATTAAAAATTTTTGCAAGTAATGTAGTCGCTCCGACTACATTAATGTAATTTACGTAATGTAGTTATTCCGGAATAGTTTTGAAAATAGTAGTTACGAATGATTTGGACAAACTGGAATTTATCCTAAGCTCTGGTACTTTCTCTCCGTAGCGAATACCAAAAGGCAGGAACTTAACTCTCTCTTTCAATCTCTGTCACACACAACAGTAGATAGAATTTTGTCGTTCTAATTTCTGGAATAATCATTATAACAGGAGCAAAGTTAGGTACTTCTTAAACCATTCTATTTGTATGTCTACCTTATGAAATGACATTTACGCAACATCAATTTTTCGGGTTTAATTCGTAAAGTTTTTTTTTAATTACGAAAATTTAAAAAGTAAAAGAAAGGTCAAGAAAGAAAAGAAGGTTGTTTGTTTGTTAAGAAATGTTATACCAAGAAAATGGCTATAAATATTCTCCAAAATTAAATAACGCGAAAATTTCGCCCTTTTCACCGCACTAAAGAATTCCATAAGAGGTAAAATGTCCGAAATAATTTCTGCAATCCTTTAATCAAAAACAAAAAAACAGCTTATTGGCAGGTGGCATTGACCTGATGTGCCATCAAACTCTCATTACAAACATTAGAAAAACGTATTAGAATCAGAAGGGAGAATTAACATTTCGATGCAGTTGGCTGCATTAACAAATACCCATTTGCTTATTCACACTTGTGTGTTTCACGCCAATGTTCCTAGGAATTCAAAAATGTGTACCAACTCTGCCATTGTTGTGTAATTGTCAGTGTAAAAGCGATTCGTTGATTGTATTTTTCACCGCTACGCTTATCCGAGTACCCGTTTTTACCACCAAACACGTTTTCTTGTCTTGATCAATTTGTTTACCTTACGTTTGAAAGGTGCTATATTTGTCATTAACGGAATTCTTTATAAGGGGAAAAGAAAACTGGATTTATCTTGCGTAAGTGCATGGCAAACATTTAGTTTCCCATACGTAGAAAACTACAAAGATCGCAAGAGTATTCGTTCTTTAAAAAGTTATTTAAAGCCTTTGTTTGGTAGCGAGCATTAAATTTTAAACAGCAAATACTTGCGACAGAGCCTTTGTGATTGCGAACGTCAAAAATACATGTCTTCTCTTGATTTGTTCTATGGAGCAAAATTCCCTACATTCGCAATTTTGGGTCCAGTGTTCGATATAAACTTTTCGTCTATACTTAAACGTCCCGCTTGCTTTCACTCAAACTACCATTGTATTTTGCTTTCAAGGGGCTTTTAAGAACGTTTTACCCGACTGATCAGTAAAACAGTGAAAGGTTTCTTTGAAAGGTTTTTCTGAACCAATGACCCAAAGAACATTTACAACTCTACTCACCGCTTTCTTAACGAGAATCCTTTCCACCGTTTCTTCAAGTGTATCTGTTAATTCACTGGATTAAAAGATTAAACCTTTCTCGCCGTCAAATGATCAAAACATTGCCTCCACGCGAGAAACCACACTCAACTCTAGCTGAGACCAGCCAAACGCGCAGGGAAACAAATAATAAATAATTAAATGGAGTTAAATAAAAAGTCAGTGAATATCCGGCATGTGGCGTATGTGTTCTATGGCTCACTTATTTTGAATTATTATTTTGACTTCACTCTAAGTGTCGGGTCACACTCGGTTAGCAGCAAGCGATACGATGAGTAATTCCCAATTTCTCGATCTCGGCGCTTTCAATTAATGTTTTAAAATGGGCTTGATGCTATTTTTGATTGTTTCACGGTGAATAACCAACTTTCTGGTGATCGTATTGAAAGGTCTCTTGCGATTTTGGACTTTCTCTGAGCTGCGGTCGTATCTGTTATGGCAGTTATGTTAAAAACAAACCACCGTCTGTAACTGCGAAGGCCAAACGCGGGTGGATAACTTGGAAATTCTGTGCTGGTTTTGTAGCTATTTTAATAACAAAGTTTATAACTGATAATCAGTGTTCTGCAGGTTTACCCGCAAAACGGGTAACAACAAAATTGACAACGAGATAAAGATACAATATGCGCTGTTATTGCCGACCTATAGTTGAGCCCCGCTATTCAAACGCTTGCTGTGGTCGGGCCCTGCACAGTATTTTTTTTAACTGATAGGGCCGTCCCCTTTTCTTCTCCGTTAACTGTCAAATGCGTTTCCTAATTTTGGGTCGGTAGGATAAAAAAAAGAACTTAAAAAAAAAATTAGGAGCAATCTGGAACTAAGAGCCTGGAAACAACGAAACGTGGTCACAAAATCAATATGGCGGCAATGGAGAAAGAATGTGGTGGTTAAACTCAGCCGAGAAAAGCGAAAACAGATGCATTTTGCGAGCATCCACGACTTTCCAGCAACCGCTGGAATAGCAAGTCTTTGATATTTTGAATATCACAACCTTTTTTTTGGAAAACCCCAAAATTTGGGTCGGTCGGACGAGGGGGGGGGACGGCCTAGGGCATATAGGGGGGCTTTTCCTGTCTTTTGTTGTTGGAGTTCGGTTATATTTTTTTTTCACGGTTATCTTTGTCGCTGGTAGGGTACACGTTTATGGCTGTTCAATCTTGCGGCCAAAATATCATCTGATTTTAGCCAACTCGGACTATTACCTCGTCGTCTAAGTATCAGGCGATATTCCGCGCGATTTCCCAGGAATAATATTCCCCACTTCTATATGCATCAGGTGACGTATTTAGCTCAATCATGGGCGAAAAATTTACATGAAATGGACAATAAAATTCAATATAATTATATAATCATAATGCTTTATTGTCTTCTGTTAGTACAAGGTTAAATTTCTTACATCGTTTTTCGCATTAACAAAATGCGAAGAACATTTGCATGTCAGAATGCTAAAACTTTACATAGCCCTTCGCTTTTCTCCCCCCCCCCCCCCCCCCCCCCTTAAGATTCATTTGATTCCAGCTTCTGCCATTCAATTATATCCTACCATTTCACATTTCGTGCATAACATATATGTATTAAAAAAATGTAGCATTAAAATGTATTAAAAATGTATAAAAATGTAGCATTAAAATGTATTAAACTTACAAAGAATGCATTGGACTATGCGAGCTCGTCGCTAAACATCAGGTCGATAAGGCACTACCATCTCAAACATCTTCATTATGTCTACGCTTACAGGTTAGTATACGTAAATGCACATTTGCTTTTGATTTTTTTGATGCTTGTAATTTTATATTTTAACTTTTTTAACTTGACTTTTTAACCTTGTAATTAGTTTTACTTGAGGACCTCCCTGAAAAACACGTTAGGTGACGGGAGCCTCCTCTTGAAATATTATTTTATTATAATTTATTATCATTTTTTTATTTTGCCATCTTGTATTTAATGTTCAAGGCTTATTCATGAAGTAAACGTTACAATGAATGCAACATTAATTTGCTTCACATCTTGATAAAAAAATTAATGTGCGCAAATTAACAAACGGATCACTGACATGCTCTGCTTTATAAGCAGGTATCTTTTAAACCTAAAGTTGTTCCGGCCATTGTAATACGTACGCAAAATGTTCATCCTTACTTCAGAACCAAAGATGATTTAAAACACTAAATGAGCAGTTTAAAATGTAAACAGTCTAAAATTTAACAAACTAACAACCTTTTCTGCTCAACAACAGCATTAATAGAAAAATGTTCATCTCTATGGAACTCTTTAATCAAGGCTATTGATTTAATTCAATGTGGATATAAAACTGCAATTGTTTAATGTTCGCCAGCCTGAAAGACCACAACACAAATTAAAATTTTAACTTCGGGCTAATAAATTTTGACAGCAATTGTAGTGGCTGCAGACACTCTCGTTTCTCTTTCTCTTTTTTTTGCCTTCAGGACATTCTCGTACTTAACACCTGCCGGTAGATTCTTCTTCATCCATTTTGTTCCTTTCTCAGCAATCATTTCCCATTCATCCTTCTGATCCAAGAACTTGCCCATCAACAGCACCAGAGCCAGGGCAGTGGCCCATAACAGCTTCCCTTCACCTGTGTCACTTGCAATCTCTTTTGGGCATCCTTTGATCAAAGCATCTCTGCTTGTACCGCACAGGGACACCAGTTGGTCTGTGAGTTCCCATGAACCTGAGGCTTTCTGTAGAGATATCACTGACATGGCTGCTGCAGATTCTTTCTTTTTCTGAGACACGCGGTCTGGAACAGAAGGAGGGCATGAGGACTTGGCCAAATCTCCTTTAAATCCTTTTGCCCTATCCGGCAGTTCTTCTTCCTTTGCCCGAGGAACAGCACTTTCGACAACTGAAGCTTTAGCTGCTGAACTACCAAACAGCGAAGAGAAAAATGCTTTAGGCGTTGCTTTCTTGGGTGAAGATGTTGTTTTCTTTTGTGGACTGGTAAAGCCAAAACCACCCTTTTCCTTTCTTCTAGTTGGAAGTGCACAGGCTCCTTTCAAGACTGGTGAATCATAATACATTTCTTCGTCTTCAACAGAGCCAAAATCTGCATTCATGGCTAGGTCTTCGTCAACAGCATCATATAAGCTAAAGCCCATATCATCATCAGAACTGCTGTCGGTTTCATATAGAGCGTCTTGGGCTCCATAACAAAACATTGGATTTTTCAATGGACCCGACACTGGCTGGTGACTATCCTTGTCAATCGCAACAAACGACGTGAACTTCGAAACCACATTGGCTGCTTTACTGACGCTTATAACGGAATCTTTCATCGACTCTTGTTCACCGTTATTCCAATGTCTGCTTGTATCATGATACTCGTCTTGTTTTTCTTGAATGAGGCACTTGGCGTAAAGACAGTGCAGAGTTCCATGAAGAGCCTGATCATGATCCTTTGCGAGCGTGGCGGCGAAATTTATCACGTGATCAATCGCTGCGCCTTTCTGACCAAGTGAGCCTCGCAATCTAGCCTGGGCCTTAACTTCTTTGCCAGCCACGGTAGCTTCACCTGCAGTGTTACCATGGGATGGCTTGAGAAGACCAAATACCACTAGTCTGTCTCCGCTGAAGAGTTGAGGGAGGGATGAGGGGATCTGTTGCACAGTCCAGCCTTTTTCTAGTTCCCAGCTTACGGAGACATCTGAGATGACCGGTTGCAGAGCACGCTTCAGTGTCTTGATAACCTGTTAGAATAAAGTGGAAAATATATAAATTCGTGGTTTGGCATTAAGAAAGGTTAAAGTTCTCTTCGTTCGCCGTTTTTTTCCGCACCCCAGAATGGGAAGGGCGATGACCAAATGGTCAGTGCGCTGGACTCCGGATCGAGCTGTTCGGGTTCGCGTCCTGACCGGAGTCATTGTGTTGTGTTCTTGGGCAAGACACTTTACTCTCACAGTGTCTCTGTTCAGCAATGTACATGTGTATAATTGGGTTGGCTGGCAAATTTAATGCTGGGGGTAACCCTGCGATGTATCCCATCCGAGGGGGGAGTAGGAATACTCCTTGTCGCTTCATGATACTGAAATCAGGATAAGCTCCGGCTAAATGGGCCACTTGGCTCGATCGCAGACTTTGACCCTACATCAACGAAGGCTCTGGACTTGATTTTAACAACTCATTATAAAGTTGCCATTTGTTTTTAGCTTGTCCGCGCGCACATTTGAAAAAGTTTGACAAACTGAAAATAACGCCTGTTGCCGAAAATACCAAATGTAAGACGATTATCCTTTTAGCTCCTAATCAACATACATGTTCTCCATTTTGGTCTCCATCCATTTCGTGCAGAACATGTTGGGAGAAATTTCAACATCTTGTTTATTTCTCTTTGACGACTACTTTCTTAATTCTTCTTCTCTGGAAGAGCATTCAACTGATGCGTGAAAGGTCATACTTTGACTCCTGTTGCGACAAAACCCGATTTTTTTTCTGAGTAGCTTATACGCCGCATTAAGTTACATCTTTCCCATCTCTTTTAAGTGTAGCATACACCGTCATTTCACGCCAAAGCAGCGTTTGTTTGCTGGAACGCGATCATTACTATTCTGTCAAGGGAACTGAACTGTCAAAAATATTTTATCAAGGAAATTATACCCAAGATCGTTGGGCTTGTTGAGCCAACTATTTAGAAAATGTTACTGGTAGAAAGTTATCCCTTCTAGGTTCTTAGAAGGTTACCCTCCATACCGAGCCACCCCGGGTGAGGATACTTTCTATACAATTCTTTAAAACGGCAACATGAGAAATCACACAGTCGGCTCAAAAGGTAGGGTGACCCTTGGTGGAGCCAAATTATTTATATTTTTGTCCGGGCACTGTCCTTTTCTTTAAAGTAATCGCGAGGCAAAGTCGGAGCTTATAGGACCATAGAGACATAGAGAGCGCGCATAAAACTAAGAGGGCCAATTTTTGGTTCTGTCACGAGGAACAATTTTCCCTACGAAAAACGCTTGCTTACCCCTCCTCCTACCAGGGACAATCTTCTTCATATAAACAGGTTTTTAACAAGTAAGATCCTTTTGCTTCATCTGTTTACTGGCAGAGCATGCTGGAAATACAAGTTTACCGGTGACTTATGGTTGTGGTTGTTTTCATATCCGTTTTAGACTTGTGATATATTTTTTAATAGCTCAATAAAATCACAGTTTCAGATTTTTTCAGCCTTAAATACAATTAGCTTTCCTTCAAATTTTAACTCTATAATTCCAACGTCTATTTTAATCTGGATAAGATCAACCGCAAACAAAAACATATTTACCTTCTTCTTTAATCAATAGTTTTGAATTATTAATACATGTAATTCTAATAACCGTGAGATAAGCACCAAAGTTAATAAAGCCACCGCTTTTATTTCCTAACCTTTAAATTACTGCGGGAATAACTGCAAGACATCTAAACTGATCATGATCTCCAAACAATTCTTTACGTTCTTTGCGATACAATGTGTTCCAAAACATCACGATAACCGAGAGTTTGTTTTCACATTTCAGTTACATTACAATAATCTACATGATAACGTTGCCTAAAAAGGATGCAGCTTTTAAAGCCTTTTACAGTCCAGGATTAATTTGAACTCCAACTGTAGTAGCTGCAGTCTCCATCACACTCTCGTACTTAACACCTGCCGGTAGATTCTTCTTCATCCATTTCGTTCCTTTCTCAGCAATCATTTCCCATTCATCCTTCTGATCCAAGAACTTGCCCATCAACAGCACCAGAGCCAGGGCAGTGGCCCATAACAGCTTCCCTTCACCTGTGTCAACTGCAATCTCCTTTGGGCATCCTTTGATCAAAGCATCTCTACTTGTACCGCACAGGGATTCCAGTTGGTCTGTGAGGTTCCATGAACCTGAGGCATTCTGTAGCATTATAAGTGCAATGACTGGTTGAGGGTCTTTCTCTTTCAGAGACATGCTACTTGTAGAAGGGAGGGACCGAGGGCTGGCATAATCAGGAACAAAATCTTCGCATTCATCCCACTTTGACTTGCGTTTACGTTTGGCCTTCTTCTTAATAGGTGCAGTTGTTGGGCTTCTGCTTCTGACTCTGCGTCTGTCTCTGTCTCTTTCTCTGCCTCTGCCTCCGCCTCTGCTTCCGCGTTTGCGTCCGTCTCTGTCACCGCTTCTACTTCTGCTTCTGCGTTTGCGACTGTCCCTGTCTCTTTCTCTCTCTCTGCCTTCGCTTCTACTTCTGCTTCTTCGTCTGCGTCTGCACCTGTCTTTGTCTCGGCCTCCGCTTCCGCTTCTGCGGCTGCTGTATCTGCCTCCGCTTCTGCTCCTGCTTCTGCTTCTACTTCTGCTTCTGCTTCTGCCTCTGCCTCTCCATCCGCTTCTGCTTCTGCTTCTGCTTCTGCTTCTGTCACTGTCACTGTCGACCATAAGTACATCGGGATTAAGTAACGGTCCTGATACAGGCTGGTTACTGTCTTGATCAACAGCCACAAAAGACGTGAACTTTGACACTACATTAACTGATTTGCTGATGCTGATAATGGAGGTTTTGGCTTCTTCAAACTCCTGTCCACTTTCACGTCTTTCGCTGTGGTCATCTTGCTTTTCTTTTATGAAACTCTTGGCTGCTAGCTGATGAAGAACGGCATTTCCTTTGTTTTCAGCATCAATGCACGGAGTTGAAAACGTCATCAAATGCTCTATTTTCTCGCCTTTTTCAAGCATTCCTTTCAGTCTCACTTCATTGTCAGCACCTTCATTTGCATTTTCCGAGCCCTTGAGGACACCATACACCACAAGCCTGTCTCCACTGAAGAGTGGAGGGAGAGATGAGGGGATCTGGTGTACAGTCCAGCCACTTGCTAGGTCCCAGGCTGTGCTCACGTCTAAGATGACCGGTTGAAGTGCACGCTTTAAAGTCTTGATAACCTGTAGGTAAAAAGTTAAAAACTATTGCCATTATTTATGTGCTTTTGTTTCGATTTTTTTGTCTGACGTAAAACAATGCACTTTCAGTTTTCGAGGTCTTTAAAAGAACTCAAGAACTCGGAACTCAAGAATCACTAGCAAAGCGCGACCCTCAAAAGTCAAGGGTCGTGTACCTGTTATATCGATAATTTTATTTTGAAGTGGGGGGGGGGGGGGGGGGACTGATGAATATAACGCCCGTATTGCTTTCCTTTATTTAATGAAGAAAAGAACACCGCCCTCCCTTTTTGTCGAGTTTAAGAAGGCCCACATTCACTTTATTAGCCCCTCCAGCTTTTCCTAATAAAGTTTTACATTTGTGTTTCATGGATGAAATCCTAATTCGAGACCATTTAAATTCACTCAAAACGATAATTGCAATTTGCTTTGATGCAGTCTGGTCAAACATCCCCAGCATAGTGTTGCAAAACGCATTTAGCGTATGGAAATGCGCCATATAAATACCGTTATTATTATAATTATTAATATTATAATAATTATTATCATTGTTATTGTTATTATTATTATTGTTATAGTTATTGTTATCATTATTATTATTATTATTATTATTATTATTTGGGACTCTCCCATGAGTGAATGGAATAAAACCGAGGGTGTTGCTATCTGCTCAAAAGTGTAGTACACTAAGGCCACAATGTAAACTATTATTGGAAGCTACATCGCTAGAGAGAAAACCCTACTTTCTTCAAGTAGATCACAAAATAAAATGCAAATAAGGAACAAATTAGAATAAGCAAGACTCCATACAAGACATTTTCCCAAAAAAGTGATGTCCCTATTAATATCTTACTTCCAAGGAGTCGCTCAGTCACTTCGAAGATATTTCATTTCCATGCATGGCACTACACATTTTTTAAAAAAGTACACAACAATTATTTGGAACTTTAAGCGCGTAAAATACTGCGGATTTAAGGTAACCCACTCACAATAAACTTTTTTGACATTTTATTTATGCAACAACGTACCTAATTTGTCGGTAATAACCTTTCTTAACCTTTTTTAGCAGTCGCTATCATTGTTTATTTTCAGTGTATTATTACATCTTTGATATTTTCTAGCTTAGCTAACTAACTTATTTTGTAAACCGGATATTAAAATGACTTAAATAAATTTCTCATCCATTTAATTGTTATCCATTTCATTTTATGCACACATTTATGTTTTCTAATTGCTCATATAATTTTAACCATCTTCGCAATGAGTAAGCAGTTTAAGCAATTGCTTTTCTTATCCGTGAAAACCAATTGAATTATGGAGCCTGGAGGTCAGTTCTGCTTGTTTAACTACTCCACATGTGGGATATTATAATCCACTATTGACCGACTCATAATATATCAAGGCCTCATAGTTCAATTGGTAGAGCAAGGCACGCGTATCGCCGTGGAGGACACGGGTTCGATTCCCGTTCTAGACTCAATTTTTTTTCATTACTCACATCGCTAATTCATTTCATTAATTCAGCCGATTGCTTTAATTACTTACATCGCTGATTCATTTCATGCTTATGCCGCAGGTCGTATATTCATTACAATTTTTACTAATAAACAGCATTAGACAAATTTATTCTTGGAGTTATATATGATCTCTATAAGTCCGACACCTTACATGAAAACAATCTTAGATTATTCTGTCATGACATTTATCAGAACTGTCACTATAAAGACAATTCAGTCATTAACTTAGCCGATTGCTTGCATAGCTCCAAGCCTCTTACTCTCCAAGACTTATTTGAACTCCAACTGCAGTCGCTGCAGCCTTTAGGACGTTCTCGTACTTGACACCTGACGGTAGATTCTTCTTCATCCATTTGGTTCCTTTCTCAGCAATCATTTCCCATTCATCTTTTTGATCCAAGAACTTGCCAATCAACAGCACCAGAGCCAGGGCAGTGGCCCATAACATCTTCCCTTCACCTGTGTCAACTGCAATCTCTTTTGGGCATCCTTTGATCAAAGCATCTCTACTTGTACCGCACAGGGGCACTAGTTGGTCTGTGAGGTCCCATGAACCTGAGGCTTTCTGTAAAGATATCACTGACATGGCTGCTGGAGATTCTTTCTTTTTGTGAGACATGCTGCCGGGAGCAGGAGGGGGGCATGAAGACTTGTCCAAATCTCCATGAAATTCTTCTTCCTTACGAGAACTTTCAAAAGCCATGTCCAGTGAAGCGTCTTCCAAACAAGCGGCTGCCGGAGGAGGAGGGCATGGGGGAGAAGCACATTTTACTGCTGCTGCCGGTGGCGAGGGAGGAGGTGCTGAACTTCCAAATAGCGAGGAGAAGAATCCTTTAGACTTTGCTTTCTTGCTTGGTGGCTTTCTTGAGAGGTACATTTTCGTACTGCTAAAACCAAAACCAAAACCACCCTTTTTCTTCAGCCGGCCTGCAGAATGTGCATATGTGTCCATACCGCCACCAGCTAGGCAATATGACATACTCATCAAAGGTACAGAGTGTTTAATCAGTGGTCCTGATACAGGCTGGTGACTGTCTTGATCAACAGCCACAAAAGACGTGAACTTTGACACTACATTAGCTGATTTGCTGATGCTGATAATGGAGGTTTTGGCTTCTTCAAACTCCTGCCCACTGTCACGTCTTTCGCTGTGGTCATCTTGCTTTTCTTGGATGAAACTCTTGGCTGCTAGCTGATGAAGAAGGGCATTTCCCTTGTTTTCAACATCCATGCACGCAGTTGAAAACTTAATCAAATGCTCTATTTTCTCGCCTTTTTCAAGCACTGCTTGCAGCCTCACTTCATTGTCGCCACTTTCATTTGCATTTTCTGAAGCCTTGAGGACACCATACATCACTAGCCTGTCTCCACTGAAGAGTGGAGGAACTGATGAGGGGATCTGCTGCACAGTCCAACCACTCGCGAGGTTCCAGGCCATGCTCATGTCTGATATGAAGGGTTGAAGAGCACTCTTTAAAGTCTTGATAACCTGTTAGTTAAACGTCAAAAAACTGGCTCAGTCTATATACGTTTGTTAGTCTTCTAAAAATTGGAAAGTGTTTTGACGTGATTGCCATATAAATCTCGTTTCTACGTTTCAATACTCTGATGAAGCTCATAGCCAAGTCGTTTCACTTCCAAGATGGGGTAGAGAGAACCTGTCCTGCAGGCGAGGGTTCTTGAGGGAGCAAACTGATGCAGCTAGGATCTTTATCAGATTATTAAAAACATAGAAACGGATGTTTTTTTTCCTTTTATCAGATTGGTTCAGGATAAACTAATAAGAAGCGAAGAAGAAGCTCAGGCGTAGGAACCAGTTGCCGCATAGCGCTAAAGTCATGTCTGTTCTTTCATCTCTGATAAAGAATAGCTTTTCTATCAAAACGAACCTTCAATAATTTTAGCTGTTTTATTGTTACTTTTACCAAGACTGGCATCGTCAGCATGTTAAGATTTGGTACGTTAATTAACTATGTAAATTTGCACACTGTAAAGTGACACAAATATTACGTTTGTAACATTTTGATTAAAAAAAGAAACAATTGCCGCCTGTTTGTTACTTATGATATGTTTATAAAACTATTCGTCCAACTATTCGTCCATTTTCATTTTGTTTGAAATTTCCAATCGTTCTACGACCGGTTATAGTTGTTGAAACATATTTCACATTCCATTTACATATTGCATTGTATTGCCCAAATATTCCTTAAAATTTATTTTGTTAGTCTTAGCTCCGATTTTGATATTGAATGACATTTTTTCTCATGTCACCGACACAAAAACTTCCAACATAGTTAATAGAGTGAAATGGTTAGAAAGCCCGGCAAAGTTCTCTGTTGTATGTTTTTGTTCGCTATTTTGGAGGTTAAACCGTGCAGAAAACCTAAAGAAATACAACTGATAGGTAGTGACGTGTGCTCATGCAACTAACCAATAGAAACATTGCGATAATGTAATTTATGCATTGTGCATGAGGGCAACAAAAAAGATGTGCAGAGTCGTGAACCTTCCAACCTAAATCTTGGCCTCTTTCATTGCTCCTTTTATGCTTCCCAACCATTTCCTTCTATTAAATTTCATTCCAGTTGACACTAACAAGTTCTGTATTCAGGACGAAATTTCACAGGAATTGAATCCATATCAAGAAGAATGGAAAAGTGCGATTTAAGTACAAATAGGATTGACTGACATTCATTTATTTAACTAACTCAACCACGTCACATTGACTGAAGTTCCGATACAAGTTTCTCTTGTTATAGGTACCTTTTTTTTAACATGCTTTACACACAGTCCTTTTTATACAGTTGCTAGTGAATGGCCATGTATTCCTTTTACCACGCAGCAATAACTACTGCATTAATGGTTGTGCACTCTGTGCAAGATAAATAATTGTTTAAATTGATAACAATGAGAAATTAATTCTAAGGGGATATTCCCTTTTCTTTTACATGAATCTATTCTTTGAGTAGTCATACGGTGTATGAGAACCTGATGATTCCAACACAAATTAATTACTGTAACTGTTTAAGGTACACATTACTTCAAGAACATGAGCCATCGCTATTTATTGGTATGATCATCGTTATTTGTAGTAAACTATTCAGTCACTTAAAGTTTCAGTTCTTGATAGTTTCTTATCCTCTTACTGTCCAGGATTGATCTGAACTCCAACTGCAATCGCTGCAGCCTCCATCACACTCTCGTACTTAACACCTGCCGGTAGATTCTTCTTTATCCATTTCGTTCCTTTCTCAGCAATCATTTCCCATTCATCCTTCTGATCCAAGAACTTGCCCATCAACAGCACCAGAGCCAGGGCAGTGGCCCATAACAGCTTCCCTTCACCTGTGTCAACTGCAATCCCTTTTGGGCATCTTTTGGTCAAAGCATCTCTGCTTGTACCGCACAGGGACACCAGTTGGTCTGTGAGGTCCCATGAACCTGAGGCTTTCTGTAAAGATATCAATGACATGGCTGCTGGAGATTCTTTCTTTTTCTGAGACATGCGGTCTGGCGCAGGAGGGGTATATGACGAGCTGGCCAAATCTTCATGGGATTTGTTTGCCCTTGGAGCAGAACTTTCCATAGCACTGTCAAGTGACAAAGCAGCATTTACCCAGCGTGGAGCACATTTTTCAGCCTCGCTTTCACTAATGCAAGCTTTTACTGGCGGCGGGGGTGGTGCTGAACTTCCAAATAGCGAGGAGAAGAATCCTTTAGACTTTGCTTTCTTGGATGAAGATTTTGCGAACGGTTTTGGACTGCTAAAACCAAACCCTCCCTTTTTCTTCATCCGGGGTGCACGAGCCATATCGAAACTGGCACACTTTAGGTTCAATTGCATGCCAATAGCTGCGTGTTCAAACGAAGGTACAACGTGCTTGCTCAAAGGTCCTGACACAGGCTGATTACTGTCTTGATCAACAGCCACAAAAGACGTGAACTTTGACACTACATTAGCTGATTTGCTGATGCTGATAATGGAGGTTTTGGCTTCTTCAAACTCCTGCCCACTGTCGTGTCTTTCACTGTGGTCATCTTGCTTTTCTTGGATGAAACTCTTGGCTGCTAGCTGATGAAGAAGGGCATTTGCTTTGTTTTCAACATCCATGCGTGGCGTTGAAAACTTAATCAAATGCTCTATTTTCTCGCCTTTTTCAAGCACTGCTTGCTACTTCACTTCATTGTCACCACTTTCAGTTGCATTTTCTGAAGCCTTGAGGACACCATACATCACAAGCCTGTCTCCACTGAAGAGTGGAGGAACTAATGAAGGGATCTGCTGCACAGTCCAGCAACTTGTTAGGTTCCAGGCTATGCTCACGTCTGATATGAAGGGTTGAAGAGCACTCTTTAGAGTCTTGATAACCTATTAGTTAAACGTCAAAAACTGGCTCAGTCTATATACGTTTGTTGGCCTTGCAAAAATCGGAAAGTGTTTTGATGTAATTGGCATGAAATTTTCATTACTATGTTATTATACTCTAATAAAAAAAGATAACTAAGTCCTTTCACTCCCGAGACGTGGTGGAAAGAGCCCCTGATGTAGGCGAGGTTTTTATCAGCCAGTTGAGGGAGGAAACTAATCCAGCTAAGATCATCACCAGATGATGAAAATATAGAAACAATTGTTTTATTCCTTTTTTTATGAGATTGATACACAATGAAAATGCAAAGAAGTCAGATTAAGACATTTTCTTTCATGCGCGTTCGAAAAATCAGTTACCCGCCAGAATCTCAGCTATTTTATTATTATTATTATTATTATTATTATTATTATTATTATTATTATTATCGTCAGCATGCTAATATTTTGGTAAATATTAATTGACTATTGACTATGTAGTACCAATATTACAAGTTTGTCAAATTCTGATTAAAAAACATTTGCCATATGTTTGTTACTAATGATATGTTTAACAACTACTGGCCCAAGTGTTCCATTGTCATATTGTAAGAAATTGACCAATCTTTCTACATCGTTGAAAACTGTTTCACATTTCATATACATATTGCATTGTACTTAAACTTTTTTCTGCTACTAAACTCCGATGTTTATATTGAATGATTTCAATGGTCAGTTAGTAAAGTACTGCCCGATATTTTTATTAGCCATACAAACGCCTTAAAATAATAATATTAAGCCCTATTAACACGGCAGAAAAAGTTTGGCACGCGGTATGGCTCGGATAAAATTGGTACCCGTACCAAAAAGAATAGCACTTATATACCCTGTTTACAGGTACTTTTTTCTACCGTGCTAAACTGCGTTAAATAATGTTTTGGGGCGGGTAAAAGGCTCAAAACCTTGGCCAGCATACGCGATTCTGCCTTAGTGCGCATGCTGCTATTTCATTTAAACTCACATACGAGACGCGCATCTTTTCGCCTTGTTCCCAGAAGACTAGAAAGGGGTAAAGGTATATGATTATTGTTCAAATGGCAGCAGTGATGGCTTGTACCTTCCCTATTAACGACAACGATTATTTATTTGTATTATTGTTTTATTCTCCTCGCATATTTGTATCAACTCCTTACATCATGTTCTTCCACGGCAGAATTTCAGTTTTCGACTCTGGACACTAACGATCACGAACTCAGCGACCAAAGAAGACTGCTGAAAGTCACGCTAGTTCTTCCATGAATGTTCATGAGATTTTCTTGGCAACTGTTTTCCTTTAAATACGTGTCTAAAACTTCGCCATGTCGATCGAGTGGAATTTTTTGCAAATTAATTGAACGAAGTTTCATAAGAAAAGAGTTGGTTGAGTACGGCTAATCGTTTACACTACACATTTTATTCGAGCCGGGTTAGATTTTCGGGAACGCGTACCAATTTTCTCTGTGCTCGGACTACCTCGCGACTAGGTCCGAGCACGGGTAAGATTTTGGTTTGGCACGGGTGAGGCAAAGTCGTTTACACAACAAAATCTATCAGCAATCGTGCCGAACCATTATTTTGGTACGCGTACCATTTTTACCCGAGCCGTGCCAAAAATTTGTGTACCATGCAGCAATAACTGCTTTACGTAGGGCTACAAAATTACAAATTGGTACACTCTATGCAAGACAAATTAACTGTTTAAATTGTTAACAATGAAAAAGTAACTCTAAGGGCATATTTCCTTTAACTGTTCTTAAAACTATTCTCCGAGTTGTCATACAGTGTATGAGAACCTGATGTCTCCAACATTATTGTCACCATTTAAGGTGAATTTTACTTTCAGAACATGAGCATGCTATTTCTTGGTATATTTATCACTTTTTGCAATAAACTATTCAGTCACTTTAAGTTTCAGTTCTTGCTGGTCATATTACTGTGCAGGATTGATCTGAACTCCAACTGCAGTCGCTGCAGCCTCCATCACACTCTCGCACTTAACACCTGCCGGTAAATTCTTCTTTATCCATTTTGTTCCTTTCTCAGCAATCATTTCCCATTCATCCTTCTGATCCAAGAACTTGCCCATCAACAGCACCAGAGCCAGGGCAGTGGCCCATAACAGCTTCCCTTCACCTGTGTCAACTGCAATCTCTTTTGGGCATCCTTTGATCAAAGCATCTCTGCTTGTACCACACAGGGACACCAGTTGGTCAGTCAGTTCCCATGAACCTGATGCTTTCTGTAAAGATATCACTGACATGGCTGCTGGAGATTCTTTCGTTTTCTGACACATGCGGTCTGGCGCAGGAGGAGGGCAAGGGGAGCCTCCATGGAATCCCCCCATAGCCATATATGCTGCAGGTGCCGGTGGCGGTGGAGGTGCAGAAAGTGAAGATATTCCCCCACCAAAGCAAACTGCTGCCGGTGGCGGTGGCGGTGCAGAAAGTGAAGATATTCCCCCACCACCCGCTGGTGGAGGTGGAGGAGGGGGAGCTGAAGAGAAGAAGCCTTTAGACTTAGCTTTCTTCTTAGATCCCGCAAAAGACATCCCTAGCCCTTTCGCCACTGGCGCTGACATAGCTTGATAACTCAGGGCCATTGGCATAGCTTGATACAGGCCCATTTGATAAAAAGGAACAACATGTTTTCGTAAAGGTGCTGATACAGGCTGCTTACTGTCTTTATCAACAGCCACAAAAGACGTGAACTTTGACACTACATTAGCTGATTTGCTGATGCTGATAATGGAGGTTTTGGCTTCTTCAAACTCCTGCCCACTGTCACGACTTTCGCTGTGATCATCTTGCTTTTGTTGAATAAAACTCTTGGCTGCTAGCTGATGAAGAAGGGCATTCCCTTTGTTTTCAACATCAACGTGCGTAGTTGGAAACTTAATCAAATGTTCAATTTTCTCAACTTTTCCAAGGATTCCTTGCAGCCTCACTTCACTGTCACCACTTTTATTTGCATTTTGTGAACCTTTGAGGACACCGTACACCACAAGTCTGTCTCCACTGAAGAGTGGAGGGAGAGATGAGGGAATCTGTTGCACAGTCCAGCCACTTGCTAGGTCCCAGGCTATGCTCACGTCTGAGATAAACGGTTGCAGAGCGCGCCTTAAAGTCTTGATAACCTGTTAGTTGAAATTGAAAACTGGTTCAGTCTTAAGAGGATTTTGATTTTTGAAGTTATAAGAACATGCAATTATCAGTTAAATTATGAGCTCATGGATCAATGTTTATACAGCATATATTAAAGCTATTTGTGAAATTCAACTTTGGAACTGTAAATACTTTCAAACTTTGTGAAGTATGAATTATTCATTTTGTCCAAGGCATTTTAAAACTACACATCCATGCATGATTAAACTTTCCGTTTGACAAATAGCGGTAATTCATTGTCGTTTTCATTTTGATTTTTAGCGCAAATAATTGCAACAATGAGTTGTTTATAAAGACGACAGTTTAGTGCAAATTGGTTTTTAAAATAGCATTAAAACATCCTAAGTGTGGTAAAGAAAGAACGAAAGTCACTGACATTTAATTAAATATTACAACTGTGATGCGCTTTATCCTGGCAAAGGTGTATGTCTAAAATCAGGTCTCTCTTGTTTCAAATGACTGAACAACAGTAGCTTTATCACATTCTACAGACTGCCACACTGTTCATTCGCACTACTAATTTCTTTTTCAAGTAGCAATTGAATTAAGTTACGGACTTGCAGATCAAGTGGCCTTATTAAGTGAGATTGAGATATTCCAGCCGAGGTAAAATTTATTGTTACAGCATACACCGTTTTGCTGATCAATGCATGATGGAACTACATAAATCTTTTGTTTCATACAGTCTAAATATGAGTACCAGTGAGTCCATTACAGAATAAATGAAGAAATATCTTCAAAGAAAGCATGTCTTGTGGAATCATGTACCACTACTTGGACAGATAAAATCATTCATTTAGGCAAGTTCACGCCAAATAATTCTTCATCCAGAAATTCACATCCTTTGAGGTAGCTGTTGCGGTGCAGTGAGGTGGTTGTCGTGGTGCCTTTGTAAATAAATGTACTGCGGATGCTGTAGATGCTACTGCTGCTAGCGCTGCTGTATTTCCAAACATTGCCATTGGCCGAGACCATTACATTCAAGATGACCCTTGACGACCATCTTTCTTTAAGAAACGTGGTAAGCACAACTCAACCACATTTACTTCTGGGTGCTGGTGCACTTCTAAACAGTGATGGATGGTAGAGGCTCTTTGGACTTCATTTTCTTGGGAAAGATTTTGTTGTTGGGTGAAGCTAGATTTTGTTTTGTACTGCTAAAACTTAAACTGCCCACTGCCTTTTTTACGAGCAGTGAATGCACAAGCTGGTCAAGGCATATAAGGTTGGACATTTTTTAAAACGCTTTATTTTTTTACAGCACATTACATTGCTATCATTAACACTACTTACAAGTACAAACTATTAAGCTAGACATACTTAAAACTTTGCACTGATAAGAAAGTAAGACTCTATATGGCATGAACTTCGAAACTTGATATTCACCAATTTAATATGTTGATTACAGGGAGCTAGGTTTTGATTGTTTAAAACACCTGCCCATTGTTGTGAGTGGCATTGTGGTCATACTGTCTTGATACGTCTCTAGTAGTTACACTTGTACCAAGATCTTCTCAATCCTCGGGAGAGAACATCTGGTAAAAGCCATTTTGCTTGCTCAAGAGATAGAGTGTTGGAGAGAAAAAGATGCCATTCGTGCTCAGATGATATTTCAAAGCCTTAACCCTGCTGTCAAAAATGGTGAAAAGAGAGCGCACTGTGTTCAACATGTACAAGTGATCGGCATACGCATCAGATTTGCAAAGTTTTTTCGCACATCTGTTTACTCACAGACATGACTCTTTTGAAACATTTTGTACATGTACTAACAATTGTACAAACTGTATCTGCATGTAGAGCTCTAATTCACTTATGTGCGTGCAAGACAAAGTTTGCATCATCCACATGCAAATGCTGAGATGCTGTTCGTCAACCAATCAGAATGGCGAACTGAGAGAACTTGGCCAGATGTATGAAAATCAGTGTAATCGACTCACACTGATTGAAACTCACAGTTTAAACAAAGAAAATTGCCATTTCTTCCAAAGGGGCAAGGAATGGGTCAGAAGCTATTCCACTGAGTTACAGGAGACCTAAGCATGTACAGAGTACTGACAAGAGCATATAGTTTGTCTAATCCCACGTTTGTCCACATGGATTACACTGTATATGTCTCTTATATAGATAAGGGCCACTTTTCAAGAGTAGGAAAAAATGTCTCTCAAGACGTATTGTATAGCATGCGAGTAGGCTTGTTTTGTCCAGATGTAGAAATGATCATCTCACTTTTTTCAAAAATATGTTTTGCAAGACTTCATGAAAATAATTGGTACACATACATGG
The DNA here is from genome assembly GCF_052425735.1 of Oculina patagonica. Taxonomy (NCBI): domain Eukaryota; kingdom Metazoa; phylum Cnidaria; class Anthozoa; order Scleractinia; family Oculinidae; genus Oculina; species Oculina patagonica. Next base: position 36,182,075 of record NC_135770.1, read on the forward strand.
GGGGAGTCTCATAACAGTGTAATCTGATGTAGGACACCAAAGGTTGGTTTTTGAGCCAAACTTTTGCTTCAAAATAGTAAAGAACTTTACAAATTAGTTCTGAAATAGGGTATGTTTTGTACACTCTTGTGTGTAATAAGGTGTCTTGTGTTAAAAATGCACAGGACTTGTACTAATTTTAAATGACAATTTTACGAAAACATGCAGGGTATCAATGATATTACAATGTAGCTGTAAAACAAGGTATGCGTGCCAAATATTTTGGTCTGAAATAAGGCAAGGTTCCAAAAAGCATGTGGGAGGTGCAGTGGCCTAATGGCTAGTGCCCAGGACTCCAGTTGAGCAGTCTGGATTCAAGCTCTGGCCGGGGTGCAGCATATGTTGTGTTCTTGGGCAAGACACTTTACTCTCATACAGTAAAAACCCGCGTATAAGAACCTAACATTTAAGAACCTGTTAGGCTAAAATTTCATTTTTAAGCATCCTTCACGTGCACATAAGAACCATTTTAGGCTTAAATTCTAAAACAGGTTCTTATTTTCAAAAAAGTAAAAATTATCTTCTCAAAAATATAAGAATTAAAAAATCTTCTCAAAAATATATGTGACCCTCCATGGGAAAACAGGGAATAAGGTGAACGCACGCGCACGGCACGCTCGCACGTTTAAACAAAAGATGCGTGTCTCAACACGGTAGCACCATGTAAGTCACTTTCCTCATTAGTAGCAAAGCTATTGTTTTTCCTCGCACGCTTAAAACAAAGGAGCGTGTTAAGACACGGTCATCGTGTTTCGGTGACATGGTCTTCTTAACACAGTTATCCTGACATGGTCATCATAACACGGTCATCGTGACACGGTCACCGTGTTAATTAATGCGTGCAAAATGTTAACACGATGACCGTGTCAACAAACCCTAACTTCCCCGGGGAGGGAAATGATCGAGCAATTTTATCACTATTGTTCGTACTTACACTGTATCAGGGAAGCTTAGTTGTTTCCAATTCCATAAGAGAAAGAAAACAATAGGACTTTGCTCCGGCTTGAATGTGCCAAAAAGCTTTTTTAGCCTGCGCGGGCGGGTGGATTTCCACAAGTCTAGCGTGTTAAAAAATCTACCGTGTTGAGTAGTCTAGCGTGTTAAGAAATCTACCGTGTTAAGAAGCTTAGCGTGTTAAGAAATCTACCGTGTTGAAAATAACCATGTCAATCTACTGTGTTATAAAACAAAGCTCTACCGTGTTAGCCAAATGCAAACAAAGGCCACAAGCACGTTGCTGGAAATCAATTGTTTTAATCGCATAATCGCACGATAAGCGTGTCGTGTTAGGACCGTGCGAACATGTTGCTTCCGTGCCGTGCGCGTGCGTTCGCCTTATTCCCTGTTTTCCCGTGGAGGGTCACATATTTATAACACAGTCTGTTTTTAAAGAGGAACTTTGACATTTTATCATGTTATGTTGTTTTGTGTACAAGATTTATTGGGAATTATAGTGAAGGTTACAGTATAGGTTTGATTTTAACAGAATCAGATTAAAATAGTAAGTATTTTTGCTTACCGAAGCCTCCAAGAATACTGTTATTGGACATTAAAGACCAGATCATTTAAAAATTCTACTTTATTTCTTGAACAAAAGAACCTAATTAAGAACCTAGTTAGCCTAATTTTACACTAAATACCATTTTGTATAAGAACCTGTTTAGGCTAACTTGAAAAAACCTAGGTTCTTATACGCGGGTTTCTACTGTAGTGCCTCTCTTCACCCAGGTGTATAAATGGGTACTGGCAACATAATGCGGGGGGGGGGGGGGGTACCCTGCGATGGACTAGCATCCCATTCAGGGAGTCAGGGAGGGGTAGAAATTTTCCTAACTCCTTAATGCTACAGAGACTGGGATAAGCTCCAGTAAGTATGGGCCATGCACTTGGCCTGAGGGCCCCCCCCCTCTTCCTCCAAAAAAATTTAAGGAGTATGCTTATTCCCAACCCCTGGGACAACATAAACATATCTCATGTGCCTAGCTAGGACAGTACTCAGTCTTGTTCTCGTTACGTTTTGTTCTTTTGCAATACTACCGGTATATGTATATTTTTGGTCATGCAAATAAATTAAAGTTTGTTGTTGTTGTTGTAAAAATGCTTCACATAGAATACAGTGTAAGCCACAATATTTTAGATTATTTTTCTGATTTAATGAAGGAAACCTCAAAATAAGAAGTAATAATAAACTGAAAATAAACAAGATTGACATGGAATGTAAATGATATCAGCTAAGCTGTATAGAAAAAGCTGTCATTATCTTAATGTGCAGGTGCTAATCATGCATAAAATTATGCGCAGTATGGGAAGCGCAATGCAATACCAGCGAATTACCCTTAAGAGCAGCCACATATCTGTAATTATTATTCAACAAGTGCATGCGCTGCCCATATATGGTCAAAACAGATATCCTGCGATATACATAGGTTGCAAAGATTTGTCCGAATTCTTGTAAAACGCTGCATAATTACAGTTTTTCTTTCTGCAGAATGTGCTTCGTTGACAATTTGTTGAATAACAAAACAATTATCCTGCTCAATCTTGCGGAATATCGTCTGATTTTAGCCCACTCGGCCTACGAACTTGTCGGCTAAGTATCAGGCGATATTCCGCGCGATTTCGCAGGATAATTGTCAAATATTAACCAACTTATTAAGCTAGAATGTAGGTTCTAGTAGATAACTACTGCTACAAAACCATCATACAGTGCCTGTTAAATATTTATAAAATTTCCCGATCAAAGTCCTTGAGACTTTGATCGGCAACAAGTGAAAAATGCCAACAAGTAAAAAAAAAATTCTCAAGTGTGATCTCAATACAGTATACAATTTTCCAAATTTTCCAAATATTGGGTTTGGCTTGGATGGATCAACATCAATTCTTGACAACATTTTTACAAACATGTTTGCAATCCATCTCAATCATCCCAGCATTTCCTTTGTGTTCTGTTCCCCCCCCCCTCCCCCTACATCTTTGATTTGGAAGTGATCACAAAAAAATCACTCCTGATACCACTTCAGACTATCCAGAGATAATTTTTAAAATTACTTGAAGCCTATTGGACATAACATTTAATGTACAGTGTATTCCACATTGCATTATAACATAGCTATAGCAGAGCCCCACAATCAATTTCAGTATACGTACAGTGTATTTCGTAAGCGTGCACAACCCTCCAAGTTAAGACCATTTTAGTCGCCATGGTGACTACAATTTTAGAGCTGGCAACTAAATTGGAACCGAAGTCGCCACCCTGGCGACTAAAAATGAGAAGAAGGATTGAAAGCGTGAGCTTAATGTAGCGGCTAAAATTTTTCACTGGCAACCAAACTTAAGCAGTCATAAGTAAAAAAATAAACTTGGAGCGTTGGTGCATCATAATCCAATATAGGTCACGCTGATGGTGTGAGTAAATCACTTCACCAGAGATTTATATTCTTGCATGAATTGTTTTGATGTGCATTTCCACCAGCAATGTTATACCTTATTGTTACTTATTTTCGCAGGACTTGATTTTAGTGATTTTCACAATTTCAAAAAAAATTGCGAAATTAAAGACCCGCAAATTTAAAATTGGTGTTAAACGTTCTTTTATTGTATTTTTTGTGTTAATTTCATATTTTTGGCCAAAGCGTGAAAATTAAGTCCTGCGAAATATGCCTCCTCCTTTTTCGCGAAATTAAGTTCCTGCAAAAATAAGTAACAATAAGGTAAAACAATTGGTTCATGCTTTTAGCTTTGCACTATCCAGTGATGGTGCACACATGAAGTTTGGAGAGCAGTCAAGAAACTAGAGTTACATGTTCACTCAGTCATCACCCAACTCTTACGCTTCTTTTCTGCTCTCCAAACTTCCTGCATGCACCATGACTCAATAGTGCACACTAAAGCATGAACCATTTGTTAATTTACGTCATTCATATGTACCTTGGACTGCAGCCGGTCCTCCTGAGCAGTAACAAACTCTGCAGTACCCTTGCCAGCTCTGGCCACACCTTTCACCAGGGCAGTGGACGCTCCTGATCCAATACCAAATGTGAAACACCTGCAATAAATAAACAACAATTACCCAGGTGAGAAGTATAAGGACTAACATTGGTTAACATATCACAGGGCTGCAAATAATTTTTTCACTTGAAAGGACATATGTCCTACTAAGACACCTGTCCATCTTGGTCGGACAAAATAAAATTGTGGTCGGACAGATTTTTATTCATCGTTGCCATAAAATGATTTTCAATCCAAAAATTGTCCGGACATCATGTCCGACCACACTTGAGATTTCGTCGAACATTAGCAAATTTTGGTTGGCCAATGTCCAATGTCTGACTGTTATTTGCAGCCCTGTATCATGAAATTTAACCCATGGAAATTCCATTACATGCACTCACATTGGACAAAACACATCAAATGCTACAAATTGAACAATGGGTATCAGACAATATAACCCATTAGATTTTATATCCGTCACTTGATTTTATAGAAGTGCAATTCAAACAAACAAAGTCATTACTTTTAAGGTCTAACTTTTAAATCAAATCACATTGTTTACACAATTATTATGAAAACCTATCAACTTGCATTTATTTCATCCGCAACATGTTATAACCACATGCACTGTACTGGGGCGGGTCCTAAATTTCGAGAAGGGGGGTTACATAGAACAAATGAACCACCCGCCAAAGGCAGGCCCATTTGGGGGGGGGGGGGGGGGTCCGGGGGCATGCTCTCCCAAGATGTTATTTTGCCTTGGGCGTCATACTGCGATATACATTTCATATACAAGATATGCAATATGCATTTCAATAAGGCCTGGCATTTAAGCTGGAGCTCTGGTGGGTATTCTGTCTTGAATTGCCAGTCAAAATTAAAATGGCTCCCCATAGAGACATTTTCAGCTACATTGTGTGCCGGGTCCCTGAAAATATCCAAACCTACTGCACAGAAGGCCATTGGAAATTACAAAAGGGGGTCGGGATCTCAAAAGTCAAATTTTTAGAGGAAGTATGAAACTTAACTTGAATTTCTGGAGGTGTGGGAGCATTGACCAAGGTCACCACACAGAAAGTCATTGGAAATTCCAAAGGGGGGGGGGATTTCAAAAGCCAATATCTTTAAAAGGATGTAAACAGTGTATGAAACTAAACTTGAATTGAGGTGTGTGTGTGTGTGAGGGGGGGGGGGAATTCAAATAAAACACCTTCCATGGGGGGAGGTAAGGATTATTTTTGGAAAAGTAATTGGGGGGGGGGTACAGCAAACTATGGGCAAAAATGAACAAACAAAAAATAAATCGGGTGAAGTACAGGGAAAATGGGACATTTTTTGCCTACCAAGGAAGGGGGTTGGATAAGGGTTGGGTAATATTTGGAAGCCCCCCCCCCCCCTAATAATAAATGAAATCCACCTAAAAACTAACAAAAAATTGATACCTTGCAGTGTTGGAGTGCTTCTGCACCAGATTTATAACTTGCTGTGTGTTGCCAACTTCGCCATCAGTCAAAAGGAACAGCTGTCTAGGGTGTCCTTTGACGAGGGGCTGAGAGAACACCCACTCCAGGGGCCGCAGGATTTCTGTACCACCCAGATCAGCTTGCATGGTCTCCGCCAGTTTGGTAGCTTCCTTCAAATTTTCATCATTGTACAGCTTACTCTTTTTAAACAGAGTCGTGTAACTGCTTCCAAACCCCACTACATTAAAGTAGCAGCCATCCGGCAGGCTTTTTAGGAACAAAAGCAGCGTTTCCCTGGCGCTGTTGTTTTTGCTTCCGCTCATACTGCCACTGCGATCAACCACAAACACAAATTCGCCTTTTTCCGACGATTCCGAGCTTTTAAATTCTGGGAAGAAATTCAGCATCACAACAGGGCTTGCCATGAAGCCTTCCTTATCTTCCTTTCCTTCTATTTTCGTTCCATTCTCCACGATTGCTTGTGGCTTGAATGGTTCTCTCGTCAAAATGTGAACGACAACATCTTTGTTGAACTGGTGGGCCTCGGCCAGCGTTACTTTGGCTTGGGTCTGATCATTGTCGTCTATCTCGACCTTAAGGGAGTTGGACGAGGAAGAAATCTCGCTGATGGCCGAGATTGCTTTCACTTTCATCTCAAACTCGAACGAGTAAGGTGAATCGACAGCTGCAACTCGCGGAACTTGTGTGCTGAGACTTGCACCACTTTCTTGTGGCGAGTACCTGGGGTTCAAAACTGTTGGCAGCACAAAAAACACTCGACCTTCCGCCTCAACTGCAAGTTCTGTTACAAAACGCAGTTCTACGATAGCTTCCTTCTTGGGCGGTAAATTTCCAACGCTTATCTGGAAAATATCTGAACTTTCGTCGCTTTCCTCCAACAGAAAAGCGCTCTGGCCGCTGCTAATGGCGTCGTCGTAGGTGTCCCGAGCTTCTTGCTTTTCTTGCACTTCTGCGACGATGGTTCGACCATCAATTGTTGCTTGAAATCCGCACACGGCTGCTTGTTCATCCAGTGGAAAGATGTAAATGGCCTCGATAGGATTTTCATCCTTGTTCGTGTACTTCATGGTCGCCAACACATGTGCGGTGAATCCTTGTACATCGACTTGAATGTTGATGCTCTCCAAAGGAACTCTTGAACCATTTTTTTGCACGAGCCCAAATCTTCCAGCCATGTTGAAAATTCTTTACCTACAGACGACTTATTCTGTTAAAAGAAAGCAACGATGGGTTGAAAACTGCACACGTAGGCTTGAAACTACAAGTAACATCGTTCCGAATGAGGAACTTGCTTTTATTAGCAGCTGATTTGCAATGAGTATTTTGGGCTACATTACGTCACTCTGTCACGCTAGTGAACGAATCGAAAGTGTAGTTGCAACATTTTCGATCGAAAATTGAGGACGCCAGGAAGTTCATTTCTCTCTGGATAACAAATTATGTTCAACGGCTTACTTTTCAATGGGATTTTTTGCTGTTATAAGGTCGAAAACTTTCAACTGATTCTTGACGAGAATCATTGCACGTTCAAAGAAATTCCAAAGCATTATTTTTAGAATTATCATGTCACATATTCGAAACTTGCTGAGTGTTGCGAAAGGAAAAGTTTTCCTTTTGTAGTTCAAAAACGCGCGCTCAGCGAAAATAGGTCTCACATCAAGTTATAAAATTTTGGGTGTGCAAATTACAGTTAGATAAAAGAATAAAAGATAAGAGTTTCTGGTGGTGCAAACATATTATATTGTCCATGTTTTTTCTCAATACACGTGAAGCGTGACTCTCGATCCAGCACTTGTTACGCAAATTTCCGCTTTCACATTCTGGGGAACGGAAAAGTTGTGGACGTGGCACAAAACGTGCACTATTTGAAAAATTTACCTCATAGTAGTGATCACGGATTGGATTATTTTCAAAACCCAAATTTTACATCAGTGATCACGATCAGATCGAGTAATATTAAAGTGGATCTTGACACATCGCGCTTGGCTACGTCACGCTTATTTTTCCTGTGTAAAACTCCGGGTAAAGGTCCGGATTGAAATTCCTTGGTAAGAGTTCTCTTGAACCATTCTCGATCATTCTTCACATTCGTTAGAGCATAACAATGCATTTCCAAATACAAAGGACAGCATTAAAATTATTTTTTGTTTGCCAGGTTGGTTTGACAATTTACGTCACGCGAATCGGCTGTACGTCACGCAATTTTTAATGATTACGTGACGAGGAGAAGAGAACTCTAACAGTTGGAGAGTTGTTACATATTTTTTTTGCGAACGTGATTGGCGCTTTCAATAATCGTGTACGTGTGGCACTTAATTTCTGCGGCTTACAATTTTTGCGATTTTTGCTTTTTTTCGTGATCGGCAAAAACAGTTACCGGAAAGAAAAATTTCCGCAAATTTTTCTCCGAAGAAAAAAACTTATTCCATAGTGAGATATCAGTTCATCTTTGCACATGCATAGTGAAAATATAAGCTCATTTTTGCACATGCATCGAAAATTATTTTGGTGCCTATTAAAACGTTTTTCTTTTTTTAAAATATAGTTGTGCCGTAAACGAAAATGCTTGCAGTTAGCCACTCGAGAACAAGACGTTTAACTAGAGACACTCTGAATATTTTGATTATTAATCAAACAAAAAAAATGTTGCAATTTCAGTTGAAATAGCCTTCCTGAAAATGCCTGCTCAGTCGCACGCTATGAAAACCGCAAAAATTATTTCCTGCAAGAAAAACCATTCTTTATCAATCGCAAAAAAATTCCGCTTAATACAAAAAAAGGCCAATACCCAAAATGAAACTCCCACCGCAAAACAATTTAGTGCCACATAGTATATCAAAATCAGCCTTGATACATCGGAGACTACGAGTAGCCTCTCTTTTGCTCTTTAAAGGGACGAACGCGAAAGTAACGAGAGAGCGAACGCGATATACAAACAGCAAAAAGCCGCGAGTAGCACAGATACTGGAAGAAGACGATTTTTGAGCAAAAGAAAAATAACATGTGTACAGCCACCCACTTCAGGGACCGCGGAGACCATTTTAAAGTGGAAAGGCTAAAAAAAACCTGGCATTAGTCTGCCTGGTATTAGCCTGGCTCAGTGTTCCGCCATTTATTATGCATTTACGCGCCATCAAAGAGAGACGGCTTGCATTATACATCAGAATGTTTGGGAGTTTTCTGCAAAAATAAAAAAAGAATTGAATATAACAAGCTTCTGGATTGATGATAGAATGTTCCAGACGTTCGGTTACTTGGGGAACAGCGCGAAGAGCTGTCCGAATGCCTAGAGCAGACTCGGGTTTTCTTGTTCTTTCAAACTCTCTTAACGACATCTCCCTTAGCCATATTAACGCATTGTACCAAAAGATATTCACCATCAAACTCTCCTCCCCCATCCCTTCAAAAGAAGCAAATACGAAAGAACTCCCAGTATTGTTTTGGTGTCTGTTTATTTATTAAATGGTATACACGGATTAAATAAGACGTAATGAATATATCTCTTGAAGGCAGGCGGTTCTGTGGGGTTCAGTGAATCGCTAGTCGCCGAGCTGTAAACTGGTTATTCATTATTTTCCACATTTTCAACTCAATTTTGGCCATTTGTCTGTTGTCAGAAAGGATATTTTGGTCAAACTGCCAGGATCAGTCTATCAAAATCACGCGTCACGAGTCAGGCCTTAGTTACATTTCTAAAGCTGATTTGTAAGTTCTGTTAAATTTACTTGGTCACTGACTCCACCCAGACCTTGTCCAAGCAAGCGCATGTTGTGTGGGGCCTGGGCATGTGTTTCAGCCCATCGACTCGCGCAACATCCAACCTGATAACCGCTTATCTTTGTTTTACGCTGTACAGGGACTATAATAAGTGTTGCAAATATTAGAAACACGCTTATTAAAAAATACAATTGATATTTTTAACTTAGTGAGAGAAACAAGCAATTTTATGAAATTTTTGGTTTACAGACAAAGATTAGTATCCAAGCTCATACACACAAAGACCTCGGGGGAGAGTGAAGGAAGTTGCAACCTCTCCACCCGTCCTCTGAAAGACGTTTTGTGTTTATGTTGTTCTGGAGGAGAAAATCCTGGGAAGAACTGATTTTGGAGGTACTATATTAGTGAGGTTTCTTGAAAATGTTTGATGCCTCTTGTAAAACTGACATGCATGACAAATATCACATTATTTTCACTTTCATTTTCATCATTTTGGTAAACATAAACATATTTAGCTGATGCAAAATAGAGTATCACCAACTGGATATCTCGGTTTGCCGCATAAGGTTAAAAAAGAAAGAAATTTGGTTCTTATTCGAACTGGACAAAAATCATATTGCCCGTTAGCGGTTCAGGTCCTATTATGCTTTAAATATTTATATATCGATCTAGCGGCTTACATCTAACTATACAAAGCTAGTAAAACGTAGCTCTTCTGGCTTTGACGCTGAAAATAGTGTGGCAGCTTTGAAGGCCGTGCCCCTTTGAAACAGATATGGGCAGAATGTTTTGTTATCTATAACCGGCTGTGGCGGCACTAAAATGCCGTTGTCAAATTAAAGGTTTTTAAAATATATATCAATTCCGCCAGTTTAAGTTTTTGCATTTAGGTAGAAGATCCTCGCAGGTCTTGCAGCAAGCCTTCATGTAATAAGGGATGCAGCAGTAGTTAACTTGACGAACAACTTGACAGTGAGCTATATAAGGATTGTCTTCACATTTAAAAGGAGGCTCGGTTGGTTCTGCAAAAAAAATCAAAATATCGTTATTATTTTTGATCAGTAATTTTTTTAATATAAACTGCAGGGCTTTTTCTTATTTTAATTATATTTATTATTATTATTATTATTATTATTATTATTATTATTATTATTATTATTATTATTATTATTAATTATTGATTATTATTAATTATTGATTATTGTTAAAAGAACCGTTATGGCCACACGTAAAAATTACGATAATTTTACGTGTGAAATAATCGATAGCATCACGACTGCTAACGTCCACTATCTGCCATGTTTAGGTGAAAAATCAATAAACTGCACATTGTTGGTGTACAGTCAAAACCTGTTCAAAACCTGTTCTCTCGAAATTTGGCAGTCTTCGGAAATCTTCGTTATTCTTCCAAAGTTTTTGGAAAATGATAGAAAACGTTCACATGACCAACGGACCATCTTCAGAAAATTTTCAAAACTCTTAATAATTTTTTTTTGGAAATCCTCGGAAGTTTTCGTAAAATCGCCGAAGTGATGTTGGTGATGTTACGAAAATTATAAACAATAAAATACATGGTTGCTTGAAGATTAAATATTTTGTCTTCTTTTACAGTAAAAGTATACGGAATCTTACCTTGTGACCCTAAGTTTTAAAGGAAAAGGATGGAAACTTGCGTTAAACTTGGCAGTTTTAAGTCACAACTGGTTTTCAGGCGAGTCCTCTATCCCGTCCGAGTTGCAATTTGAAAATGTTAGTTTTTGTGAAGGGAGGAAAACCGGAGAATCCGGAGAAAAACCCTAGGATTAAGGCGAGAACCAACAACAAACTCAACCTACATATATATGGCACCTGACCGAAAATTCAACCCGGGCCACGTAGGTGGGAGGCAAGCGTTCTCACCACTACGCCATCCCCGCTTCCCAAATAACGCATCAAACACACTGTAACCTTACCTTTCTTCTCGATGATGTTCAGATACATTTTGTCGCTGGCTGAGCCGTAGTTATGGCGGGCTCGGCATTGATAATACCCACTGTCTGACGGCTGTACTTGTGATATAATAACACTTGTCCGTGATACTCTCACTCGCCCTTGACTGTTCAAAGAGGTATCATCTTTATACCACTCTACGATTGGTGTCGGTATACCACGTGACGTGCACGTGATCGTGACATCGTCACCAGGACTCGCAGTAGCATTATTAGGCGATACTGATACTGAGACTGGAACTATTACAGCCAAACGCGCTTCTTTGGTGTCCATTGGCCCAACAAAGTTTGTTGCAATGCACGTGTAAACATCGTTGTCGTCCTCTGTGATATCCGCTACCCTGAGGTCGCCGTTGGCAAGGATTTGTATTCTGTCTGTTTCCAGGCTGCTGACAGGGATCGAGCCTTTACGCCAGCTTACCACAGGCGTTGGATAGCCTGTTGCCCGGCAACGAAACAACACTTCTGTGCCAACATACGCCACTAAAAACGTCAAAAATTAAATTAGGAAAAATGTGCTATGGTGCAGTTAAATCACAAGGTTTTGACATCAAATCATTTCTTGTAGCCTGAACGAACAGACCCCCCTCCCCCCAATCTCACAGCCATTTTATCCCGCTTGAGAGACGCCTAGGATTCGACCCGAAAAGTTCATCACTTTAAGACTTATCTACAGAAATCAGTGTACGGTAGTTTTTCCAATTCGTTTTTACTGGCTGGCGAAAATACCCGTCTAATCTTAAACGTCGACTTTCGGGCGAGAATTCGATACCAAGCTTATCTTGATACCATTACTATAACAAACCTCAAATAAGAATTCACCCTGAACAGGTCTAAATGGTTGTTTAATGGACTAAGAATGCTAAACGATATCAAAATCAATCGAGTTTTTAAAGTATGAAGTTCTTTCGATCAGCTAAACTCGCCTTACCGTTTTACCACTTGCAACAGTTGTTTTATTAATTTGTGACGTTTTTAGCAGCAGATTTTAGCTTCTCGGCCGATCACAAAATCAGTAGTTACCTGTCCAACTATTCAACACGTGACTTATTTGACGTCTCTACCTTATAGACAAACTTGGCTTTTTGGGCCAGTTGGCCGAGCATGCGCAAGCGGCATTTAGTACACGCTTCAGTGCAAGCCGTCCTGAAGTAATTTTTAGTACTTTTCTCAATGTGAGTCAGCCTACTTACTTATATCCTTTGGAGGCTGAGTGATCTTGGCTGGTTGAAATCTCCGTGCAGTTGTAGGAGGTTCCGTCGTGGGTTCTGGAGTAGTGGGGGATGGCGTTGTAGTCGGGGGTGGGGTAGTTGTGGGCGGTACGGTAGTAGAAACGGGAGGAAAGGTGGTAATAGCAGGGGGTGGGGTAGTGATATCAGGGGGTGACGTAGTAGTATCAGGGGGTGAGGTAGTAGTAGCAGGGGGTAGGGTGGTGGTAGTGGAGGGTGGGGTGGTAATGGGGGTGTCTGTTGTTGGTGGAGAAGAACTGGAAGTCGATGGTGCAGCCGTAGTTGTAATCTCTTTCGTAGTAGAAGGAGCAGCTGTCGTTGTTGCTATGGTTACGGTAGTAGGAGGACTGCTTTGCTCTGTCGTCACTGTGGTCGTGGTTTCTTTTGGTGTGGTTGCCACAGTAACTGGGACTACAAATGAAGCGGAGTTATCATGGTAAGGGAGACATACGTTGCATTGTCACTTTAACTACGGGCATTTGCTATAAAACGAATAAAAGGAAACAATAAAAGCCAATAATGTTGCTCACTAAGAGAAATGTTTCCTAGGATACATATTTTCTTAGATTTTGATGACGCGAAAACTTGCGGTCACACATCTAAAGGGTTAAAAAAATGTTTTGTTAATATGCCCTTTATGTGAGAAAAGGCTAGTTAAAACTACCTAGTTTATCCATGAAGGAAAACTTAGTAAAGGTGAGTGCATGGCTGACTACAGACAAAAAAAATTTATTACATAAAAATTTAACAAACCTTTGCATTCTTCCTCGAAACATATTTCTTCCGATACAGGTCTGTCGTCTAAATTGCACCATTTTTCTTCAGGGTCTTCCTTTGAGTCAGCAAGACACTTAACACTTCTCCGCCTCAAACCCTGACCGCAGGTCTTCGAACACTGTTCCAAAAAAAGACAAGAAGTTCTTAGAACTTATAACCGCAACAACAGAACTTTTAAACGTAACACTGTTATACCAAGCTCCGACGAAACAATAACAGTCAAAACGTCAAGTTTCAAAATGTGGGGTCCCGGGCTAAGCGATCAAACCTCTTTGTCCAATAACTTGTTGGAAAAATATGTTTTACCGTTTAGCCTCCTCACTCGACTTTGTTTTTAGATGGTTTCCATGTTTGATCAAGATAAAGAATTTTTAACATTTTCCGTTAGAGCATGTGTTGATCGTCTTAGTCACCTCCGCGCGAGTGAAAAAGTGCAAACCACAAACGAAAATTGTGTGACGCTGATTTCGATTGCCTTGTACGTGCACGTCATAATTTCATCAGTAATAAAAAGCTTGATGTGAGTCCAGATTGTTCGATGTTTGGTCATGCATTATTTTTTGTCCCGTTAGTTACTGACAGCGAAAACCACTAAGATTTTCAAATCTTATTTAAAGAAATAAGTATACATAAATAAGTTTGGCTTACCGGCTCCCAGGGGAATATGTACCATCCCGCCTGACAGGGGCGCACAGAACATTTTTGTATTCTAGTCATCTCCTTTTCTTTTTTGCACTGATCGTTGGACAGGATTCTGAGTATTTTGGCTCCCTCTTTCTTGGCGCACATCACATTTCTCATCTGCATACCCACGCCACATGAAGCTGTGCACTAACAAACGGAAATATAAAATAAGGTAAGGTAAAGCCTGCTGTCGAGCCAAGTGGCTCATCAGGCCGGAGCTTATCCGGGTATATGTAGCATTAAGCGGCTAGGATTATTTCTACTCCCCCCTGGATGGGATGCTAGTCCATCTCAGGGTTACCCCCCAGCAATAATTCGCCGGTACCCATTTATACACCTGGGTGGAGAAAAGCACTATGAGAGTAAAGTGTCTTGCCCAAGAACACAACGCAGTGGCCCGGTCAGGGCTCGAACCAGGACCGCTCGATCCGGGGTCCGGCGCACTAACCATTAGGTCACCGGGCCTCCCATGGAAATATAAAATGGCTTATTGAAAAGTAGTTGTCCCTGGAGCAAGAAGAACTCAATATAAAATAAAGAAATGTGTGTTACACCACAAAATGAAACAGTTACGCAACATAAACTTTTGACGCAGATAGCGGGAGTCTGATATATATTTAGATTTACGATCCTTGTCAGTTATCCGCCATTTTTTTAAAAAGATTCGATTAAAAAAAACAAAGATTCATTTTTTCGGTACGAGACGTCATGACGAACTGGTGCATGGAAGATAAATCAAGTTTGGATTTTACTCTTGTGTCATTGTAAAAGTTTTATCTTCAGGTCGAAGCAGATTAATCTAGGTCGTAAACGGATTCCACCTGAAAACGGATTTAACCTGCTTTTTGCTAACGTACACCGCACCCACGTGCAAAACACTCAACAAACTATTTCGGACGATTGTATTAAGTGTCCAAAGTGTGTTTTGTACCCTCACCTTACTCCACTGTGAGGCGTGCCACATTGCCGGGCACACCGCGTCACTGGAACACTCCTTCTTGCTGATTGGTCGAGAGGAACTATCACACAGTTCATCCGGGTACTTCTCGTCCTTGTTGGTGATGCCGACGCAGTAAACCATTCTCGTACTCATTCCCTTGCCACATTTTGGATAACACTAACAAGTCAACAAACAAACGATCAATTTTTCTTTCAAAAATTATTAGAGACGTATTTAACCCTTTGACTCCTGGAGATTTTCCAAAAAACGCATTTTAGATGTTTTTGACCTTTTAAGGTCTATTATAAGCTAAAATAGCTCCAAATCACTCAAAACGGCCCTCGAAACACAAAATGCATCCTTGTTTCTCACCAGAATCACGTTTAACAACTTTTTAGCTCGTGCATGCGCACAAATCAAAATTTTGACATAGTTTAGGCTTTTCTGTTTTTTTTTTTTTGCTTTTCCTTTTTCTCTTCTTCCTTTCTTTTTGCTGCAGTGTTTGGCCTTCTAGTAGGCTTCTTTTTAGTAGAAGAATTTCCGCGAAAGCGCAAACGACGCAAGAACTACTTACCATGGACAAGCAAAGGGTGGAAAGAGGCAATTTTCCTCTGAGTTTTTCGCTAAAATTTTGAAGCGTTTTGGTGCATATTTCAAGCTGCATTAATCTAATCGCGCTGGTTTAGGTATCGTTGGAAAGGTCTTCTTCTGCTTCACAACTTGAGCATAGATGTCGCCTTTCTGGGTGAAAGGTGATGACGTCACAAGCGGGACAAATGCCCGGATCCTTTGCAGCCGGTTTAGGCTGGTTCAGAGTCAATGGGTTAAGTACATAATCGTATCTAATGATCCAATTAGCCTGGCGGTGGGGGGAGGGGGGGGGGGTGTATACTCGATAAGGGTAAGAGTAAATGAAGATGATACACTCCCAAGTATTCAATATTCATGTGAAAAATTTCTCCTCCTTCCTCATTTTTCCCATTTATTTGCCTTACCAGCTGAAGGTACGCTCAAGAATCCTACCTCACTCCAGTTCGACGCCAACCATGTGACAGTACAAGGGCCTGGGTTGCATTTCTCTGTTTCTTTTGGTTTCAAAGCGAGGTTACAGCTTTCTGACGGCAAAACCACCTTCGTATCAAGCGTCTTACACGTAACTTCACGTTGCCTCGATCCCATGCCACACGAGACGGAACACTGCAAGGAAACAAAATAATGATTGACAGGTGTGTTGAGGCTCTGATTCACGTCATAAATGACATTTGATAAGTGGCGTGTGTTCGCATATTGAGGTCAAGCAAGGACGTTTTTGAGAAAAAATAAAATAAAATGGCATCATTTATCAGAGCTGTGACCTCGGAATTCTCGATCGAATTAGAATTGAAAACTGTGGGTTTTTGTGGAGGGAGGAAAACCGGATAACCTGGAGATAAACCCTCGAAGCAAGGACGAGAACCAACAACAAACTCAGCCCACACTTGACCCCGGTTCCGAGAATCGAACCTAAACCACATAGGTGGGTGGCGAGCGCTCTCACCACTGCGCCATCCCAGCTCCCCAAACCGGATGTCAAAAGTTTTAAGCTTAAACGGGAATTATATTCGGATCTTTGCAGTCTAAAACCTACAATGTTTTGTACTTTTAAGCCAAAAATCAAGAATAATTGTCCGTATTAATAGCAACGCGCGCGCGAGTGCTTACTGAGTGCGTACAGAGTAGAGAGGTCTGCGTACTTCTTTCTGCAGTCTACTTACACAGGCTAATTGTAACTGTATCAAACCATTTCCTTACCTCTGTCCATTGAGCCGCTGACCATCCAGGACAGCTCTTCTCCATCTGACACAAGCGCATAATAGTCGGTTTGGAGCCTGGGCACCGTTCATCGGGGATCATAACGGTCTCTCCTCCTTCCACGGTATGCTGGCAGTGAACTCGTCTGACCTGTTTGCCTCGACCGCATGTGAGAGAGCAAGCACTCCAGACGCTTACAAACCAGCTGAAAATAAACCAGTTAAGGTTAAGTCGCGAAGAAGACTGTTATTTTGCACCAAAGTTGCGACAAAACCAAATCACCAAATATTGATCAAGGTATGAAAAACGTCGTCAATGCGGTCGTATTTACGGTGTGACCACTTTCACAAGTTCTTAAAGGGAACCTCCACTCTTATGACAAGTTGATGTTGAATTGTTTGAAATAATGCCTGAATTCCTGATTTCACAGGTCAAAGGAGAATTAACATTTAAAAGTGGAAAATATTATCGCCTTTAAATTTCCCGCGCGGTGCCATTTTGGATTTTATGACGTGTAATGGTTGCCACTATTGGTTGGAAGCAGAGGATCTTTTGTGTGAAACAATTGAGCAACCATTACACGCAATAAAATTCAAAATGGCGGCGCGCGGGAAAATTAAAAGCAATAATCTTTTCCATTTTTTTTGTTACTATCTAATGTGATTTTTAACTTGTCCTGTAAAATTTTGAATTCAGTGATTGTTTCAAACAATTGAACGTCAACCTGTCGCAAGAGTAGAGGTTCCCTTTAAATAAGAAAAATAACTGAGTTAGCTTCTCTCAGTTCGTTCAAACTGAACGTAATAACAAGGTGATCATAAGACGGCGTTTTACTGTATTTTTAAATTGCTGTCGTAATGCTGTTATTAAATTTGTTGTTGTTTCTGCTGTCTTCGTTGTTGTTGTTTTGAAATTTTATGGACAATAAAAACGCGACAATTTCAACGGTTTCGACCAATCTCAAGACGACTCGTTCTTTGGATTAGCATAAATAACACTTACATTTGAATGAATCGTTAGAGGAACCGTGAATTTTTCAAATCAATTTTATTGCATATTTTATTAATAATAAAGATTGTGCATGTTGTTGTTGTTTTTGTCATCGTTTTGTACAAAAGTGAAGTGATGATGACATGCACTAGGGTATAATTTTTCCAACCCTACCCCTCCCCCTGTTCCCTTTATCCGGTATATTGCAGCCCCAACCCTCATCCCTCCCCCGGAGAGACTCTCACATGAAAGGGGCAAATTTAGTCGTCGGAAAATTTGAATTAAACTCGTAAAGGAGACCAATCTGGGAGATACGACAAGCATCCATGTCTGGTTCATATGGGAGTTCCCCCATCCCTTCATTAGTTATCCCCCTCCCCCAGCCTTCCCTTCTTCCCCTGTTCTCGTCCTATTTCACAAACATGAACTAACCTGGCCGGACAAGACTGCGTGTTACAGTTTTGTTTATGTGATGGCTTCTCGTCTTCTTTACAGTTTGAATCCTCAACTTCTTCTCCGTTATCATCACGAACACAGAACACTTCTCTCTTTTGCTCTCCTGGAAGAATTACAACAAAGTAGTTGCCGGTTAAATGAGCTAAAATGTTGCACTTGTTTTGGTACGACGGGAGGTTTATCAGACTTGCTCGACTTGCTCCGAGCCGCTCGTTTGATTCGCATGGGACCGCTGAATACGGAGGAAACGCGCAGACTTGAAAATCAAAACGGGGGCTGATCGCAGAACAAGCCATTCAGCAGATTTAGCTCGCTTCTTGCGCTAGCACGCGGTCTTCGACGCGCGATTTTATATTACTTTTTTGTGAGCAATCTATTCAAATAATTCTGTTGATACACTGTTCTACTGATAGCTAGAGAAAACTATGAAGTGAACTAAACCTGAAATTATTTTTAATAATATCACTGAATTGATAAGAGACAATTGTACCGCCGAGCACCTTGAACTCTAGACTGCCGCGTTACAAACCCTACGGTCAATTTTCCGAGTGCAGGACTGGATTCCAGGATGCCCGGTCGAGCGCGCGCCCTGCTACTTACCTCCAGCACACGATGCACTGCACTTATCAAACTCGCCTGTCCTCCAGGAAAACTGGGTGCGCTCAGGAAGTGTCGTCACTGATGTTGGCACGGAATACTCGTAAGAAATACCAGGATTCTTCTCATCTCCCAGGAGAAGTACCTGTCCAAAAAACAGCATGATCCCTTGTAAAAAGCACTGGCAAGTCACTCCTCTGCAGGAAACTTAAAGGCATTCGCATGCATTACCTAGATACATATATATGTATCACTGCTGCAGAAAATACAGTTCTAGAATATTTGAAACTTTATCAAGGTGGCATGTAATTAAACACGACGATTTTTAAAGAAGTTGTTATAATAAGCGCTTGGAAAGTTGGCTTGTCGTGGTATGTGGCTGGGTAGACGAACGCTTCTCTTCGCGCGCTTAACCCGAATTCTTCGCCCACTCGAAAGACTTCTGAAATTTACTTTATTATAGGAAATTAACGCTCCAGTAAATTAAGGTCTTTGAAATTAACGTGACTTAAATTAACGCGAATAGGAGGGAAATTTTATTTTGAATAAAGGAAATTAACGCGAGAGATGGGGCAAAATTTTTTAAAATAAATAAAATTAACGCAGTAATGACGTCTCTAAAGATATTTTGGCTGTACAAAAAACGGATGTCGAGAACCGCTCTTCTGAAAGCAAGAATGAACTGAAAATATTGCAGATGACATATCTTTAAGGCTTTTGCATTGTTAAAGATTGCGAAATAGTGTGCAGAAGAGAGGTTATTGTTTCCTAGTTGCTATAATTTATGTGTTCGGACAGTATCCAGTATTTGGAATAAAATTAAGGTTTTGGAAATTAACGCTCACAAAAATTAACGCGACATAAATTAATAAATTTTGAGAATTCGCGTTAATTTCATTGAGCGTTAATTTTCTATAATAAGGTAACCCGAAAAATTCCATACTGATGACGTACCTCTTCAGAGACTTGTGTTGTGTCTCTGATTGGTTATTGCTCGGGTTTGAATTTTCGTGCGCAAGTAACAACCAATCAGGAGATCCTACGCGGACCTTCGTAGAGTTACTTCATTAGTATGGACTTTTGGGGGGTCGAATATCAGAATTCTATCGAGTAGGGAAACCTTCTGTTTCTTTAGAGTAGTAAAGAGAAGTTACACATTCGACTTGGAAAGGTATGGGTTGAACGCATACCTCGACATGCACAGGAACTGTAGTCGGTCCTAAGGAGAATATTCTCTCCTGTCCAAAGCGGGTTCGCTCGTAAGTAAAAACGGTTCCGGCCACTTTGTGCTTGGCAGGGTTTGTTATGACGTAGTCACCGTTAAAGAAGTAATTTCTGAATGAATCAGAAAGAGCTGAAAAGTGAAAAATAATAATAAATAAAACAGTTAAAAAGATGTTTTCCATATACACATGCAATGCAAAGTTTAAGGAACTGAAGAATAAATATATACAAATAATCTGCACATCGCAGGATTCAGTCGCTCACTTTATTAGCCAAAATATTTTAGGAGAATTTGTTTTTGTTTTTAAGCGGTTTAAGTATTTCCCCCTTTTTCTTTTCTAATTAAGTGGCTTACAAATGCCGAAATTTTTGTTTACTCTACTTGAGTGCATCATTTAGTCTGAACAAGGAAATAAGGCTTTCTTTAAAAATTGACGCTTTCTTTTAAAATTGATTTTTTCGATTAATTGACGCTTTGAGAGAATGTTTACTTCGTATAAAAGTGAATAGTGTGTCGTACCCAGGAAATGTGGCGAGGGAGTCGTTTCTTGAATGTTGATGTTAGTGGCACTAGCGGGAATCACCACAATTTCTTTGTACCCTGAAACAAGTAAAATACGACAGTTGAAAACATTAAGTTTACGTGACATAGATATTCTATAGTAGCAATCTAGAAGGTAAACGTCTGTTCCAGTCCTACATACAAACGGTTGGAGGTGTCAGGTTAAGTCTGCATATGAGCCAAGTGGCCCATCAGACCGTATGATTGATTGATTGATTGATTGATTGATTGAATGATTATTATTATTGATTGATTGATTGATGAGAGCTTGATCCCGGTTTCTAAAGAATTAAGCGACTAGGAGTATTGCTATTCCCCCCTAGATGGGATGCTAGTCCATCGCAGGGTTACCCCCAGCAGTAAATGATTGCCGGTCCCCATTATTTACACCTGGGTGGATCGAGAGGCACTGTGAGAGTAAAGCGTCTTCGTCCCAGAGAAGGGCACAACGTCAGTGCTCCGGCCAGGGCTAGTACCGGATTCCAGGGCGCTAACCATTAGGCCACCGCGCCTCCCTGGAGGTGTCAGGTCCTTCATCAACACCGGCGCGCGCTCATATTAGACGTCTCAGTAGACACAAGTAAGCATTGCGGACCTACATAATTTAAAATTTTATAGACATGAACTCACCATCGCCTTCCTCTGTATTGACTCCGCTGTGCGTCCTGCAGTTTTTTCCATTACCATTACAAACTCGACATTTATCCTCTTTTGCATTGGAATTCAAAATGAGATCACAACCAAGTTTCTAAAAAAAAAAGGAAATGGACGTTTATACCACGCGTGGATTAGCAAACAGCGTGTTAACTTCGCGCGCGTATTTGAAGTTCGAACACGCGCGTATTGGAAGCTTGTACCACGCGAGTGTTGGTACAGTAGAACCTTTCTTTACGACTACCTTGTTAAAAAACCCTTTGTTGTATTGTTAACCAGGTTAACACGACCACCTTATTATTATGGCTACTTGCTTTTAGCCTAAGGAAAAGCATAGTCTGCCACTCCTTTACTACGACTAGATTCAGTGGTGTCCCGTTGATGTGGGTCGTTGATTCCCTCTGTATAACCGTTGTTCGCATTGTAAGTGTATTTAGGTCACCAGTAAATTGCCCATTTACGCAAAGTTTTGATTGGATAATAAGAAAAGAAACTCTTTAAACTTAAATGAAAAAAAAAACTTTTAAGAAGATAATAGAAAGATGCCAATTATTGTTTTACTATTTGTTCATCAGAACTTGATGGGCACGATCCGTACCGAAAAGGCGGGAAAATTTAGCGTTCAATGTCAAATGATTTTCGTCAAACCTCGCAACAAAAAGGCGCGAGATGTAACGTTTAATGTCAAATGACTTTCGTCATACCTCGCACCAAAAAGGCGCAAAATTAGCGTCAAATGTCAATCAATTTTGTCATACCTCGCACCAAAAAGGCGGAAAATTAAAATTTAGCATAAATGTCAAATGATTTTCGCCATACCTCGCAACAAAAGGGCGCGAAAATTAAGCGTCAAATATCAAATGATTTTCGTCATACCTCGCAACAAAAAGGGGCGAAAATTAGCGTCAAATAACAAATGATTTTCGTCATACCTCGAACCAAAAAGGCGCGAAAATTTTAGCGTTAAATATCAAATGATTTTCGTCATACCTCGCATCTTCCATCCACACAAATGTCGTACGTGTCCACAGAGCATGTCGTTCCATCCACCACTTTATCTGCCCACCGCATGAAGAAGTATTCTCCTTTAGGCATGCAGTTCAGAACACATCTCTCGTGGACTAGGATTACAAGAAAAGAAATTCGCTCAGTGTTTGGAATAAGTAGAATTGTAAATTAGACTCAGTCTGAACTGGAAAATTCAAAAGCAAACGCAAGCAAAAACATTCGGTGCCACGCCCATACATCTAGATTTTAAAGGGCCGTAACTAGCAAGAGGGAAGACGAAGAATTTTAACCCAAAATAAAAAAAAAAAAAAATATTTTTTTTTTTTTTTTTTTTTTTTTAAAAAATTTTATTTTTTTTTTTAATTATAATTAAAATTTTTCCGGGCGAAAGAGATGGCGTCCTATTTACCATGTTAGAAACGGACCACTATTGCACCAGCGCGTCTTATTGTGTTGGTGTTTGCAGCGCACGCCTGAATAGGCATTAATGTTTCTTGTGATGGGCTGCAGTTCCTGCCGTATCTTACCTGGTATGTAGGGAACCCATTTGTATCTACGTCCATCAAGTGTTCGATTGTTGTAAGATTCGCACTGTTCAAGACGAAAATCCCTTGAGCCTTCTGGACAATCCTAACATGAAGACAGACAGACATGAAAAAGATTGAAACTCATCATATACATCAGAATGGTGACATGTAGCAGAGAACTCTTGCGTGTTGTTTCGAGCTAAACTGAGATTTTATTATAGACTGAGTATCAGGCCTTCCCTTTCTCCCTTCCCCTTCCAGCGCGCACAGTTTTGTAATATTTATATCTTGTTATAGTATGTTTTATCAAGTAAACAGCGTAATTAAAGCAAGCAAGTATAACCAGAAAAAGAGATTAATACTCACTTGGATATTACATGTCCTGTATATGCGCTTACTTCCTTTGCAATAATCGTCTGGTCTAAATCGAAAAAGAAAGAAAATAGTCGGTGACAGGAGCCGATGACCATAAGAGGACCGTAACTTGCGCAAACTTTAAATTAACAAAAAAATGTAGATTCGCAGCTGTCATGAAAAGCTGTACGTGGTTTAAATCTCCTGGAAACATCCAATATTTCGGCTTAAGTTCACCAAAACTCTTAAGTGAAATTTGCCCATCACACACTACACAGTGTGAGTGGGCTGGCCTTAAATACAATCCTTGGTGTGAGTGCGTTGGTATTGAGTTCAATTCTTGGTCGGGATCGATGTGTTGCGTCCTTGCACAAAACACTTAATGCGCTGGAGTTGATGGACCATATGGCTCCGTCAATCCCCTAAATCAATTTTTTTTACGCATTTTAAATCGACGATCGAATTACGCGAAACCCGCATTTGACAACCTGCAGTTATGACTTTTCTTCCTCGGCAGTTATGACTTTTCTTACTTTTCCTTTTCCAGGCACTCTCGTTCCTGGTAGGACGCACCTACACCACACGTTCGGGAGCATGGGGTCCACTCGCCCCACGGCCCCCATTTTGACTCGGATTTATCGTCGTCTTGAGCCTGCAATCAGTGGAGAAGTAAAGGTCTGTGACACGTGCAAAAAAGTGATAAAACTGTTGTGTGGAGTTTAAAAAAAAGAAATGTTTCGATGCGAGGGACTGTATACACGTAATTAGCAACTCGTTGCGATCTGCCAACAATTCCAGGAGTACATATTGGAGTATGGACTTCTGACAATTCCCTATTTAAGATATATATTTTTTTTATTTTGGAATGTTTTTTTTTACATGTTTCGTCCGTTTTTCTCGTAGAACATAGATACGTGATTTTGTTGCATTATTTAGCATAGTACGAGAATTGTTTTCCGATGGATAATTTTCTCTGCCGTATTCTCTTGTGAAAACGGCGATTTTTTAACCAATCAGAGCAGACACGGGCCGATATCCTGGATATTCAGTATTACCCAAGGTCGCGTGCTGGATTGATAAGGTTGATGGAAATAGCTAACAATTTTTCTTTCTCTGGAATAAGATAAACTGTTACTCTATCTGGCCATGTTTTTCAAACAACCTACAAACATTTTCCGACCGGAGTGGCGGATCCAGACCTTCAGGTAAGTGGGGGGGGGGGGGGGGGGGCGGTCATCCAGATCCTGAAATAGGGGAGGGGGTGCACTCGAAAATAATTTTTCTCCGCCCTTCAGGCCCGCGGGTCCCTCCCCTAGATCCGCCACTGTAGTCAATGAACGTGCTGCGTTTTGCAGTGTTTTGCATATTTCTCATGTTTTTCGTGGCGAAAAAAACGGCGATAATTAATTGTTTACTGTGAGGCGGACATATTTCAGTCTTCCGGCGGGTAATTCGGTCAAGGCGAAGTACGATAACATTTTATACGGCTTAGGTAGACTGGTGGGAGATGGACATATCAACTTGTGTTGAGCCGGAAAACTCAATGATAAAATCCTCTTGCTAAAATTTTGAGTCCCGGAAAGACAAATCCTTTTAACCTCGGTACAAAGATGAAGGAGTGCACTGAGATGCATACCGTAAGATAATATGCCACTGCTTTGTCAATATACCACTGCAAATTACCATTTAGTTATTTTACTTTATTTTATTGTACTTTGATTAGTGTGGAAAGCAATGCCAAGAGCTTTGTGTAATTTACTTTTTTAAAATTCTGAAGGTCTCTGTAGCACATTGCAGGAAATATAGGAATATGACAATATCAATGGAATCCAAAACGCGATATTTAGTAATACCTTGCCTAATTAATACCTTATGAACCGATAAAATCCTCCGTAACTTATAGAAGTGTTAATTAAAGTGATTTACTGTGAAAGAGCTGCTCTTGTCTCGGATGGGATGGGCTGCGAGTCAAAACAAGTGCATATGCAAATTTAAACCTTCTTCAACTTCCAACCAGGGAATATTGATTATTGTTTGGCAAAAAAAAGATTGTTTTGTGCTCAGAATTTCAGTTGACGATTTCCTTTTCTATTGCAAAGACACTTGTTGAGAATTAATACTGTAAGTATTAGTGAGATGGAATTAGATATCACAAGTTGTGGGATTTTTTTAAGGGGTTCATACCAATACTGTCTTAAAACGCATGCCAGGCGAGATTCGCATTTCTTAGCTGAGAGATTTTCAGTAAATCTCCAGACAGATAAAATTTGAACATCTCCCATTAAAAGCCACAATCCGCTTAATCCTTCGAGATTATTTTTTAGCTTAATTGCTGGAAAATGGACAAAATAATCTTCTTTTATCGAGCCGTCTTTTCCGAGAGCAAGATTTTACGCCCTTTTTTAAGACCAGATTTCTACCTTTTTGGATGAAATGAATATTGCGCATTCCTCCAGAATTCAACAAAAAAATCTTTTTTCTTCATGAATACGCTCATGCTCTCGAAGTTGTCATTATCAACATTATCTACGCAGTGACCTTTATTCAGCTTTATTTAATACATGTATGGATTAGCCTAAGAAAATGGTCATCTTCGGTCATCGCACGCGATATTAAAGCAGCGAAGGAAATCTTCGAGGAATGAGATTGCCGTGATCTTGAGTACTACGCATAAATCCCCATACATCGACTCTTGCACGATAACAAATCAGTTTCACTTTGTTCACTGTTCCCGCCGAAATCGTCACAAATGATTCAATACTTATTCACAAATTAGCCCGTAAATTAAACTAATTAAATGTTTTCACAGAGAAAGACCGACTTTAATGAGAGGAATTACAGGAATTTGCTTATTTCTCTCACGCAGCGAGTGCAAGATCATTCACGAAACTAGCTGTTTATTTATGTTGACGACATTTGAGGAGATTCCCTACAACTCAGACAGGATCATTTTTGCAAGATCACGCACATTTTGGGAGGTGTGTCTATTTACTACCGAGGCAACTACTAGAAAGCGCTATTAAGCTCTAGTACTGCTAATGTAGTTTTCAGGTGTTTCAACAATCTCGCGTTATCACGTTGTATCTGAAAACCGCGATAGCCGTTCAATAAAGATAAGGTTTTCTTATCAGAAATTCTGGATGTTATCTTTTTATGGACAATAAGCGTTGATAAATAACTAATATTTTGCATAACATGTCAACAGGTCTCGTGAAATCACAAAGAGCGGATCGATATCTTGGAGTTAACAACTGATTATCATTATATGAACTCGCTCGCGTGCGCATCAAGGTCATCGGAAGTTTGTAATTATTTTAAATTGCCCCCGAAAAACACATTTCTCTCTGATAAAAAAATAAACAAGCGCTTTTCTTCTCCAATCAACGAAACACCGTACTTGTTTCGGGTATTATAAATACTTCATGCAATAAACAAAATATAATCAGTTCTTTTTAATATGCTCAATCAAAAAGTTAGATTTTCTTTAATACCCAATATGAAGCTTGAGGCAAGGTTTTCTTTTTATCTGCCAAAGGTTATCTTCTAGCTGGATTTATATACACAACCCACAATTATTACTACAACCGCCCACAAAAGTCAAAGATATGTCTCAATCATCTGTTTTAGAGAAAACTTTTAACCATGATAAGGAACATTTTCGGACAAACTTCTTGTGCGCACTATACCTAGACCTCTCAAAAGGCTGTAAAAAACTTATTTGCTTCAATTTTTTTATAACATCTCGGCTTACTGATCTAGAAACTAACGGAGTATCAATAACAAAATTATGATAGCAAAAGAGTTTGTTTTGTCAGCTTTGAAATTACATGAAATTAGACTAAACCAGCGCTAGAAAAATTTTTCGTTTCCACAGATTTTGACTGGCCAAACAAAGCACCTTATGCATGTCTCACGCGCACAAAATATCCACAATCTGCGCTTTTGTCATGGAAATAAGGATCTCTCGGAATTTCTTCGTTATGTGGCTTGGCAAATGACCGATCTGGGTCAAAGAATTATGGCTCATTTGTTTTGGGGAGGTGTTGTTTAATTCCCGGATAAATTCATCATATGTCGCACTTTATCTCCGGATTCCGGAAACACAGAGATGCGGTCGCTTTGAACAGCATGCTTTCAATTTCTCTTTGCCCTCTTAAAAAGGTTTCCAAGCCAAAAAATGCATGATAACGTGTTTGCAGTATACCGCGATAGCGGCGACCACTAAACATTCTCTTTAGTTCTTAATCTAACTATTATTCATAGTAATTTTCGCCCAATCCGCCAGAAACTTAAAGGAGCTCAGTCATGGACAACTCATCTTGAAAAAATGATTTTTTTTTTTTTTTTTTTTTTTTTTTTCTTTTTTTTTTTTTTTTTTTTTTTTTTTTTTTAATTTTTTTTTTTTTTTTTTTAAAAAAAAAAAAAAAAAAAAATAAAATATAATCTTAACACATACACCCTTTTCGAGTCTCGCAGTTTCTCCTTTCTCTACGGCCTTTAATTACACCTCCAAAAGTCTTTTACGAGCAATGACACGAGACAAAATTCACGATTTTTTTTCTGTCTGAAGGCTGGACTTTACTTTTGCGTAACAATGAAAAATGACCTAATCTGCTGTTCATCCTTGCCTGTTGACAGCCACCTCTTCCGCGAAAAATCCTCTTTGCCGAGTTTGTAATGTTACACAAGAACGACAAATTCGCAAACGGCGCGGGGTACGATTTTAGAGGTCGGGACTGTCGGCTACAGTGTATATTCTTGTGTCTGAAACAAGAGTAGTGCTTGCTACGATATGAAATGGTGTCTATTGTGAAGTGCGTTGAAATTATGTAGTATAGATTCGTGCAACGAGCAAACAACGAAACTTCCGTGACATTTCAGGCAACGTAGCCAATAGAAACTCGTTAAAACGAAACTTTGCATGTCTCTCCCCAGTTATAATTAGCTCATTCAGTGAAACTGTTTGGGTGTGAGAGATGCCCCGTGACGAAAAGTTGCTGTGCGCCCCAGGATCTCTATTTATAAACAGTGATTTATAATAATCCTTTGATCGCGGTTGCTTTGGAATGTAAGTTGGGAAAGATTTTGTCAGTCCTGTTGCCTTATGGTATCATTCATGCGGAAATTATGTAGTTAGTTAAACTCAAAGTTGATATCTAACACGTGCCATCTCTGATAACGAAAGAAAAACGAGATATTTTATAGAGTTCGATTTAGGTAGGAGTTTGAACACGCGATGGAGACAGTAACAAAAGAAATTATAGGAATGCATTTCTGTAAATGTATTTTAGGAATATGCCCAGGCCGATGTAAGCCTCCCTTGAAGAGAATTACATTTGACTGAGTTTCTCGGGCGCTTGAATGTTGACAATTCGGCGTAACAGATGTTCTCGCTGTTTTAGAGTCATTTTGGGCAAAAAAAACAGCAAGTAACGAAGCACCATAATCACAAAACTGTGTTGCAGAAGATGTTGACTTCAAGGCACTTGCCACATCAAAAAAGTTGACATATCCGTTTCACACCTTGCCCGTATTTTGTAACTTCAATAATGGCGTTTCGTTACAAGCTGTAGAAAAATATTGCCTAATCGTATGTAAAGGACCTTCCTACCAAGCCTTTTTTTTCTTCAGCTTTCGTTTTCAACCGCCGTTACACCAATATTTTCTTTTTGTTACCCCCCAAGTTGAGCTTAAACAACTGCATTAGGCGAGCGAGTCGATAAACAAATCTCTTGTTGTTTGTAGGTCTTTCAAACACCCCCTCACATTGATCACTTTTATTACATTTTAAGCTCCGTGAACACCGACGAGCTAACCTGCATTAACCTTTCGTGGTTTCTTTGTCTGTCTGCAGAACTTTCAGGACAGAATTATAGACAGACAATGTTTACACGAAATATCGGATCGTTTACTGTCCACAGACACATGTCGCACGATCGCAGAACACGCGAAAGAACAGTTAACTACAAATTTGCTGAGATAAGAGAAAGAAATACTGCTCACCTTTGAACCGGTTGGCGCCAAAACCCAACAAAGTCCGACCGAAACTGACAAGAAGCAGAGATGAACCTTCATAGTTTCGTGCAGCTGAAGAAATACAAACAAAATGCGCGCGTTCGTGAGACGATTTGACGAATAAATTGTTGAAAGACTGTTATATTTCACACGTCCTAATCTAAACATAAATTAACTAGTAATTATCGAGAAGTACTTACTCCTCAAAGCTTAGCTGAAGTTGTTGTGCTGCGCTGGGATTTGAGACTCGAAGTTACAGGAAATTATTACGTGATTGTTAATTTTAACAAGGTGCCGTTGCAATTGATCTCATGGGTTATGCAATGCTAAAATAGGATATACCCCTGCCCTACAAGTTTTTGTCACATTGCTTCACTGTTCAACACTTTAATATTCCCGGGAATAGGTCACAAGACACATGCCATCTTGGCGCGGAGTAAAATCTCGCTGGTTTGCTCCGGCATGGTAATGCTCGATCAATAGTCACATTTACTTTAGCCTTTTTAGATAACGCATTTTGAGAATCTACTTGCAACTTCCGATTGTGAAATAAATCAATATGAGCTACAGTGCTTGAAAGCTATGAGGCAAATTCACTGATTTAATCAACAGAGAAAATAAATTTGTGCGATAAATGAGTACTACAATTATATTATACACTTTTAAGAGGAGAACGTGCTTGGGAGACGAGTGAAGCGTGATGAACTTACCTTTGGAATCCACGATTCGCGTTCACTAGGCAAAGGAAAACAACAGTGTTATTCCGAACTCCGGAATGATCTGATCCCTGACTCTGAACGGAGTGTCACACAGCTGGGCAGCTTAGTTCTTTAAATTATTGGACATGTGCCGGGTTTAACACTTCATAGAATCGCAGGCACGTGTGAAAATATAATACGGGGTGGGTTTCATCGACAGACTAGAGAAAGCAATTCTAGCACACCTTTTCCGGAGTGGTAAACTGTTTCAAGAGCTTAGCCGACCCTCACACACGAATTTTTAAGCGTCTGATTGGTGTCTGAACGTTTTGAAATCGTAGATGGGTGTTGCGAAGTTGGATATGCAAAGTATGTTCAACAAAAATTTGATTCTCTCATTGAAAGGTTCTTTCATGTCTCGATTATCTCAATTAATGTGTAGTATCAACATCTTGACATAAATGACGGCCTGTTCTTTACTCTGTGTTTAGACAAAAGCCACAAACATCCGACGTTTCTATTGCGGGGGCTTCAGGATTGAAAAACATCGTTTATAATTGACAGTTAGGTACAGTAAGGCGACCGGAAGTGTACAGAATAATGTGGAATGAGCGAGTGCAGGATTTCAACTCTTTTTTAAAGGGGCTTTGTCACGGATTTTACCAGATTTTTGAACAGCCAAAATTTATATTTGTGTCGCAAGAAACCTAAGAGTAATGGTCCATTTTTTAAAAAATTGCTATATTATCATTAGAGCACTGAAACTGTTTTAAATAACAAGCGTCTGTGGCTGCGGATGGCTCGGATGGAAATGGATTGCAACTTGAAAAATTAAGGCTTAACCTCTCAAGTTGTTTCCGCGCGTCTTTAAGAAAAATCGATATCTATAGCCGTAGTTTGATTTGTATCCGCAAATTAAGGTTATATCTTCCTTTAGACTTTTGAAGATACATGACTGTTTATCATGGATTAAGTTGCCTACCGTCACTAATTTCAGAACAGTTAAGACCAAAAATCTGAAAAATCCCCGTGACATAGCTCCTTTAAGCGGAAAAGGACTCGCAATGAGCAGTTTCAAAATTATCTTTAAGACAAATGCAGAATTGCTTTAATGACAAATGACGATCTCAAAAATGAGAGGAACTATAATAGAGGCAAAATTTATTCACTTTGAATGTTTCATCAGTCACACCATAAAAAGCCGGTGCAAAAAGAAAACAACTCGTCGTTCACATATTCGAAGCTAAACAAATTCTTTACAATTTGCTCTCGCTAAATTCGAAATTACTGAAGAATTATCCGATAATGTTGAGTATTTTGAACTGTTTTTGACAGAATAACTGTCCGCAGAAATTCTAGACTCTTCAGACAGGCGGAAGAAATTATGAAATTCTCTGTTCACCGCTTGGCATTCAGATGACTGCCTAAAAATATTTTCTACAGATGACAATAATTGGACTCGAATTAATTACATGTTCTGTACGGTAACTGATAAGCGAATACTGTATATCCAGTTGTTACAAAATCAGAAGTTGTTAAATTTATCAACTTTCGATAAGGAAACGTGAAGGTCTGGTAACGAGGCAAGGCAAGGCGCAGTTACAGAAGCCGGAAAAACCAACTGCGTCCGGGCAAAACCCGCAAATTAAATTGAAAGTATTTATTTTAATTTGGACGTTATGCCTCTTCTCGGTCAGTGTCTATTACATAATGAGGTAAATTTAGGAGATAAGTATCACAAACAGCCATCGTTGTCGCAAACTTACAAGATTAGCCGGTGGCGCAAACAAACGGTAAATTTGCGCAAGACGTAAGCACAAGAAAAAAAACATTGGACACTCTTTTTTCTTTGCGCTTGTGGTTTCTTACTGCACTTGTAAACCAGCCTTTTTTTTATTTTAACAGCTGAATTTACGAAATAATTGAGCTAACGCCTACGGAGCTACGGAGGTCAGCAATTTCATAGTTCAGCTGCTCCCATCAATTAATTTTAATTAATGTCATCGTTTTGCTTATCACAGTTTATCAGAGAAAGTTTATCAATTGTAACAAGTTTATCAGAAAAATTTCTCTAATTAGTCCAACGCCACTGTACGGGCCTAAAGCAACACAAATTCTTAATTAAGTATGTAATGAGACCTCTTATTAAATTTACTTTGCTTTTCTATTGACGAAAGAATAAGCAACCTTATTTGAAAAAAATATGACTATTTATGCTGTATACTGACGAATTCCTATCCGGTTTATTCATTAAATCGCATTTCTGTGGGTTTTCGGCTTTAACCGCAGATTATGTGGTCAGTATGGAAAAACATTCGTTTGTAACAATGGTCCGCAACAACTGATAAATTAAATGTTTCTTATTTCATTTTGTTTTTATTCTGTTATTCTTTTTTACGTTTCTTTGGTTAGCTAGGCCGTGCACTGCCTGTAACAGACGATTTATTCGTTAACCAGGAACCAAAAGATATTCTGCTTTGTATTGAATTTATAAACAGTGCTACATTATAAAACTATAAGGGAATTAACACTGATCCTCTCTTGTACTGTAATTCAATTAAAGCACACAACGTAATGAGATGTAAAAATGTTCTGGGGTTGACTTGCCATAATATTCCAAGAATGCACACTGCCCAAAGGAAATATGTAATTAAATAAAAACCTAGGGAAAAAAAACAGACAATGGAAATTCATAGAATCTGTCTAGGTTACATGTCCCTGCAGCGGTGATTTCTAAACACTTGAAAACAACTTAATTATCAGTGAATTCAAAAATATATTGTCTGGCATCCGCCCATTCTTTTTATTATTTTTTTAAGCGATGACGTATCGCTTTGCCAGGGGGGATTCGTCGCGAGGTCAAGTTTATTTAACTCAACAAGATCCGCGAGACCATACTCCCGTGAGGAATGGACAGAATAAAATGATGGGAAATTAATAGTAGAAGATTCTTTATAAGGGCCGGTAGCAGAGACCGTTTGACCTTAGCTTGCTGCGTCGATTCGTTCACAGATCACACTATCAAACGAACGGACCGGGAAAAAATAAAAAAATTTTCAGCATCTACAAAGAATGTAATGCATCCGTGATAAAACTTACCAGATCCAACTATGCCATCTCACTCTGCTTCATGTTGAAATGTCTCAGTTGGAACGCTTTCACGCCGTGTCAGCCTACTAAGTGACAATTTCCTCAAATATGTAAGACCCCTTGTGAAACGTCATCGCTTTTGCATGCATTGCGTGCCGTTTTTTTAGGGAAGTGGGCGGAACAGTACACAGTATTGTGCCTGCAATAACTCCAGGAACTGCATGATTATTGTTCTCGAAAATGTGTTTTCAAAATTTACATCTTGAATCAATTTTTGCGTTCTTGACACCGTAACAAACATGCATATTCGTGTTCTATTACATGAAGTGTTTTTTTAGTATTGCCAAAACTGACCTTTGAGCACAGCATAGGTAGGTTCAGGAAAAGACTCTAGATGTAGTTTGTGAATGACACTAAGTGATTGCGTACATGATAATCGTATCAGGAAGAAAACGCTACAAACGTTAAAATTGAAATTGTCACTGCCAAACTTTTATCTTGGGGAGCCGTGAGAGCATAGCTGGGATTACGAAAATTAAATTAAATTTTTTTAATTGTTTTTTTTTTTTATACTTGAGAAGAGTTTTCAAAAAATGAATCAGTTTGCTGAGTTGTAAAAACTGACTGAAGAACTTTAGGGGCACTATAAATTGCACTGATAGCATGAAAATCGGGTTGAATAACCGCGCGCACCAGAAAGGGAATTGACCATGTTCACATGAAACTGGAATCTAGCTATTTTCATGTACCAATCAGATTGCTGGCACATTCTGTCATGAAGGGTCACTTTGTTTGAACGAACTTTAGGGGTGGCACACAAGACAAGACAAGTCCCCGCGACTACTCCCTGCAACAAGTTCCTTTGAAGACTTTATACCAGGGAACTAGTCACAGGGACTTCATCCTGTTCCCAACTACCGAGAGCATGGAACAGGCTACAGAGCGACTTGTCCCCTCGTGTGTGCCTACCCAAGTTCCCGGGACTTCTCTTCAATTCAACCAATTTAAATTCGTGGGTCATGTTCACGGGACTAAATTTTGGAATCTGAGACTAAATTTTGCACGGGTGGACTAGCTTTTGGGACAAAAATGGCCCGGTAGTTCACACGAGGGAACATATCCCGCAGGGACTTGTGTGCCGACCCTTATGTACACAGACAGTACATGTAATTCATAATGAAATCTAATAATCTGTTGGCCAGATTCTCTAACCGTGTCATAATCATTCGTTTGAGTCATAATTGTAGCCATCGACATGAGATCGACAAGCCTTAGCAGTTAGAGTAACCGGGGGAGCGAAGCGAAATCGCACTGAACGTCGAATTTATCGAATTTAGTAACGTCAAATTTATCAAAAACTGACACTGGGTAGTACTCACTGCAGTCTAGAACAGGTTTGGTAAGATATGTTACATTAACTAATTAATAAAGACGCAGTTACTTCGAGCAAGAGAAAGCGAAATTTATCCAGAGGAAATTTTAGTAAATTACGTAAAAAAAAAAAACATGACAGACAGTTCTTCAACCAGTTTGCCGGTAAGACAAATAATGTATTCAAAATCCATTAGCAACCAAACCAATCAACAGAAAAATGCTCACAAAAGAAAAATTACACGGACATTTATTGGGCAACATCTATGACTGGGTGCTTGCACAAAAACAATTCAAATTAAAGTTTATCTTTTTAAATAAAATCGAGAGAGTTACGCTAATATGTTTTGAACAAGCAAGGGTGCATAATTTTCTGGTCTACTGCAATCAATTCTCCGTAAAACCTGGAAAATATTCACCTTCTGTAGCATTAGGATTTTTTCAATTCTGTCTTCTTAGTTTGAAGTAATTTCAGGAGATCTAGATATGTATTTACATGCCGGAAACCTACAAAGCCGATGTAAACGAATTTACTTTTCCGCGCGGCGGTATGAAAGTCGATTTCCAAAGTGTAATTAATAATTTTCTTTTTACGCAGTTTGGTCCCATATTTATTTTTTCTCTTAGAACGCAAACAGTTTTGAATTAAAAAAACGGTAGTTAGCTCTAATGTGGCCGGCTATTTAATAGGTATTCAGCGTTCAATGCAAAGAAATATTACTATCGTATCGATGAGTGAATTATAAATTAGGGTTCGTGAAGCAAACCGGAAAACTGAAAACAGAAATGATAACTTATTACTGATTTTTAGGTACTATACATGTACCAAATGAAAATAGATTAACAAAAGCTATGATATGGAATAGGTTTTTTTAAGTCATACGAGTTTGACAACAGTTTGCTCTCGTTTATTTGTAAAGGTTAAGAAAACTACTAGAGAACATTCTAGTCCCTCAACGAGAAGAAAAACAAAAAATGTTTTCAACCCAAGAATGCAGAGAAAACAAGCGATGATATTTCAATTAAGGATTTTTTGTTTTGAGGGGTTTGTTTGAAATGCAGCAACCGACAGAATTTAACAGAAAAGTGGAGTTGTGTCAAGTGTCTAAAGCAAAGAACAGCGCTTCATGCTTCTCAAACTTGACACAGTTACCCATAGTAACATTATCTTTGAATAGTTCAGCGCATGCAAATTCATTATGCTATTTTGACAAACTTTTCAATGGTCTTTTAATTCATCGCCGTTGATGTAACGAAACTAAGATGACAATAAGGCGAATCCGACTTTCAAGGCTTATAAAATTAATTCCCTTGCTGGTGTGCCTGATCGCACTGTACTTAATCGGCTCGTATATTGTTGGCCCGTCGACTTTGCCCGCATTCAAAGACGAATTTCAACAAATTGGAGAAGGACACGATTTTGATAACCATCTTACCGGCCCAGCAATGAAGTTTGAAGAACCTTCAAGTACAGCAAGAAAAAACCTAATTATTGTGTCGCACGGTCGGTCTGGCTCCACGCTTATGGGAGACATATTCAATCACCACCCTTCGGTGTTTTATATGTACGAACCTCTACAAACCGTCGAACGAGTCACTGAAGCGAACATGGTGGAAACTAACAAGAATTATAACGAGCATGCCAAGGAGTTTTTAACCGGCATTTTTCGCTGCAGATTCGAACCACCACCGATGTTGGCGGATATAGAGAAGTTTTACCGTAAACCAGCTCACCCCCGAGTCAGTCAGGCCATTGCTTCGCCGCCATTATGCCCCTATGAGACTACAGACCCGCAATGGGATCCACTACTTTGCCCTCCGATGACTAGCGAGTCAGTGGGAAGTGCTTGTAAGGACAATTACGATCTAACTGTTATAAAAGTTCTCATTCCTCGTATTCCAGAGAACAGCATCAAAAGTATTTTGGCCGCTTGTAGTCCAGAGGATGTCAACTGCAAAGTAATTCTTCTCGTAAGAGATCCTCGAGCCGTTATAGCTTCTGCACTGAGCGTGGGCTTTTTTAGAGAGTTGAAAGGCGACGCAAGAGTGGGAACACGGCGATTTAGTTACTGGAATTGTAAGGAAACTGAGGATAATTTGGAATTTGTCAGAAAACTGCCGGACTCACTTCGCGATCGGATCAAATTTCAGCGTTACGAAGATCTGGCGCTGAATCCGTTAAAAGAGCTCTCGGGTCTGTACAAGTTTGCGGGGTTATCTGTACCGGAGAGCGTGCGGAATTGGTTAAACGAAACTACACGACAGAGCAGAGGCGCCTGTAACCACGAACAGGACGGAGAACAAGCCACTTGCACCAAAGACGATGCTTGGGCAGCGGCAAATCGCTGGAGATGGAAGGTACATCCACACGAAATTGATCTGATTGAACATTACTGCCGACATGTAATGGAGCTTATGGGATACAGAACTGTCGACAGATCGCACGAACTACTAGCGAACGTAAAAATTCCGCTCTTTAGCGAAGACTACGAAGCGAAACATTGGTTTTTACATTGAAAGTGCCTTCGATTAAGCCTTCCTTTTAGGCTGGCAGTTTAGGGCAGGGAGGAGAGTTTGCTCGCGCGCAAGATACACTTTAAGAAGGCACAGGACACAAGGCACCAAACCCAGCGCAGATGGGGCTATTTTTTTTTTAATTTTTTAACACTTTTAGGTCTTGATCACTTTAACTTACAAAAGGCAATTGACACCTCAGTTTGATCTGCGACAAAAAGAAACGTGGAAATTTAGAGTCCTTCCCAGTCCCTACGCGAAGTGGATGAAGGGCACGTGGCATTCAGTTTTCCCTTGATCCATTACGAAGAGAATGCGAACGAGGCGCTCTCCGTAACCACGGGCACGTCAGAAGTTCCGAAAGTATCTGGGAGCGTTGTTTTGTTCGTATTTACCATGTTTAGTGTGTATTGTATTGTTTAGATGGATTACTATTTGTTTTATTGAAGACGTTTTTATTGAACTCAGAAAGTTTAGAACAATTTAATTTCCATAACCACTAAAATTTCTGGCAGATGTTAGAGTAAAGTACATTAAAACACAAGGCAGAACAATGGAGGTTTACAAAAGCACTGCGAGAACTTTTAACCTGTTTATAGCCCCGGCTAAATGATCAACAATCAAAATAATTCAATAAAAATTATAAATAAAAATGAATTCAATAAAATATTTCTCGAAGAAACTAGCTTATTTTAGCTACAGCAAAATTTGAGTTTAGATAAAGTTTTATATATGGTTGTATGTATGTATGTATGTATGTATGGTAGCACATCCACAGTGTGGCTATTCGTCCAACAAACGTTTTTTATCCAATATTTTATTGAATAAACCGGTCAAACGATCAAATGTTGGGTAAAACATGCTTTAACAAGGGGGTGAATAGGCTCGCGGATCGACGGATTTGACCTTAAGATTGTGGGTTTTTGCGATATATTGAGCGGATTCACGGATTTCGAAAATACAGCGGATCGCGGAGAAGCCAAGAGTTTTGGCGTGGATTCAGGACTCTTCATGTCAAGTCGTTCGGATCGGTCACTTTGGTCGGTCAGTCTTCGTCGGAATTGTCGCAAAAACAAGCAGTGAAACGAAACGGCTTAAAAACTTGGCATAAAACGACATCTGTTGTCCATTTGAGTGAAACTATACCACACAAAGCTTTCAAGCAATGCGGATACGGATTTTGAACGAAAATATAATGCTGGATGAGAGTTTGATCGTCAAACCGATGTGTACAAAACTTTTGGGTTCGGCTTCTACTTTTTCGAGACTCAAACGTGCCTTTTTGACATCTTGTTGGTGTGTTTTTATGGGTTCCACTTGGTTAAACGACTGTGGCATTAGAGATTGAGGTCGACATGGTAAGCATTAGATTTTCGGCTTTCCCGTTAGCCGTCGCTTGCTTTACTCGTGTGGTCGACTTGTGGCAAGTCTCTCTCCAGTCCTCAGCCTTCATCTCGCTCGGGGTTCGGGTTGAGGACTGGAGACGACTGACATTTGAAGGCAATATTTTCCGCTGGTGTTCCGAGTGCCAACTTCGATCTTCTCAAACTTCTAAGATTTTGTTCGGCCAAATGAAACAAAAAAAAAACTTTCTCGAATGGCGAGCGCACGGTGAACATTACTGTCAAAATGACACTATAATGCGCAGATTTAGCTTCTCAAAAAAATATGCACATGAAAAACTTCTTTCTGCGTCCGCAAGCCAGCCGGCGCTCTGCGAGACGCTTGCGTCTTAATAAGTACTTCGTTGCGTTTAAAGGGGGGGGGGGGGGGGTTCTGGTTTGAACTACCCAATCCCCACCCTTCTGGAAATTGTTGCTTTAATTTAAACGTTTTGGCAATCTTTCTGCACAAGATTTTCTTTGTGCCTTTTTAGCCATTGGCCATGCACCACCCCTTCCGTTGGAAAACAATGCTTCGCCCCTTAGCGAATTTGACTTGATACAGGAGCAAAAGCATGTGCAACAAAGTCCCGAAACCACTATATTTTTTCAGACCGAGTTGCAATTGCTTGCGCGAATCATCTCTTCACTTAAGGCTTATGCTACTGTACAATGTTCTTATTTGAAAGCCCAGCTTGAGACTTGGATTCCAAAAGCAAAACGACTTTTTGTAAAACATACTCCGCGTACATGTGGCGTTCCTTGCGCGGACTAACAGTCTTCTGATACAATTTACAGCAAGGAGCCCAAAGTGTGACAACTTTTAATTAACTCACATTCTTCCGTTTAGTCACATCCAATCAAAGCCGAGATTTGCTTGAAGTTGACATCTGATTGGATTAAATATGCACGAACCAAAGAATATTAATAAACCAAAAGAGGTCACTCTTTTGCGCTCCTAGCCTGCCGTGCCAGGCGTTTTCCGTGGGCGCGCGAGAGTATTAGCTCGCGATTGAGTAGATTTGTCATGTTGGATCAGGGCGGAGGGAGGTTTGGAAGCGAGCAAAAGCGCCAGGGGGGGTTAATGTCTATCAGCCTCACTCCTACTACCCATGTGAAAAAAAATTAAAAAACAAAACAATCAAAAACAGACATGTGAAAAAAATCAAATCTTCTACTATTACAGTGTTTTATTTATAAGAAAAAAATGATTTGATCTGATAAAAGTTCTGTCAAGGCGATTACTTCTTATTTACAATTAATGAAGTTTATTTAAAAACATTAATCAAGTGTTCATTTACAGGCGGCACTGTTGCCATTGTAAAGTTCAGGTGAGACAGATTTGTCTCTGTTGTCTGAATGTGGTGAAGATTTCTTTCTGTAGCTTCCGACGACCGCTTCACTCCCAGAGCGACATTTTCCTGATTTAGACGAAGCAGATTTGGCTCTGCCATTTGAGATTTGGTCAGTTAGTGCCACGTCACTACCAGATCTTGATTTGGATGGTTTTGAGGAACCAGATTTGGGTCTGCCATCTGAGATTGGGTCAGTTAGTGCTACGACGTCGCTACCAGATCTTGATCTGGCTGATTTAGAGGGACCAGATTTGGCTCTGCCATCTGAGATTTGGTCAGTTGGTGCTACGACGTCCCTACCAGATCTTGATTTGGATGGTTTAGAGGAACCAGATTTGGCTCTGCCATCTGAGGTTTGATCAGTTGGTGCTACGACGACGCTACCAGATCTTGATCTGGCTGATTTAGAGGAACCAGATTTGGCTCTGCCATCTGAGATTTGGTCAGTTGGTGCTACGACGTCCCTACCAGATCTTGATTTGGATGGTTTAGAGGAACCAGATTTGGGTCTGCCATCTGAGATTGGGTCAGTTAGTGCTACGACGTCGCTACCAGATCTTGATTTGGATGGTTTAGAGGAACCAGATTTGGCTCTGCCATCTGAGATTTGATCAGTTGGTGCTACGACGTCGCTACCAGATCTTGATCTGGCTGATTTAGAGGAACCAGATTTGGCTCTGCCATCTGAGATTTGGTCAGTTGGTGCTACGACGTCGCTACCAGATCTTGATCTGGCTGATTTAGAGGAACCAGATTTGGCTCTGCCATCTGAGATTTGGTCAGTTGGTGCTACGACGTCCCTACCAGATCTTGATTTGGATGGTTTAGAGAAACCAGATTTGGGTCTGCCATCTGAGGTTTGATCAATTGGTGCTACGACGACGCTACCAGATCTTGATCTGGCTGATTTAGAGGAACCAGATTTGGCTCTGCCATCTGAGATTTGATCAGTTGGTGCTACGACGTCGCTACCAGATCTTGATCTGGCTGATTTAGAGGAACCAGATTTGGCTGAGATTTGGTCAGTTGGTGCTACAACGTCGCTACCAGATCTTGATCTGGCTGATTTAGAGGAACCAGATTTGGCTCTGCCATCTGAGATTTGGTCAGTTGGTGCTACGACGTCCCTACCAGATCTTGATTTGGATGGTTTAGAGAAACCAGATTTGGGTCTGCCATCTGAGGTTTGATCAATTGGTGCTACGACGACGCTACCAGATCTTGATCTGGCCGATTTAGAGGAACCAGATTTGGCTCTGCCATCTGAGGTTTGATCAGTTGGTGCTACGACGTCGGTACCAGATCTTGATCTGGCTGATTTAGAGGAACCAGATTTGGCTCTGCCATCTGAGATTTGATCAGTTTGTGCTACGACATCGCTACTAGATCTTGATCTGGCTGATTTAGAGGAACCAGATTTGGCTCTGCCATCTGCGATTTGGTCACTAAGGACCACGTCGCTACCAGATCTTGATTTGGATGGTTTAGAGGAACCAGATTTGGCTCTGCCATCTGCGATTTGGTCACTAAGGACCACGTCCCTACCAGATCTTGATTTGGATGGTTTAGAGGAACCAGATTTGGCTCTGCCATCTGAGATTTGATCAGTTGGTGCTACGACGTCGGTACCAGATCTTGATCTGGCTGATTTAGAGGAACCAGATTTCGCTCTGCCATCTGAGATTTGATCAGTTAGTGCGACTTCGCTACCAGATCTTGATTTGGATGGTTTAGAGGAACCAGATTTGGCTCTGCCATCTGAGATTTGATCAGTTTGTGCTACGACATCGCTACCAGATCTTGATCTGGCTGATTTAGAGGAACCAGATTTGGCTCTGCCATCTGAGATTTGGTCACTAAGTGCCACGTCCCTACCAGATCTTGATCTGGCTGATTTAGAGGAACCAGATTTGGCTCTGTCATCTGAGGTTTGATCAGTTGGTGCTACGACGTTGCTACCAGATCTTGATTTGGATGGTTTAGAGGAACCAGATTTGGCTCTGCCATCTGCGATTTGGTTAGAATTCAACATTTTTGAGCTTCTTTCGTGACCTTTCAAACTCACAGACGCCATATTGGATGTTTTACGACCTGATGTGGTGTGAAGCCTTGTCTTACTCGATGAGTTTATGTTATCTTTTTCTGCAGCAGCAGAACGCGTATTTGTTCGTAAACGTTTATCAGCTGTCTTGTTATGCACCAGTGAGGCCGTTGGCACTTGGGGTCGCTGTAATTTGCTTGAGGACCGATTGG
The DNA here is from genome assembly GCF_052425735.1 of Oculina patagonica. Taxonomy (NCBI): domain Eukaryota; kingdom Metazoa; phylum Cnidaria; class Anthozoa; order Scleractinia; family Oculinidae; genus Oculina; species Oculina patagonica. The sequence goes on from NC_135770.1 coordinate 36,223,764, forward strand.
TGGAGGGCCCACTACTTGATTGTTCTCTCTTCTTCTTTTGAGCGGCAGCGGTACTGGACGATTGTTTGTAGTTCGAAGAACTTTGTTTCAGTGCTTTTTCTGCAACTGATGAGTCAGACCTTCCACGTTTTAGGTCCTTTCCTTTGGATGGCTGTTCTTGAACAAGACGTGAACTTTTGGTCTTCCTTAAGGTTTCGGTACTCTGCTTGTGCTGCACGGTGGAAGGGATGCGACTTGCAGTCGGTAATTTACCCTTGTGCGATGTGCCCTTGATAGATGATTTCTTCTCCTGTTCTTCGGGGCTTGAAGGAGTAAGGATAATTTTGCATTTACTACCAACTATTTCCAGTTCAGGAACGGAGTTCTGTAGAGAACTGTTGGAGCTATTCTGTAGACTGTCACTGCTTTCCCTTGCACCGTCTGTTGCTGCTTGGATGTGGGACACGACTTGTTCAGAGTCTGAAAGGAATTTATAGCTTTAGTTATTTAAAATTTAACGACATTTCTTTAAAGGGACTATGTCACGGAGATTTCGCAGATTTTTGGTCTACACTGTTCTTAAATGAGTGGAAGGCAACCTAACCCATAAAAAACAATATCTTTGAACATCTAAAGGACGTTATAACCTTAATTTGTGGAAAGAAATCAAGCTACGGCTATAAATATCGATTTTTTGAAGACGCGCGGAAACAATTTGAAAACGTTTGCCTAACGTTTTCAAACTGCAATCCATTTCCATCCGCGCCATCCGCAGCCAATAATGCTAGTTAACAGTTTCAGTGCTCTAATATAGCAATTTTTAATAAAAATGGACTATTATTTCTAGGTCTCATGCGCACAAATATAAATTTTGGCTGTTCAAAAATCTGGTAAAATCCGTGACATAGTCCCTTTAAATTTGAGATACCGTGTAAGAGTTTCCTTTCTGTAACTAGGACACGAACTAGAGATACACTGTAAACCTTCTTCTGTTACGCCCTTGAAACCCTTTTAAATAATAGCTGGCTAAATCAGGCTGACACTGGCAAAGGTCTATATGTTATCTTGCATGTCGCTTCGGGGGCAGAGGTTTTAAGACATCGAGTTTGCTTACTTGTTTCCGTTGTAGGTGATCGTACTCTTGGAGATCGCCTTGCAAGAGGCTTGGAATCTTTGGGTGAACTTGCTAACTCCTGGAGAAGACACACTTGTGATTGAAGTATTTCAGCGATTGCATCGCTTAACTCTTCATCTGAGTTTGGAGACACCTGTTGCGACATAAGAAGTTTTTTCAGCTTTAATATTTTATAAAGATAGCGCTACTCGCAGTAATAAAACACTATCTTGTGAATAAGTACTAACAAAACCTTACAATTTTAAATGATGCAAAACATGTTAGCAATTAACATGGAGTGAGTGGGGGGCATGGTTGTGTTTCTCCACTTACGGTATTAATGGATTCGGGTACCTATAGGTGCTTGTCCAGTTGACTCTTTCTGGATGTCTGCCACCATAGGTGGTTCTTCAGTTGACTCTTGCTGCATGTCTGTCACTTTAGGCGCTTGTCCAGTGCACTCTTGCTGGATGTCTTCCACCATAGGTGGTTCTTCAGTTGAATCTTTCTGGATGTCCTCCACCATAGGTGGTTCTTCAGTTGACTCTTGCTGCATGTCTGCCACCATAGGTGGTTCTTCAGTTGACTCTTTCTGGATGTCTGCCACCATAGGTGGTTCTTCAGTTGAATCTTTCTGGATGTCCTCCACCATAGGTGGTTCTTCAGTTGACTCTTGCTGCATGTCTGCCACCATAGGTGGTTCTTCAGTTGAATCTTTCTGGATGTCCTCCACCATAGGTGGTTCTTCAGTTGACTCTTGCTGCATGTCTGCCACCATAGGTGGTTCTTCAGTTGACTCTTGCTGCATGTCTGCCACCATAGGTGGTTCTTCAGTTGACTCTTGCTGCATGTCTGCCACCATAGGTGGTTCTTCAGATGACTCTTGCTGCATGTCTGCCACCATAGGTGGTTCTTCAATTGAGTCTTTCTGGATGTCCTCCACCATAGGTGGTTCTTCCGTTGAGTCTTGCTGGATGTCCTCCACCATAGGTGGTTCTTCAGTTGACTCTTGCTGCATGTCTGCCACCATAGGTGGTTCTTCAGTTGACTCTTGCTGCATGTCTGCCACCATAGGTGGTTCTTCAGATGACTCTTGCTGCATGTCTGCCACCATAGGTGGTTCTTCAGATGACTCTTGCTGCATGTCTGCCACCATAGGTGGTTCTTCAGTTGACTCTTGCTGCATGTCTGCCACCATAGGTCGTTCTTCAGATGACTCTTGCTGCATGTCTGCCACCATAGGTGGTTCTTCAGTTGAATCTTGCTGGATGTCCTCCACCATAGGTGGTTCTTCAGTTGAGTCTTGATGGATGTCCTCCACCATAGGTGGTTCTTCAGTTGACTCTTGCTGCATGTCTGCCACCATAGGTGGTTCTTCAGTTGACTCTTGCTGCATGTCTGCCACCATGTCTGCCACCATAGATGGTTCTTCAGATGACTCTTGCTGCATGTCTGCCACATAGGTGGTTTTTCAGTTGACTCTTTCTGAATGTCTGCCACCATAGGTGCTTGTCCAGTGCACTCTTTCTGGATGTCTGCCACCATAGGTGGTTTTTCAGATGACTCTTGCTGCATGTCTGCCACCATAGGTGCTTGTCCAGTGGACTCTTTCTTGATGTTTGCAACCATGCAGGGTTTTTTAGATGGCTCTTTCTTGATGTCCGCACTCCTACCAGATTGCGCTGTTGACAAGTCCCTGTGGTTCATACATGGTTGTGCAGTGGAAAGGTCCTTGATGTCTGACACAACAACAATAACAATAAAAACACATGAGCTTTATTTTTATGGCTACAAAATGTTACCGCATTGCAAAAGCATAAAGTTAGAACTCTATTTAGACACGGAAATATTTAAAGCTAGTGTTGTAGTGCGGTGGACAAGTAATTCAAAAGAAAAATGCTGTTGGACATTCCAGAGTTGTGCAGGGAACTGGGGCGAGTTTCAAATTCAACCAATTGATACCATGGCACCACTACATGAAAGATCACGGTGAGATTGGTCATTTGACCAGGTTTGATGTCAAGTTTTAGGATGAGCAGAGAAGAAGTTATGGACTTTGAAACACTGGTTCAAAACCCATACAAAACGTCTCACATTTTGAGACAGCCTCCCCCAAAACCATTTAAGTTTTTATGATTTCTGTGATACTCTTAAAAATCATTAGCCAAACACAGTGATTTTCACCTTAGTTTCTTTCAAAAAGTAGGTCCACGGCAGGGTTTTACAGCTGACACAAAACTGATGATAAATTTTGAGAGTTCGTATGGTTTTGGGGGTTGTTGTCTCAAAATGAGTGATGTTTGTATGGATTTTGAACCATATGTTCAAACTAGTCAAAAATAAGCACCGATGATTTTAAAAAAAACACAAGAATGGAAAAGAATTTATTTTCAACACCCGAAATGTTTAAATTTAGATGGCAGAGAAAATGGCGGAGGTTGATTAGGATGCTTTAATATGAGAATAAAGTAATCAGCATAAGTTTGGTTCAAAATACAGTATAAAGGATTTGCAGGTCACTCTTTAAAATATGCTCATGAAGCAGCATTTGCTTTAAATTTTATGATATGGTAAGGCATCATGGTGGATCCAGAGGGAAACCTTCTCATGTGGTTTGAAGTGTCAACCAGGTCCTTTTCACACCATAGTTACAAAATGTTAATCAGTGATTGCAATGTCATCAACAACTGGATGTCTACAGCATGAGTAAAAAAAACAATCTAGATAGTGCTTTTTGAAACTACCATTAGATAGGATATATCAGGTTCCAGTGTTGAGTTCACTGGATCCGAGTTATTACAATATAAAATGTAGTCTGACCTTTAGAGGTTGGTCTTGCCATTGGTTGAACCTGAAATTCAATAATAGTTGATAAGTGATAAATTAGTTATAAGTATGCACTACCATTCTTTATTAGTCCAGGAACAGTAAAACAATTCTTAAATGGTAATAAATAGTTATAAACAGCAATGCATACTCTGTAATGTTCAATTCAACCATTGATAAGCCCCATGGCTAGAAACCAATAAATGTAAAGTATGTAAGTATTGAGTCCTGGAATTTGTACCAGGGATAGAAGGACTGTTTCTATATTTTTTTCCTAATAGTCTGCTAATTTCTGATCCTATTTATTACTCAACAATACAAGAAGTTTGCAGAATGAGAAAGTACTAAAGACCAAGAAGAAATTTTATCATTCTATGTTGTATCGGTCTCCAGGGTTTTCATTAAGAATTGTAATAGCAGGAAAATAGTGTAAAGTAACTGGAGAATGATTTTTTAAGGTTCCACTCTTTATAAAAAAATAGTTATAGGCCTTTGAAATTTAGCCGGAGAATTCTACATAGTAGAAGGAGAATTCTCCGATCTCCGATGCCTAATGAACACCCTGGGTCTCTGCTTTTAAATTCAAATAAGAAAGCATACAGTACTATAAACTAAATAAATTAATGTTATGGTTTTCGAAGGTAGGCATGGCCAATATTTTACTCAATTGTTACATGGTCTTGGAAACTGACTTTTGTAATACTTGTGTTAAAAATAGCAAAGCATACCTTTGGTTTAATAGATGTTTTTGGTTTGGCGCTCAAGCTTTCTTGAGGCATTTTTCCATTCTTTTTTGTTGATGTCTGGCCATGGCCTTCTAGAAAAAGAACAGAAAATGTTAATAATTTCTACTACATTTATTTTTCCAGATGGAGACCTGAACCCTGTGAAATTATGCTAATCTGGTTTGAAGTGCCAACCATTTCATTTTCACGCCATTGTTATTAAATGTTAAGCAGTGATTGCAACTGCATCAACAACTGAATGTCTACAGCATGAGTATAAAACAACTTAGATAGTGCTTTTTGAAACTGCTAGTAGATGAAATATATCAGGCTCCAGTGTTGTGTTCACTGGATCCCGATTAGAGTTACTTTTTTTACAATATCAAATGTAGTCTAACCTTTAGAGGTTGGTCTTGCCATTGGTTGAACCTGAAATTCAATAAAAGTCTGATTACTGATAAATTAGTTGTAAGTATGCACTACAATTCCTTATTGGTCCAGGAACAGTAAAACAATTCTTAAATGGTAATAAATAGTTATAAACAGCAATCATTCTGTGTGATCATTTTAACCATCAAAAAGCCCTATGGGAACAAGCCAAAAGAGTAGTAATGTCCAGATATTTGCACCAGGGATAGAAGGACTGTTTCTGTATTTTTTCCTAAGTCAGCTAATTTATGATCCTGTTTATTACTCAACAATACAAGCAGTTTGCAGAATGGGGAAGTACTAAAGACCAAGAAGAAAGCATACAGAATAAACTAAATAAACTATTATTATGATTATTTAGAGGAAGGCATGGCCAATATTTCAAAATTGTTACATGGTCTTGGAAATTGACTTTTGTAATAACTGTGTCAAAAATAGCAAAGCATACCTTTGGCTTAATAGGTGTTTTTGGTTTGGCGCTCAAGCATCCTTGAGGCATTTTTCCATTCTTTTTTGTTGATGTTTGGCCAAGGCCTTCTAGAAAAGAACAGAAAAATATTAATAATAAATATTTCTACTATGTACATATATTTTTTTATGTAATTTACATTAAATCTGTAAAACTTAGATCAAAAACGTTTTGACTTTGCAATAAACCTTGGTTTAATAATAATAATAATATCTTTTATTTAGACACGATAAATTTACAGCATAGCTGATGTGGTCGTGTTTAAGTTACCTAAGAAATAATCATAACAAAAGTTTATAGCAGTTGTTACCATAGAAGTGGATTTTTAAATACAGTGAAGCAAATTACATTCAGAGCATATGGATATACCAGTAAGATAGTGATAATCTGAGAAAAATAACCAATAGGAAATAAAAGGAAACAGCCCTAAAATAACCCCAGCTAAAACAAGATATATGGTAACCAGCTTTTGATAAATAACTTTGAATTTAATTAAAAATAAGGTTGATGTGATATGAACTTACTTAACTTGGCTTCAACAGCCTTCTTTCTCAACTCAGCAGATCTGTTGGTTCTTACAGTCGCTTGAGGAGAGATGGTCTTTTTCTTCAAACACTTTGGTTTGGATGGACATTGTTTTATAACAATGCAGTCCGTATCTGTGACAAGATAAAAGATTGTTAGCGTGAGTCATACTTACAGGAATTTTAGAGACTGCAAACTCAAGCCCATGCCACAAAAGGTTTCACACATCGGAAAACCAGCCAGAAAAAAAAAGCCACTAAAATTCTTTAAATTACAAATCTTCTCAAGTTTTCAGCGAATAAACCTTTTTTGCGGAAGCGAAATCTCGCGTAATTTTTTTTTCCATTCAGCAATTATTTAGAATTAGCAAAAGCAATTATTACTTTATATGGTATTGACGTTTTGAAGACTTGACTGCCAAGATAGAACAAAAAAAAAAAGCAGAGATGTTAGATAGAAAAATCTATGCTGCAAGTTTCCTAGACTACGGAATCGGAGACCAAAAAAGTTTTAAAAAAATTATCAATTCAATGAATTTCCTCTTACCCGGACGATGAGCCTTTGTGGCTCCACACCCCATGTTGGGTTTAAGCTTTCCGAAGAAAATTTCCCGAAAAAGATCAAAATCGATCCGAATTTACTTTCCGCTTCGAAATTCACGACAAGTCGCGAGAAACGAGACGAGCAAACTGAAGGTTTCTAGGGGCAACCTTTTGTTTACTCCCGTGTTTCCATCGCAATGGTGTGAACGTCACGCAGACTCAATTTCATGAACAACGAAATGCTTTTATAAGTTGACCAAAACGCGAAAAGTATTGGTTAAGTCTGCATAAAAAGTGTGCATGTATAACCAGAAACCCAGGTTTTCCTGGTACAACTTTTGTACAACCTCAACAAGCTTACCTTCAATGGCTGCGTTTGAGTCAGGCCATTCTTCGCTGTCGTCAAAGCAAACTGATTGCACCGTACATTTCGTCCCAAGTAATCGGCCTGCAGTAAAATACCATTTTTTTTTCATAGTCTCCAGTGAAAGAGGAATGTGAACGAATACAAGGAAAAGAAACGGCAAATTTCACAGCCCATTTTAAAAGATTCACCAGATTTACCCGATGAGGGGCATCCGCGCATGATCCCTGTGGGTCGCGGGCACACGGGCACGCGGGCTCAGTTTTCCTTCCCAATCTCTTGGCGGCCACAAGTTGCTTGACAACTTTTTGGCAGCTTTTCATATTTCGAGCAACTTTTTCCCCTTTGAGCAACTTTTTTCCTTTCGAGTAACTTGTTGCATTTTGAGCAATTTCTATACCGAAGATCTCCGAAGATTATCCGAGTAGCCATACGAACGTTTCCCAAGTTTTCCGAATATTTTCGTGGAACATCCAAAGACATTTCGACTTTCGACTCATTAAAACATTACAGAATGTAGTCAGCGAACATGACGTCATCAATATCTCCACGATTTTGTCTCAGTGAAAGAAATCCTTGTAATTCAAACAAAATTGCCTTAGAATGTTATTTAGATACTTCCTGTTGCAGTGAAATTGCATGAAACTGCTTATAAATCTTACCTTCAAAGGGAAATTAACATATAGTATTTGGAGAAATTTTCTTGACAAAAAGCAGCGTTTTAGATCTTTGGGGGCAACTTTGAGCAACTTTTTTAATCAAAAGCAACTTTTTTGGATTTTTGGAGCAACTTTTGAGCACCTATTTCATCTGTATGAGGTGTGATTTCCAAAAATTATGTGACAGTTAGAAACCTTCCTTAGCAACAAACTGGTAGCTAAGAGTCATCCCCCTCCCTTAAAGGTGAAACCGCAACAACTTCCTTGCGGTAAGATGTCCAGAGCGCAATCAAGCGTACATGTAAGAACTGCTTTGCGGTATTGATATTTGATATCACATGCATCATGACTTCTGACGTCAAGGCCATTCAAATTAATTAAGACATTCCCCTTGCTTTATTGATGAAAGAAAATAAAAAACGCACATAAACTTATTGTAATGAGCTTTATAAGAAGGGTTTTACCAATGTATCAATCTTATTTTTTTTTTATTCAATGACCAGTAGTTGCTAATTAAAAAAGGTAAACAATAAAAAATGACAATGGAGAAATAAATAGTTTGTAGAATACTCAAATGCAATGAAAAATCGAAAAGTGCCAGGAAATATAAATACATGTATGGGGTGTAGAGCATGGTGTCTCTAGTCTAACCCAACAACTGCTTTTGCCCAGTCATGTTGTTTCCCTCAAGCTTTCGTTGTTCCTATCTTAATAATCTAAATAATCTTAATAATCTATTAGAGAAATGAAAGATAATTGCTGAAAGTCTTAAGGATCTACAGTCGATGCAAACACAGTTACAGTGAAGGAAGTTCCTCTTCGGCCACTCCATCTGCTATGATCGCATGTAATGGTGTTTTTTTTTTCTATAAACACTTCTTAGAAAGCTATAATAGCCTCATAATGTCTTGTCATGTCTTTTTCTCATTCAGTCCACCGGTTGCCACAGTTGACTGCAGAACACACATAGTACAATCTCATTTGCTGTCAAAACAAAATTAAGTGGATTAGAAATGTGCTTTCAACAGATGACAGTTTTCAGTATTTGCTGGAAGTGAAATTCGTGCATCACAGTTTCCTCTTTAGTATATCTTTTCTATCACTCAGAAGCATAGACCTCCCCCACAATAAGTGCAATGGGCTACAGCCACATAGCTCTATGCATGTATTGCTTGCCAATTATTATAGGCTGCTAGGCTTTGCCACATGTACAGGAAGGCTGCAGCAACATACAATGTAGCCTACTTTAATAATACATTATTGTTTTAATTGTCTCTCTGGTAAACTGTAAAAATTAAGGTTACTTTTCATTACTGCAGGTAAGGTTCATAACTTAAAGGTATTAAGAAATTTCGAAAGACTTACATCTGCCTTGCTGGACTGCGACTGGAAAAATACAGCTTCCCTGTGGCCACACCTTCAGTGAAATAAATTAATAGTAAATATCAACAATGTATCAAGAAACATGTGGCACATCACATGGTAAAAATTTAGCCTACAGTAGTTTGTCATTGGTAAACAAAATTACTCTACCCCAGTCAATTGCCTAAGTTTTCCGTTACAGCTCTTTAAATAAGATACAGACAGGGCCGTACCTAGCGGGGGGCCAGTTGCCCCTGCCAGGAAAACTAAAAAAAAAACGAAGAAAACTAAAGAAAAAAGAGAGAAACAAAACTAAAAGGAACTCCAGTTGGAGGAAAACTTGCCCCCGCAGACAAAAAATCCTAGGTACGGCCCTGGACAAGATTTAATTAACTTACTTGGGACACATATGTTCCTCTGTTCTTGGTAAGGTAGGGTCTGCTACAACATCTGTTACAATTTGTGTCAGTTCACTGTAAAAAAAAGTACATGAAATTAGAACATATCAGGCTGCAAAATGGCAAAAACGACAAAAACAACAACTGTACATGATATCTCTTGGTCAGAGAATACAAAAATGTATAACCTCCTTGAACAAGATTGTGCAAAAAATACTGAATTTGCATCCAGGGATAGGCATAACAAAATTTAAACTGGTCTGACACTGACTGAAGTACTGAACCTTTTAAACGTAACCCTTTTTAATATTTAGAATGATTTTATTTTTTAGCTGTACATTTTTAATATTTTATTGTAATTTACCCTGAAAAACCATTTTTGGAGAGGTAAATATTTTTTTTTTAAACGTAATATACAACGTTCACAAAAAACAAAATCAAACAGCTTTTTGTGAACGTTGCTTATTACACGTACATGTATGTATGTTCAGTACTTCAGTCAGTGACAGACCAGTTTAAATTTTGTTATGAGCAGGAATGTACAGCTGTATTATAAAAAATAAAAAAAAATAAAAAGAGAAACCAATGTAAAAGCAAACTCAGCTATCAGTAGCCTCCCACGCAGTCGTTCTTAGGGGCGATCATGACTGCATGGGAGGCTAAGCTATCAGCTGCATGACAAAAGTATTGTATATTTTACAGAAAAGTGATGGTTCAATTTTACCCTTGATATAATCAAGTATTTTCTGTTGTTTTGTTCAATTCCATGCATTACCATACACTAAATTGTACCAAGGGTAAAAATGAACCACAACATACATACAATGTGTTTGAAAATAGTGTAATTGTAGTCAGGGGATGACATAGTTTGTTGAAGGTTTGTCGCTGACTGTGTTTTTGATGTTATTTTCCAAGACGTTTCGGCTATTGCTTAAGCCTTCATCAGTTAAAAAATCAAAGCTTTCACACGCGATTTAAAATAGCAGCACGTTAGCGCGCGCTTTAAAAATAACGTGTAAAAGTTTGAAACAAACTTCTATTCCTGTGAACCTGGCTCTAACCATTACAAACGAGAGGCTCCACCAAGATCAACATCTGGCAGATCGCACAAATATGTCCATCAGCAACATCATGAAACTATTAGAATTTGTTCTTAAGCAAAACTATTTCAAACACGATAACATCTACTACAAACAAATCTTTGGATGTGCGATGGGCTCCCCGATCAGCCCTGTTAAAGCTGACCTTGTAATGGAAGAGATTGAAGAAAGTGCGATCACCACAGCTCATCACCCTCCTAAGTGGTGGTTCCGCTACGTGGATGACAGCCACGCATGCCTCAAAAAGGAACACGTAAATGAGTTTCATCAACATCTGAACTCCATAAATCCAGTATACAATTCATTGTTGAACTTGAGGACACCACGGAGCAGGGACTACCCTTTTTGGATACTATCACAACAAGGAGTGGCACACGAATTGAGGTGAATGTCTACAGGAAGTCAACACATACAGACCGATACCTTGACTTCAATTCTCATCACCCTGTGTGTCATAAGAGATCCGTAGTTTGCACACTGCTACGAAGGGCAAAGAACATTCCTTCAACACAAGAAGGGAAACGAAAAGAAACAAAACGAGTGAAGTCGGTGTTGCGCGAGAACAACTATCCACCATCTTTTATTAACAAGTGTGAGAGATCACTGTCAAAACCACCAGCAGATTTACCAACTAATGGCTTCGTGGTACTCCCTTATGTTCACGGCATTTCCGAAAAGATTGGCCGCATTTTGAGACAACAAGAGATCAAAGTCGCCTACAAACCGCTAAAAACTGTGAACAGTTTGTTTCCGCGCCCAAAGGCTCAAAATGATGTTGACCGCCCAAGATCTGGCGTAGTTTACAAAATCAATTGCACCAACTGTAATTTTGTATACTACGGTCAAACGGAGCGACCATTAAAGACCCGGATTGCGGAACACAAACGGGCAGTGGCCATGTTCGACCATGACTCAAAGATCTCCTGTCATGTACATGAAAATAATCACCACATGGATTTCAATGCCGTCAATGTAGTTGGACATGAGCCAAATTACCACAAGCGACTCTTTTTGGAAGCCTGGTTGTCCATTAAGGATCCGCACTCTGGGAACGACCATGCTGTCATCCCAGAGGTTTACAAGTCCTTGTCACGCGCATGAGTTTCGCGCCACGTTTTCTTTTGTTTCAAACTTTTACACGTTATTTTTAAAGCGCGCGCTAACGTGCTGCTATTTTAAATCGCGTGTGAAAGCTTTGATTTTTTAACTGATGAAGGCTTAAGCAATAGCCGAAACGTCTTGGAAAATAACATCAAAAACACAGTCAGCGACAAACCTTCAACAAACTATACATACAATGTACATGATTCAATGCAATTTAAAGTATTAACAACGACATAAAACTTTTCTCTAATCTTTGTTAGCCTTAAAAAAAATTTTCCACTGAAAGTTGAACCAAGTTAATATCATTAGGATACAAAATCTTCAATTAGTGATACAAAAGGTGTTCTTCAGTTGATGTTTTTTTAACATGTCAGTTCCTATCACAAATTCTGCAGGTACAATGTAAATTATTGACAAAGTCTATGCAATACTGGAAGTACTGAGGCGTGGAACAAATAATTTATAAAAGGTAAAGAGCCAAGTCTGTGTTTGAGCAGTGGCCCATCAAGCTGTCCAGATAGCATTAAATTTGCTGGTTCCCATTTATAAACCACTATAAGAGTTGTATGTAAGTATCTTGCCCAAAACACAACACAGTGATCCAGGCCATGACTCAAACCCAGGCCACTTGATCTGCAGCCCAACATGCTCAGGATTAGACTACAATGCCTCCCACATGGAACCAATGTGTGGAAGGTTATAGTCATACATGTATACTTTGGCAAACTGCCCCCATCCAGTGTACAAGGTTATATTCTTTACTGCTACTGTTTGCTAATTTTTTCAGTAAGCAGGGATGTTGCAAAGGGCCGGCTGCCGGCTAATTTCACTGGCAGAAAGAGTACTTAAATTGAAGTTTCACATGAAAACAAGAACTTAGGTAAACTTTCAAGGCCAAAAATGCCAGCTTGGCTTGTTAACCAGCTGGCTAAGTGTTTTTTTAGCTACATCCCTGAGCCTGGAGTGTGGTACTTACTTGACTTCGTGAGTGATTTTGTTCACATAGATACAACTGTTATCTGCTTCTTGCTGATAATCACAGTTTCTACACTAAAACACAAAGAATAAGTTATAACTAGAAATAGCTGACACTAGGTTGCCCCCGAAGTTTTGACGATGTTTATCGGTTTTTCTTTGCTGTTCATCCTTTTCTACAATTCAGACATTTGATTGGAAATTAATTTTCTATTTTAGATGATTATTACCGGTAACTATGATACGGTAAATCATTTAATTACAAGAACGCAAAAGCATCTTGACATCATTTTGCCATGTTTTGCTGTGGTGGGGAATCTCAGCTAGACTCAAGCTAGACTTTAGAAAAAGTCCGTCGTCTTTATTAATTTAACACGCCGGGACGGTCGACCTATCGCGACTTGCATGGCTCGTTTTCGCGACTTTGTCGCTTTGAATGGGCCGCTTTGCGGGCTCGAATCGAACTCACTTCACTGTGGTAAAGTCTTGATCTCAGCGAGGATAAACTTTAGAAACAGCAAAACGTTTTAAAATTACCATTTGAGCTGGTCCAATTGTTTTATAAATATATGGGCTGAGAGCCCGAGTATGAAGAATGACATGAGAATGATCAATCTTTAGAAAGAAAAGGATGTCGAAAGAATTTCTTACCTCTGTCAAAGCAAACGCCTGCCACGAGTTTTAAATAATCACAATGCATCTCGAGATCTCTTTTGAATTTCGACCGATCAAGACTTTTGAAGTTTTCTCCATTCAAGTAGTTTGTGCCTGGTAAATCATGGTCAGTTGGACAAAGGCTTTCTAATCGTAAATCACGCTTCATGACAACGATCAACTTTTTAAAAGGAAAGGATACCGAGAGATTTCTCACCTTTGACAATGAAAACGCTTGACTTTCTACAAGTCGCTCGCTTCTGGTTTCCGGTTTCGCCTGCCGCGAGTCTTAAACAATTATCTCGAGATCTTTTTTTTAAATTTCTTGTAAATCTCGTCCGGAGATAGACTGATCAAGGCTTTTCTCCGATCAAGTAGTTTGCGCTTGGTAAATCGCGGTTTTGGACTAAGGCTTGCTTATCGTAAATCGCAGACAAATTTGAAGATATGGCTTGATATGTTTGTACGTGTTCCTAAAATATTTCTTCTTTGGCCACTCAGATGTAAAAAATGTGGATTTTCTTACTTCAGTGCGAGTAACTTAGTTAATTATCGCGAAGTCTTTTCAACAATTGCATTGCTTTCGGCTTTTAGACATTGTGAAATGAATAGGCCTCGAATAAAACTTCAAATTATCTTTTTCAAAATTCTGCCCAACTGCAATCAACCTTTACAAGCTTCGTTTGTTTACTTGTTGTCATCTGTGCACGTGCTCACGCTTTGGGTTGTCATCATCACCCAGTCATCGTTTACTTGCGTCATCATTGACCAATCACCGTACAGGCAATTTTATCACACCTCCTGATACCCACTTGCAGGCTTTCAACCTTGTCGGCATTGCACAACTCCCGATACCATTTGCGCGCTCACTTTGGTCAAATCGAGAATTTTCCTGGTATATACTATATATATACTCTATATTCGCGCGGATTACAATGATGCCTCCTCGGGTTTTGGCCTCTGGGCCAAAACCCTGCGGGGGCAAAAATGCCTTACAACCGTATAATTAAAAACACGAACATTCAGTTAAAACAATTAAGTACTTTACAGTACAGTGTTATGAAAGTTACCGTCTGCCAACCTGGGGCTAGTGGATTTTGCGGTCAGGCTACGTTTTGCAAGTGAAGCAACATAAGCATCATGCTTATGAGAATTTTGTAAGCTAGTAAAATTGACTTTCAAGCTTAAACATCCTGGCTACAGTTGGGCAAGCTGGAAAATTCAATTTCTTGCACCCTGTACTATGATTTTAATACCACACAAACAGGTTTGATTTGTACTTCCTTTTGTTTCATATTGTGATAGTGAATATGAGACAATGAAATGAAAGGAATCAAAAAAAATTATACAAGGTTTAATCTCTGTTTCAGAACCTCATGCCTTTGGCTGTTTTGGCATGTTTTATTAGTGGTTATCACGGGTAATTACTTACACCTTAAGCTTTTAAAAAGGGTAGAAAATAACGCAATGGAATTAAAATTCTGTTACTCGATTTTTTTCCAATGAGTTCCGTCAAATTTCAAAGTTTTACGCGCGTTCACTGGTATTTATGGATAATGTTATCAGTGAGCTACAAAACGAACAGTCTGCTACAACTTACACATTAACTGGCAATGAACTAATCACTTACTGCATATAATAGGATCTTGTTGTCTTTGTCTTCCTTAGGATACAACATGTTGTTGCTGCAGAGACAAAGTACTCGTTTGACGCATTTATCGACGGCCGGTCAGGGAAAGTTAAAATTTACCAGGGCAATTCATTCACCAGTGTCTGTCAATAGAAAAACATAATCTTACCATTCTTGACAGAACTTGATGCCCACAAAACCTGGTCCGTCGTCTGAACGACCCCGGATACTCATTTTCCCGTTGGATTAGAGAGTGAATTGAATATAACAAACAATCGGGACTAAACGATCGCAATCGAAGAAATCAAAATGGCGTCCACGAGTGAAATCTGGGAACCTGGAACCTACCACAATAAGACCGCTGGTAAATGACTGCGGGCTCTGGTAAATAACGTTGGTGCCAGACCTCCGTGCGCCCACTACGCCCACGAGCTTTTTTTACGATACGAGAGGCCCGTTTACACAGGCGATTTTGGCGCGCAACTCAATGTCGCGCCGAAGTTGCATCAAGTTTCGAACAGGTTCGAAACTCCTGCGACTTGCAGCGATTTCATGGCGATTTTATCGCCGCGATATCGCGCCGAAGTTGCAGCAAGTCGCCGCGAAGGCGCGACAAAAATTGCATTGAGTTGCGCGACAAAAATCGCCTGTGTAAACACACGACGTTTACGGCAAACGATTACAGCAAACGGCAAAAATAATTCTGATTTTGCTCGCTTTTTCTTTAGCACTTAAATAAAGCCAGTCGAAAAATAGGAAAAAATCCCTTAATCACAGTAAATGCAAACAATTTCCCTAAATTGTACAAACGGCTAAAATCAGACACCAAAAGTTCGATTTTTGCCGTTTGCCGTATAACCTCTCTTTTATTGTCGGGGCCTCTGGTTAGTATGCGAGGAACAGCTCGCACGCTAGATGCTTCTCATACATATATGAAAAGCAACTACTCCGCCATTTCACAGGTAATCAGGGTAAACATCTCAGGAAGAACAGTGTTTTTATTAAACCCAGTGTCAAATAGATCGATTGAGGTACGTTTCTGAGATTGGAAGCTTGCAAGTTGCAATGTGAGTTGCATGGTAGTTATCTCTTATCAAGCACCGCCACTACTCAGGTCTAGCTAGTAGAACACTTTTAATGGCACTGTCATCGGAGGCAGCTTTATGCCAGCAGCCGGCTACATGAAAAAGTCAATGTCTTGCAAATATCTTAGCAAGAAAAAGACCGCTCTCTTTTCCCTGATCGGAAGAAAACACTGCCAATTACTACAGCGTAGTAATTATAAGTAACTGCTTTCCACGTCGATTGGGCGTTTTAACCTCGTAAAAAAAAATCAGTCGGACGAGAAAAATAAAAAGACACACCAGACCGGGATAGCCGAGGAAATGTAAAAATTTAATAATGATATAATCTCTAAATATTTCTCTAAAATATTCTTTAAGAATTTGTCACGCTCAATAGTCTGTCATGGAAGTCACGATAGCTGCATGGTACGTTGTTCAGACCGCAATCTACTGTTGCGTTACTTTGGTTCTTCTGTCGCTGGAGCTATCGCCGGCAGTTTAACAGAACTTTGTTTTTGTTTTGCTGTTGAGCTATCCACCACACCTGGCTTGCTGACCTGAAAATATTAAATTCACACATTTTTATTAGAGCAGTTTTCAATTGAGTGTCGCAAAACCAAAACCAAAGTTATCACTCTGGCCAATCGTAAAGGACACAGACAATCAAATAAACCAATCAAGTCTCAAGGTAAATACACGTACACGTCGGAAAGCGCGGGAAAACGTGTGCGAGCGAGTCACGATTGGTTTTGGTTTTACTTCTGATTGGATAAAAAAAATAGCGCGAGTTTCCTTAAACCCATCACTAAGCGAAGTATTGCAAAACCAAAGCAAATGCGAATTATAAGAAAGACAGGCACGCACGCATTTTTTCACCATAAACATCTTTTCTACCTTTCTCCTTGTTTCGTTGTTGTTTGTCACTGGAAATGATTTCTTCTTCGACGTCATGATATCGACAATTCTTTGTAGCAACTTGCTGTTTTGTTTGTCGATTACGGCTTGGCGCTGCTCCTCGGCCTGAAACGAAAAGTAAATACGTCAATAAAAGAAATAACCTGGAAACTAGATTGTCTCAGTGACCACGGAAAAATATAAGAGCTCAGAAATTGAAGCTTATTGTTCGATGCGGCTGGCATCAGTCGAACAAACTAGTACATGAGTCTCCTTTGATTAGAGTCGTCCATTAAAGAGTTTTAGAGGAGGGGGACTGACTCGTCTCCAGTCGTCTTTTCTGTCTCTCCTGTGTCCAGGGAAACTGGGTCAAACTGAAAACGGGCTTCCCGCACTTCTCACGTTAATATTAATAGGCGAGACTGAGAGACGACTGGGGACGAGTCAGGGAGGGGGATGTGATAATGATGAACATCATAATCATAAAGGTAACGGCGACGACGACGACGACGACGACGATGATAATGATGATGATGATGATATAATGGGCAATCAGAACGCTAAATGGTATCTTTACGAACACCTATTCTCGCTTGATGTCATAAGTTGATTCATTATTATTTTTACATCATTGCTATGATGTCATCGAGCTTAGACAATCAAATTTTAGCCTACCCTTATTAGATACACGGTCAGTTTAATTGTCGCGTTACGTTAAGCTGGTTAGTCGAGTGCTTATCTGCTTGTAGACTTGTATAACGTATAACGCTTTGAGGTATAGCCGAGACATGAATTAACTGGCACTTATTACATACCACAAGTCGCCTAAACCTCATTTGCAGTTGAGCCTCTTCGTCGTTATAATGTAAACTGGTTTCTCCTTTTAACTTGGATTGTGTTTCTTTCAGCTGTGAAATGAAGATCAGTCGAGAGGCATTAGCGGGAAACATGTGAGATTTATTAGATTACTTTACTTTTTAATGAATTATTGTTATCTCCTTAGAGATCTATGGCTGCAAAAAGAACTGTACACTTTTGTGTACATGGTGGATAGCACACGGTTTTTGCCAGAAAACTCACAAATAATGTGACATCCATGACCGTGACGCCCTGAGTTCTTTTTTTCGCACCGCATGCGACCAAAATCTTTGTGTATTCATGCCAATAAACATAGCTACTGTTTATAGTAAACATGCTTTAAGATAATCCGGAGTTGCGAAAGCAGCTTAATTACAAAGATTGGTTAGTCAGTATTATAAACGAAAAGACCACTGTATTATAACACAAGTCCTATTTCACAAGCAAAGCTTGGGTCAGCTTAAAACACTGACGAACATCACATGTAAACAGTTTTCAAGAGACCAGTACTCAAGCTAGGGCGTTCTAAAAACACCCAGGACATAACACAATCGGAACTACATTAGCAAAGTAAACACAGCGAAGAAGGGGTCCAAAGAGGCATTCATAAAGATAGACAAAACACGGATTTACACATTTTCACTACACAGTATTGTCTTAATTTTCATAGCTTAGCTACATTTTCTTTCAAAACAAACTCCGACTGCGAATTAACCATGTCACTGCTCAACCCTTAACGGGGTAGAGCAATGGTGAAAAGTTTGACGTTACGTACTTGACATGGACTATACATGCGTAAAAGAAAGTTCATGATCAGTCTACGAAGAGTCATCAAAAGAATTTCTCAAACACAAGCTGTCAGAAAATGGACTTACTCTTCGTCGATGTTTTTCGTAATCTATCTGCTGCCATTTCTTCTGCAATATGTTGCCAGAATGTGCCATTCTGTCCGACAAACGTCCTTTTGAGACAAAATTTGGAGGTAAAGTGTAGCTTGGAATAATTTCACCGCACAAAACTATACTTAGCGATGGATTCCTGCGCTTCGTGGCTTCCGCAACTGGCTCAAAGTGTGGACAGTCTGTTTTTGGCAGTGTTCTCGATAAAAAAAATTTCAGATATACCGCTCAATTTAGGAATACCTCAGCACTGTAAACCTACTCCTGGCAAAGTTTGAATAATACACAGACAATACGCGGTAAGTTTTAATCCATCTTATCCAATATTTCTTTAGTAACCGGAGTATTTCATAACACGCCGCTGAACCCCTTATTGTCATGCAAATTGCAAAGTTTACGATACGCTTGTCACTTAATAAAACACACTTCCGCCAGAATTACAAGAACGAATGCCCTGACAATAAGTCAGTTAATTCAATTCTCCAGCACAAAGTCCAAAAGGTTTTATTGTCTGTGAGTCTAGTTCTGATGTAAAAACTGGAAAAAACCTTGACGGTCAGTTTGACACCATGGCTTACAATAAGAGGCTGGCATCAAACATTGCTGTGGATTGATCAAACTTTAGTTTCTCCTTACGATGAGGATGAGAATTACTGATGAGAATTGGGAAAACCATCAACTATAAGAATCGTTCACTAATTTCCGACATTTAAGCAATGTAAGTTGGAAAAGGAAAACAAACATGATCTGAGCTGCAAGTGATGTCTAGTCTGAATTCACTGTTCTACTGCGGGGAAACTGAAAACGCGTGACTGCCTCAAGAGATCTTCCGTAGTACAATATTTAGCCAAGTACGAATACAAGTGCAAGTATATTCGATCCAATGTTAACACTGTGTTTCGTGTAGTCCAGTCCCTGAACTCTCTCTTCCCCGCGCCCTTTATAGGGGCTGAACCCAGGCGCGCGAAGAGAGAGTCTCTCTCTTTGCGCGCCTGGGTTCAACCCCTATAAAGGGCGCGGGGAAGAGAGAGTTCAGGGACTGGACTATGTTTCGTGCGGCCATCGGTATATTTGCATACAGACTACTACTACATCGTCAGTAGACCCGGTCTATTTTTTCTCACTTCTCGTAGATTGCGTAATAAATGTTATTTCGTGTCGTTCTAAACGACGTTTAGAATTAAAATTATTTTAACTCCGGCAGGACGGATCGAATAATATGACTTAAATTTCCGATGAATCAATTTTATTATTTTATTATCTGCTGCCATTTCTTCTGCAATATGTTGCCAGAATGTGCCATTCTGTCCGACAAACGTCCTTTTGAGACAAAATTTGGAGGTAAAGTGTAGCTTGGAATAATTTCACCGCACAAAACTATACTTAGCGATGGATTCCTGCGCTTCGTGGCTTCCGCAACTGGCTCAAAGTGTGGACAGTCTGTTTTTGGCAGTGTTCTCGATAAAAAAAATTTCAGATATACCGCTCAATTTAGGAATACCTCAGCACTGTAAACCTACTCCTGGCAAAGTTTGAATAATACACAGACAATACGCGGTAAGTTTTAATCCATCTTATCCAATATTTCTTTAGTAACCGGAGTATTTCATAACACGCCGCTGAACCCCTTATTGTCATGCAAATTGCAAAGTTTACGATACGCTTGTCACTTAATAAAACACACTTCCGCCAGAATTACAAGAACGAATGCCCTGACAATAAGTCAGTTAATTCAATTCTCCAGCACAAAGTCCAAAAGGTTTTATTGTCTGTGAGTCTAGTTCTGATGTAAAAACTGGAAAAAACCTTGACGGTCAGTTTGACACCATGGCTTACAATAAGAGGCTGGCATCAAACATTGCTGTGGATTGATCAAACTTTAGTTTCTCCTTACGATGAGGATGAGAATTACTGATGAGAATTGGGAAAACCATCAACTATAAGAATCGTTCACTAATTTCCGACATTTAAGCAATGTAAGTTGGAAAAGGAAAACAAACATGATCTGAGCTGCAAGTGATGTCTAGTCTGAATTCACTGTTCTACTGCGGGGAAACTGAAAACGCGTGACTGCCTCAAGAGATCTTCCGTAGTACAATATTTAGCCAAGTACGAATACAAGTGCAAGTATATTCGATCCAATGTTAACACTGTGTTTCGTGTAGTCCAGTCCCTGAACTCTCTCTTCCCCGCGCCCTTTATAGGGGCTGAACCCAGGCGCGCGAAGAGAGAGTCTCTCTCTTTGCGCGCCTGGGTTCAACCCCTATAAAGGGCGCGGGGAAGAGAGAGTTCAGGGACTGGACTATGTTTCGTGCGGCCATCGGTATATTTGCATACAGACTACTACTACATCGTCAGTAGACCCGGTCTAATTTTTCTCACTTCTCGTAGATTGCGTAATAAATGTTATTTCGTGTCGTTCTAAACGACGTTTAGAATTAAAATTATTTTAACTCCGGCAGGACGGATCGAATAATATGACTTAAATTTCCGATGAATCAATTTTATTATTTTTATTACAAAACAAAAAGGTTTTTTCTCACACACTAATAAATTAGATGAGGCAATTACTAAATGTGTTATTGATGCACCACAAACACTAATCTGACTGATCTGGCCTCATTCGTTACAATAATGTGCCAACAATATACTGCAATAATCACGACGAACAACCAATCAGCAAGCGCTAAATAGCGAACAGCTGGGCACGTTAATCTTCTTCTTTTTTGTTGTTGTTATAAGCAAAATAATCCCAAGAAAAACCAACGTCTAAAGCTGATTTTTAGTCGATTAATCTGCTAGCTCAAGGATCTGTGCTGTGGTATTATCGCCAAAGACAGTAAGCGACAAAATGTGTTGAAAATCATTATATTAAACAGTGCGTTTGGCTGTATGTTATTCAATTTCTGTTTACTTAGGTTTATCGGCGTCAAGTTAATAAAAATGTGTCAGAATAATCAACGTTATTTCCATGGCAATGTTGAAAACTTAAGCTACAATACGTGATTAGACTGATTAGTCGATTTGAACTCAATGTTGTAAATTCATCAAAATTCATTTCAAAATTGTCTTAAAATTTTCACATCCAAGCCGAATAATTCTTCGATGCTGACAGCTTGGCTAGAAATGTACCCGCATCGCAGGCGCTCAACTTATTCTTCGAAGGACGTTCGACCTAAGGTACTGCTCAATTTCCATAAGTTTAATTTGTAAACATGTAATATGTGAAAATTTCTACGTTAAAGGCGTCCCCGTTAAAGACGAATCGCTCTTTCACTGATTCAATAAGAAGCGAACTGAAAGTAAAGCACCTTCGAATCAAAATGCTGTTTTGCTTTGCTAAACAACTCAGCAAGAAAATTGCATGGCCTGAGACTCCAACACTAGCTTATGCTGACATAACAGGCCACGCGAATACTGTGAGATTTTGAATATGCGTTGTATTGTTGTTATTAATTTTCGTTTAGTAAAAATATAAAATAAACGCGGGCATTTTCGCGGATGCACCCGGCAAATGGCAATCTTTATACGACGAGTTCAGTATTATTGCGGCGAGCCTGAAAACGTGGCGGCTTTCCAGAACATTAATTTTGACGTGTGACTCAAATTATTTGAAACTGCGAACAATTTTAAACACAGTGTAGAAAGCACAAATAAATTCATGCAATAAACCAGAAGACATAATAGATAATGGCTCCTGAATAAAGAAAAGCTAATATGTAACTGTACTCGTTTGCCATAGTGAGAACGAAGCCACTAAAACAACTCAACAACTACAACCGTCTATGGACGATGAACCAAAACCGGCATTTGCATGGTCAAACGAAAAGGTGACATATTGAATTAAAACTGAATTATTCAATGAAAAGAAAAATAAACGTGTCGTTTCTGGCTTGGCAGACGTCGCACGGATGTGGCCAGCTTTCAAAATGCGAGTTTAAAACTTAATATCGTGTTTGCATCTAGTACTTTTCTTGAACCTTTCTCAATTTTCTTACTTCGAAGACCGGTTAACGTTATCTCAAGTGCTGTTATACAGTATACAAAATAAACAGACGCCCAAGCCAACACGACACTAGTACTGTACTTTACAATTAACCCACTTGTCGTCGGCAGAGTCTTAGCTCAGTTTATTCAGCTGAGATACTGTGCCTGATTATTAACTATGTTTGATCGATCACTTCGCAGGTTTAACAAATGTACTTTTGGATCAGTAGCATTAGATATACATACGTCCACAATAAAAGGCCTTTGCCAGACGTTTAAGCAAACTCGACCAATTACAGAGTGACTGAATCGGCGGTAAGTTTTAAAAGGCCTGAAAAATGAGGAAACATGTGTTCAGAAGCACTCAGTTAGCGCGCGCATGTTTCCGCAATGTTTCTCAGTTTTGCCACACGAGAAGCATTGTTTGTCCAGTCTCCAAGAAGCAAAATTGGCTTTTGCTACAGACAAAACTAGAGCATTCCGTGCTTCGGCTCGGCATGGAACCATAGCGTGGCCTTAACGAAATACAAACCTGGTTTTAGAAAGATGAGAGAACTGGTTTGCAAAACGTGCAGTTTTTCCTCCATTTGATTCAATGAGCGACAGACCATTCCAATCATGTTTCATGCTTTTTTACCTTCAAAATCATTCAAAAGAGGTAACTGAACATTGCTAGGATTAGTTAAGCGTGGTTTACCCGCCGAAATAGTAAAAAATGACTTCTTTTACGCATCCCATGGAAGTCTGAGCAGTCGGTGTCTCTTATGAGAAAATCATGTTATAAGACGCATGTTCGACGTGTTGGGATTCGGAGAGGTGAGGTGGCCTCCGGTGGCTTAAAGTTAATAACCGAACCAGAATTACCTTCTGATTACTTAGACTAAATTTAATAATTTTATTTTTAGTATACTGTTTTCAATCACGATTGCATGCAATTCTTCCTCAGGAAGCCCTGACAAACGCTGAGCAATGACGTCGCTACATTCCTATAGGAATGGTGGATTTCCACCGGCCAATAAATTATTGAATAAATTATGGCATCATGAAGACTACAAAAGACACAAGAAAAGGGTAATTATAATATTTTTTTTTCTTAGCATATACACCAGTATTATATTGTCTTCAGCACCCCAATCACCCCGTGCCAGCAAATAAGTAGCTATAGGTGCACTGCCACCCTTGGTGGTTTACTGCCACCCTTCTTTGTGAAAATCACCCGAAGTTAGTATCCCACAACGCTTACAGCTTTGTTCTGGACCATGTAGACTGTCTATTTCTGCGTGTTCCAAGCACTTCGTACGGAGTTCGGCTGATCTCTGGCCAAAAACTCTTCGTCGCGAAACTGTGAAATAACCCAAATTCGCAAAATTCGGTCAATCAACTAGAAAAGATTATGATTAATTTTATTTGACCGAGGAGCTAACAGAAAAAATGCTGTATTTTTAGCTTTTGGCGGTTAATTGTCTCCTGCCAGCTATAGCTGACAGTCACATAATGATCCAGCAGTAGAAACTTTTTCACCTGTCTAAGTTGTCATAATTACGCATATTATATTATTACAATAAAAAATTGGCCGAGGCTATCTGCTGCTCGAATCGTCCAGAAACCAACTTAGAAAATGCAAAGGTCAGTTTCGCAATTTGTTTTTTGGATATCTTTTTTTAATTGTTGAAAATAACTATAACCGGCTTCAGGGACTTTATAGTTTTTGTTAAAAATTCAGAAATAAGTCACGCCTTATTATTTTTCACATTTTTTTCCACATGAACACTTTTAAAGAAAGAGCTTCCGTTTAGAGACACTTTGCATGCAAATGGACAGAGACTTGGCGTCGTCATGACAAAACAACATCTACTCGGCACGCGATTGTTTATTTAACAGCGAAACAGTTTCCATTTGTACATAAAAAGCGTTGAATTCTATATATTCGATCCTTCGAGACATCTAAAGGCCGGAAATCTTGGAAAGCTTATCTATTGGGCGCGTTTTTAATCAGTTCCCGAAGTTCGCGTGACTTTTTCCTGGAAGCCATTTTAAAGACCGACGGTGAAACGTACATCTCAGCAAAAAAAAAAAACATGCATAGCTGTGTACCTGGGAAAAAGATGCCCTCGTGTAATAAAACAATCGAGAAAAGGATTAATGAAGAAAGGAGAGAGGAATATTATGAAAAGGTACGTTAAATATGATTGAAGATATTGATAATAACGTGATCAGCCAGCGTTTGCGTGATTCATAAATCGAGTTGATAATCAGTTCTCACTGAAGCTAAGGCTTCAATGCCGTTCTCGACCTTTCGCCCAATTCGCGTACAGTTAATTCAGAATTAAAGCGACAAAGGATAATTTACTTGTAGACCGTTCACTTATGGACAAAGGCATGGGTTCAAGAGATTTATTTACCTTAGCTCTTGACGATTTTTAAGCAAGGTAAATATTAATTGATCAAACAACAAATATGTTGATCATTGCTTAGTATCGTAAGCTAACTTTTACGTCACTGAAAACTCTTCGTGGGACTTTTTAAAGCAACCAATAATTCTGGTAACTTTTTCTACTTCTGTGACTCGCAGAGTTGATTAATTTCTTATCAAAAGTGATGAGAAAGGAGAAATAAAGGATCGTCACTCAGCGCGTATCAGTCACATACTACTGAGCAATCAACATGAATAATATGACCAGTGACTAGCGACTCAATTAAATAACCGATTTGTCATGAAGAAGAAACCGCTTATTGTGCGGGTTATGATATCAATGATTTGTAATTGATAGATTAATAGACTATTAATGGTTCTGATCTGAAACTGCATATAGTCCTTGGACTTTTGTAGTGCTCAATATTTAAATTGCGCAAATGTTTTAAAATGATGCCACGAGTCTCGCGAGTTAAAAGACGGGGGAAATTTTGATGAAAAACCAAGGTTTGTGCTTCGCCTTACTGTAGGCGTCTTTTCACATAGTCAGAGACGCCAGACAAAAAATGATCAAAATTCCTAGAAACGCCGAATGGAAGAATGCTAATTCTCACTTCGAAACTGTAAGACTACAAACTGCGTGACAGTCCGTATCAACAAGAACATTTAGCATATTATAAAAGTTGATACTTCAGATACTTTGAAATGAGTGGTAAGCGTCCATGCGTGTTCTAGTCACGCTATCCGCATTCTTTTGGATGGCGTGACTAAGGCAGCCGGTGCCCAGTCCTAAACCGAGTTGCTAAGAAGATCCGTATGTTTTCCTCGAGACAAACTGAGTTAACCTTCAAATTTGAATAACAAAGGTAATTTTCACTCCGTCGCTAAAACAATAATGAAGGCAGAACACATCACTTTATGTTCTAGCCATTTCTTTTTATGTTCGTGTATAAAGAACGCTTTATCGAACGTGCGCGAGGATTACGACCTAATTGTCGACCCGATCAATTTCGCAAAGAAAACAGACTGTCAACAGCGAACTTAGATTTAACGATCGTGTTTGCTAGCGGACTGACATAAACATCGAATGAGCAAACAGTGAAATCTATTTGACGCATTATGAGTACAGGATTTCGAGGCAACCCTATCGATCGGCGATTGAGAAGGCGACAAAACGAAGATTATCATCAACGGGTAGGTTTATAAATCAAATATCGTTTTGTCGTAGCAATTCGCTCTGATATATTTTCGCAATTTAATACAGCTGTTTCTTTTAACAGTTTGTCTTGTACGTTTATAATCGTTTCTGATCAATCGTTATATGTCCATGTGTTTTCAGCTGTTGTTGGGAAGTATTGACTCAAAGATATAATTATCTCGCCAAACATTTCAATCAGCTCTACTGATCAAATTACCGATTACAACGAAGTGTTACAAAATTGTTCTAGTCGTTCTTTCCGCGCGTGTAATATACTACCTGCGACAATTTACATATTATAAATCAGGAATAATGCGCGTAACTTTCACTTTCGGTTTACATTTCATTCCTCGTTACAGTCGTTAAGAGAACTGAAAGATGTAAACGTTAAACAAATACATTCCCATTACGGTGTAAAAAGGTTTATTCTCAAGAGACTTACGAACGTCAACTAATTACTACTGACAAAAATATACTTCGTTTATGTCAGTCTCCAGAGAGATCTGCCTTTGAAAAATATTTCCATAATTTAAATTGACGAGAAAGAAAGCCAAACTTTATGCCGTCGATTATTTTTTAAATTAATTATTCTTTTTTTTTCTTTTTAGTTAAAAAATGTAAAGCCTTTTCTTGAAATTACGCCGCCGAAAGAACATCAGCATCTTCAACTGTCAGTCAAAAAAATACAGGTAAGTTGCTTGAATTGTACTTTAAAATGAGATTTAAATGCAGTGTCTGCAGTTGAAAGAAGTTTTCTGTAATAGGTGGGTGGGGCAAATGTAGGTTTAAACTTCATAAGTTAAGCTTTTGAATTTCTTTTCTCATTAAATTGACACAGATGCAGCAGGAGAGGCAAGCTGCCATTGATCGGCAAAATCAAGTCATTCTTTCACAGTTGATGAAAATTAAGCAGTCCCCTGCAAGAGTAGACAACTGGAACAAGCAGTGGAAGCCAAGGTTTTTATTACAAATAAATGATTAATCATTGACAGGATGTCTGACTAACCAGCCAACTGACCAATGGACCTGGTGATAAAATGACTGACCAACTGACTGACCGTCCAATGTCCGACCAACAGACAGATCGAAGCAGGTCAGACTGACTGATGGGCGACTAACTGACTGACTTCTCAACAGATTGATTGATTGACTGACTGACTGACTGACTGACTGACTGATTGATTGATTGATTGATTTTTAGCATAAAACATTGAATTAATGTACATTTGGTCAACAATTTAAGGATAAACACATTATGAATGCACAAAGTTTCGACACCATCATGGCATCATTGTCAAGTCAAACAAATTATGAAGACAATGTTTCAGTACCATCATGTCATCATTGTCAAGTCACTAGGGTTAGTCACTTGACAATGATGCCATGATGGTGTCGAAACGTTCGCAGTGCATCCGTAATTTGTTTTATCCTTAAACATTGAATTATTTTGGAAATGTAAAAAAAAAATTGAAACAATTGACTATCAGAGTGAAATGTTCTTGTTGAAGTTAACCCTAAGGCTAATAAACAACTAACTGGGCTTATGCAAGACTAGGAGACTAGGAGAATCCAATTATTGGATGTAAACTCCTTAAATTTTTATTTTAACTTACAATTGAGTCTCAACGGTGAGCAATTGGTGTTTTGGAAAAAATTAATATAAACTAATGCTAAACCATAGCATTACTTTGGATACTGTTCAAGATAGTTAAAGAGTTGAACAATTCTCCATGTTTCTACTTTTTCTGTTTAGTAACGACAGGTTAAGAAGCTTTCGGGAAAGAAAACAAAGAAGAATAAAACTGGAAAATGAGGTTTGTTTTCAGATCTTAACTTTAATTTTGTTTATTGATTACAATTAACTGCTAATACTGTTTAGATTTGGGTTTTCTTATAATAATATATACGTAAATGTTGTTATGACTGGTGGTAGAAACACAAAAGCATGGTACAGAATACTTTTAACATTGCCTATTTTGGAACAAAATGAAACATGATTTTCTCAACACAGTGTCTCAGACCTTATACAAAAATCTACACCCACTACTGCTACAGCTATGTGAAAATCTAGCTTGTCAATTTCATCAACCACTGTCTAATAGTTTCACTGTGTGCTCATACCTACCGGCCAAAATCGTGCCTTATTCCAGATTAAAAAGGCCAAACAAGACTTAAACGGCTCCAACATCAATCTACCTGACGAGCTGCAAACATGATAGTCCAAGTGTTATGTCGCTTCATTTGCAAGCAGTGCGTGCCTATAATGCCAGAATTATAGGCTCGCAATGAGTACAAACACTGCAAGTGCACGCTCTGTGTCCCTTGCACGCAGTGCGTTCCTATAAAGTTAGTAATACTAGAGGTACATAATCAATAACTTGTTGTTTTGGATGTTTTTGTATTTTCAGAAACAGGTTGAGAGACTGAAGAACATTCAACCATACTACGATGTGGACAAATGGGTAAGAAACTCTTGCCAGGTTTTGACGAAATGGATAAAACCATGCACCTGCATGCCAGGTTGGGCGCGTGCACGTGGGTGGTGTGGGGGAGGGAGTGAGGGAAAGATCGTTTCGAGAAAAAAATCCATTTTTCTCTCTTTCTCCATAATGTGGCTGGAAAACTACCGTGAACTTCTCTTTTATCAATTTTTCTTGCTGCTCAGCTCTAACGGTGTTATGGTGGGTTATCGACATGGAAAAGAAAATCAAACTGGTACAGCCTCCTTGCAGCTTAATTAGACCTCAACGGTCTTTATTTGGTCTCCTGTAGGAAAGCCGAGGAATGACTTTAGGCTTAAGATCCTGTGAATGTCGAGCCAGAAGCGAAAAAACCCGAGAGCGGAAAAGGCGCGCATTAGTACAAATTGAGGTTACTATATACCCACTATAGTAAACCCTTATTGTAACAAGCTTGTTTCTTTGTCATTTGCAGGAAAAAGATTATAAAAAGCACCAGTACTACTTATGGCTGTTAGATGGCGGAACAAAAGAATATGATGAAATTGAGGACGAAGATGAGGAGGTAACAAAAAAAACACTAGCACATAAAAAGTAGAACAGTAGAATAAACTCTTGATAAAAAGTTTCACATTTTAATTTTTCCAGTGGAGTAGGAATACCCTAGTCGCTCCATGCCACACAAAGTCAACACCTTCTAGGATAGGCCGTCTATCTTTTCAGATCTGTTGGACTGGAGCCGAGCAGACATTTCCTTTACCCATTTATACTAACCGAAAATGCTTTTTATAATTCACAGGAGGAGGAAAGCGATGAAGAAGAAAGGGAAAAGCTACCTCCTGTTGTAAGTAAACAGTCTTGTTAAATGATTTAGATCATAGTTTGCATTTTCAGCGTTTTTTTGTTTTCTTTGTTTTGTTTTTTCTTACGTTCGACACGAGGCGATAGCTCACGTGTTTTATTCTGGATCCTATAAAACTTTAGGACAGTCCAGATGGCGAGAAAGGCGGCGAGAAAAAAGCGAAACAGAAAAAAGAGGAGTCGGTGAAGTTACCGCCTATTGATGGCAAAAAGAAAGGCAAAGATGGCGGCAAGAAAAAAGACGAGTATCCAGAACATGTTGTAATCATGGACGCTGAGGACATTCACAAAGCCGTTGAAGGTGAGATAGCTCAGTGGAACAATTAGTCATATCCAAGTTAACACTATTTTCCATTTCTTTTGCGCCAGGACCGTTTACTATAGTGCCCCAGAAAATCGTTGTTTCGGTATGTGTTTCCGGTGAAAGGCCTTACGAAAAACATATACACGTTCGACGACATTTCGCAAGCACAATTCAAAAATACGGCCTGGCACCCCAAGAAATATTTTTTCATTAAAGTTTAGCCATATATCCACAAGTTGACGCCAATAAAAATGGATTTCTAATACAAAACGGCTTCGCGATTTTTAACTGTGCGAAATATTAAGGAGGAAGTGCGGGTCGCAAACGCCCCCTACCCCTCTTGCGGACAGTCGGATTGAAAATAGCTAGCAGTGAGGAAAGTATGGTAAGCGAGACTTTCTGTTTGATTTATTTCAAACGTCTTTATTTCTCTGTCTTTAATCTTCCATAGAAAACGACAAAGAAAAGATTCTTCAAATCCTCGGCAGAGTCTCTGAAAAGAAGAAACTGGATAAGTTAAAAGAAAAGTACAAAGAACTCTACGATAAGGTAAGAATAATGGAAAGGCTGGGAATGAATGTATTCAACGTTTTTATAAATCAACATGCATCAAGGAGTTTCGTATTTATCGATAACTTTAAGAAGTTTTCTACTTGTATTTAAAAGCGTTTTTCATGTCGTTCCATTGAAATCCAATTGCGTTTCCTTTCTCATATGAAAAACCAAACAGGATTTGATGGAGGATGTTAAACCAAAACTAGACGAAGAGATGCAAGAAGTTTTAGATAGTCTCGGCTCCGGTGCAGAGGATGACGCTACAAAACTTTACGAAGCTATGAAGGTGAGTTGATGCTTTGATTTTCTCCGCGTAGCCTGAATAACAGACGTCTTTTGTCGCCATTAAGGACATTGCTGCTACTAGTTATCTGCCGTCAGTATGACTTCAAACACTGATACTCACTAAATTTATATACTTCCTGACATTGTTTAACACTGTTGTCCTAAAATTATGTTTTTTTAGGGACTGGGAACCGATGAAGACATTTTGATAGAAATTCTGTGCACGAGAACAAACGCGGTAAGCTAAGTGTACATGTATCAACTGACAGTCACTGACAGTCAGTTTAAATTGTGGACGGCGCGGTGGCCGAATACTCAGTGCACTGGACTCTGGATCGAGAGGTACCGACTCGAGCCCTGGCCTGGCCACTGTGCCTCTCCTCCCAGTCCCAGGACTATAAATGAGTACTGGCTAATTGTAAGGGAACAGACTGCTGGGGTAACCCTGTGATGGACTAGCATCCCATCCAGGGAGAGAAGGAATACTCCTAGCCACTTCATTCTACAAAAACCGAAGTTTAGCGCGCCAGAATTTGTTGAACACAAAGCTCGTAAACACTTACCTTGCTTACTTGTTTTATTGATTATTTCTTCTTATTTTTGTCCAGGAACTAAAAGATATTCGAGCGGCTTACAATAAAAGTAAGTTGTTTGTTGCTGTTGTTGTTGTTTTTTTTTTTTCACTTAAAATCATAGACAATACAAAGGTGACGTTTTCAAGTTGTGTTCCCTACAGTTCTATTCTAAACTGGTGTACTTTTTGTTTTCCCAAGAATACAAGAACTCGTTAGAGTCGGACCTGAAGGGAGACACAAGCGGGGACTTGGAGACTTTACTTGTGGAACTTAGCAAGGTACGAGCTTCGATGCATTTTTAACTTTAGTGTCTTAAAAGAGAGGTGAAAGTGTGGTCATAGAATTTTTACAATAAGCTGTTTTCAAAGGTTTCAAACGTTTTTTTACCTTAATAGGGTCAAAGAGATGAATCCACTGAAGTCGACAAGGAAATAGCCAAGTCGGACGCAAAAGAAATAATGGAGGTAAAAAGTGTTTTATTCTGTCCTTCCTTTCGTTCGTTCGTTCGTTCGTTCGTTCGTTCGTTCGTTCGTTCGTTCGTTCGTTCGTTCTTTCGTTCGTTCGTTCGTTCGTGCGTGCGTGCGTGCGTGCGTGCGTACGTTCGTCAGCTCGATTATTCGTTCGTTCATTCCTTCGTTCGTTGCAGGCCTCGTTCAGATGACCAGTTGCATTTAGTTTGTTTACTTTTATTTATTGCGTATATTTAGATTATAGATTACGATGAATACTGAGAGGTAAAACCTCACTCGAGAAGGAGATCTTTTACTCTTAAGTTTAGTTTATGTATAATGCCATCGCAAATACTGATTTTTTAAAAGTTCTTTTTAATCGTTTGATTTTAGGCGGGTGTTGCCAGCTGGGGTACTGATGAAGGGAAGTTTATTCGTATCTTCACTCAACGAAGCCGTCCTCAACTTGGCGCAACATTCCCTGAGTACAAACAAGTAAGAGTGTGATAATTGTTACAGTATTAAGAAAACCCTAATCAACCTCGATAACATGAGGGGCAATCGCAGAAGTAGTTAGTAACTGCTAATCTGACGGACCTAAAATAAAAGCTACTCATTGGTGAGCTAATTCGTACATTTTCTCCCACAATTTGCAGTTGACTAATGAAGATATCGCAGACTCAATCGACAGTGAGATGGACGGAGATCTACAGAAAGCGTTCTTAACGCTAGGTTAGTTTTTATTCTAGAGAGATTTAAATCCCAAATTTGATTTGAAGTCTCAGTAAAAAGATATCTTCGCGAACTCAGTTATTTCTTCGCCCTGAAAAATTCCTCACTGATGACGTATTTCTAGAGAGGTCGTTAGTGTTTCTGATTGGTTGTTACCTGCGTGCGAAAATTCACAGTTGAGCAGCAACCATTTTGACAACACTAACAGACTTTTGTTATGTCGTTATCAGATTAAGATGTAACTATTGTTTGTTTTCTCTCAATAGTGAAATGCGTCCGTGATCCAACTGGTTTCCACTCCGACAAACTTCATAAAGCACTGGAAGAAGGCGACACGAAAGCTGTAGCAAGAATTATTCTCGGCAAGAATAAGGTGAATATAAAATTGACACTTTAAGCTTGAGGTTGACTTGACGACCCGCTGACTGCTTCTCCATGCTATTGCAGGCGCAGCTGGACGAGCTTGCAGCAGCGTACAAGAAAGCTCATAAG
The DNA here is from genome assembly GCF_052425735.1 of Oculina patagonica. Classification (NCBI taxonomy): domain Eukaryota; kingdom Metazoa; phylum Cnidaria; class Anthozoa; order Scleractinia; family Oculinidae; genus Oculina; species Oculina patagonica. The sequence goes on from NC_135770.1 coordinate 36,256,644, forward strand.
GTGGAACTCGCAGATGAAATTGACAAGAAATGCAGTGGAGACTTAAAAGATCTTATGCTAGCGAAGCTAGGAAAAGGTGAGTATAATCTTGTTTTGTTTGTTAATGATGTGATGATTTGTGTCATGGCATGTAAACTACAAGATACAAATGCTTGCGCGTCGTTCTTTGCTGCCAGCTGATGCCTTTTCAGGTATACTATCATTTGATTTTCCCTCTTGCAAACCCGGCAAACCCTATAAAAAAATTAACATTTTCATCCCTCAATAGAAGGAAGATTGTAAATTAAGTTGGAAAAAAACAATTATTATACCTTCTTTCCGTTGGCATGTAATATCGGTCGTATGTACTGTGGCCCTATTTGAGAGCAATTTAGTTTTTTTTATTAAGTTTGATGTTTCTAACAAGGACACCTTTTAAATTTCTTGTTTTAATTTGGCAGGCAAAGACAAAAAGAAACAACAGAAGGTGAGTATTACTTGATGTCAATATACTGAAGCTGACATGCTGATCGGATCATATTCAATTTTCATACACCGCAAATTGGTGTTGTGATGAAATACAATCTTGCGCAAACTAGACAACCTTCCCACGATCTAGGGAGGGTTGAAAACATTTTCTTTTTCACCAAGGCAAGAAAGCTCGAGTCAGAAAAATTCGAAGTAAAACTCCCAAAATATCCTAAGGAATTTCATTTTCAATGTTATATTCGCTTCTGGGTATGGCGTGAAGCTTCTGCAATTCAAGCTGCAACTTCCAGTACGGATTGCGGATTGTACTTTTACAATCAATACAACACAATCAATACAATAAAATGCAATCCAATGTAATATAATACAATATTACTGAAAGCTATTTGGATCTGATTCACAGCCTGCTGATAAACAGGACAAGGCAAAGAAAGATGCAGCTAAAGACAAACCCAAAGCAAAAGCTGCAGCAGCTCAGGACAACAAGAAAACTGATAAAAATGCCGCGAAAAACAAAGAAGAAGAGGCAGCCCTGGAGAAAGACGCTGATGAATTACATAAAGCGATTGAAGGTAAACGACGTCTGAAAGCGCAATTACAATACATGTGTTCTTTAATCTACATTAGTCGCACTAAAATCCTCGACGCACCCCAAAGCCGGGTTGACGCCCAATATTGTTGACGTTGTTTTATTTTTTCAGCTGAAGATAAAACAAAGATTGTGGATATACTGGCGAAGAACTGCGCCGATAAATCAAAACTGCAAAAGCTGCAAGACAAGTACAAGAAAAAACATGAAAAGGTATGTTAGACGTCCAGCTTAGTGTATTTAATTCGTTGATACGTTACACTTGGGTGTGGCGTTAGTAATGAAGAAATAGGTAAGTTTGTCCTGGAATTTGTACCTTAGATAGTAAAGGCTGGTTCTCATATGATCACCCCGATCGTCTCTGTCGCTTCTATCGTTTGCAAAGTCTGAGGTGATTGGAGCAAGCAAACTTTTTGAAGCGACAGAAGCGACAGCGACGATCGGGACGATCATATGAGAACCAGGCTTAAACATCCCTTCGTGTGAGGCTTGAGGCTAATTTCTTTTCTAAGCGGGATGTCAAAAGAAGGTGACCGAGTAGAGAACGAACGGCTAGCATTTGCTTTCCTCTACTATTGAGAGGGTGAAAATGTCACATATTGTAAGACTAGGAACGTTCTCCAGCCGCTAACAATAGTCTAAAGTTCCGCCTTACGCTACAGCACTGTCGAGCCATTTCAAAAGTCTTAAACCCTTTAAATCCGTTTGTCTACAGGACTTACTTGAAGCGCTTAAACCAATACTGGATGAGGATTTACAAGAGGCTGTGGAATCGTTGTTGATGGATAGTGCAGCATATGACGCTAAGAATCTTTATAACGCCACGAAGGTGAGAAATCATTTTGAAGCAGGAGTTTCATACACATTGCAATAGCTTAGGTGGCTGATATGTAACACCAAATAAAGCACAGGACGACCGGTAATTCTTGCGATGAGCAATGCGCACTGGAATTTCTGTTATACTTACCCTGACACTTAAATTAAATTATTATTATTATTATTATTATTATTATTATTATTATTATTATTATTATTATTATTATTATTATTATTATTATTATTATTATTATTATTATTATTATTATCATTCAGCTGACATGGGATGTAAAAGTTACTTCTAAGGAACTTAACGCTCTCCGTACGGACCGCTCGTTTGACTCTTTACTTCAAAATGAAAACATTTGCGTGCGATTCTCGTTTCCCTAAAAAAAAGGTTTTGTGCCAGCTTGCTATTTCAAAAACCCCAGGTGAGATGTCTTTTTTTTGACATTCGGTTCCTTCGTACGTAAATAGTCGATACAGATTAGACGTGGATGTAGGCGATCTCTTATGCCAAGTAAATTTTACCTCTCGAAAGTTTTCGCTTGCTTTCGGTGAATGTTCTTTGTCGGATGAGTGTTCTACATCCCTTATTATAGGAAATTTACGCGAATTTCAAAAATTCGCGTTAATTTTAGTCGCGTTAATTTTTGTTTACCTGTTAACGTTAATTTCCGCGCCGTTATTTAAGTGGAGCGTTGATTTTCGCTACCTTAATTTCCATTATTTTGGCCCCAATTTCTCGATACAGTCCAGACGTTCCAATCTCCTAGGATAAAGCATTATTTCACCAGGGTGGAAATCTACTGGTATCACTGAAACTGTGAAGAACGCTCGAAGTATCGCGAACATTGTTTCCGTCTCGGATTATACGCCTAGTGTTGAAATAGACTTGTTCCTGTTGTCTCAACAACTGTTTTTCTTTGTATACGTCACGTTAATTTCCTTCATTTTAAAATGTTACCCTCTCTTTCGTGTTAATTTCCTTTATTGGGAAGTAATTTTTCCTTCGATTCGCGTTAATTTATGCCGCGTTAATTTCAAATACCTTAATTAACACAAACGTTAATTTTCCTATAATAAGGTAGTTTAAATTATTATTGTTTCTCTTCAGGGCCTGGGTACTGATGAAGACGTGTTGATTGAGGTTCTTTGTACAAGAACCAACGCGGTAAGTTATTAAAATGGATCAATTACAACTAATTATAATGGAGCGCGTTTTCAATACTGAGCTGTTCAAGCTAAAATTTAACGTAAGTGAAGACATGTTACCAGAGAAAAGTCGGAAAAAATATTTTGTAGCCTACGTGACGCTCGGTTTACGCTTATACATTGTAGTTATTAATAATCTGACTACTTTTGCTTTCAGTGATCTTAGCTTGCCCCCGGGGGGGGGGGGGGCACCCTGTATATTTTTGGGTGGGGGTGTGCCGCTGGGAATTTGAAGCCCTTGCCCTATACCAGACCATGTTCAGCTGATTTTTGCAACCCTATACCAGACTAGACACAGTAAATCCCTACCCTATCCCAGACTTGCATTTTTTAGAACTGTATCACTATCAGTGTTTTAATGGAAAAGCATCTGTCAACAACGATGCTGCGATGATTTTATTTACGTTTAGGAAAGCCTCTTTCTCTTCTGAGTTTCTATTCCTATTCTGGACTAAATTCGTCATAACACAGATCAGTTTTCCGGCAAATGCTACCCTTTTCTAAACCAAAACTTTCTGATTTCTTAACCCTATCCCAGACTAAACTGCTTGAAAACCCTACCCTTCACAGCGGCACATACCTATATAGCTCATATATGGGAGTGCCCCCCCCCCCGGAGCTTGCCTTGACCAAACTTGATTTGCTATGGCGTGCAGTTTTAAACTTATTAAGTCGTGTTAATATTTGAGTTACTGATGTAATTATTATATTTTGTCTTTTTTTACTCAGCAACTGAAAGACATCAATAAAGCTTATAGCAAAAGTAAGAACGATTTCACTCCTTTTTATGCTTGTAGTTCGTTATGTCTCTTTTAATATTCTTATTTCTCATACTAAGCTTGACAATAAAAAAACGGCTGCAATCTGTGCTTTATTTCTCCACAGTGTATGACAATTCATTAGAGTCAGATCTGAAGGGAGACACAAGTGGTGATTTGGAGACTATTCTTGTGACGTTGAATAAAGTACGAATAAGTTTTCTTACTGAGTAACTCTTAATTCCATCATGATATTACTAACACTTTTATGTTGCTTGGATGAACACGATTGCTGTTGTTGATAAATGACGATCACTGTTGTTGTCTGTTTGATTTTAGGGTCAAAGAGATGAATCCACCAAAGTTGACAAGGAGATGGCCGAAAAAGATGCTAAGGAGCTCCAAGAGGTGATTTAATAATAATAAAAATAAATAATCAGTAATAATAAAGATAATCCTTATGCAGGATGCTCCGCTCACCGAAGTGGTTTTCCGGGAGGTCCTGAAATAAATTAAATTAATAGAATCAAAATGGGTCCAAAATATATGAATAAAATAATAAAAATAAATTATTATTGACTAATTATTGTAGCATTGACTAGAAACGCCCAAATACTAAAACATACGACAAAAAATACGTACAAAATTTAATTTGTCACGAAACAAAATAAACCCGAGTACGGTACTCGAACGTCGAGCCCTTGTTATAGAAACTGGAGTTTGGTCTTTGGTGGCGCTTCCTGGGAGAAATTAAGTTATATAGGAACGGAAATAGTAAAGATTGTCAAGAAAAAAACTTTTTTTATTTTTTTAAGGCGGGTGTGGCCAGCTGGGGTACTGATGAAGACAAGTTCATTCTTATCTTTACTCAACGAAGCCGTCCACAACTTGGCGCAACATTCCCTGAGTACAAAAAGGTAAAACATGATATGCGTTAAATTCCGCACAGTTGACACAGTTGAAGTGGCACTATGGCTCGTACCAGTTGTCGTTTATATAAACGTTAACTCCAATACTTTATGCTGATACTTTTTGTTTTGTTTTGTTGTCTTGCAGCTAACCAATAAAGACATTGCTGACTCGATCGATGCTGAGATGGATGGCGATCTACAAAAAGCCTTTTTGACGATAGGTACGAACATTAAAACATTTCTTCAGGTGTAATACCTTAAATTTACAACATGAATCGTCATATTTGACCTGTTGTAAACTTACACAAGTTTATCATGTTCTAATAAACAATAGAAAAACGTATTGCCTTTTTGTCTCGTGTCGTCATGACGACGTTGTCATGACGACACGAGATAATTGTACAGGGGGATATTTTCCCGCCATGTCAATATTTTTCCCGCCATGTCAATATCTTTCCCGCCATGTCAACATTTGCTTTGTGAGGCCGCGGAATTTTCCCGCCATGTTAACATTTGTTTTGTGATCGGATGCCGCCGGAATTTCACATCAAAGAATAATTGTTTCTTTACAAAGGTCGCAACTAAAGCGCTGGTTTATCAAACAGTAAGTTAGGAGTATTTATTGTAAAGGGCTTATTATGTAAAAATACAGGCACGCTAAAAAGAGATGACGTTTTTTTCTGAACTTGCAGCAAACGAGCAAATTTTAAGTGGTCTAACAGGCAATAAAAATGGAACAGAATTAAGGCCTCCTTTAGCTGGCAACAGTGCCTATCCGCTAACGAACTGGCTAGTGAAACCCTACCCGGACAGAGGACGCCTGACTCAGGAGCAGCGAAAGTTTAAAACCTAAAGTTCGGTGCGCTACGATCTGTAGTGGAACGAGCATTTGGCATGTTGAAAGTTCGTTGGAGAATTGCGTTGAAAAAGGTTGAACAAAAAACGAGCATCATTAAAAAGACTATGATTGCTACGTGACTTTTGCACAACTTTGTATTGAAAGGGGTGACCTTTGTGGCATGAATAACAACAATTTAATAACAGAAGATAAACGATTAGATAAAGACAATTATTTTGATGCCAAATCTTTAAAAATGTCAACTGTGGCGTTTGTTTGTTCAAATCTAGCGTTGTGCTGTTCCATACTTTTTCCCACATTTCAATAAAAGAACTCTGCCAGTCTGGAGTCGTACTTTTTTGCCTTTCTTTTTTCAGGCGGTTCTGATTCATCGAGAGAAACATTTACACTTTCGATTTGCAAAGCCCGGCCTCGTTTACACTCGGCTCTGAGGTAAAGGTAGAACTCAATGTATGACCGAAAGAGGGAAATTATATTTGATGAGTTTTCTTAGGATTGAAGAGCAGAAATGTCAATCTAAAGCGCAAAACATACATTGCTTTTTTATTTTCTTGACCCGAAGATTGACCTGAGTCAAGAGGCACTACATGTAGCTTCATATATCCTGCTGTGAATTCCACGCTACAATGGACACAACAGACGACAACAACAGCCTTTTCAGTGCATGAATGAAGCTCTTAAGAGGAATACACGTAGATGTGACGCATTTTTTTCTTTAAATTAGCTGTACGCTTTTCAATTTTGGATATATTTGAGCTGCAGCCAGCAGTTATCAAAAAAAATACAGACAAGTTTTACGTTCTTAAAATAACATTCTAACCTTTGCCGACAAGATTGTACTAAAAATCAATGAAATTAATTGTAACTCAAGCAGAAAACGCGTAGAAGAAGAATGAAATACACCAGGTTATTACAAACGCATAATACAATGTACTAACCGAAAGAGAGAAATTATATTGATGAGTTTTAGAACGGATCTGAAAAGCAGAAGTGTCTAATAATCAACAAGATGTCATTAGATGGACCTGCCTGTAAATTTTTCGTTGTCGTTGTTGTGCATATAACGCTAGTATACCGCAACTTAAATTGAGCGAGAAAAGCAGTTTTTAACATGAAGCTCTAAAATCTCTTTGGAGTATCTTGTCTTGTGGTCGCTTGTAAAGTTTTAATTTGTGCAATTGTGAGATGTATCAGAATAACAGCTTCACGTTGCCAATTTAAAGAATAGCGTGCATTCATTTGATATCTATTATTTTATCTTGAGAGTTTTGGAATGGTGGATGTTTCAACAGGATATTTACTGTAACAACTGTATTTATAGAGATTACAGTCGTGGAATATAGCAGATATAGCTTTTATATCAACGTAACTAGTATCTAATGGTAAAAATGTTGCTGAAAGAGAGGACGATGTAAATATCAGTTGTTCGATCGGTAAGCATTGTTCTTATCTTTGTGCAGACAACTTTTTTTTAAATTTAGCCGCGGCAACAGATTGTATCGGGGTTAAAGAGGGATTGTAATCTAAGCAATTAGTTGGTCGGGATTGAATGTCAAAGTTAATCTTGCACACATAACACATGTCGTTTGAACAAAAGGTTTGAATCGTTTGAATCGTTAGTCGATTGAATACCCAACCATTTTAAAGTTATGACCAGTTATGGTACAGCATAGTAAGCTCTGTGTAGAAGTTAAAGTCTCTCTTTAAAAGTGAGATTTGTGCGAGTTAAACACTACTACATAGTTTATTGCGTACGTTCGCGCGGAATCACGTGTCAAGCAAGATCGAATGTTTTCTATTAAGCAGAACCTAGCAGCATATTTCATTCAGTAGATTTAAATAGCGAAGAAAATGACTGTAATTTACACGTTCTTCAGCCGCTGCGTTGTAGCTTTGGCGTTACAAAAACATTAAGACCGGCTCAAGAGTGACCAAAACCAAATTTCTCCTCACAATATCAATACTAAATCAGGAGAAGAGGTTATAAGAATTAACAAAATCATCACCACTCGCATGTCATTATCACTTAACAGGCTAAGCGTTCACGAATAAACACCCAAAGCGATATCTCATATAGCGTGAAGAAAGCACATGGAAGTCATAGTATAAGTATACAGTAGAATGTATGCTTAGTGAACCAAAGTGCAATACAGTGCAATGTCTGTCATCTTTTTCTGCTCTTATTGGAGTTATATAACTGATCAACTTTACAAGCAATAAATAGACGTGAAAAGCGATCTCTTTTTTTAAATAAACTCTAAAAAGTGACACGAGACACTAAGCCCAGAGGGCTTTTGATTATTGTATTTCAGTTAAATGCGTCCGTGATCCAACAAACTTCCGCTTGAACAAAGTCCAGACAGCGTTAAAGGAAGGAGACACAAAGGCTGTAGCAGCAATAATCCTCACCAAAGATAAGGTAATTTGTTGTGCGTGACGGCGTCTCACGAAGAATTTCATGCTCTGGCATGGTACCCGGGCTCTGCTATCGTTATTCTGATTCTTTAATGTTTAACTACAAGGTACATTTCTTTGATATGCCACCAAATACTCAGAGCGAAATTCATAAAGTTTCAGATAAAGTTCAGTATTTTGACCTTGTCAATAAAAAGATTGAGCCGTTATTGTACCGTACACATCTGACCACCATTCTTTATACTTAGATAAAGTTGAAAATTATTTTATTCAGGCGCAGCTAGACGAACTTGCAGCGGCCTACAAGAAAGCAAATAAAGTGGAACTTGCAGATGAGGTTGACAAGAAATGCAAAGGAGATACCAAGACGCTGTTAATGGCAAAACTTGGAAGAGGTGAATAGATTTTTTATTCAAAAATAAAAAAAAGTACTTTTATGTCGTAAATAAAAAATGCGAAGCGAGTTGAATAGTTTTTCAACGTGCAGCTTTACTTGGAAGAATGTACACATTGTCATAGATTAAACATAGAAATATAGGGAAGAGGAGGGGGCGAGATCAACTTATCAATTACAGTCGAAGTTCTCGTAAGCGGACACCCTCGGGACGCGAAAAAAGTGTCCGTAACTGGAGCTGGCGGCTTACGAGAATGGTTCTCGCAAGCGGCCACTAGATGTGTGGGGGATAAATGGCCGCTTAAGGGAGCTTGCCCAGCTAACAATAACCGGACGGACGTGGATGACGACAAAACAAGCACTGAAATATGGTACTGTAATTACTGTAAAATCATTGTGATGAACGGCGATGTGAAGTTCATTGATAAAAATAAGGTGAAGAAGTGGTAAATAGGATTTTCTCTGGGTTGTCCGCTTACGGGAGCTTAAAAAACAGAAAAAGTCTAATTCGTAATCTCTGAAAGTGTCCGCGGCCGCTTACGGGAATGTCCGCTTACGAGAATGTAAAAATACAGAGTTTGTATGGAAGTTAAAATGGGGTTTCAAACAAGGCGGCCGTAAGTAGAGCTGTCCGCTTACGGGAGTGTCCGTTAAGAGAGCTTCGACTGTAGGTTGTTGGTCACTTCATATTATTTGGCGTGTTCTACTATGTGATTTAGCGTGCCCGTCCAATATTCTCTTGGTTGTAATGATGTTCTTAATTTACGACCCTTTTCCTTCTTTTCCCAGGGAAGGATAAGAAACAACAACAGAAGGTAAAGCCTTGTTCTCAACCTGTTTATATCATTCTGTATGGTATTTACCGTAATGATTCGATTTAGCTCCCGGGGCGCTTATTTACTTTTGGCACCTTAAGGGAGGGCGCTTATTCGAGACAGGGCGCTTATTCGGGACAGGGCGCTTATTTATTTTTTGCGAATCAACCAAATGTTCAAAACAAGACTTAAATATATATTAAAATAACTAAAAATAACATTAACTGTAACAGTAACAAATTGTTGAAAGTTGAGTTACTTTTACAAGAATTGTTCATTTTAGCAGTAAATATAAACATGTACGGTATGGTGAATGTTCATAAGTTTATCTTTTCGACGTCGACGACTTCAGTAGGGTCAGTTAGCCACAATAGGAGCGCTTTTTAGAATAGGGGTGCGTATAAGAATGGGGGCGCTTATTAGAATGGGGGCGCTTATTGGAATAGGTGCGCTTATTAACAAAAACACATTCGAAGGGGGGCGCTTATTCGGAAGGGGGCGCTTATTGGAAGGAGGGCGCTAAATCGAATCACTACGGTAAGTTGTTCTCTCTGCCTTGTAGTAAATTAAATTGCCTTAATTATTATTTTTGAACACTTGCACGTATCTTAGTCCATGAAGACACACTGGGTCTCGTAATTAATCTTGGTCGTGTATAAAAAGCAACATGACATAGAAACGAAAACTTACATTTATTTATATTGTTATCAACAGCCTGGAGCGAAGCAAGACGCGGCCAAAGCAAAGCCTAAAGCTGCAGCTGGCCAGGACAAGAAAACCGACAAAAGTGCTGAGAAAAACAAAGAAGAAGAAGCAGCCCTGGAGAAAGATGCTGATGAATTACATAAAGCAATTGAAGGTAATAAACGACGTCTAAAAGAGCAATTTTGGGGGGGACTTCTCAAACTGTAAATACAGTTTCAGTGTCCTTTAAGCCAGATTAATCGGACTAAAAAAGTTTAATGCCGACGTACCTCAAAGCCGCGTTTTGTTGACACTGTTTTTTTGTTATTCAGCTGAAGACAAGACAAAGATTGTGGACATACTTGCGAAGAACTGCGCTGATAAATCAAAACTGCAAAAACTGCAAGACAAGTACAAGAAAAAACATAATAAGGTATGTTGTAAAATTCATTAACTATTCATAAGGGTGCAAACCAATCCTAGCACTGTATTCAGATCACATGTACACAACTATAAACCCCAATACAAATCAAACAATAGAATTAACTTTTGATACAGACTCCTGCTCAGCTAATTAGTATTCATTAACTTTTGATACAGATCTCTACTGATTCGCATAACAATACTTTGCATTCAATTTATTGTTTTCATTTCACAAGTAGAATAAAATATTCGCGTCCGATCTGTATGGCCGTTTACAATGGCTCGCCTATCGGCTCGCCATTGTAAACGCCCATACAAATCTCCCGCTCGTATTTTATCTACTACTTATACGTCCAGCTTAGTTGTTAGTTAAAGGTGGTTCCAGTCCGTACTTCGCAATCTCAAGGTTTGCTTTCATTTTTGTTCGAAATTTGTTTAGACGTTACACTTCGGTAATAGCGTTCATGAAGTTTTTTAATACGCCATTACGTACTGCGCGTTTCGTTCAGTAATGCTCGATGAGCTGAGCAACAACAACAACAACAACAACAACAAGCGCTGCGAGGCTCCGATTAACATTGCAGACAGAGATTGTGCAGTACGGAATGGAAATCATCTTTAAGGCTGATTTCATTTGTAAGCACAGCTACTGTTTGCTTTCTTTCATTTTTAATAGGCTTATAAGATTTCCTATTGTAGTATTTATTAATTTATTCTCTACCAGCCGAGAGTTTTTAACAATAATCTTCAGTTCCGCCTTAAGTTTCAGCACTGTCAATCTATTTCAAAAGTCTTAAACCTTTCAAATGCGTTTGTCTTCAGGACTTACTTGATGCGCTTAAACCAATACTAGATGAGGATTTACAAGAGGCCGTGGAATCGTTGTTGATGGAAAGCGCGGCATATGACGCTAAGAATCTTTATAACGCCACGAAGGTGAGAAACCATTTTAAAGTATGAGTTTCATACACATTGTAATAGCTTAAAGGGAACCTCTGCTTTTGAGGCAAGTTGCGGGTGGTAAACTTATTACTTTGGCCAGAACTGTTTTATAGCCGAAGTTCCCTTTAAGGGGCTGATATATGACACCACATAAAGCACTGGCCTGTTAACTCTTGCGATGAACAATGCCCACTGAATTTCCTGACATGGGATGTAAAAATTTCTTCTAAGGAACCTTACAGCCTCCGTACGGACCGCTCGTTTGACTGTATAGGTAACTTCTAAGTGAAAACATTTGCACGTGATTCTTGTTGCCATATAAAAAAGGCTTCGCGCCAGCTTGTTAGCTCAGCAACCTCTGACTCTCTTCCCAGTTGAAGTTTCTTTATTTTGACATTTTGTTCCTTCGTAAATAGTCGATACCGGATAAAACATGGATGTAAACGCTTAAAATAGTCAGTAAGAACATGCACGTGATTGTATCGTGGTTTGTAGTGCTGCCTGCAAGCATTTTCTTCTTTCCCTCTCCTTTCAACATGCTATCCCTTATGCCAAGCAAATTTTTCCTCTCGAAATTCCCCGCTTGTTTAAGGTTAATTTTAGTTGTCGAATGAGTGTTCTGCATTGTTTTAATGACTATTATTTCTCTTTATGCAGGATCTTGGTACTGATGAAGATGCGTTGATTGAGGTTCTGTGTACAAGAACCAACGCGGTAAGTTATTTTTCCAATAGCTGTGGCAAACTTTAATTAAATATAAGTTAGAACATGTTACAGTACTACGAAAGAAAGGTTTGGTCGCCAAGGTGTGGCGCTCGGTTTGCTCTTATACCAGTTATAATGTGACTACAGTACTTTTGCTTTCGATCGATTATATTGATCGAAGACTTGCTATCTTTACTCGGATGGTACAATTTATTCAGTTTTAAACTTAGTCGTGTTATTATGTGAGTTACTGATGTAATTATTTTGTCGTTTTCTACACAGCAACTGAAAGAAATCAATAAAGCTTACAGTAAAAGTAAGAACGATTTCACTCCTTTTTATGCTTGTAGTTCGTTATGTCTCTTTTAATATTCTTATTTCTCATACTAAGCTTGACACTAAAAAAACGACTGCAATCTGTGCTTTATTTCTCCACAGTGTATGACAATTCATTAGAGTCAGATCTGAAGGGAGACACAAGTGGTGATTTGGAGACTATCCTTGTGACGTTGAATAAAGTACGAATAAGTTTTCTTACTGAGTAACTCTTAATTCCATCATGATATTACTAACACTTTTATGTTGCTTGGATGAACACAATTGCTGTTGTTGATAAATGACGATCACTGTTGTTGTCTGTTTGATTTTAGGGTCAAAGAGATGAATCCACCAAAGTTGACAAGGAGATGGCCAAAAAAGATGCTAAGGAGCTTCAAGAGGTGATTTAATGATAATTCACGAATAACAATAATACAGATTATAAACAATTATTGGATGAGGTTTTTGTGATATCCGGAATAATCGAGGTCAAGGTAAGTGTTATCGGCTGAGGCTGATAACACTGTACTGATAATCTGTTGGCTGCGCGGATTCCCAGAATTAGCTGTAGGCTCTTAGCCTACAATGTATAATATTTATGCAGGAAGCTCCACTTACTGAAGTGCTTTTTAGGGAGGCCCTGGAATAAAAATATAGCATCAAAATGAGTCCAAAATATTAGAATAAAATAATAAAAATAAATTATTATTGAATAATTAGCATTGATTAGAAACTTCTAAAAACTAAAACATACAACTAAAAACACGTAAAAAATTAATTTGTCACGAAAAAAAATATATAAACACGACTACAATACTCGAACGTCGAACCCTTGTTACAGAAACTGGAGTTAGATATTTAAGCAAAATAAGGAATGTTAAGAAAACGTTTTTAATCTTTTAGGCGGGTGTGGGTAGCTGGGGTACTGATGAAGACAAGTTCATTCGTATCTTCACTCAACGAAGCCGTCCACAACTTGGCGCAACATTCCCTGAGTACAAAAAGGTAAAAGATGATGTTTTAAATTCCACACAGTTGAAGTGGCACTTTGGCTTGTACCATGTTTTTGTCGTTTATATAAACGTTAAGTCCAGTACTTTATGCTGATGATTTCTTTGGCTTGCAGCTAACCAATAAAGACATTGCTGACTCGATCGATGCTGAGATGGATGGCGATCTACAAAAAGCGTTTTTGACAATAGGTATGAACAATAAAACATTTCTTCAGATATAAGACCTTAATGAAAGCTATTTATAACGTGAATCGCCATATTTGACCCGTTGTAAACTTTAACAAGTTTATCATATTCGAATGAAATGTAGCAAAAAATTCATTACCTAATTATTGTGTTTCAGTTAAATGTGTCCGTGATCCAACGAACTTCCGTTTGAACAAACTCCAGGCTGCGTTAAAGGAAGGAGACACAAAGGCTGTAGCAGCAATTATTCTCACCAAAGATAAGGTAATGATCTTATATGTCTTTTGTTAGTATTTGATGCTATATTATCGCTGTTCTGATTTTTCTTAAACCTTTAACTAGCGAGTGTTTCCTTGTTGTACCACCAAATTCTTAGAGCTAACATAATAAAAAATCCGCGGAATTCAGCAGGAGAATTTATATTTCGAGCTTGGCGATAAATTATAAAAAGGTTGAGCACTTATACTGTACATATTTGACCACCATTCTTTATAAAGTCTGCGTTAGAGCCTAGTGGCCCATCAGGCCGGAGCTTATCCCGGTTTTCGTAGCATGAAGCGACTGGAAATATTCCCCCCCCCCCTGGATGGGATGCTAGTCCATTGCAGGGTTACCCCCAGCTTTAATTCGCCGGTACCCAATTATACACCTGGGTGGAAAGAGGAACTGTGAGAGAAAAGTGACTTGCCCAAGAACACAACACAATGACCCAGCCCAGGGCTCGAACCCGGACCGCTCGATCATTAGGCCAACACGCCTCCCTATCATTCTTTATACTTAGGTCAATTGAAAATTATTTTATTTAGGCGCAGCTAGATGAACTTGCAGCGGCCTACAAGAAAGCAAATAAAGTGGAACTTGCAGATGAGGTTAACAAGAAATGCAAAGGAGATACAAAGACGCTGATAATGGCAAAACTTGGAAGAGGTGGATAGATTTTTTACTCAAAAATAAAAAAGTAATCTTATGTCGTAAATAAAAATGCGAAACGACAGTTGTATAGTTTTCGACGTACAGCTTTATAGTCGAGTACACATTGTCGTTAATTAAACATAGAAAGATAGGGAGGGGGAGGAGGCGAAATCAACTTATTAATTAGGTTGTTGGTCACTTGATATTATTTGGCGTGTTCTACTATGTGATTAAGCGTGCCTGTCCAATATTCTCTTGGTCGTAATGATGTTCATAATTTACGACCTTTTTCCTTCTTTTCTCAGGGAAAGATAAGAAACAACAACAGAAGGTAAAGCCTTGTTCTCAACCTGTTTACAAGTGCCATTCAAGTTGTTCTCTGCCTTGTACTAAATAATATAATTACCTTAATTATTATTTTTGAACACTTGCGCGTATCTAAGTCCATGTTAGCTCAATACTTGTTGTATAAAAAGCAACATGGCGTATAAACAAAAGCTTACATTTATTTATATTGTTATCAACAGCCTGGAGCGAAACAAGACGCGGCCAAAGCAAAACCTAAAGCTGCAGCAGGACAGGACAGCAAGAAAACCGACAAAAATGCCGAGAAAAACAAGGAAGAGAACAAAGAAGCTGCAGTGGAGAAAGACGCGGATGAATTACGTAAAGCTATCGATGGTGAGTCGAACTAAATCCACTCTGTTATGTACCAGCAGCTTAGATAATTCTTCCTTGTTGTTCTCTTCTTCCTTGATAGGCCATTTCCGAGTTACACTTTGCCTCTGTTTCAAAACGAATCTACGTGTGAACCATTCAAATGAAAGTGAGTTTGATTTGCAAAAAAATGGACCTGTAGGTGAAACTCATTTTTATTTGAATGGCTTCGGACGTGGACTCGTTTTGAAAGAGAGGGAAAGGGTAACTCGAAAATGGCCCATTATTTATTTTAAGTTTCCTTTTTCTATCCTCCTGTAGTATTGCCCGTGTTTTTTTGTTTTTGGAACCCCGCAGTTTTTTACAAAAGTTTAACTCTACCAGCTCCCAAAATGTTCTTTTGCCGCCTCCCAAAAATAGTTATTAATTTTTCCCTGAAAGGTTTTTGAACATAACCATGTTATTTTGCTGCACTGCTGTGGTAAAGGGGGTCTATTAAATCAAACAGCCGTTACGTCCTTACGTCGGCATTTTTTGCCTTCTTACCTGCTACTATTAAGATCCTTTGCGCACCACTGACGGTTTAATTTGTTGATTAATGTTTTGCTTTTCCTTGTTGTTTGTGTAACAGCTGGTGATAAGGACAAGGTTGTGGACATCTTAGCAAAACACTGCGATGATAAATCTAAAATACAGCAACTGAAAGATAAATACAAAGAAAAACACGACCAGGTAGGGGCCTTGATAATCACTAACAGATCAATACAAATTTTGGCTGTATGGCGCTTGAGCTTGAGTAGTTGTGACAGCGCGATTTGGAAGGTACCTGGTATTTTATGGTAATGATTGATAATCACTAATGACAAGTCAATAATAGCTTTTTAAACTGGATTACGTGGATAGAAATATAAGACAAAAAAAACTAAAAAACAATTGCCACAAAAGTGTCAATTTGTGTAGTTTACTCAAATGTTTCGGGCATAGCCCTTCTTCAGTGTAAAACCGTTTTCCATTTGTGTACGCGATCGCATGTTAGATTTTAAAGGCCCATGAGCGCGCGGAAGCCTGAGCGTGCGCGCCCAGTTTAAATGAAATGAAAAAAGCCCTGTGGTTGCATTGAGCCGAGCTTAAAACGTTTGTGTAAACTACACAAATTGACACTTTTGTGACAATTGTTTTATTTTTTTGTTTTACAGTACTATTTTGAAAGTGTCACGCATTAACTGGGAATTTTTCTTACCCGCATTTTGCCATTACATGGATGGAGCTAGTAAAGATAACTTTGCGCGCACTGTGATTGGTTAATAGTCGGGTTGTTGAGATATAAGGCGCGCTGTGATTGGGAATCTTTCCTTGTCTTGTTTAGTTAATTTTAAGACTGTGATGTACAAATATCTTTTCACTGCTTGTAGGACTTACTGGAAGCTGTTAAACCGGTTTTGGAAGAAGAACAGTTACAAGACGCCGTGGAATCTCTGTTCATGGAAAGTTCTTCATATGACGCGAAAATTTTGTACAATGCCATGAAGGTAAGATATGAAACATGGACATGATGTCAGCCTTCATTTACTAGTAGGTGTTACGTTATTTATTGAGTCCTAAAGTTTGCTCCAGTATGTGTGCTTTAACAGAAAAGGCTGATCTGTTCAATAAGGGTTTGGTGTTTTCTCGCGCATTTTAGTTCGGTAGTATTATCTTTTAAAGTAATCTATATAGTAAGTGCAACTCTTAAGTGTTTTTTTTTCTTCTGAATCACTCCATAGGGCCTGGGTACTGATGAAGATGTGTTGATAGAAGTTCTCTGTTCCAGAGATAACGCTGTAAGTGATATGTCCTCATGATAGATCTTATAGTACAAGTTAATATTCTAAGAAGCCGCCATTTTTGTTTGTTTCTGTTTCTGTTTGTTTAACCGAAAAGCCTTCGCGCTTTCTTTCTACGTTCCACTGCTTTAGAAAGGCTATAGAACTAGTTAGCACTAGTTCTACATCAGAGCTAGTTCAGGAGGAGCAAGTCTAAGAAAAAAGAAATAAATGTGCTAATTCGGTCCCAGTTGTCTCTAATGAAAAACATTTTTTTCAAAAGAGGGACAACTTGGGACGAGCCAGTGATAAATGGTGAGCGCCCCGAAAAAAGCGTTTGATCGATTGGCTGAACGGAAAGTTAAGTCCAAGTTTAAGCAAAGACAGTCGATAAGCTCTCTGACTGCTTATTTTCTCGAGTTACAATTATATCAGCAGTCATTTTATACTAACTAAATTAATTAAATTATTTTTTCCTTTAGGAACTGGCCAAAATAAAAGAGACATACACAGAATGTAAGTAGAAGTAATTTTTGCAAGTATTATGTAACGTGAAGTGAGACTGACTTCGTAACTTTTAATGATGATGACGATGACAATGATGATAATGATGATGATCACTGAACTGTGTTTTTTTTTTCTTAATTGATAGTGTATGGCAGGTCGCTAGAAAAGGATATCAAAGGAGACACAAGTGGCCATTTTGAATGTCTGTTGGTCGAATTAAGCAAGGTTGGTATTGGTGCCGAAATGTTTTCATTTCCCCATCATTAAGGCTTCATGTGAAAGCAGCAAAACAGGGCAATACTGAGAAATTTCACATAAAACGTTTTCGCGATATAAGAACCTGAAGAACATATGTTCTATTCCCCAGAAAGAAGTTATTGTTATGAATGGATTCAAATAATTTAACGCTGTTGTATAATTTATCCAGATCCTGTATTGTAACTTGCATAACTTGTGAAACTTATTCGTCGTGAAAATACACGCTAGTATTTTAAAGTTCTCTATCAAATTGGCGTTTGCCGACGTTTTTGTTTCAAGGATACGATGATTATTAATTGTTATTTGTTGAAATTAGGGTAAACGAGACGAATCCAGCAAAGTTGATAGAGGTTTAGCCAAGAAGGATGCAGAAGCTCTTATGCAGGTGTTCACTTGTGATTGTTATCTGATGAAGTATTATTATTTTACCGTTACCACACAAAAAAGAGGCGGGGAGGCATTCTCACTGATTGGCAAGTCTATCGCTATTGTTCTTGTTTATTTGGATCTATCCTCAACCATATCGAAGTGCTGGTTATGGCTGGGTTTGATCATATTTTTCTTTTCTCCGTTTATTCAATAACATTCCACATAGAATTTTTTGGTATGTTGATTAAGTGTCACGGTTGACCTTCTGATCATCCCATTTACCCGCAACACCAAGGCGCGGTGGCCTAGTTTTTAGCTTTGTAGACTCTTTATCGAGAAAACTGAGCTGGTTACTATTCTAGTGTTTTGTACCTGGGCAAGACACTTATCCCTCACAGTACCTCGCTTCACCAAAGCATGGAGTAGCCTGTTCTACATCTACATCTGCATTGACGGTGATCTTGCAAAGAGAGGCATACTCCCGTCACTGCAAGACATTAAATAGAAATAAAAAATAGAAAACTTGGGGGGGGGGGGGGTAAAAGACCTTAAAATGTATATACTGTAATAAAATATGTACATAATTTAAAAAGATTACAAAGAAAATATGTTGGTGGACTTAACACGCTTTGTAAAAGAATTATAGCGTTTCAGCAATTGATCTTTTTAAAGTATGAAGAGCTGCTAATAACTCCAGTTTTCACTCAAAATTATCTCTTTTTACTTTTATTTATAACTTCAGGCTGGTTATCTTGGCACTGATGAAGATAAATTTGTTCAAGTCTTCACTCAGCGAAGCTTTGTTCACCTTAAAGCAGTGTTCCAGGAATATAAAAAGGTAAACACAAACAAACTGCACTGAAAGCATCAGTATGCCCTTGATATTGGCCTGAGAGTCTCATCACTTTGTTGCAAATAGCGGTTTAGTCCAGTAAGCAGGATCGGCCAGGCTTTTTAGTATACCGGGGAGGGAGGTGGGGGGAGGAGGAAGTTAACCCTATTCAGACCGGGCTTTTTTGGATCTTTTTAGACCGGGAGGGTATATTGTTTTTCTTTTGAGATTAGATCCTTACTTTCGATTTTGGAATGGACTGTGACACTAAAGGACAGACAATCCTTATCTTTTTTTTTTTACTCTGTGTTTGTAGATTTGTAACCAAGAAATGGACGAAGCCATTGAAGAGGAAATGAGCCAAGACTTGGAAAAAGGATTCTTAGCATTAGGTAAAGTGTCAACTTTTTAGTGTCACGTTTATTACTGGTTTCTTGTCGTGCGTTCAGTGGTAAAAACGTTACACTATGTTCTCAACAATATTTTTACTTTTCTTGTTTCCTTTTTAGTGAAATACACCCGAGATCCTGCAACTTTCTACGCTGCTAAACTTCAGAAATCTTTACAAGATGGTGACACCAACACGGCAGGCCGCGTTATTCTTACGAGTACAACGGTAAACATAAAGAATTGTGTTATTTTGTACTGAGTTTTCGTACATGAATTAGCTACCTTGCAAATCGCAGCACGTTTGTGTCACACGCGTGAACTTGGTAGGCCATGAAATAACAAATACTCCTCTTGCTGTATTCACATCATGCAGAAGGAATTTATGACATTCTTTTTCTTTTCAGGCCGAGCTAGCAGACATGGTAGGAGGGTACAAAAAGCTTTCTGGTAAAGATCTCATCAAAGATGCTGAAGCAAAGTTCAGCGAGAACATGAAAAAGTTTATCCTTCCTAGACTAAAGAAAGGTATAACTTTTAAGATTTGAATTCATTTTGTTCTAGTCCATTTTTTTTCGTTTTTTGATTTTTGGAATCCCTAAGTAACTTGTGGTTTGTTTGTTTTTTTTATTACAGCGGGTCAGGAACAGAAAGAAAAGGTTAGTATTGTCACATCTACCAAAATTTGAACTAACGAATGAACGAAATAAAGAGCAATCGAACAAACGGACGGGCGAACGAAGGAAAGAACGGACAGACGGACGAAAGAACGAATGAACTTACTAACGAACGAACGGACGGACGGGCGAACGAAAGAACGAACGATTGTTACGTGTCAGAAAAATGGTATTCACTGGTTTTTGCTATATGTATTTTAACCAATCAAGGAAAAAGCAAGCAATGATCCGAAGAACAAGAAGGCAGCGGCTGGAGGAAAACAAGATGGCGCCGCGGCAAAGAAAGCGGACGCTAAACCTGCTGCTAACAAGAAACCTGCACAACAAAAGAAAAGTCAGCAAGACGACAAACAAGAATATTCCGCGCTCCGAGAAGCCATTGATGGTCAGTCCTGTCAATCATTATAGTCACATGACTTTTTCGAGCAGAGCACGATTAGTAAATACCGTATTTATTCGATTAAGCGCCCAACCTCGAATAAGCGCCCACACTGAAGGTAAGAAAAGTTAATAAGCGCCCAGCCTCGAAAAAGCGCCCACCCCCACCCTCCTAAAAAACTGAAGTGCACAAGAGGAGTATTGATTAGTGGACAATGAGATTGAAATTGACTAAGTATTACATAAAGAGTTCCCCGAAGATCGAGTTTTCTTAGTATTTTACAGAAACTTTCAACGAACAGTTAAATTTCTGCATCGTTTTTGTTGCAAAATGAACTTACTACTTGCTGAAAATGGTTAAAATTTAATAAGTGCCCAGTCTCGAATAAGCGCCCACCTCGAATAAGCGCCCACTCTCAAGGTCCAAAAATTTAATAAGCGCCCAGGGCGCTTAATCGAATAAATACGGTATGCATTATTTTTTTCTCTTTCCTCCGAAGCTAATAATAAAAAGAAGATCAAGGAGATTGTGTGCAGGAATCTGGAGAAGAAAGATGACGCCAAGAAACTCGTGGAGGATTACAATTCCAGATATGAAATGGTGAATTACCTTGAGCGTAATGTGTTTCTAAGGAGGGAACGTTATATTTTTGAAAGGCCGGGAGGGTTGGGCAATATTTCTAAGCGAGAATTTTTTGCGTGGCTTGCTTTGCATGAATTTTTTTTCGCTGTTTTTGTTGTTGTTGTGCCTGGAATTTGTTTGGGTAATTGCTCAACCCTCTCCCCCTCAAAACTATAATGTTACTACTGTAATGTTGAAGTATCTGGAAGTGTCGCCATTCAAATGAAAGGTATTGAACAATATGTACTTGCGGTGCTGTTGTTTTCACAGTATTTTTCTACACTAAAATTTGAGATTTTCCCAGTTTTCAGTTTTGGCATTCCTAGGATCCGAAGTGAATTGGTTACCATAGAACTACCAAAAGTGATTTCTAAGAGCCAACAGTTATTAAAGTATATATCAATGATGAAAAGTGACTAAAGTTTGTAAGTAGGAATGTGACAAAAACAGCGCAAAACAAGTTAGCCAGTAACTCAAGGGACAAATGTAGAAAAATAATCTTTAGCTCGGAAGAGTAACAAAATATCTAACATCAATACCTTTTCAATATTTCAACAGGAATTATTTGAATCCTTGGATGATAAACTAGACGAAGATCTTATCGAAGCTTTAGCCGCCTTGTCTTTACCCAAAGCTATGTATGATGCGAGGACTTTGCATCTAGCTATGAAGGTGAGTTGCTTTCCTTAGCTGTCGCTTTTAAATTTAAGGTCATTGCCCTGTATTGCATTGTGCATCCTTACTGCGCAGAATCAGTTTACGCGTAATTAGCGCGCGCACATAAACAAAATGGCGGCTTTTTTCTATGCGGCTTAGTACGCGAGAAAAATAAATCGTCTCTTTCTCGTAAACGAGTATGGTGACCTATTAATTTTTTCTCAGATTTTGGGTGTAGCGATCAAGTTCTTTCTGTGAAACGAAAACAGATTAATTCTTATGTTTGAAAAATAAATTATCACTGGAAATATGTACTTTGCCAGTACTCGCAAGGGAATAATAAGGAATTATGCGGTATATACAAGACCATACAAGGTCTTCCTGCTCCTACACAAATATGGAGACCCCACTTTTTTATTTCATAATTTAAGTCCCCTTAAGGTAATCAACAATTGCAAGTAGGCAAAGTTTGGTTGAAAATCTATGTTCAGTTCTATTTGGGGGCAATAATCTTTGTTGTGAATGAGAGAAGACGATTGCCTGCAGAAATACTAGGCTTTAATCACCAAATCTCTTTCTACATAAAAACATGGCGGCCAACTGCAACCACGAGGCAACCACAAGGATTGCAGGCTCATATAAGAAAGTTGAACATACTACATGTACGACTCAATGAATTATAATGTAACGCAACACTCGCAGTGTTCAAGTCACGCAACACTCGCAGTGTTCAAGTGTTTAGAGGGCCTTTAAGAGGGCCTTTTGCAATGTCATTTACACCACAACCTTAACAGGCTTCTCCAGTTCTGATATCTTCACGCGCTCACGGGAAAAATTCCATACTGATGACGTAGCTCCACAGAGATCCGTGTCGTGTCTCTGATTGGTTGTTAAAGGAGCTACGTCACGGAAAACGCAACTTGAAAAAACTGGCAAGTTTTTTTCAAGTTTGTCATTCGTAATCCGTCTCAATCTTGGTCAGTCAAAACCATGCTTGTTTATTTTCGCGTTTCTATTACCCCTTTGTTGTTTTTCTACGTTAGAAAACTATTATTTTGAGGTTTCCTTAAATTTAAAGTAATCATAAAAATGACTTAAAATATCGTGACGTTGCTCCTTTAAATTCCTAACTACGCAGCAACCAATTAGAGGCGGTACAAGAAACAATAGAGTTACGTCATCTGTTTTTTACTCATACAACTTCAGCTGCCGTTTTGTTAAAATTATTGCACACTGCTGTCTTCGTTTGATTCAAGTTATGAAGTCATCTCGTACAGAACCCTAATTGACTGACCAATCAAACTTGTTGATGTAAATAGTCGTTTACTCAATTGTTAAACATTAATTAATTTGATCTTTTTAGGGTTTGTTTACAAAGGAGCTCGTATTGATTGAAATATTCGCGACGCGAACAAATGCGGTAAGTATAATTTTTTTAAGAAGGACCTTTTCATTCCCCAGTGATCTTGGTCGAAAGCGTGCTTTACTCGACTCGGTGATGACTTTTCAGACGTCACCGAGTCGAGTATCGGTATGCGTGACTTTGGGTCCCTTGACGCAGGGCGTCAACCTCGCTTACTTGCTGATAACCAATACTTGGAAACGAATTCTATATGACGAAATACTTTTAAACTTTTTTTAATTCACCAGGAAATCGCAGCCATCAGACAAGCCTATAAGAAAAGTAAGACATTCTGTATAATATCGGTATTTTTTCGGTGACGACTTTATAACAGTTGAATGCTGGTATTAATAGTTTATTTTAAGAAGAGAAGAAGAAGAAGAATCGTGTATTAAAAACTATAACACTTAACAGTCCTTGGACTGAATTACGTTTATTATTACAATTTTATAAAAAAATGTATTAAAACTATATCTATTACAAGATTTAAAAAATATATACCTTATTATAGGAATATAACGAAGCATTTTAACAACGCGAACAAAATTTACGCGTAATATAATTAACGCGAATTTAAGAAAATTTCTGGTCAGATGCTTGTAGTAAACGTGTTAACGTAAATAAAATTAACGCGAATTTTTGAAATTCGCGTTAATAACATGTATCGTTAATTTCCTATAATAAGGTATTGTGTGTTTAAAAAAAATTTTTTTTTCTTAGAGTACAGAAAGGAGCTTGAGCAAGTTATCAAGGATGACACAAGCGGCGACTTTGAAACATTACTCGTTGAACTCTGCAAGGTTTGTGTTTACTATGTTCCACAGAGTCCTTCGGGTGATTAGCAAAAAGAAAAGAAAAGTCTGTTACCTTCCTGATTTCACGCAAATCAACATCCCGGACTCACCGCAAAAAATTTTCATAAAAATGTTCATAATACTGGGGAAGGGTAGTCTCGTGTTGTCTGTTTGAGTACACGAGATGAACTGGATAAACGTCTGATTCAGCTGTCCTTCTTCTACTCATGCACTGTTTTCAGGGCCAGCGAGACGAAAGTACTGAGGTGAACGATGATTTAGCTCATAAAGACGCCGAATCTTTGTTGGAGGTAAGCATAACGTCAAATGAGTAACACAGCGAATCCGCGATACCGGCCGTTTTGTTGTGAGTTGATAAAGATTATGATGATAAATCAGTTCTTTGTTCTTACTTACGATGAACATGCGAAAAACCTGTTAGTCTAAGGGTTTTTCTTTTATTGTGTTCCTCTTCACTTCAGGCTGGTATAAAGAAGTGGGGCACAGACGAAGAAACATTCATAGAGATTTTCACGAAGCGCAGTTTCCCTCAGCTGAAAGCCATGCTTCCAGAATACAAGAAGGTAAACACGAAACTCGCTGGGAAAATTTGTGACGGTTTGCTTGTTTGTTTGTTTGTTTGTTTGGACGGTCAGTCAGTCGGTCGGTTGGTTGAGTAGGTTGGGCGGTCTGCTGTTTTAATGTTCTGTCAGTCTGTCTGTCTGTTGTCAGTCGTACAGTTAGTCGGTCGTTTTTCTGTCTGTCTGTCGGTTGGTTAGTCGGTTTTCTTTCAGTATGTCAGTAGATCGGTTTCTCTAGGATCAATCGATTTAAGCCGTTACCGATCCGTGACCGAACTTGGATGCGGTCACATTCACATCTCTTAATTTAGCTTAGAGCGTTTTGAATCCTATTATCATCTGCAAAATGCCCTGAACTGGTTTAAGCCATCTCACCAAACTCCACAAAACAAACCTTATAAACCGGTTTGCCAGTTTTAAACTGTAGGTCCCCTGCAGTAATCATGTATGATATAAATTCACTTACCGCAAAAATAAATAATTCATAAAAATGTTCATTATGCTGCCTCTACTTTCCAGTGGGCCAAGTGTGAAATGGAAGAAACAATAGATTCTGAGATGTCAGGTGACCTGCGGGAGGGATTGCAGACTCTTGTTAAGTGCATTAGAGACCAGAACCAGTTCCTCGCGGACAAGCTGCAAGTTGCACTTCATGGCAAATCTACACCTTCTGTCGCTAGGATTATTCTGGGAGAGGTGAAATATTATTTTGTGTGTCCTTGGACGTCTTATCATAGTATCAGACTTCTCAATCTTTGTTTCGGCTGAAACTACGTGATAATACACGCAGTTTTGAATTTTTTTTAATGTAACTTTAGTTATTCCACGACGGAACGTTATCAATGACATCCGTTGTTTGTTTATTTGTTCGTTTGTTTGTTCCTTACTAACTTCCTTCCTTGCTTGCCTGCTTGCTTACTTACTTACTTGCTTTTCTTTCTTTCTTTCTTTCTTTCTTTCTTTCTTTCTTTCTTTCTTTCTTTCTTTCTTTCTTTCTTTCTTTCTTTCTTTCTTTCTTTCTTTCTTTCTTTCTTTCTTTCTTACTTGCTTGCTTGCCTGCTTGCTTCCTTGCTTCCTTACTTCCTTGCTTCCTTGCTTTTCTTTCTTTCTTTCTCTTGTTTCGTCTAGTTAACTAAGTGGCTGATAACTCCCTTTTTATTGTCTTATTCTAGAGTGCGATAGCTGAGATAGAGAAATCCTACAACGCAACCTACAAACCGAAGCTTGCTGGCGAAATCGACACGAAATGTAGCAATGAATTGAAGAAAGTTCTTTTACCGAAATTAAAAGGTATAAAACAAGTCAAGTCCTAAATCGAGTCAAAAAAAGTTATATTAATCGTGTGACATTCGCATTTTATACTAGAATATTCCAATTTTTATATCTTTTGTAAATTATCTAGCGCATTTTCAGGTTTTATTGAACCTCGCGGAGTCATTTTGAGGTTGATATCTAAATTATTACGGCATTGTCTTTTATATAAATGTATATATCGTATCTCGACCTGGTTTTTTCAGCCAGAAAAACTGGCCCTGTATTTCTTATCACCTGTACATACAGTGTATATTTGTTGATGTAATCTAGTCGTAAAATAAGTTGTATGAGGTAATATAATTACACAACCGACCAGCAGGATCCCGGTGAGGTATGTAGGTTCCTGCACGTGCACCTTGTAAAGTATGTGGCCCACGTAAAGCACTCTCTATAAGCACCTTGTAAAAAAGCACTTTGTATTAACAACAGCACTTGTGTTGCACTTATTATAGTTCTTTGATAAGTAGACCCTTGCACGGTTTTTAACGCCATCTTTGTTTAGGGGCCAAATGTGGCAACCACAAAATCGAGAATTTAAGGCGCTTTGTACCTGTGTAACTACTACAAAATTCATGATTTGTTGACAGCATATATGTTGTCTTTTATATTCTGTTTATACTGTAATTATTTTCTCTAAATACCGAAAAATTACGATAAGAAGACCCCCCATCCCCCTTAAAAATAAGCCCCGCCAATCTCCGACCCAAATATCCTTCCTCTAAACAGCCCTCCCCAATATATAGCGGTGGGCATAATTTTATCCTCCGAGGAAAGATACCTTGCCTTTTCCGATTATATGCCCCGAATTGAAGAGGTCCTATATAAGACTCATGCCTTGTTCAATCAACGACTATAGAACTTGTTTTATGTTTCAAATCCTCCGGTAATGTTCACATAGCGGTTTCACCACGCGGTTTTTAACACGCACCCAAAATTTTCTACACGCAACAACCCTTTCAAGTAGAAATCGAAACATTTTTGAAACGCAGAATTTTTTACAATAATATCCCACCTCCCCCTCCCGAAAATAAATCCACGCACTAAAATGCCTTGTAAACGGTTTAAAGCGCATATTATCGGAATGTTACGTTATAACGAATCACCTCAGGGGGGTGATTGCCAAAAACAAGACTTTTCAGCTGCGTATATAATTTTTTTGTAAAATAAACCATCTGAAAGCAATGGTCACATAAATAAGATATAGAAATAACAGGAGACACTAGAAAAACGTTCTTCATCTATTTTTTTGAAACTGAAACGATAGTTTAAATTGACTTCTTTAAGCTAAGTTACGGAACGTCAAACTGAAAGATCGTCAAAGTGTCAAACAAGTATTATGTTTTTGCTGTGTAGTTACTCCTAACATGATGGTACTTGGAACGCCGGTGAAAGGACATTAATTAATATAACGAGTTAAAAACACCCCAGTTACGTACTTGTAGAGACTATTTCATGAACATTGCCTGCATACAGCAACCCTTTACCCAAGTCATCCCTTCTCGGTGAGCTTCGCCTTGCTAATGACACCAAACAGTAGCCTGACTAAATGGACGTCTTTCATCGCGCACTCAGGAGACGTCTGAAATTCATACTGATGACGTAACTCTACAGAGATCCGTGCAGTATCTCTGATTGGTTGTTTCTCGGTTTTGAATTTTCGCGCGCAAGCAACAACCAATCAGAGACACTGCACGGATTTCTGTAGAGCTACGTCATCAGTATGGAATATTTCGAGTTGAATCTTGGACTTCTCTTGAGCGTGTGCAGATACCTCTTTTGATTAAGGCTATAGAGAAGAGCAACAAAATATAAATTCAACGTTCTCTGCACATAAGGACAGATGTTTCGCGTGCGTATTGCCGTATAATTTCAAAAGGTATTCCACTCCCGCCTGTTGCGTTGCGTTTCCCTAACTTCCACAAATAGTTGCTCCAAACTCCAAAGGTTGCTAGACGATTATACCTCTGGTACTGTACATTCCGCCTTTTCTGTGTACTGCTCTTCCCCCCCCCCCCCTCACTTCTCCCCGGACGGGAGTTAAACTTGGGACGGGTTAGGTTTCAACCACCCCCTACCCTCAGCTGTTCCTCGATGTGACGAAAACAAGAGGTTGTGAACAAGGCAATTTGACATATGTTGTCCGTCTGTTTTATGAAGTGTTATTTTATCTTCGAAAGTTTACGTTGTCGCACAACTTAGTGTTCGTTTTACGTGGTTTTATTTGCAGTTCACTTCTTTTAATCTTTTCTACGTCAAAACGTAGCAGAACAGGGTACATAGTAAAACAGCACTAAAAAACGAACACAGAATCACCCTAAAACCAGTGTGTCACTGTGCAATATTTATCTCGGTGAATTTAAACGCACATGAATGTAGAATTTTACTTAGGCGCAAGAATATTCTTCATTTCTGACCTCACTAGTCCACTTCGCAACCTGGTAAGTCACACACGTCACACAATCCTTGCAGTGGAAGGGATAGAATTGCGTGACGAACCAAACACGGATGCAAAGTGTAGTGTGGCCAACCAGAAAATCGCACGAACGCTCCCGAGCACTTTCCAAGTTGTATTAGTGGCATGACACGTTAGTAAGCATCCTTTGTCCCTGCTGCCATTTTTGGAGATGACATTCTTGTCCGCGACCCATCCTTTCTATTGTTCACATGGTAGACAAAAAAAAGTAGAATGTGGAGAAGGATACGTTATCTAACATGTCTAATATTAGAACTTACTCTCAATCAGGCCTTTGATAATATAAGAAATACTAGCTAAGGCTGGTAAATTAACGTTCTTAATTCAGCAGAAATCGTCATTCTTCCCCTTACTAACTTGTTGTACTCTACTGACTTAATTAATATTCTTCTCCCTTTAACACTGCTTTTACTGACTCTTTTCTCTAACATATAAATGTTTATTTACAGACACAGGGCCGGACAAAGAACCAGAAAAGGTAAAAAGTACTTCCCGTTGATCTCTCTGTTAATCTTGTCAAAACTATTATATAAACGTATAAAGGTATCTTGAAAAACGGAATTGAGCTTTTATTGCTGCAACTCTAGGTATTTCCCTGACAAGCAAATCCTGGATTCAATTGATGTTAAAATTGTCCACCTAAAGCGTAATATTTTTATATCTGAACGCTTGAAAGATTTTAAAATGATGCCACTGAGGTCTTGATGATGATTGGCGCAGAAAGGGAGGGAAAAGGAGGTTGGAATAGAGAGCACTACACGTGATCCTAAACAAAAAAACAAAATTTCTTACTGGATTAAGATAATTGGGCTTTCGAACAACCGGGACTCTGAGGCGTAAATAAGCAAAATTTTGTAGACATGTTATCCACTACCCACCCCCCTCCCCCCCCCCTCCCCACTCCTCCTCCCACCTCAACCTCCAGTGTTTCTCCTCTCGTGCGCAAGTCATGTTTGAGATCGATGCTACATTACGTCAATGTCGTATTCAAAGTTACTTGAACACCCTAGGTACGAGTTTGACGTTTTACAGTTTTTAGACAGCCTCAATCCCAGGCTATCTCCTCTTTTTGTTTTCCCTTGACGTTAACAATGGTGGAAAAGGAGAGAGAGCCTGGGATCTAGGATGGTTATGAAGACCGGAAGGCATGCAAACAATTAAAATAAACTTGTATATAATGATTTTTGCAGGAAGAAAAGCCAAGCAGTGAGAAACCAGCTGAAAGCAAACCGAAAGAAACGGCTTCGGAAAAACCGAGTAGCGAGAAACCAGCTGAAAGCAAGCCGGAAGTAGCAGCTTCAGAAAAACCAGCTGAAAGCAAGCCGGAAGTAACAGCTTCAGATCAATCTGCAGACGCTGGTGAAAAACAAAGAGGAAATGATGAAGGGTCTGGTAACCAGGAAGAAAAGAAAAAGGAGGAAAGACCACAATTAACCATTGAGAAAAAGGTTGGCGAGTATGAGTGACTTAAAGTGCGCCTCTTTACAAAAACAGATTTAACAATCACAATTTAATTATAACACAAGTTGAAACTATTCTGAAGTTTACCTTTTTTTCATATCTAGCCCGAGTACCACGGTACCTTGAAGCCAGCGGCTAACTTCAATGCGGCAGAAGATGCTGAGGCCTTAAAGAAAGCCATGAAGGGCTTTGGTGAGAAAATCACTATTTTATAGCACTAATATTGTATAGATTATGTTTATCTTTATAAATGTCTGACGCCATAACCTCCTCATCTCACACCATACAGGCAGTGACGAGGACGCCATCATGGCAGTTCTTGGAGCGCGCACCAATAAACAGCGACAAGAGATTGCTGCAAAGTTTCAACAGGAGTACAACAAGGTTAGCTACCTTTTTCATATTTTTAACACAAGCGATGGACCTCCAACTTCTCCGTAAAATATCAATACTTAGTCAAACATGCAAGTCATGGAAATAAAAGAAATGATCACCAGGGAACTTCTGCTGACCTAAAGTCAAATTCTCTTAACATGTACCATAAAATGTGTGCATATGTAAGGAGAACTTAGACACTGATATCAGTGCTTTATCGCTAAGGTATTCTTTTAGTCCTTAACTTATTTTGTGTTGTTATTGTAAATATGCATTTCCTCGCCATTAACTGTTTGTAATTTCTTTTCAGAACCTTGTTGATGAATTGAAGTCAGAACTGGGTGGAAAGTTTGAAGATGCCATTATCGCTTTGATGTCCACGCCAGAATTATTCGACGCTAATTCACTCCATGACGCCATGTCGGTAAGTCCCGCGATAATCAAATAACAAACCCTAATCAAACATTTAATGCTCACGAAAGGACTGCCGGGTCAGAGGAATCTCACACAGATAATGAACCTGTTAGGTTATGATTACAACAATATTCCCGCATTTCTTAATCTTTCATTAGAACTGTTGAAGAACGTCGTTTCTTCAGAACTTAATAAACCTGCAGTAATAAAGCATATTTCCCTTCAGTGCATGCCTCACGATGTAGCCATTTTGGATGAAGAATAATTAATGTACACCAATCTCGATCTCTAGTGGCAACATCATGAGCCAAATGATGATATACCGCGCTTATTTATTGTATCTTAATTTGGCCCCAATGAAAAAAGTAGCCTTTTGTTCACGACATCGAAAAACTCTGTCTTAATTTCCAGGGACTAGGAACGGATGAGGCAGTGCTTATTGAGATTTTATCTTCGCGAAGTTCCGAGGTAAGTGCTCTTAAATCTTACTTTCTTTAAACCTTCATTTTGTAAAAGCGCAAAGTGCATTATACTGATGAAGAGAAGTAAGCACATGGCCAGAACTGCTGTGCGCATGTTTGCTTCGCGGTCAAGACATGAATGAAATCTGAATATTCGATTAATATCACTTCTATGCGGCTAAAAAACGTATAATACTGCTACTGTCTCTTCCTTCATCGAGTCTTTCTATTCTGACAGAGTCTCGGATGAAAAAGAGTCTTTCTTACAATTAAAAGCACAGTTCCAAGGAAGAAATTTACTGAAAATGAACGACTAGGGCCGGGAAGCTGACTTGATGTATCACCAGATTTATAAAAATCACTTAAGAGAATAGAGGTTTGGAGCTTGCCTGTGAACTGAGTTTAACACCGTGATTACATGATTTTTGCAGGAAATTCAAGCGATCAAGGCAACGTTCAAACAAAGTAAGTACAAATGTTAATGTCATCAGTTAACTCATCTTTTTTCTGTTGTCAGGGGCGGATCTAGAAAATTCAGAAAGGTGGGAGCGCAAACCTTTTGGCGAAACAGTAACCTTGCTCCATACCCACAACAAACTCTCGAAAGACGATTGGTTACATTATTTTTAAAAAAAAAAAAAAAAAAACAATTCCAAGGAAAAAGGGGGGCATGTCTCCCTTGAACCCCCGCTAAATCCGTCCATGGTTGTCAGATAACTGTGTTATTCTTCGTTTTGTAGGTGCGATGGTTAAAAATTAAAATCTAACGTCCTGTTTTTCAATATTTTTTTTGTAATAGCTCATGGAAAAGAACTCGTGGAAGAAATAAAAAGCGAAACGAGCGGAGACCTTCAAACTACTCTAATAAAATTGGCTGAGGTAGGACGCTAGCTTAAATCTTGTGCTCACCTTGCTGGTACAGTACCATAGCTATGCATAGCCGGGACTGATTGATTTTTATCTGTAACGTATGTTTATATGAAAACAGCAACAGTGTACGGGCGACAAAACGTCATCTTGGTAACCTTTCTTTTGTTATCTGTAGCTTTCTTTCAAAAAAAAAAGTATCCTCTTTTTTTGTAATTCGTTTAACTGTTTTTAATCGCATTTTACCTCTTCTGGATTCTTTCAAAAAAAATAGTATCATCTTTTTTTGTAATTCGTTTAACTGTTTTTAATCGCATTTCACCTTTTCAGTATTCTTTTGCATAGACTGGACATGACCTTTCGCTTTTGACTATCTCAGTGAGCCTGTGAAAAT
The DNA here is from genome assembly GCF_052425735.1 of Oculina patagonica. Taxonomy (NCBI): domain Eukaryota; kingdom Metazoa; phylum Cnidaria; class Anthozoa; order Scleractinia; family Oculinidae; genus Oculina; species Oculina patagonica. The sequence continues at coordinate 36,288,749 of NC_135770.1, forward strand.
GGTTTAATACAGCGATTGATAAATTGCCTGATCAGTTATCTCTTCTGATAGTCTTCCCTAACCCTAACTGTGCCGTATTTTATTCCACAGGGAAAGCGAAGTACCTCAGAAAAAGTCGACCAGAATCTTGCTTATGAAGATGCAACAAAACTGTTTGAGGTAAGACAATATTGATAAAAAGGATGCATTGTACAATGATTGATTTTAATTTCGACATGAGATAAACTCATTTCTTTGTTGGACTGCAGGCTGGGGAGGACAAATGGGGGACAGACGAATCCGTGTTTGTTAATATTCTTACAACAAGAAGCACCACGCAACTTCAAGCAACGTTTGAAGCTTACAAGCATGTGAGTATGAAAGCACCTGCTTTCATTGGAACCGGGGATCATAAATCCTACATTTGTCTCATTATTTCGCTATTTTGCAAGACCACGTTCAAGTTCGGAGGTCTCTCTCTTACTCAGTCGGGGGGAACAAGCGCCAGTTGATGGCGACATCACTTCTCCGAGAAAAAACTGGTTTCTAGGTTTCTCTATAATAAATAAGATATGCTTTGATTTTGTATACAACCCACTCTCACCTTAATTCATTTATTAAATTGTAACGCAAGTGTAGAAATTTTAACTTAAATTTATTTTTGTTATGAAATCACTCAGGTTGCCAAAACTGATATCATGGACTCTGTGAATGACGAGCTCACCGGAGATTTCCACGACGCTATCGAGGCAATAGGTATAGTAATAATAATTTAGACACTTGAAGTGAAATGTTCCCAAAAACTTCCAACGGAAACTTGATTTTGGGAAGTCTTTCAGGTTCATTATCTTTGTGTCACTGAAGTCCTCAATTAGAAAAATTTTACTTGAGTTCTAACAACATTTCCTTTTCTTGGGTCATTTTAGTTCGCTGCACAAGGAATCCTCCTCTGTTCTTTGCTGAAGCTTTGGAGAAAGCCGTCAGCGGTTTCACGTCTGACAGCAAAGCCATCACTCGTATTGTTGTCACGAGATCAGAGGTGAGTTTTAGCGGGGAAAAATACAATATCTGAAGAGTATATAGAGACGTACAACTTCCCCGTATTTTTTCCTGTCACCACGCAGTGTAATAGGCCTTAGGGACCGATCGTTTATTACGTCCCAAGGGGGGGGGGGGGGGGCGGTGGTTTTGGAGGGGGGTACAATTTTAAAACAAGCCCCTTTTGGGGGGGGGGTAATTTTTCTCTGGTAAAAAACATGAGGGGGGTCAAATTTTATGACACAGCAACAGCAGTCTAGGGAATTTGACGTCAGTGATCTATCCTCGATCCCAAAAGAAAAGAATTTGACGCGATTTCGGGTCCCGAGGGAAGGGTTGTTTGACATGGTCTTTTCTCGAACTTCTGACCTTTTCTCCTGCCAATTCAGCGACGCCTTCACTTCAAATACATCTTTGTATGATTTGGAAGTAGCCATATTGAATGCTATGTAACCAAGCCTCGTACACAGGGCCTTATCAACAATACCCTAACTAGACCACCTACAACTATATGAAATTTCAAAAAGCAAAAACGACAACAATTTCATTGACAGACACAAACAGTTAAACTTTAATATTTTAAACAATGTAAAATAATACAAACAATAAACGAGAGAATAAAAAAGATAAAAAATCTGTCTTAGGAAGGAGTCGAAGGACGGAGAGAATTATGGCCTCCTCAGGAGGGGGGGGTACATTATTCAAACAAGAATTGGGAAGGGGGGTATAATTTTTACCTAAAAATTTTTTGGGGGGGGTTCAGTTTTGAAACACTACACTTTTTTGAAAACCACCGCCCCCCCCCCCCCCCTGGGACGTAATTAACGATCGGTCCCTTATAACGGTTTTCGACGCCAGCTGGGCTAGAAAGCGTTCAGTTACGTTTTTAATCTTTCAATTCATTTGTCTATAATTTTTCCCGCGAACCGCGTCAATCATGCGGAAAAAAATATAGACAAATGTATGGGAAATTAAAAACGTAACCGAACGCTTTCTAGCCCAGCTACATCTTTCAAACTCGGCGAATAAAAACTTTTGCGTAGTATCTTAACTTAACAATTCATAAGTTGTCCAGAATTCAATTTGTAAAAGATATTTGCCGTCGGATTCCCATACAAACACTGAAATTTCTTACTGCGTTGCCTGTCCGTCAAAATGGCATCGAAAACCATGATAAGGCCTATTTATTTTCATTTCTTCGAGTTCCTCAGATCTTAATTGTTCCATCTGACTTTCATCTTAGTTCTGTCATTCTGGGCAACAACAACAACCATTTAATTTTCCCAAAATAAAATTAAATGATTATAGCATAAAATGAGTTAACTAAAATAGGCCAAAAAACTACCCAAAATAGAAATAAACTAAACGAACTGAGTAGTTACATAAAAAAAAAAAAAACCAAAATTATACATATCTTCGCACTTCTGCCTTTATTTATATTATCTTTATCTTAATTCCTTTCAGATTGATTTGGCCGAGATCAAAACAGAATATGAGAAGAAAACAGGCAAGACTCTGAAAGCAGCGGTACAGGACGAGTTGAAAGGAGACCTGGAAAAACTTCTGCTTCAGATCATCGGTGAATAGGCAGTCAATATGCAGCGAAAAAAAAAGATTGCAAAAATTAATAAAACATTTCTTCGAAAATCAATATCAATATTTATAAAAATATTGAAATCAGATTCAGAATAAAAACCAAGAGGGAAAGTAGTGTATATATCATTTCTAAAGATCTTGAAAGTCAAAACTGAAAGTTCATGGAACTGTTCCAGATAACAAGTTATTTAGCGTTTGTATTACATTGTTACTGTATATATAGTGAATAGAAAAAGTAGAATAGAAGAGTATTTAACAAGTTTATCTTATTGACGACCTAAAAGGGTTGTCTCTCTACAAGTTCAAAACAGGTTAACAATGAGAAGTTCTCGTTCCCAGAAGCTGGTACCAGGCTGTATTTGACGTATGAGCTAAAGTTTTCTCGAGAATTCATTATTAATGTCAGACAGGTTTCTTTTCAGACTTTTTTCATTACGAAATCTACGTTCTTATAGCTTTAATAACTATATAGAATATATTTCCATACATGCACTTTATATCATTCAACTTCGCACTTGAAATCACGTTCAACAGCAGAATCTATTTTAAACGTCTAACTGCACAAAAAGCTAGGAAATAAGGCTCGCATATTGCCCAGTGAGCCGTCGTTGTAATACTTTTTGACTATTTTAGTTCTTTTATACTTTATGACATTAAAAAATTTCCTTACGCCGGAAGTCAAAAAATTAAAGAAAGAGGCGGGGGATATAAGGAATATGTTTGTTACATCATATATTTACTTCCTGGACAAAATATATTTAATAGATATAGTTCTAGCAAGTGTAGACAATTCCAACAATCAAACATGTATAAAAGACTTTACACCTCAAGACCAAGTTAGATAATTCCGATGTTAACCTCCTTGTTAATCCCGAAAATGTCAGCTTGACGTAGAAGCTGACTGCTTTATACAGGTTTGATTGTAATACAATTACACCAATGAGGCAAGACTATTTTACTGATACATAATGTATACATGTTTAAATGTACATGTATCCACAATTTAAGGCAGATAGTTGAACACATTTGTAGTATATTCAATAAAATTATCCGTAGAACGAGCAGTCCTAGCTCATTATTGAATTCTCTACATGGTAGTTCACCGGTCTAGCATTATAGAAGCCCGGGGCGGCATATGAAAGAGACTGGGATTCCCGTCAGAAAATTGGCGCTAACTTAGAGCGCACATTCATCGCATAACAAAGTTCAACATATTTTCAATAAATAACGTTTTGAATCTGAGGGGTAAATAAATAATTTTTGCATACTTTTATAATAAGTATCAATAAGTTCATAGCGTGTAAGAATAACATGATTTAAGACGATCAGCTTTGTACTTCAGATTCCGGAGACTGTAGTCGCTGTTGGCGTCGTCTTTGTACACATTCAGCAATAACGTCTTTAATAGTTTGTTCACCAAGAAGCGTGTTAAATTCATTAAGATCCGCCAACCGATTAAATTGTTCCTTGCGGTAATGAAAGTTGAAAGTGCTGTACCAGTTATGGCGATCCTCGAAAAGTGAAAAGTTAGCGTAATCCTTATCTTCTTTTGTCTCTCGAGGTATGCCTAAAGAATTAAAGAGAAAGAAATGTTGTCAAAAAAATTATCATCCCCCAGTTGTTCAAAGGGTGGTTGACATTATCCACCGGATAAATCGACCAGTGTCCGGTGGATAAGTGCTGACAAAACATACTGCGCTATCCACTGGATAGTGATTTATCCGGTGCATAGCGTTATCCAACCTTCCAACAACTGGGGCCTGGGTGATGGGTAACAGGTAAAGCTTGCATTCTAGCCTAGTGACCCATCAGGCCAGAGCTATTCTCCGCCGGTTTCCATAGCACTGGCAGAGACCAATTGAAGGAGAATTTCTACTATTCCCCGTGGATGGGATGCTAGTCAATCGCAGGGTTACCCCCAGCGTTTAATCTATAGCGGTAATCATTTTAATTTTACTCCTGGACATGGATAGGGGGCGAAATAAGTGCCCTTCCCAAGAACAAGACGCAATGACCCCTGTCGGCCATGCAGGACTCGAACTGGGACCTCTCAATCCAGAGTCCAGCGCGCTAACCATTAGGCCACAGCGCTTCCCAAACCGTTTGGTAGGCTTAGCATTATATTTAACGAACAAGAAAAGCAAATAAACAAGTGCCAAACCTGGCTTAATTTGTTGTTTGAAAGTTTTATTTGCCAGCACAAAGTGGATGACGATTGGACATGTTGGATCTGTAGGATGTCGAAACACGTACACCTCTTTCATACCGTGCTTCTTGTATTTCTGTTCGGCTTTAATAGGAGGAAATTTTAATTTGTTCTTTTTGGCCCATTCTTCTGCTAATAAGAGTTCCTGAGAGGACAAAAAGAATTAAAGACAAACTAAGCAGTTCCTTCTTTTCAATAAATCACAGCCGTTACTTAGATAGTCACGCAACATTCCTCTTGGGCAAGAAGAAGCGTTGCGTGACGACAACGTAACTGATAAGAAGGAGCAGGAGACTGCATTGGAGCGGAACCCAAAAACTGGGTTTGCTGGAGAAGTGCTGCTTATATAAGGTCGATGCTCTGGAAGAAGCCAATCGAAAGGGTCTAAATAATTTCTTTGTATCAAGTACCGCTGTAGCCTAACACGCTACGCGACTGGGTTTCTTTTAAAGTTGACGTTAAAGCAAGGATGTCTCAATAGATCTCATGCAAAAAAACGAGCCAGCCAATCGGATGATACGTTATATAATGGCATAACCAAAATGGAACAAAACTAAAAAATCAGTGCATGCTACTCGTTTCAGTAGTTATGAAATATACACTTCTTTACCTCGAAAGGAAATTCAACATCCCTTTTTCGTGCGCTGAAGTCAAAAGAGATAAAGACATCCACCTTCCTCTCAGGCCTCAGTAGGGGAGGGTACGGGGAATTGAACACGAGCCCGCTGTCAACCAAGTATATGTGACTGGATGTGAGAGCTAACTCGTCAGCGGCATCAGTCTCATCCTCAGCTTCGCCTGCGAAACAGAATTGGTTGAACTCTTTAATTCCTGAATAAAAGTGACCCTTCTTACATAGTAATGCAAGCCTGGCGAAGCCTGGCGACAAGAACTGGAGAAACTCGTCAAACTGATGCATTGCCAGAACTAAAATATGCATGGGGGTAAACAGTAGAGAGACGAAAAAGTGAAACAAAATAATATTTTAGTCCCACACGTTTTCAAGCTTTGTCTTCAACAGTGGCCCGGGTTCGTTTCCCGAAAACGGCGTCATATATGAGTCTTTTGTTGGTTCTCACCATTGCTCCGAGGGTTTTTCTCCGGTTTTCCGGTTTTCCTCCCTCCACAAAAACCAACATTTCTAAATTCCAATTCGAACGGGAGTTCGAAGGCCACAGGTTTTGTCAGTCGCAAGACTGTTATGTGCAACCCTCGTTAAACAAAGTCTACCCTTAACGAAAATCTGGTCGATTTGCCACAAAATTTGCTGGCCAACAAACTGATGAAATAATCATACACGTTATGTATGCCTTCATAAAAAAAATAAAGAACAAAGCTATTCTAAAAAGACAACAAACCTGAGAGAAATGGGGCCGTTAATATTTGCAGGCCGCGAAGAAAATTATGTACCAGGCCTGCTCGACCAGTGCGTGTTTTTAACACTGCGAGCTTATCCACAAGATTTTCAAAGAAGCGTCCGAAGAAACCTTCGTCATCATTATCTTTTTCCTTAGTTTCACCGCTTGTGTTGTTGTTGTCTGTGACGTCATCATCATCCTCATTGTCACTGTCACTATCGTCATCATCATCATCATCCTTCCCGTCAATCATTTCTCCTATAGTACAGGGAGAAAGGTGAATTGACATGCACTGCACTTAATCTCTCTCCTCCGCAGAGGCTCCTGAGAGGTTTTTGGTGGGGAGAGTCCGCTGTACGAAAAGAGTGCAGGCGAAATAAAACGGCGAGAGCGGCCGCGGGAGTGGATCTACCCGTGCAGTGGATCTCTCTTGTAATGCGCCTGCACTCACCATGCCCAGCGGTTTTTTGTACAACCGAACGCCCCATCGGGAACCTCTGCGGAGGAGAGAGGCACTTAATGGTGTTTGCGTTATAAATGCTGAGCGTGAATTATTTGTCACTTGAATGTGTCGCGCTAATTTACGGTTGTTTTTCTGTAAAACAGTTAGAGACGCGCCTAAACCAAAAGGGCTACCTTGTTCAACTTGGATAGACGGATCCCGAAGAGTCGAGCACTGGTCGGAGCATTCTGTTGAGTTGTTAGAAATGACACCTTGCTCCCACAGTACCTGCTCCACCCAGGGGTATACGGATACCAGTTACTGGAAGTAACGTGCGATGTAAGTAAGTTGCGCTCTGTCTGGCAGAACTCACATAAATGACCGTTCTGCACATGCACAAAGGGCGATCTTTGCTAACGTCATTATTTACATTTTGCCATGTCCTTTCAATATACAGAATTGATATTTATGTTAGCTCGATCAGAAAATGAAGCGCTTATGCTAATGAGACAAATATATGAAGCATAGCACAGGTTCGATTTCAATTTTGAAATTTTCACATTAAAGAATGAAGACAAAAAGGTCATTACTTACGTAGCTCTTCTCTCAGATCTCCAGGGTTACTCATATCGTCGATTGTGTCGCTGGGAAGTTTTGCTTCATGGAGAACACGGTGTAGTACAATGGTGAAGGCGCTGCCCCATATACCTGCGGGCGCATCAGTATTACAGAGGTCGAACCTTTCTTCATTTCAAAAAAAAACACATCGCCAACCTCGTCCCCAGGGGGACGAGGCTGACACACCGCGTCATTGCGGTTGGTAAATGAGCTATTAAACGCACGGGCGTCTATAAAATTTTAGGGGTCCTAGGAGGGGCGTTAAATAGATATGAAGCGTTAAACGTCAACAAAACAAATAAGAAGAGTAGTGTAAGCGGAGTACGATAAAAAACAGAGTTTGCAAGTAGGGGACCAATCTAAACTGCGCTTATGTAAAGCCTAGAGATGTCGTTCATAGTTCGACATCGATGTCTTCATCGCCATCGGGGTCAACCATGTTGGCATCAATGGCGTCTTCCATCGGTCATTCCATCAGCTATAACGTCATTAGTCCAGTAGGGCTACTAGAAGATACGTGAGTGTTCATTTTACCTTGTAAGTAGTGAAGAGGAGGTTCAGGGTACGGTCCGACTAGTTTGCCGCAGAAAAACTTGCTTCCAAAGTATTCCGTTTTCATGAATGTCCCATATCGTGCTACGCCTATTTCGTACGGCGAAAACTCGAGCCATTCTGTAGGTAAAAGTCCAAATTAAACACATAAAAAAACATTTTTCCTACCTAGCCTAAAAACTATGTTATTTAATATGGAGCTCAAGAAGAGTATTGATAGATCTTTAACTCAGTGTTGTCTGAACTTTCGCTGCCGCCTATAGCTGGTTAGAAACTCACTTGGGAGTTATGATCAGAAGCGGCTGAAATGCAGGCAACCTGACCTTCTCATTACAAAGTGTAGGTAGGTAGTTTCTGTAGTTGCTTGCATTTTAGAGGAACTCCGCGTGAAGTCCGCATATGCAAAGGACATTTAACTTTTGTGAAAAGTGTCGTTGACTATTAACTACAATAGTCACAATAATGGGTAAGTGCTTGTATTTACATAACTCTTGGAGTAAAACGCACAATCAGTGTTTTTTCACTTGTGAAAGGTAGAGTAGTCCTCTCAGAATGATAATACCTTTAGCTGATGTTAAGGTAATATTCCAGATAGTGTTAAATGATCACGACATATGAACTCACCACAATACTTCTTAGCAGGGACATCTTTTTTCACATGTACACAGCAGTACAGAGGAAAAGGAACCACGGCACTCTCGATTTTTTGCTGTTGTTCACTTAGCAACGGCATTTCGTCGCGCTGTGATGAAAAACGAAAAGGAAAATCAATCACTGAACAAATAGTAAACCTATACCATCAAAAAGAGTTTGAGAAAAATATTTCTTTATCCTTCAAATCCCTGCAACAGGCCTCCTCGTGTGTGCCGACAGATTAGCCGCATGCTCAGCCAATCGGCTTGGCCTATAAAATGGTAAACCTATTCAATTTTCTGTTACAAACAGCTAACAAGTAAATGAATTGAATACAAGAAAATTGGTGGTGTTATGTTGCATACACGTAGTGCTGTATATTACAATGTTAATCAAAAATATTTTTAAATATTTGTTAAAACAACGGAGTTATCAACAGAGTTTTATCGAGGGAGGCTCCGCCCCGAGGTCCAAACAATCACCAATTTATATATTACGCACCTCTATCACATACCTACAATGGACATTCTAGCTAATGCGTCTTTTTTCTATACTCCGTTAAAAATTAAGTGCCTTTTACAAAACGTTTCACTTAGCTTGAGTAACCCCCTTAAAATACTTAGATGAATCAACTGTTAGAAGCGTCTTTTCGAAATGTTTTGAAAAGGTCTTTTAAATACCTAAATGAGAGATTTCCCACCGTTTTTCGGTATTCTATACTTTAACTCAAGAAACTCCTACGTCTTGCCTGAAAAAGATACCCTTTCGGGCGGAACTTCCCCGTATACTCCATTATATATAGGAAGTACCCCCCGCCCCTGCTATTTAACCAACTTACATCTTTCAGAATCGTGTCGCCGACCAAGTAACCAAACAAGTCGGTAAAACTAACTGGCTGTCCTCGTTGTTTCTTTTCCACAATTATTTTAAGATGTCTGTACATCCAGGAAGGTGTAAACATTAGCCACATCCAGTTATCGCTAATGTTGTCCCTCAAGGTGTCGCGGATCACTCTTGGATGGAGATGGGGCCATTCAGGGTGAGAGTACAGCGTGGAGAGGTACCTTGGAGAATCGTAAAGCCATCATTTGTGAGCGCGAGAAAGAGATATGACAGACGCGGTCTTTTTTTGAAAGAAGGGCCGAAACACGACGCGTGGGAAATACAGTTTGTACCGGGAAAGCGAGGTCAGATTATTTTCGTAAAATTTTAATTTCAAACTTTAAACAAAGATACATAAAGTAGCAAATTATGTTATTGATCATACTTGTTAGAAAGCGTACAGTCGCACATTTTTATGCTGTGAACCTGTCTGAAAGTTCCCCGGAAAATTTCCTTGCTACATGCATAACAAACGGAATAAGGAAGTGCGTGCCGGCTCCGACTCCATCTTAAGATGCCTAATACAGGCTTATTCAGATCGTGAACATATCATAAGTCATCCTCGGAGACCCAGCTGCAGGGGCAGTTAGTTGGGGCGGGGGAAAGTCTATACGGGCGAAAAAAAAAATCGGCGAAGAAAAGTTAAGAACGAAAAGAAGAGCCCTTGGGGACAATCTCTTACCGGTCTTTTCGTTCTTGACTTTTCTTCGCCGATTTTTTTTTCGCCCGTATAGACTTTCCCCCGCCCCCACTAACTGACCCTGGGTCTCCGAGGATGATCATTAGTCTAATTTTCAGACAAACACTGCGTTCCGCGCCACTTTCAACTGGAAGCCTTCCTAAAGATTTATATTATTTGGCCTAAATTTTCAGTTCAGCGTCAGATGTCCACAATGAACCCCAATCAGTATCAATAAATCACAAATCTAATGATCAGTATTTTATACTGCGTACTGTTTGCTGTGTGCTCAAGAGTCCTCATGGGCCCGATGAGGATAAGTAAGTACTGCGTACTGTGCCAAGACTTACCAGGCTGAACCAGACAGTCCTGCCGTGTACATTGCACAGTCTAATACGTGCATGTCCTTCAGAGCACAAAACACACCGCTGAGTGACACCATGGCGCGAAATCCACCACCGGACCCCAGAATAGCGACATTCGGGACCTGGGAACCAGATTAATAGAGATTAATACAATCATATCAATTCTATGATAAGCAGGAGCCATATTCGGAGGAAATCCCCTGTACGACGATCGACGAGGATGATAATTTTATATACTATAAACAACCAATATCTTCGTTTTAACTTACTTCATCGATTGTTTGTGGTCCGCGCTCACCAAGAAATGTCTTCATGGATTCAAAAACAAAATCTTTTCTTTCCAGAATAAATTTCTCCTCCTCCTGGCAAAGTTCTGTACTGTAACGCATGTCTGTCGGTGCAGTGCTACAAAAACAAACGAATTACAAAAATTCAGGATACTTGATGTAATGTAGTTAGACAAAAACTAGTGAGGTCGCCTCAGTGCAGCCGTTCGGTTTTGTCACGCGTAAGTGATGAGAATATCGTTGCGTGACGACCAGGAGACTATGAGCTACAATGCAAGTACAACTTTTTCAATCCAAACGGAAAGAGAAATATGGGACTCACCAATATTGCACCTTCATTTCCATATCGACTTTTGACACCTAAATTGAAATTGAAATACAATCAGTTCTGGATTACAAGTGCAGAGGCCTTCATGAGAAACGACAACAAGAGGTGGTGTTACTTCGTGTAATACCTCACGAAATGTGAACGTCTTCGCGCAAGTCTTGTTTATCTCCAAAGTTCCAAGGTCGAAAGTTTCTGTTTCTACAAAGTCATCTTTTATGATATCCGATTCCATCAGTGTTATTTCTATAAAAGACAAATAAAAACTTTAATCGTTTGGTGATTAATTTTGTCTTCAATCTCGTCCCCACTCGGGTCCAGGGCCTTTCAGCAGTCAAATCCAAAATGGGGGACACTGTGTCCGCCACCTTAGATTTGACTGCCTGTACAAAAAGTTTGAGAACAACTGCAAATATATATAAAACCGATAAGGATTCAGCACAATTGATTATTTTGAAACAACGATGTCAGAGCATCGCCTTTTATACCACTCTAGCAGAGCAAGGCGTTTTTTGTGTGTTTTTTGTTTTGTTTGATTGTTTGTTTGTTTGTTTGTTTGCTTGTTTGTTTGCTGGTTTGTTAGTTAAGTTTTAGCTGGCTGGTTGGTTTTTGGGGTCAAACCAGGAGAGATAAGAGGCGGCTGTGTTCTTACGTTGCCCGTGTCACTTACGTAACAAATTCAACTTCTCCGGATCGAGATAAAAATAGAAGACTTCGTCCCATGTTGGATCGCTTGTGTTGCTTTGAACTTTTGTTTTTCGTTTGCCGTGTGGCGATGTTGGAATAAACAGCTGGACATATGGATCCGGTGTATCAACTAGAAAAGAGACAACGCAAATATAAGACATAAATACGTCAAGAATTTGTTAAATTTGTTATGTTACAAATCGCATTGCAGTAGTTTAGGATTTGACCCAGAAACTGAACTGTATAGTGTAAATATCTCTGGAGATATAATTTTGTGTCACTTTTTGTAGTTCCCGTTCACCTGCAAGCGGCTTAATTTAACTCCCAATTCTGCCAAAAAGCGGTATTTTAGAGCCGGCATCGAATCCAAACTATTTTTATAAGAGTTAGATGGAAGATATATATAGTTTAATTTTCGTGTGTAGGCAAAATATACCTTTTTATCGTCCTTTTTGCTGCCAGAAAAGCTTTCAGAACTTTTTTAAGAAACTAAAAAGACAATTCGTATTTCACAATTTTTGTACATCTTTTTACAATGTTCCAACCGATTTTTGAAACAGTCAATCGTGGATTCGCCATTGACGAATAGCGTTGATACTGATTTTTACTGTTCAACCTACTTTATTTTAGGTTGGCCCCCCCTACACGGAGACTAGCGAGACTAAAAGTTGAGGAGTACTTACGTAAGTCATCAAATGAACCTAACGTGATATGATGTCCACGAAGTACTTTGACTTCTAGTAATAAACATGGACGATACGAAGCCTGTAATTTAAACAAAGAAAACTTCGTTAACAGGTCAACACAACACACGTCAAGATATCGCTACGCTCGATTAGTGGCAGAGTTTTTGTAAAGGTAGAGTCTATCCAGCAACAAGGAAACAAAGCATATAAGCGTGTCTTTCGCCGGATTCCGTAAGAGGAAACAACTTGCGATCAGGCGTTCTTCTTTGTTTTTCTTATCTCAGGTTAGGGGAAACAGGGACTATTTAGAGTCTAAAAACAATGTACAATGTATGTTTAAATCCAAAATATTCTTATGACAATGTCAGAGATAATATCATACCTGTAATATTTTGGGAGAGGAATTTGGTTGTTTTCTAACATCATTTTGCGATCCTGCAGGTTTGATCGCCTCCTTAGCCTCTGGAGACGATAAATGTGATTTACTCGCATCTGTAGACCAAATATAAATAAAACAGATTGCTTTAAAATAAAATCATGTCCTGGTACACATCACGAGCCTAATGGCGCACCGGATTAGTTTCTCCATCCTAGTCTAATTGTTTCACCTTACATACAAGGTAATGTTATCTCACGATTGCACCTTGTTTTGTAATTGTATTTTGTTTTTTTTTATGCCACTGAGTACCATTTTTTGGTGGGGGCGGCTTAGAAGAGAAATCGCAAAGTTTCCTTGGGGAAGAGAGGGGGTAGGTAGGGTGACCCTGGGTGGAGGGTCACTCGCTCTGAAGGCAGGGTGACCCAAGGGGGCAATCCAACTTTTTTCTATATAAACCCTTTGGCTATTTTTGACTCGCCTTCAAGGTACAAGTTCGGAAATTCGGAGCATGCGTGAAACCGGGAGGGCCAAGTTTTGACTCGTTTGGCAGGACCAACTTTTCTGATAAAACGGGCGTTAAGAAACGGCTAGGAGAAGAGGGCAACCCTCCTACCAGGGACAAATTTTCTTCGCATAAACAGGCTCGAAGAACAACCGTATGACTAGTGCTACAGGTGGTATGTAAGGCTCGCAATGCATACATGTATACGTTGATTATGCATGTATAGCTTATATTCTAGATGCCTTCATAACTGAAAATTCATTGCGATATTGTTGAATTGCGTGAGAATTTTTTAATTTTGGATTCACTAGTATGAAAAAATGCCCCTTAATTCCACTAACAAACATTAACTGTAATCACGTTTTGTCTTGGGTCATATAGTGGTCCATTAGAAAGTCGACTTCAAACTCAGCATTCAAAGGAGAAAACCTCCATAAAACTTAAGACAAGGTGAAGAAAAACAAGACTCTCTGCACAGGTGAAAATTGCAGTGTATTGTTTGTTTCTTTTCATGATACACTGTCAAGGTAAACAAACCGCTGGTATCTTTTTATACACTTAGGTAAAGAGCAGCCCTGTAATCCGGAATTAAACCAAGCAAACGAAGGCAGATTCCACAAAAGCCTTGAATCTTCAACCGTTTGGTGCCAGCCACTAAACATCCATGTCTCTACTGTGTTCGTCTGCATAATTATATGCCGTAATTATATGACTGACGCCGTATATTTTGGCATCGATTAAGTTTTAAAAAATACATTATTTATATAGCGCTGTGATAACGGCCCGAGTATTGGTGTTCCGTAACAATTTATGGAGCATAACAAGTGACATTATAAATTTCATTGTTTCAGACAGCAATATGAGTGTAAAATGGTCGGTAAGAGGAAATGAAAATTAAGAAAATGGGCTCTTATGCTCTTATGTCATCGCCTTTGTGGTCACAGAATAGAAGCGCCTACGGTTGTTTGTTATTTGATTGGATGCATGTTTGGAAAGCCAACAAAATGATGTCAGAAATTTGTTAGACAACTGAAACAAAAACTAAATATGAAAGTGACAGCTCGGCAGACCAGCTCGGCTATAAATTTCAGTTTAAGTCCATTGCAACGACGCTTGAAAATTCACAACTACATTTGCAAAAAAAGTTCAAAAGAAAAGTAATGAAGCGTGAAGTGAAAATTTGCATACTGACCTTGTTTACATCGTTCCAGTACTCGTAAAATTTGAAATGTGTACAATTTTTACTTTGATTTTAACGTACAGTATGAATACAACTAAAAGTGCAGTGGCAAACCTTTCCAACTGACTTTCTTACTCACTCTCAAAAACTTTTTACATAGGACGACAATTGCAATCAGTAATGAGAGTATTCTGCCAAACTCAAGGGACAACTCAACACAACAACTAAGTGCTCAGGCAGCTACAAACAATAAAAATAAAACCAAGGGAAGCATTCGTTTTGTAACGCTGCCAGGCTTACCTTGATGAGCGGGCAAACTTTGTGTCTCTTGAGGTTGCGTGATTTGTACTCCTGGGTCCGTGGAATCTTCTCCGGCAACGTTTCTGTTATCTAGCCCTTTATTAACCGTTCCGTTTGTATTTGTTGCTTGAACATCATTATTGTTGAAGCGCATAGGTATTGGGTTCTTGACTGTGACCTGAGAGACCTTTTTAGAAGGACTAGAACCCATGATCTACAGCCGCTTCATACACCTTTAACTGAATTACCTAAAGGTATTTCAGTGATAAATCAAAGGCACGAAATAGCAGTTTGTGCTGTGTCAATATTCATTGTTGAACGATGGTAAAACAATTAACAGCGTGCAACAATAGACTCAAACTTTGTTTAACAACACTAAACACTGCTTGAACTGATAGCGACTTATTGTATTAGGTGACGTCATGGACATCTAAATTGTGCTTAACTTTCTTATACATACGTGAAACTTACTTACTTAAGTTTAGTTAATACAAATATTTAGACGTGTGCTCGTTGCTGGCGGCGATACCGATGACGTAGTAATGACGTGTTTGGTTAATTCATAACAACACAAACAAAAAATATTGGCCGGTCTCACTGGATATTTTTAACAAACCAGTGGAAAAAGGATTAGAGAATAATTACGAAACTAGATCTCAGAGATCTCCCAAAGAGGATTTTTATATGCATGATATCGTTTTCGAAGCTTGAAAAACAATTTAAGACAGTTCTCTCCCAGACGTTGCATTGGCATGGACGAAGATACAGATACAGGTACGAGGGATATACCAAGAGGGAGCAAAGGCCTGGGTGATGGGTTTCATCATTCATGCTTGGATTGAGGCAGGATTGGTGACAACGCACCGAGGTTCTATATCACCTATCCTTTTTGCGCCACTGTGTCGCAAAAGGCGCGCAGAGTTTTCCGGCCTTTTCCTCTGAATGTGCGATGGCTGCGTGAGAAATAGATTTTTTGCGCACACACAGGAGAAGATCAGTGATCACTGCCAAAAAAAGGCGCCATCTCTTACTGAAAAAGCGCTCAAACTCACATCTCTTGCTGAAAAGGCGCACATTCACGGTACTAACTGAAAAGGCGCAAATACTTACTACTTACAGATTAGGCGCAAATTCACAACTCTTGCAAAAAGGCGCATATTCACATCTTTTGCTGAAAAGGCGCAGATTCACATCTCTTGCAAAAAAGGCGCAAATTCACATCTCTTGCTGAAAAAGCGGAAATTCACAACTCTTACAGAAAAGGCGCAAATTCACAACTCTTGCCAAAAAGGCTCAAATTCACATCTTTTGCTGAAAAGGCGCAGATTCACATCTTTTGCTAAAAAGGCGCAAATTCACATCTCTTGCTAAAAAGGCGCAGATTCACATCACTTGCTGAAAAGGCGCAAATTCACATCTCTTACTGAAAAGGCGCAAATTCACATCTCTCACTGAAAAGGCGCAAATTCAAATCACTTGCTGAAAAGGCGCAAATTCACATCTCTTGCTGAAAAGGCGCAAATTCACATCTCTTGCTGAAAAGGCGGAAATTCACAACTCTTACAGAAATGGCGCAAATTCACAACTCTTGCAAAAAAGGCGCAGATTCACATCTTTTGCTGAAAAGGCGTAAATTTACATCTCTTGCCAAAAAGGCGCAAATTCACATCTTTTGCTGAAAAGGCGCAGATTCACATCTTTTGCTAAAAAGGCGCAAATTCACATCTCTTGCTAAAAAGGCGCAGATTCACATCACTTGCTGAAAAGGCGCAAATTCACATCTCTTACTGAAAAGGCGCAAATTCACATCACTTGCTGAAAAGGCGCAAATTCACATCTCTTGCTGAAAAGACGCAAATTCACATCCCTTGCTGAAAAGGCGCAAGTTCACATCTCTTGCTGAAAAGGCGCAAATTCACATCTCTCACTGAAAAGGCGCAAATTCACATCACTTGCTGAAAAGGCGCAAATTCACATCACTTGCTGAAAAGGCGCAAATTCACATCACTTGCTGAAAAGGCGCAAATTCACATCACTGGCTGAAAAGGCGCAAGTTCACATCTCTTGCTGAAAAGGCGCAAATTCACATCTCTCACTGAAAAGGCGCAAATTCACATCACTTGCTGAAAAGGCGCAAATTCACATCTCTTGCTGAAAAGGCGCAAATTCACATCTCTTGCTGAAAAGGCGCAAAGTTACATCTCTTGCTGAAGAGGTGCAAATTCTCATCTAGTGAGGACGGCTGAATTTCAGACTAATTCTCATCACGAACTGCTGAAAACGGGCGCAAACTGAGATCATGTTCACTCACAAGTTGAAGAGACACGAATTCGATCACTCATTACATCGATCAGGTTTTCTCAGCTGGTTCTCTCCACAATTACCACACGCGCAAAAAAGACACAATATACTTATAATATAGCGATTTGTTATTATATATTATTATAGCATGTTATTCTTATTCTTGTTATTCTTGCTTATTTATACACAGGTAACCAAAGTGCTCTACCAGTATACTATATGAGTTTGAATGCTCTGAAATTTGATGGGAATTTAAGACCCTTTCCCTCGAAAAATTGCAAATAAAGTGAATAAAAGTGTTAAAACCTCGCCTGTCGTGTTTTTATCTTTCGACGTCTGGAAGGCTCCTGGAAACCGTTTTGGGCGAGTTTGAGTTTTTCGTAGGAAAAGTGTATCTTTTTCCACAATTTCAGATTCTTTAGTCCAGTCCCTGAACTCTCTCTTCCGCCCGCCCCGTATAGGTGTTGAACCTGGGCGCGAGAAGAGAGAGTCCAGGATAACCTGCAGATCCTTACGAACTCTTTTACAGCAGACTGATGGTACGCTTTCAGTGGTTACCCGTGATTTACATTATTTCTGTAATATATTATATCATTGATATTATTCTTGGGGAAAGTTTGGACCATACCTAGATTTGCCTGATTTTACTTGTGATTCTGATTGGCCCGCGTGATTGTCAGAATGGAGATGTGCCTCTATACCTGGGATTTCTTGTTCATAAGGCCTCACTCGCGGGGGTTTTCGAAAGAATACGAAAGTAAACATTAGCTGTACTATTGTGCCTAATATAGATAAAACAATCACAGAGACAGTGATAATTTTAGAAATCCATCGATCCCACCTGGAATCGCTTGCCGTTGACCACGTGAAAAATAACGAAACCATGAGAACGTTTTCAGTTATAAAACAAAAGTAAAACAGAGATGAAGAAACTATGGATCGCCCAAGTTTTATGTCAAAGAATTTGGGATTCAGCTCTTTTACTTTGAATCCCAGGTAAACAAAAATGTAGCAAGGCATTAGAAGGCAGGCAATCCACCATACCTCCTTCTCGGTAAAGTAATCGTGATTTTTGTACAAATATATGGAAACACATACGAATTCGTGGAAAGCCAGTACCGCTGAAGTAACCCATTTAAATGCGACAAGGAAAGTCACGATTGACAGCCCACGTGCCGCAATGAGGCAAGCGTTGTAAAATATTACGGCAATGAAATGGGTTAGTTTAGCCTCTTTGACAAAACTGCTGTATTCGAACAGGGTCAATACCCAGACAAGGTTAACAAATGTCACAGAAATTGAAAAAATCTGCAAATCAGATATTTTCTCATCTTGAATAATCGTCACGTAAATCTGAAGGATCATCTGCGGCATATTTTCTAAAAGCCCTTCTACATAATGGTACACCTTCTCCGCTCTGTAGTCCTGCCGAAGCTTTTCGTCGTCGACAAGCCAGCCCTGATAGCTCCAAACTTCATCGTAATGCCGTAAACAAACAAGAAGAAGCTTGATCTTTAGAATGCCTGATCCGCATGGATTGGCAAAGAATAGAAATCGTTTCACAAGCGTGATGGCCGTTTCTTGTCTAAAACGTTGTAAAAGGTATGCTAGGGTTAGCAGAAACGATGGTAACACCGCAAACGCGAGGCAAAAGCTGAACCAGACGTATTGGTGATGTTGATAGTAAGTTGTTGCTATCAAAATGTCGGTTGCTACGTCGGAACAAGTAAGGAGAGCTCCAAACGAATACTTGAGGATTTCGTATTGACCAAGTCGTATAGCATTCTCTGCCATGCCGCTATCAAGCCAACATTACAGCGATTTGAACTGAGATGTAATTAAAACAAGCAAAATAGAGCTCCAGCGAGACTCTGGTGTATCGTTTCCTTTGCCTGTTGTCAACCGAACCGCAGATTAAATTATTTACCAGTTTGCGTGACAGATACCGTATCATCAATAACGCGTGTATCAATAAACAATTCTACTCGACTTCTTTACCTTTTATCAGTCATTTAGTGTCTTGTATCCTTAAAGTATTTCTGTTCCTGCGTTCATCCTGATCGCAAAAGGGTTCGATGGAATCATCGTTCAGTCTTCCAGTGTGAATCCTGTTTTCACTTTCGTGACTATTTTAAATCACTTTGCAAACAAGACAGCCGGCGCATTTCCATAATCTTGCTACATCGATATGCTTTTAGCTTAGATCGATGAACAAAAAAAAACAAATAATCAGAACCTTTCGATTTTGTGAAACAAGTCTTTAGGAAGAAATCTTTCAAAAAGGAAAATCGTACACATGCAAATTTTCATTAGACGTCAATGCCATTGTCAATGTAAGGTAAAAAGTAAACGCACAGGGTGGGGGTGTGTTTTAAAATCGGCTTTCGTAAGTAGAAAATGCTTTAATTATTTTATTTAATTATGCCTTTAATTATTAATACCTCAGGCGTTCCAAATGTCTTTTATTTTCTTCGACAAAAATTGGAGTATTAGTTATGTAAAATGAAAATGCGGTATGTATTTGAAATGGCATGGTTACGCAATTATTATTTCGCATGTCACGCAATAAAAATTGACAAAGGAATACTCACGTGGGTCGGGAGCGAACGTTAAATACATTTCAACATGGCGGACAGATGTCGGCTTAGCAAACACGGAAACAAGACAACTACACACGTGAACGGCTGATGAATTAAGACCTTTTGGGTCTATCCTTGCCGACGGTGGAAAAAGCTTCATCTTTTGAATGTGCTTTTAGCTTGGATGCAATGCAGAATGAGTCAAAACGAAGTTTTGATGCCAAACCACGATGTATATAATGGGGAGCAAGCTACTCGCTGCCGCAATGTAGCGGTTCGTGGAAGAAAATTTAACATTCCAGCTCAAGGAAGATCAAAGACATTTCAGCTGAACATTAAAATGATGAACTTTAGCAAAGCGTCGAGACGAAAGCGGTCGTCACGAGGTAGAACTGAAAGGTATACCTCTGGTCCATATTCAGGGACTAGCGAGAGAGGTTGTGTGAAAGGCAAAACCATAGAGGAGAATGAACCCCTCAGAACTCTTGTGTTCGAGATATCCTTTTATAATCAATAATGTCAAAAAACGTGCCAGTTATTTACAACAGTGCTCTTCCCCTAGGTACCCAATTCAATGAGACAAAAATCAATAACAATCGATGTCTCAGCAGCAGAACAATAGCTGACGTAATTTGTCAGCTAATGTTCTGGTACTGAGGCGAGATGAAACATCTTTTAGTTTTAAGGCCGGGACACACTAGGCAACACGTCGCTGCAACATGTCGCAGCGACGTGTTGCTGTGACTTGTCACCTTGTGTGACAGGATTTTGTCGCCGCGATGTGTCGCTCGAATTCAAACTGGTTTGAATTTGTGTGACACTTCGCAGCGACAAAATGAGCAATAGAAGCGTTGTCGCAGCGTGTGTACACGTCTGCGACGAGTCACTGCGACACAATATGAATTAACCAATGAGAGCGCGTCATGTATTTCGCCATATTGAATATGGAAAACTAGTTCGCATTCCCACTCTTCCAAATTCACTGTTTGTGCACCAAACAAACACCTTGTCGCAGCGACTTGTTTGTAAGCAGTATACACGGAGCGACTTGTCGCATAGTGTGTCCCGACCTTTATGGAATATCATTACTCTTCACAGTAGACCGGGACAGCCAAGATTTTTTTCACCATCTTCACGATGATTAAACTTGCATCACATGGTATGCTTTGCTGTACCACATGATCAACAGGTTTTACCTGCTGTGGGTTGGTTCGTGCGGTAAAAAAGCATTCTACTGAAAATGCCATTCATGTTGAAAAAATAGTGGAATAATAAATGCCTTATTAGATGTTTTATCCCTTATTAGATGTTTTAACATATAATACAAGTGGAGATTTTGCTCATTGCTCATATTTTTTTAGCCCTGTAGGTCAGTTTTTATACATGTCATTTCTGTCATTCCTTAACTATGAATACAAATTCCAGGGTTTTACTATGACCCAGAGAAAAAGCGTTACTTTAAAATCACCAAGGATCATCCAGGCAAGAAGCTTGTTAAATGTCAATGTGGAGGGTGGAAAGATGGATCATCTGTCAGCCAAAACAGAGTAATACCGAGCAATATTAAAGTCAACAAAGTGAGTAATATTATATTTGTTTATTTATGTCTTCTCTGTCTTGTAATATTCTTAATTTTAAAACTCTATGGTAAAGCATTTGGTGAGTGTTCCAAATGGCACTATCACAGAAGATCAAGACATAACAGTGATGATGATGATGATGATGATACAATTTTGCGTTCATGCACACATTTTAACGAGCGCTTGCGCTCCTAGGTGTCGCATGGTTAAATAAAGTATTGTTGTTGTTGCTTGTTGTTGATGATGATGATGATGATGATGATGAAACTGACTATAACAGACACCTTTGACTACAATTTAGTGACTGTAATAAAGGAAGTCCCTAGAAGCAGGAGTTCTAAATTTTCTGTATTTCAACTACCAGGACTTAAACTCTTGCATTTTGCAACTCATGTCTGTAATAACGGGGTGTTCATACCTTATTGTTACTTATTTTCGCGGGACTTAATTTTTCGCAGTTTGTGCGATTTTCAAATTATTGTAAAATTAAAGAACCGCGGAAATTTATTCTTTTAACGTTTCTGACTTGTTTTTAATTGTTTTCATGTATTATTTTGGCCTAATCGCGAAAATTAAGTCCCGCAAAATATGCACATTACATTTTCGCGAAATTAAGTGCCCGCGAAAATAAGTAACAATAAGGTAACAGCAAGGTGTTCACAAGAGAGGATTTGACTGTATCTGATCTCACCCTCTATATTGCAATTCCATTTAATCAGTGTGGGTTTACAACTTCTTAAACCCAGCAGTGGTCAAAATTTGTTCTAATATCTTTAAGAATATTTAACAACTATTCACCGAAGTTGAGGTAGCTAGTGGTTGATATTTACCAAACGCAAAGCAGTGAGGTGAATATCCACCACCAGCCACGGACACTGAGGTGAATACTAGTTGTTTTAGTGTATACGAAAACCGTGAGATAATATAACCCAAAAGAATGATTTTTGACTAGTTTATTCCCTTCAAAGATTACAATTTTTCCATGCCCGTTGCTCAGAGGTTAATAGCAAAGGATATTCAGAGTTTGAGTAGCCAATCAGCGTGCGCCAAAAACGCTATCCACTGTTTTAGTATATACCAATGAGGTTTAGCCAAGGGTGAAAAAATGGCTGAGTGGAGCAAGCTGAAAAAAAAAAAATCGGTAAGATGAGCATGTTCTATCTTCCTTCCCAGACGGTGCCCAGCTTGCTCCGCGTCCCCCTTTTTTCTCTCTAGTCTACACTCCACAAGCTATAGGGGGACCCTGTTATATATCGGCTACTTAAAGAGTAACATTGACATCATTTGGTAAACTTTCAGAAACCATCAAGAATATCCATAGCTGACAACCTCAAACACAGAGAATATGGCTCCCTCTCACAGACACCCAGTCAGTAAGTGAAAAAAATGTATCATATGAGAAATGAAACAATTATTTAATAACCACAGATTAAGTCTGAATTTTGTGTATTTAATTAATTAATATACACTGATATACTCTTCACAGGAACATGTTAGAAAAGCTTTCTCGTCTGTTAAAAGTCAAGCAGAAGTTAACCCTAGATCCTAGTTCCGATAACTTCTTTCCAATGGATAGATATTCAGTTTCAAGAATAGAGGTAACCAGTAGATAATTTATGTTGCAGCTAATTTTTGATCTCAGTTAATTTCTAATTTCAACCTGTTCGTTTTTTCTAACTAGTTGATTTTTAGGGTGGACTCCAGATTGAGCAGTCTGAGTTCAAGTTCAGGCCAAGGTCAATACATTGTGTTTTTGGGAAAGACACTTCAAGAATCTTGCAGTGCCTGTCTTTACCAACTTGATGGGACTAGCATCCCATCCAGGGGGAGAAGAAATACTCCTAGTCATTTAATGCTATTGAAACCAAGATAAGTTCTGGCCTGATAGGTCACTAGGTCCAAATGCAGACTTAACCTATCGTAATGATTCGATTTAGCGCCCGGGGCGCTTATTTACTTTTGGCACCTCGAGGGAGGGCGCTTATTCGAGACAGGGCGCTTATTCGGGACAGGGCGCTTATTTAATTTCTTGAGAAACAACCAAATGTATCTAACAATAACAGAAACTGTAACAGTTAAAAATTGTTGAAAGTTCAGTTACTTTTAAAATAATTGTTTATTTTAGCAGTAAATATATACATGAACTGTACGGCGAACGGTCAGCAGTTTATCTAGTTGACGTCAATGACTTCAGTATGGGCAGTTATCTACAATAGGGACACCTATTAGAATAGGGGTGCTTATAAGAACGGGGGCGCTAATTAGAATGGGGGCGCTTATTGGAGTGGGGGCGCTTATTTACAAAAACACATTCGAAGGGGGGCGTTTATTCGGAAGGGGGCGCTTATTTGAAGGAGGGCGCTAAATCGAATCATTACGGTACCCTACCTACCCCACACCTTCCCTGGAAAGAGGAGTATGGGTAAATGGGTATTTTTTGGAACAACATTTTCTGTAAGAAGTGGTTATTTTAAAAAAGTTACTTAGATGGGAGGGGTCAGTGCTGTAAAAATGTAGCTATTGACCAATCAGGGCTTATAATAATCATTTAATACATTTCTATATAATCAAGTTTGCATTTGTACCATATTTATTTACTGTAACTGTGTTGGTTTGTCTTATTAACAGCCAGATGCTTGTCATGAGAGAATTCTCACCCTCTATGAGACTAAACCTACAGGAAACCAAATGTAAGCAATCTTGATGTCATATAGCTCAGTGAGAGAGCAAAGCAATGCACATTCATGATATCACTCCTATTTTCCAAATTTTATTTCAATTCAAATATTGAGGGATTTTTAACTTTATTTATTTGCTTGTAGATGGCACATTTTTATGTACCGGTAACTTTTAAGAAAAAATTTGAAAGTTTTTTCCCTTATTTTCTTTATCCAGCTCATCTGCACCTTTTATAATTTTTCTCGTGATGGATTTGTGAAAGAAGGAATTGTATGACTGTACTGTTGCTTTGTTTGTGGTTTAATAATGTATTTTTTTGTATTTTCTCAGAGTCCAATTTCATAACCTTGTAAAAGACAAAAACAATAACCTTGAAGTTGTGCATAATATGGCTATGATGAAAAATCAGGTGAGCAAGCAGTTAATTTTCCATTTAATGCTCTTTTCCTATCTGTTCTTCACTGTACATTACAGAGTACAACCCTCTCAGTACATTTTGCAATAATCATTCATGCAACTATTTTCTATTGCTAGAAAGCAGATAATTTACTGTACTCTAAAGTAATTTTTCGTGCCATGAGTAATGATTTTGCCCCGCTTTAAGATTATTATTTTTGTCGTACTGCTGACATTCGGTTAAACCGTGAGCTATTTAAATTTGTCTTGAACCTATAAACCGCCATAAACATTAGTACTTTGGCCGCTTATTCACTAGAATGAAAACATTGTAAGCTCCAGTGAAAATTAAATAAATGGGGAGCTCCGCTTTTAGGCTTGCCTAAATCTATATATTATTGTTGCCACTGCTGCTGTTACTAGTTAAAACTAGTAGTAATCAGAGATCAGGGTAGTGCGTTCGACCTATAGGTAAAATAGACCCAAGGTAAGCAGGCAGTGGCAAAAAAACCGACATGGTCGGCCTACTTGTAGTGTGCCTTATGTCAAAGTTAGTTACTATGCTTCAGTACCAAACCAAACGCGAGGAGGATAAGTGTGAGAAAGATTGTGTGACGAGCCAAAAGAACATAGAATGAATGAAATGTTATGTACACAAAAAAAATTATTTATTTCACTTGACCTGTTATCGTTTGGCACTATCGTTTTCCACAAACGTCTGGAAATAGTTTTACTTCTATTTAAAATTCCACAGACATAATTCACACAGTAATCCACTACACGCATATTACATTCACACAACGATTTCCTCGTCAAAACATATAGTGTTTCTAGGAATAAACGATATATCACAAATTCAAAGAAATGATAAAACAATTTAGATCCGTATTATACCCACTCTCGATGCATTTAATTCTAACAATTTGTAGTTTTGTGCAACATATAATAATTGCAGTAAAATACGCTGGTTTACCTACGAACGAACTCCGTACGAAACTACGCATCGACTTACTCGATTTCCACTCTTTTTATGACGTTCGGTGGCTGAAGACAACTCTGCTACCTTGGATGATAACCTTCTAATGTTCTCCATGACATTTTTGGCAAAAATACAATTTTGACAACACGTTTTTAACCCTTTTTTTCAAGCAAAATAATGTTTCTAAGCTGCGTTTGGGACGCCATCTTGTTTTACATGAAATCGAGGCCATCTGTGGCTACCAGTTTCCCGGCCGAGAATTGCCCCTAAAATCAATCGGGGCAGCCAATTTGGAGTCCATACACCCGCGCGCATTACGGCTCGATTCATTCCGCATAACAGTGCACAGGCATACCAACTCAAAAGACACAGGACGCAAAACAGAATTAGGCTTGCGCTCTCCTTCGTCGAACGCAACTAATTTTACAGTAGTGGAAGTGATTGACATGGGTCGTCACAAAGTGCAAGGCAGCAAGCGTGCATTTTAATCCGGTTAGCCTAACTAGCCCTTCAGTTAGCCTGAATGACACTCTGGTTAGCCTACAGTTAGCTTCTAAATGTATTTTGCGGTTAGCCTTTTGATCTGGAGTAGGCCTTGTATGCCTCGCCTCGCATGCCTCGCTGCTTTGCCTTGCATGCCTTGCATGCCTCGCTGCCACACACATTTGTAAGACTCGATTAACACTTCATAGGCATTCATGTGTTCTCTGACTTTTTAACAAAAATGTTTTAAGATACCATAACAAGTACACTGATTTAATTTATTGTTGATTTGTCTTCTAGAAAATAACTGGCCTTCTTTGGAGTCCACATAAAGAAACAAAGAATATGTACATGTATCCTTTGCAATATTAAGCAAGCTTGAATTGCTAATATTAGCCAAATAGTATTCTTGTTCTTCAGTTGAGATGTGTAGCAATAGCCTGATTGTTAGTGCATTTTCAGGGTTGTCAAAATAAGCCGGCAACCGGTGCATTTCACCAGCTATTCCGAATACTGCGCTGGCTACTCGGAGTATTGGTAGCTCAGTTCTGAGTGTGTGTTATCAAGTTCTGAGTGTTTCATAGCCACCTACTTTTTGGATGGAACCTGCTACTCAAAAACCCACTGACATTACCCTGTATTTTTATGTCAGACTACATGTAGGCAGTCTGGGTTCAAGCCTAGCCTGCAGAACAGGCGGATTATTTTTCGGGGGGATTTTGCGAGTCGCGCAAAGCGCGACGCTGCCATGACCTGCAACTCAGGTCCTTTGTTCCCTTTAAATGGTCATGAAGAAATTTTCCTTAACATTTTTAACTTAGAGTATCTTTACTTGGATATGGAAGTATGTCTGGGGAAACCATGATATTTGAAGTGGATGGTGCTTCACAACGTAAGCTTACAAAATATATGTTGGCTAGCATTGTAGGCCTGCAATGTGTGCAAAGGACTACATTACTGTTAATTATAATCAGTAAAGGAACAGCTTGAATAGTGATTCTTTATAATTTTTTCTACAAATATTTAATGGAATAATTTATAACAGGTAAACATGCATACTTAATCAAACTTTTATCATGTTCAATTGAGAATGAGGCAATGATAATGAAAGCAATGAACTAATTAAAACTGTAAACTTCAAAACTTAATTCATCCTTTTTATTCAGGTATAGTTGGCAGATGTTCTGTTCATGGCAGCACAGTGTGGACTAACTCCTGGAACAGAAACCCTCTGTATAGTAACATGATTAGTATCGGTATGTAAGCCTACTGCAGATGAGTCATGATGTGGTGTGGAAGAGGATGTGGGCTAATGCATGTAGTGGGGAGCACCCCAGTTCCAGCAGTCTGGGTTTGTGCCAGGTGGCCAGGGTCACTGTATTGTGTTCTTGGGCAAGGCACTTAACTCTAATCTAGCTCTCTCTTCACCCAAGTGTATATTAAATAAATATCATCAAATTTTAAGCTAATGAGTAACGGTTCCCTGCAATGGACACCATCCCATATAGAAAAGATTAAAAAATTAATACTACCCTATTATCTTCACGCTACAGAAACTAGAATAAGGTCTGGCTGTATGGGACTCCAGTCACAATGCAAACTCTACCTTTCTTGAAAACTGGAAAGTCTTCCTGAAATTATTTTCATTGTTCTCATGCTAAAACTACCAATAACTTGTCTCTTTTTTCAGGAGCCAGCAAGGTAGCCCTTACATTAGATGTGACCACAAAGCGACGCGTAATACATGTGAAGTGTGATAGCGATGTGTTTGCCCAGGAATTCTCTTGGAGTGTAAGTTGATGATATAAAAAAGTTGATGGTATAATCAATGCAGTCTTTCCCCTACAGCTTGATCATTTTTTCTTTTACTAACAGATCCATTCAGGACATCTGCCCATATAATATGCTTTTTGGTTTTCTGTTTATTAATAATTTTAAAAATTTTGATTTTTCAGAACCCAGTTCTCTACAATGGATCACGTGATGGCTGTATACGCACATGTGATGTGCGTACTTTGGGTTCTAACTGGCCAGTCTTATGCCTGAGACAGGGGGCACTGGCATCAATCACGTGCATACGTGTTTTGCATAATGAAAACCATTTGCTGGCCAGCGGTTTGGATGGATCGGTAAGGTGTTGAAAATGTAGGCACAATATAGAGTGCACAGAGTTTAACTAATCATAGCCTGACTGAAAGAATGGTTATGAGAGTTCTAAGTTTATGGTATGAAAAAACCTGTGCCATTATTTGATTGTGCAGGTACCAGTGCTTTGCAAGCCACTAGTCTTTAACCATAATATTCTACACAGGGGTATCAAAAACTGAAAATTTATTGAAATGCCCTTTGTGTAAACCCTGTTATTTTATGATCTCTTGGTTTTAGAGATGAACATGGCTTTGCCGGGACACTTTAGTCACAGTTCCCATAGAATTTGATAGTGGAAAACAATTAACTTGTACGTTATAATTAATCTTCACATTTTAAAGTTTTAACATGCTTGTTAATAAAGTCTCAATATCTCTGTAGCTAACATTTTCAGTATTTCCTTATCAGCTGAAGTTGTGGGACCTTAGAGTGAAGGCCTGTGTACAGGATTACAGAGGTCACACTAATGAGATCACACATGGGCTACCCTTCTATGTGGACCCTACAGATTCACTTCTCTTTGCTGGTGAGCATCAGTTGTAACTTGTTCATAATCACTCCAGAGATCAACCTCTTAATTATTCTGCATCGTACACCCATTGTGTATCTGATTCTTGATAACTTCTCTTTGCACAGATTGCAGACTTATAATGCCAAATAACTTATCTTTTCTTGCATTGTGAAGCTATGACGTTCATAGATTACTTGACCATCTCTGCACGCATTGCAGACTTACAATGCGGGTCATAATGTTGACACTTGGCACAATACTTAGATTCTCCGCGCAATGTTGAAAATGGCCTGACCACCCACACACCAAAATTAGGACATACATTTTTTTGCGACATTGCTTGGGAAAGGGTGGGTTAGATGAACAAGACGTAGTCTAAACAAATTATTATGTATTAAAAATTCGCTTCAACTGGTGTCGCAACTACTTTTGTCTTGCATTGTATGATGCTTGATGTAACTATATCAAACACAAGAGAAAGTGTTAGATTGGGATATCCAAACACCAAAATGAGAGTTGAAATACAACACACAGCAGAGTATTTTTGACAAAATTCAAGTTGTTTGGAGAGTCAATGAAACACTGTCTCAAATGTTTGATATATATCTTCGCAATCAAAACAAAAACTGTGGAGTACAAAGAGAAATAAAAATTGTAAATATCTAAGCTAATTAAGGCCATGTATCAAAATCTCCTTCACAGTTTTGATTTTCTTTTATTTAACTTAATTTGTTCTCTAATTATCTTTATGAAAATTTGGTTTACAGTCAAACATTATTAATAATAACCTTTCTGCCTGAACTTGTTATACTGTAAAATGGCATGAATTACAAGCTCTTTATCTGTTTCACTCTTTACAGCTGGCATAGATTCAATGACGCGTATCTGGAGCATTAGAAGTGGTGAGCTGCTTCACATTATTCCATTCCCCACAACTGTCGACAAGACACTCAGCCCCATTCCTGCTCTTTACTACTCAGAGGAGTGGGGTGGGAAAGGTGGCATGCCGGGACTGTTGTATGGTGCAGGGGACTCAATTTATTCTTACTCATACTGAAGTCTACGGTTCATCGCTGAGGTCATGTATGATCAAAACACAAAGCAACAATAATTATTGTCCCATGTACAGAATTGTTCAAAATTGTGTGTTTTCAGAAAATATGTATACCCACCATGTTGAAAGCAAAATAGGCAGAAAATACAATAAAAAAAGTAATAAAGTATATAAGCTGTCGCTAATTTTAAAAAAAAGGTAAGAAAAAAGGAAAAGGAAGAATTTGAGACAAAATTGCTTGTATAGAGTTCCATATTAATTAAATTAATATGGAACTCTATACAGACAATTTTACAATTTTTGCAATTTCTCACGTTTGTCTCTACCAAAACAAAAATTTTTGGCATTTTGGTCCTATCAAAGTTTACTGTCAATTTAATAATCCCATGCAAGGTCATTGGAAAATTATGCCGAGGGGATGGCAGGTCTTAAAAGCCAAAATTTTTAAAGAAAAGTGGGTGTGGGGGGGGGGGGGGAGAGTTCAAACTCAAAATCCTTCCATGGGAGAGGTATGGATATTTTCTGGAACAATTGAGACATTGATATTGATGGTGAGGTAAATAAATAACACATCAGCGACTCAAAAAAGAAGGAAGATAAGAGTTAAAAGTTAATTATTTTTGTATGCAATGTCTGATACAAATGAACTTCAAAGTACTAATAGGAATCAGACATTCTATTGTTGCCATTACAAGGCTATGCATCTCTTCCGATGACTGTTTAGAGAGAATAATTCAATTACAGGGATATAAACAAATTACCAACATAATATAATTTCAATAAGGGAATTTTCTTAAAATAATAAATTTTGAATGCTAAATGAATCATCTGGACTCTGTTTTCTGTTCACATGTCTGCACAATTGGATGGTGACTGTATAAAATAAATAAAAATAAAAGGAACTTGAACAAAGTCAATTTTTTACTTGTATTTTAATATTATTATTGTGTGGTTCCAGAAAATGTCCATACTACCCCACAGAAGGAATTGGAAATTCTTGGAGGTGGGAGGGGTCTCAAAGACCAAAAGCTTTAAGGAAATTAAATTAAGAAGCTTATATAATTGGAATTTCCAGAGGAGTGTGGGGTGTGAGGAAAAATCCCTTCTGTGGGGGAGGTGTGGATAATTGGAACTACACATGGCTGATATTTATGGCACAACTGACTGACTGACTGACTGACTGACTGACTGACTGACTGACTGACTGACTGACTGACTGACTGACTGACTGACTGACTGACTGACTGAGATGGATGGATGGATGGATCCTTTTACTTTTATTCTAACAGTGGGTACAATAAGTAACAAAGAAAAACTTCTTTTCTGTGAAAGCTACCGGTATATGTAAATATACAGGAAGTACAAGCTTATCAAAGTACAATGAGTACACCAGCGAAATTATGTTTACAAACCTCTCATTATGGGGCTCCTGCATTCTGTTATATTTAAATGTTAAATTTAAGTTATTAATCTAAGATTATGTTCCAATTTGACACCCATCCAGGCACAGAAGCCTAAATCAGCCAAATCTAAAAACATTTTAGATTTAGCTGATTTCAGGTTCTGAGTCTTGAAAGAGTTTCATATTTATGCTCCCTGTACAAAAACGAATAATAATAATAATAATAATAATAATTATTATTATTATTATTATTATTATTATTATTATTATAATAACAACAACAACAAGTAAGATAAACTAAAAAAAAAATGAAAACAAAATATTGAAAACATTTCTATCAATAATACTAAAATGATCACATGTATATTACAAATATTAAAACAAATGATATGCTAGCTTTGAAATGTGTGTCTTCAACTTTGCCTGATTCAAAAACAGTAACATTCATTCAAAGAGTTAGAGTTCGGTGTAAGTTCAATAAGCTTGTCTTTGTGATAAGATCCAAGATAAAAATAATTTGTCCTTTCAATATAGCAAGGGATTTCTATTATTGACTCACCATGAATAGTTTTATAAAGTAATTAATGCGAGGTGAGCCAGCTTTCCTTCTATTTTGAAACGGAGGCCAATCCAGATTGCCATTTGAATTGACAGCAACCTTAACATATTCACCTATAAGCGATCTGTCAACATCTAGTTGCATGTTAATTTGTTTAAGTACAATAAACAAGAAAAATTAGGTTTGTATTATGAAGCACTCTTTATCTCTAATAGGTTCCTTTTAAAACTGCTTTTAGATTAAGCTGATTTCAAGAACAACAACAAAAAAAAACATTTTATTTTTCCAGAAAGAAAGGAATAGAAAATTATTGTATAGTGTGCTGTAAATATTCTAAGTTAATATTCTAAGAATAAAAACTGTTAAAAAACGCCTGACAAAAAATTTTCAAAGGAATTTAATTCCTTTGGATATTTTGTGTCAGGCGTTTTTTAATTCACAAATTAAAAAGTAAAAGTACAGTACACCCAGAAACACTGATATTACTTATAAAAAAAATTTATAAGTAATATCACTGTTACTGGGTGATGGCAAAAATTTTTGACCCCCTCCCGCCCAGATTCCCCAGATCACTAGACCCTTCCTCCTGCCCGGATTTCCAAGCTCAAGGACCCCCTCCCGCCCGGATTTCCATTTTTTAAAGGCCCTATAACTGGAAGAAACAGGCAATACAAAAGACAACATTTCATCCAAGAGATCCCTGTTTATTATAATTTTCAAAACTCGGTTAATATTGCGAATTTTGCGGGCCCATTTCAACATTTCAAATCAGATTAAAGCATAGAGCTGTTTTCAGTTGAGTGTCATAAAACCAAAACCAAAGTACTTACTCCGACCATTCACAAGGGACACTTTTACAATTCAGTAAACCAATCATTACATGTAGTCGCCACTACCCACGCAAAACCGTGCACGAGTTAACACACAGTTGGTTTTGGTTTTACTTCTAATTGGTAATTTCTGTTTACTACGATTTGTGATTGGTTTAAAAATCTTGCGCCACTTTCTCAGCCAATCAGAACTAAAACCGCACGCACACCTTTTCCCGCACTTTGTGCCAGCTACATGTATCGCTTCGAGTTTTAAATGGGTCACTGTCTTCACTGGTTTGTCTGTGTTTTTGTGATGGTACTTTGCTTCCTGGTTTTGCGACACAATTGAAAACAGCTCTATTTTTGGTCAATCAATGAGCATAGTAATGCTTCATACATTGTATTTTTTTCACACTGGGATGTTAACCATAATGTAAACATCCCAGTGTCAAAAAATACAATGTAATCTGAGGTAACCTCAAGTTATTCCACATCACAGCAGGTAATAATAATAGTTTATAATAATAATAATAATAATAATAATAACACATCCGGAAAGTCACTGAAAAACTATCCAAATATATAATTACTTGGAAATCGAAACAAGCCGAATGTGGGGCATGAGAACGGAAACGATACCAGTTATCATTGGAGCACTTGGAGCTATCAAAAAAGGACTAGAGAGTTATATTGGAAGAATCCCCGGCCAAATAAGTATCAGTCAACTACAAAAGATAACCTTGCTGGGTGCAGCGCATATTTTGAGAAGGGTGTTGTCAAACTAAAAACTGACTACCCTATAGTGCCCCAGGACCATGGTTTGGTCTCGGCGCTAAGGACTTAAAGCAAACATTACGTAAAGAACATAATAATAATAATAATAATGATGATGAAATTTAATCATGATAATGAATAATAATAATTATAATAATAACAACAAGCAACATAAACTGTTAAAAAATTAAAACCGATGTAAAACTATTGAACAAATAACAAAGAAAAACGATCACATAGTTAACAAATGATATGCTAGCTTTGAAAAGTTTCTTCAACTTTGATTAAAAAACAGTAAAATTCATTCATAGGTTCAGAGTTCAGTGTTAGTTTGATAAGCTTGTCTTTGTGATAATGTCAAAGATAATAAATGGGCCTTTTTATAAAGCAATGGACTTCTATTATTGACTCACCATGAAAGTTTTATATGAAGTAATATGAGGCGAGCAGCTCTCCTGTTTTGAAGAGAGGGCCATGACTGAATCCAGATTGCCATTTGAATTTTCAGCAACGGTTGAGTTTATAGAAACTTTTAAATTTACAGCAAAATTTAACAATTATGTGCCACTTTAACTGCCACTGATAAGTTCCTTTTAAAACTGCTTCTAGATTAAACTGATTTCAAGAACAACAAATTAAATACAACAAAGCTTTTATTTTTGCGAGAAAAAAGTATTAAAATATTTACAGTAAAAATCTGGGAAAAAATACTGATAACAGTGTTAAACTAAACAAGCTGAATAGTGCTTTGACTTGGTTGTCATGTTGCATGATGAATTCACAATAAATACACATAAAAAAGTAATTAAGTATATAACCAGATTGAAGAAAAAAATGCCGGTATCCACATATTTTTTTGGCACTCTGGTACTCCTGAGCATTAAATTATCCCATGGTACTTAGCAGCCATCACAGTTGGTGCTTGTCAGTATGGCGAATGTCAACCCAGTGGAAAATAGAAACAATGTAGTTGGAGGACCTCCAACTACATTGTTTCTATTTTCACACTGGGTCGATATACAGGTGTATCAAAGCACAGGGTGGATGAAAGATGGTGGCGGAGAGAGG
This sequence comes from Oculina patagonica, assembly GCF_052425735.1. Taxonomy (NCBI): domain Eukaryota; kingdom Metazoa; phylum Cnidaria; class Anthozoa; order Scleractinia; family Oculinidae; genus Oculina; species Oculina patagonica. The sequence continues at coordinate 36,322,768 of NC_135770.1, forward strand.
GAAAAGGAAGAAAGAGCTGGAAAGGGCGGATTGGAGAAAGGAAGGAAGAAAAAAAAGATATTTAAAGCAGAGGAAAATAATTGAAATGAGGGGATAAAAAGTAAAATTGAGGAAAGAGAATGTATAAAAGGAAAATTTTTTGAAATAGATAATAAAAAATTGTGACATGGGAAATGAGGATAGGGAATAAAATAGGAATTGACAAGAGGGAATAAAATGGGGAATTGATTGAAGGGAATAAAAAGAGAATGAAATGGGAAGAGGAAATGAAATGGGAATTGGGAAAAGGGAATGAAATGGTAATTGGGAAAGGGAATGAAATGGGAATTGAGAAAAGGGAATGTATGGGAATTGGGAAAAGGGAATGAAATGGGAAAAGGGAATGTAATGGGGATTGAAAAATGGGGATGGAATGGGAATTTATAAGAACGCAAAGGATTGTTGAGGAGAAAAAAAAAGAGATGGAAAGAAAGAGACTAGGACTCACCCTTTGTGTGCTCTTCCTCCCCTCCCCCCATGCCCCACCACCACCAACATCACCAGCCGCTTGATTGTACACCTTCCAGGCTTCCTAACATGGCAGTTCTCACCTACAAATTTCAACAACATGTACACTGAAGCACCCTTTATCTCTGACAAGAGCCCAATGTAATGGCTACAGAACCCCGTGGAACATCTTTAAAGTTATATTAATACGGAAATAATCCTGAATATAACAGTTGATGAAAAGAAATTTTTACATCGTATGTTAGAATATGTTTCCGTCGATCCCCTTCCCTACTTTAAGCAACAACTGATAAAAATATAAGTGAAGTACGAAATTATAAAAGCCTGATTGGTCCTGATAAATAAAATCAAAGAGATTCTTTACAAAAAAAAAGAATTTAAGATTAGCCAGGAAGACGTTGCCTCCCCTTTCCTATTCCGGTAATGCAATAACATAAAATACAAAACAAAGTGTTGGATGTGGTCAAAGACCGGACCACAGCCATGATTATTCAAAATGCTCAAAAAATTTGATAAAAAGCCTGACAAAAATATTCAAAGGAGTTTTTCACAAAAAGTAGTAGAATACAGTACATCCAGAAGACTGATATTTCTTATAAAAATACAAATAAACAAAGATATATAAAAAAGCACGCTCTCCAGATTGGATTAGTTTTCCAGAAAAAAAAATTTCTGGAAAACCAATCCACTTTGGAGAACTTGCTTTATTAATGGTATCGGGGATCCCTGAAAAAAAAATCAGAAAAGAAAGAAATTAATTCAGAAATACGATTATTGAAATTTCATAATAATATTGGATGAATGTAGCCCTTGCAGCAGAAAATGCTTGGTTCGGAGAATCTGTTTAACATATTAATATAAATCACTGACATTAATATTTACTTGTGTTATTAAAGCATAGAGCTGTTTTAACCGATCAGTTGAGTGTCGTAAAACCAAAACCAGATATAATATTCAACTTTGATTCAAAAGCAGTAACATTCATTCACAGGTTTAGAGTTTGGTGTATCAAAGCACAGGTGAATGAAAGGTCAGAAAGGTGGTGGTAGAGAGAGAGAAAGTTAGAGCTGGAAGGGAGAGGAAAGGAGAAAGGGAGAAGGGGAAAAGGGGAGATTTAAAGCAGGAGAAAGGAATTGACATGGGGAAATAAAAGTGAAATTGAGGAAAGGAAATGAAAGGGGAAATAACAAGAACAATTAGGTTGATGAAATAATCTTTGTTTCGTATTGAAATATGAAGTCAAATACCGGACCACAACCATGAATATTCAAAACAAACAAAAAACTTAAAAAAAAAACGCCTTCAGGACAAAAATATTAAATGGAATTAATTCATGAAAAGAAGTAAAAAAATAGCAGTACTTACATCCATTAAACAACTGAAATCGATCCTGAGATGTCTTGACTTTACCCAACTTGTAAATGCAGCAACGTGCGTTGCCCAGAGGAACTGAAATGTGTCGACTGGGACTCACTAGGCAATCCCAGTGGTCAAACAAAACAATTACCAAGTACGGTAGACAATATGTGGTCGAATTTCAGTTCTGCTTTTCATGCTGTCGCTGACAGGCACACACCTCTTATTCAAAAGCGAGTACGTGGTGTGAACAATTGTCCATGGATGAATCGGGAAATTAAGAAAGACATACGCCAACGTGACTTTTACTTGAAAAAGGCTAGATAAACGAACAATAGCGAAGAAGTGACTGGCAAAGTCAAAAAGGCTAGAAGTACTTACAATAGAAAGCTTGTTGAAAATAACAGCGGGGATCCAAAAGCCTTCTGGAGAATGGTTAAAAAAGATACTCCCAGGCGAAAGTAAAAATGTATCTTTTGGGATTTCTTTTGCTGACTTACCATTAATAGTTTCATAAATTAATGTGAGCCAAGCAGCTTACCTTCTGTTTTGAAGGGAGGGCAAATAATCCAGATCTCCATTTGAATTGACAGCAACTTTTCCATATTCACCTATAAGCGAGCTGTCCGCATCTTAATTTGTTTAAGTACAATAAACAAGAAAATTTAGGTTGACAAAGTAATTTCTTTGTTTCATATTGAAATACTTCAAGGGCGTATTTATTTGCAACATACGGGTATAGCTGAGGCATTTGCTTATTGATATATTATTTACTATTTTCGAGCTGAAAATAATTGATATTTCCAAAGAGCGGATGCAGCTGGTATACACATACCGGTATGTTACAAATACTGAAATATGCCCTACAAATGAGGTATTTTAATATCAGCAAAAGTAAGTGCAACTTTAACAGCCACTGATATTAAGTTCCTTTTAAAACTGCTTCTAGATTAAGCTGATTTCAAGAACAACAAATTAAATAGTACAACAAACGTTTTATTTTATTAGAAAAAAGAAAGGGAATATTTACTGCACACTGATACAATAATAAACTTGAAAAAATTTATATAACAATTGACAAGGTTTATGCTACATTAATTTTGAAGGTAAGACAAAATACCAGAAAAGTAGTGATAAATATTAATTCAAAAATAGTAATTGAAGATAAAGAGGAGAAAATAAGAAAAAGAAAGTATTGAAGTAATAATTGCCTGTTTAAAATTCCAGATTAATTTTGTGCATATAAAACATCTTTTTTGGCATTCTAGTCCTCCTTAATCGAAAAATCCCACTTTGTTTGCAGCCATCACAGTTAGTGCTTGTCATTATGGTGAGCAACATCCCAGTCAGCAGTGTGAAAAAAGACCACGAGTCTGAGGTGTATCCAAGCACAGGGTGGATGAAAGGTGGTGACGGAGAGAGGGAGAAAGGAAGTAAGAGCTGGAAAGGAGAGGATAGGAGAAAGGAAGTAAGAGCTGGAAAGGAGAGGATAGGGGAAAGGAAGTAAGAGCTGGAAAGGAGAGGATAGGAGAAAGGAAGGAAGAAAAAAAGGAATAATATAAAGCAGAGGAAAGGAATTGAAATGAGGGGATAAAAAGTAGAATTGAGGAAAGAGAATTTGCAAAAGGAAAATTCATGAAAGGGAATAATAAAAAAATTGAGATATGGGAATGAAATGGGAAATGAGGATAGGGAATAAAATAGGAATTGACAAGAGGGAATGAAATGGGAATTGAGAAAAAGAATGAAATGGGAATTGGGAAAGGGAATAAAAAGGGAATTGGGAAGAGGGAATAAAGTGGAAATTGGGAAAAGGGGAATGAAATGAGAATTGGGAAAAGGGAATGAAATGGGAATTGGATAAAGGAAATGAAATGGGAATTGGAAAAAAGAATGAATTGGAAAGAGGGAATGAAATGGGAATTGAAAAATGAATGAAATGGGAATTGAGGAAAGGGAATGTAATGGGGATTGTAAAAAAAGGAAGAAATGGGAATTTATAAGAACAGAAAGGATTATTGAGGAGAAAAAAAAAGAGATGGAAAGAAAGAGACTAGGACTCACCCTTTGTGTGCTCTTCCTCCCCTCCCCCCATGCCCCACCACCACCAACATCACCAGCCGCTTGATTGTACACCTTCCAGGCTTCCTAACATGGCAGTTCTCACCTACAAATTTCAACAACATGTACACTAAAGCACCCTTTATCTCTGAAAAGAGCCCAATGTAATGGCTACAGAACCCCGTGGAACATCTTTAAAGTTATATTAATATGGAAATAATCCTGAATATAACAGTTGATGAAAAGAAATTTTTACATCGTATGTTAGAATATGTTTCCGTCCCCTTCCCCATAATATAAGTGAATTACGAAATTATAAAAGCCTGATAGGTCCTGATAAATAAAATCAAAGAGATTCTTTACAAAAAAAAGAATTTAAGATTAGCCAGAAAGACATTGCCTCCCCTTTCGTATTCCGGTAATTAATGCAATAACATAAAATACAAAACAAAGTGTTGGATGTGGCCAAAGACCGGACCACAGCCATGACTATTCAAAATGCTCAAAAAACTTGATAAAAAGCCTGACAAAAATATTCAAAGGAGTTTTTTACAAAAAGAAGAAGAATACAGTACATCCGGAACACTGATATTAGCCATAACAAAAAATTTAACAAGTAAATTGATTCTCCATAAAAATTGTATCTGGGATCCCTGAAAAAATCAAAAAGAAAGAAATTAATTCAGAAATAAGATTATTGAAATTTTTCGTAATTGGATGAATGTAGCCCTCTTGCAGCAGAATTTGCGTGGCATGGAGAATTTGTTATTAATGTAAATCACCCACGTTACTTATGCTATCAAAACATAGTGCAGTTTTCATTTGAGTGTCGTAATTAAAGCATTAACCAAAGTTATTACTCTGACCATTCACCAGTCAAGGGACACTTACAATTCAGTAAGCCAATCATTAGGCCAAAAAAAATGTTTCTCGTCCGGATTTTTATAAAAAAAGGGCGAGCGGGCGGGCATTTTTTTTATTTGTTATTTCCTCCATCGTCAAATTCTCCAGAAGCGAACTTGCAAAATAAATCATGCAAGGAAATTGACCTATCAAGTGCGGCCCTAGCGTACAATGCTTTGAAATTTTGGCCAGAGTTCGTGTTAAAACGCAGAAAAAAGCCACCTCTTACAAAATTTTCAGTTCCAACTTCTCCAATAGCAAATAATAAAAGAAGAAGGCGGTCCCCCTAAAGAATGAAGCGGGCGGGGACGAGAAACATTTTTTTTTACTTGGCCTTACATGTAGTGGCCACTAACCGCGCGAAAGGAAGCACGAGTTAAGACACAATTGGTTTTGGTTTTTCTTTTATAGTGTAATTGGCAATTTACCGTTTGCATTTTGCATTGCTGTAAAAATCTTCGCCACTTTCTCAGCCAATCAGAACCAAAACCGCTCGCGCGCGTGTTCCTGCGCCTTGCGTGTCGGCTTCATGTATATGATTTATTGCTTTGAGTTTTGATTGGTTCACTGGTTTGTCTGCGTTTTTTGTGATTGGCCAGAGGGATTTCTTTGCTTCTGGTTTTGCGACACTAACATTGAAAACTGTTCTATTTTGTGAGTCAATCATTAATCAATTAGCGTAGTAATCCAAAACCAAAGTAAAAGGAAATTACCGTGTTTTTTTTTTTTTTTTTCAGGTAAAAACAGCTCTTGAAACCTGCTTACTTTAAGCAAATGTTTGTAATAAATACTTACCGTGGATAACGAGCCATCGAGGTGAGCTCGTTAATGTCACTTTACGCTCAATTTCGTTCCTACAAAAAATGGTATAGTTTAAGAACATGTAAACGATAACAAGCAAAAGTTTCACAGCCCCGTGTGACATTGTTGCACAATGGTTCGCATGAAACAAAAAACATCTTAGCGAAAAAATGAAAACACAAAGTGCTTGTTCGAAATTTTTGAGCAATTTTTGGCGGTTGTAGCAACCATGAGCATGCCAAGAGCGCATATCAAGCGTGAAAACTCAACGACTTCATAGAAAACTTCAATAATTTAGCACTAAGGGGGTTAAAGCAACAAACAAAATCATACTCATACTTACGCCAGAAAGGGTAGGCACAGGTTTACAGCTGCCTTGAGTCGGAATTCAGGCTGGTAGATTAGGCAGTATGCCAATCTATCGACAAAGCTGGAAAAATAGAAAACAACTGAAAATACATGACATATACCATAACAGGTTGGCTAGAACAGGTTAATTAAAGTGTTTTTTTTTTATTAACATTTTCTTACTAATAATGTTACATTTGATAAGTCTTTTACCCCATAAAAACACTGATTCGCTCAAAGAGAAGACGAACTTTTTAATTGATTTATCATGGTTTCTGTAGCAGTGAAGCATTTCTTATCTTCCCTATGTGGGATGCAAGACCAACGCAGGGTTATCGCCCACCCATTCCCCATTAAGAAGTGGGTTGGTACCTCGGTCTTATAACGCAGGCTTATCGCTTCTATCCGAAAACAGTTTTTAACACATGTACATCTCTGATTTATGTTGCAAACAGATTTCGTACAATAAAGACATGACTGACCCCGATAACCGCGCTAGAAAAACCTCTGGAACCCAGGATACCCTGCTTCAAACAATTAGGGTTATTCTGCTGAAATACAGCCTGTACCAAAATTTTTGTCAAATGTGTTTGTCGATTCCGTTTGCCTATGTTATAAGAAAAAATGGCTGTGTATGCTCGTTTAGGAGCAACAACAGGTTGCTTTGTTTGTACCCAATAAATTCTCATAATACCACCGTGAATGTAGTCACGACTGCTTGCTAAATACATGTTTCCTATGATTATTTTATATTCTACGCTGAGAATTTGTCCATATTTATTCTAAAGAAAGAAATTACTCAATTCCAAACAGCAGAAGCAAATTGATAGAAAACCGTACTCGTTTTGAAGCGAGCCCAGCCTAAAAGGGCACTGAGCCATTTCGCTAGTCACGGTGAATTTTTGTGCAGTGGAGATGCGATACTCATTTTGATATAAATGCTGCATACGTTTTAACGCCTCTGTAAGGCAGTCTTTGTTGAAAATGCTTTGTTCTAAACAGCCCTTACCTAGTTTTTAATAGCTTGTAAAACTGTTTGGCGAGCTGCAAACTGTTTAGCTTTGCGCTTCGACTACCAGCATCAACGCCGTGGATCAGAAGGCCAAACTTCTCTGTGGATAGGTGCTTCTCAATGAAATGTTCAACTTGACTACATAGACAAAATATTGAAAAACGTAGCTGAACTTTTTCCTTCTTCTAAAAAAGGATAGCAATTTCTCGGAATTGCGAGGCATTTTACTGTTTAAATAATAACTTTATGATATAAAACTAGTACAATTTATTTTGTTATCCACTGGGCAGAGATTTATCAGATGGATACCATGTATCCACCCTTTGAACAACTGGTCCCCGTAATGGATTTTAAAACGGCAGTTACACCACCATTTAGCGCTAGCTGAAAATCCAGTGAAGGTGTTGGAATAGATTGCAATTTCACTTTAAGTGCAGAAAACGGTGGCATTGCCAGAATTTATGTACTAGTCCTGAAAGTGATGATAGATTAGTGCACGGTGGGACCTGGGTTCTAAATCACTCTAAAAAACAATGCACATGCGTACTTGCGTGACCATCTTCACCTCCTTGTCCAAAGTCTTTGAAATCAGAAGCGTTGGTGACAAACACATCTAAGATCCCAAAGAGTAAGGACAGGAAGAGGGTCCTGAAGGGGGGGTACCAAATCCCATTTCCCAGCCCAAATTTTGCCCAAATCCCATTTCCCAGGCCAAATTTTGCCCAAATCCCATTTCCCAGCCTATTTTTTGTCTAAATCCCAGTCCCAGGAGTGAAATTCCCACTGCGTGGAAAATCTGGTCTCAAGCGCATTATGTCAGTGTTGTTTTGATTGTCTTAAATGTAGTCCACTCCCTGAACTTCCCCTTCGGTGCCCTATATAGGGGATTAACCCAGGCGCAGGAGTGCCAGTCCAGAAATAACTTGCATGCGCATGTCCAGAAATCCGTCGTCCCGCCCTCCCCCTTCGCCCCCTTAAAAAGGGGGAAACCAAAACATATTCCACAGAACCTTTGGACATGCACGCGTACAGATGATAAATTCAAAAATTTAGTATTTGTGGATTTAGTACCTATTCTTTTAATTATGACTTTAGACAGGTTACGACAATTTTTCTTGCAGATTGCGCACTTTGGTTGCATAGTTGAATTTTTCATTTTAGCGAGCTATTTTTACCCTAGAGTGCACATTACATGTAAGAAATGCTACACTTCTCTGTCGTTTTTGATTGGTTTGTTTTGAGCATACACATACAAGTTATCCTGAACTCTCACCTCTCGCTCCTGGGTTTTACCCCTTTATAGGGCGCAAAAGGGATAGTGTAGGGACTGGACTATCCAAAATCATGTTTTTATTTCTGCAAGTTATTATCAAAAATACTGTTGAGATCATCATTAAAGTTTCATTTGTTCACTTGTCTTGTAGAGAATAATAGAATTTTTTAGTAGCTTTAACTAAAGCTATCAAGTTTTTATCCCTTACCTACCACTACCCTGACTGACAACAACTTACTACCTTATTACATGAAATTTTCGCGACACGTTAATTTCGCGATTTTCGCGATTTTTAAAGTGACGCGAACATTAAGTGTCGCGAACATAACATGACGCGAAAATTAAGTGACTCACATATCTCAATGGTCATGAAAGAATGAGTTTAGTACCACTAAAGGAAGGAATTTTCAATGTAGATTGATGTTATCGTCAATTAATTCAAGAACAATAACTCATGCACGTACAAGCATGACCTACTTGTAGACATTGTGAGAACTGCTCAGTTGTTGCTATTGCCAAGATTTAGTCCCGCCCTTGCGTTTTTGTTAATTTTGACGTCATTGTTCCTTTGATGAAGTCGTTTTTTTAATTCCAGAGCAAGTAATATAATATTGCCAAGGAAATGTAAATTGTGTCTTACTCAAAAACGCGAAATTAAAGTGATTCAAAATACATTATTCTCGCAAAATCGCGAAATTAACGTGTCGCGAAATTTTTTTCAGCGTTTTAACTATTCTATGCCGGACTTAAAGAATATTACAGAGCATAAAATATGTATGTTTAGTCATTTACTGACACTCTTCCCATTCCCATTTTTTGTTTCTGAATCCCAATCCCAGTGACCCAAATCCCATTTTCCCAGTGAAACAATAGGCAAATCCCAGTCAAAATGGGCAAATCCCAGTTCCCATTTTACCCCTTCAGGACCCTCCAGGAAGGCATCATGTCACAAGAGGCCACATGTTGTAGCGACTTGTCGCCTAGTGTGTCTCGATCTTATTAATGAACATGAGCAGTGTGATCTCGCAAAGCGCATGGTGGGACCTGGGTTCTAAATCACTGTAAAAAATGCGCATGCGTACTTACTTGCACATCATTTTCACGGACTCCTTGTCTTTACTTTTCGGGACTTTTGTTGTGTTGATGACAAACACTTCATTGCCGTGAACGTCAACGTGCCCTGTGAAATCAACCATGCAAAATACAACCACGGGTTTGTAAAAGGTCTACCACTTTTACTCCACCCACCAAAATTGTAATACGACACCCAATCGGGTTATCCTGTTTTTGGTTCTTTTTTATTCTAAATTACCGCTCTTAAAGATGAATGAAGGATCCACATTTCCACTGTCAGCCTCGAAGGCATACTTGTGTTGTGGAGTCTTTTCTGAAAGAAACGATAAAGGATTATTAGCGCAGTCGTTTGACTAACTTACTCAAACCCTACACCTGGATATATAGAGCGGTTTCCAATTCAGTGTCGAAAGTAAATTGCGTTTGCTTTTATTTTGCATTACTACGCTTGGTGGTTGGCTTAAAAATCTCGCGCCACTTTCTCAGCCAATCAGTAGTAAAACCAAAACCAATCGTGACTCGCTCGCGCACGTTTTTCCGCGCTTCGTGCCAGCTACATGTATTTGCTTCGAGTTTTGATTGGTTCACTGGATTATCTGTGTCCTTTGTGATTGGCCAGAGTAATTACTTTGGTTTTGGTTTTACGACACTCAATTGAAAACCGCTCTATTCAATTTGTGTTTACTGTTAGGCCAAATTAACAAAAGAATAAATGTTTCTCGTCCGGATTTTTCGCCTTTATTTTTGTTCGTTCCAACTTTCCGGGGCCCAATAACAAAAATTAAGAAAAAGCGGCCCCAAAAATGAAGCGGGCGGGGACTAGAAACATTTGTTGTTTTTTTTACTTGGCCTTAGATACTTTATTGTAAACAGATCAATATAACTCCCTTTGCACCAGTTATGAACCGCTCCCAAATTACAGTACCGTAAAAAAGTTATCTTACCTGTACACGAAATGCGTCTAAAACATTATACTAGTTATAATCAGAGATTAGCGGAGAGCGTTCGTAAAGATACAACGCAGAATGCGTGTGTTGCAGGAAGATGGAAGATGTGTTTTAATTTAGCTGTTTATCCAGGCCACAAGGGCAGAACTTGAAAAAAATAGCCTGCGTTTTTAACTCAGATCAAACAGAATTTCCTGAAGGGATCACATAAACATCATAAGTTTCAGCTTCAGTAAACTGTTACAGTAATTCTGAACAAACTGGACCATTATTCGTAGATTTCTATACATCTGATACGTCTTTAGGTTCTCAAATTTTGAAGTGAAGCTCGTGGCAGTGTCCCTTTAAGTAAATTGCACAAATTAGTCAGCACTAGTGTATAAATTTTTTATATTACTTGCACGTATCATTATATTTACCTGATTTCTTTGCTGGCGCCACTGCAGATGTTCTTCGGCGTCTTCTCTTGAACCAAGCCGGGCAGCCGAGCGACCTTCTCTTCTTAATCTTTTTAATTTCTTGTTTATCGTCTTGTTCGACGGGAAGCTCAGGGGAGCCAGCATGCTCGTTTTCAACGACCATAGAACCTTCGTTCAGTGCTTCGATCTCGTTGCAAGGACTTGTACTTGCCGATCGGACTAGTGAGTCTATCTCATGCTAACATAACATAACATAACATAATTTTACTCAAAAATAAAAAGGAAAATAAAAACTTTTAACATATCGTGTAAAGCTATTAAGGAAAACAAGAGATTAACCTTATGACGTTTCATAAAACAAGCTTAATTCAAAACAGGAATATACTATTGAACCACGCTGGGCAGCCGAGTGACCTTCTCTTTTTAGGCTTTTTCAGCTCTTGGGCATTGTCTTGAAGACAATGAACAAGAAATGAAAAAGCCTAAAAAGACTTGTTGTTCAACGGGATCGGGGGAGCTGACGTACACGGGGCCTGATGCGGACAGGAAAACGGCTCGCTCCCTAACCATTAACCCCTGCGATCGCTGTCTCCCGCCTTACCCGACTTACCCGGACTCTTATCGACGCCTGGGGAGGAGGCAGGCTCAAGTACCAGTGCTCGGGCACTAAGTGTGGTTAGCCTACCCTTTAAACCTACCCAACTCCCAAGATCCCAGCCTTAAAAAAAAGACCAGACACGAACGATTCGGTAAAGAAATGAATACCTAAACGAATTCAACCTTTCAGACCACAGGGAGGAATTACAGGTGTTTGTTACCTTGTCTTTCAAAGAAGACTCTGTCAAGCTCTGAATTTCAATCGTAACGTTTCTGAGGCTGGCTTTAGCCTTGTTCAGAACTTCTGCAATAAAGACGTCTAACTCGATTTCATCGACATCCTCGCTTTGGGAAGTATTTTCTCCAGGTGACGTCATCATCTCTAGATTTTCAGTCATAACCTGAAAAAAAGGATACGTACATAAAAGATCATAAAATATGAAATTCCAAAGATAACCTTTACAACAAGCTGGTATCACTGCGCGTTCCGAAATAATTTTCAAATGCACACGGAAAAACATCGTTGTTTAAAACGCAAAATTCCTCTTGATTGTAAGCTCCCGGAAATAAGCCTACCAGTCCAGTCATGTCTCCGTTTTCAATACCAATCCCATCTTCCCTCGCAGGCTAACAACATTTGTCGTTTCTTTCGAAAGATCGTTGGGTTAGCTTCTTTGTTCTGTTACTTTTTCATTTCTTTTTAATTAAGATCTTTCCCCAAAATCGATACTTATTTTAGAAGAACAATAAATGCGCGCTAGAAAAAAAACTATTTGTAATATGGTCTGCGCGGGAAAATGGCATATCCCAAAAATACTTCTTCGCCGCGAAAATTTTTACTTTTCCTTTTCTGCGGATCGTGCCATTGCCCCGATGAAGAATTTTATTGCACGAAAAAAAACTGTCTAAAATTTATGTTTCAATCTTGTGTGCTTGCGGCTAGTTTCACTCCAGTTTGCTAACAGTTAAATCCACTTCGGTTTGCTTGGGTTAGTTCCACTTCGGTTTGCTTGTGTTTAGTTTCACTCCAGTTTGCTAACAGTTAAATCCACTTCAGTTTGCTTGGGTTAGTTCCACTTCGGTTTGCTTGAGGTTAGTTCCAACTACGGTTTGCGTGCGGTTAGTTCCACTTCGGTTTGCTTGTGTTTAGTTTCACTCCAGTTTGCTAACAGTTAAATCCACTTCGGTTTGCTTGCGGTTAGTTCCACTTCGGTTTGCTTGAAGTTAGTTCCAACTACGGTTTGCGTGCGGTTAGTTTCACTGCGGTTTGCTTGCGGTTAGTTCCACTGCGGTTTGCTTGCGGTTAGTTCCACAACGGTTTACTTGCGGTTAGTTCCACTTCGGCTTTGCTTGCGGTTAGCTTTACTTCGGTTTGCTTGCGGTTAGTTTCACTTCGGTTTGCTTGCGGTTAGTTCGACTTCGGTTTGCTTGCGGTTACTTTCACTTCGGTTTGCTTGCGGTTAGTTTCACTTCGGTTAGTTCCACTTCGGTTTGCTTGAAGTTAGTTCCAACTACGGTTTGCGTGCGGTTAGTTTCACTGCGGTTTGCTTGCGGTTAGTTCCACTGCGGTTTGCTTGCGGTTAGTTCCACAACGGTTTACTTGCGGTTAGTTCCACTTCGGCTTTGCTTGCGGTTAGCTTTACTTCGGTTTGCTTGCGGTTAGTTTCACTTCGGTTTGCTTGCGGTTAGTTCCACTTCGGTTTGCTTACGGTTACTTTCACTTCGGTTTGCTTGCGGTTAGTTTCACTTCGGTTTGCTTGCGGTTAGTTCAACTTCAGTTCGCTTGCGGTTAGTTCCACCTCGGTTTGCTTCTCTTCGATTTGCTTACGGTTAGTTTAACTTCGGTTTGCATGCGGTTAGTTCCACTCTGGTTTGCTTGCGATTAGTTTAACTTCAGTTTGCTTGCAGTTAGTGTAACTTTGGTTTGCCTGCGGTTAGTTCCATTTCGGTTTGCTTGCAGTTAGTTTCACTTCGGTATGCTTGCGGTTCGCTTCAATTCGATTTGCTTACGGTTAGTTCCACCTCAGTTTGCTTGCGGTTAGTTCCACTTCGATTTGCCTGCGGTTAGTTCCACTTTGGTTTTACTTGCGGTTAGCTTTACTTCGATTTGCTTGCGATTAGCTTTACTTCGGTTTGCTTGCAGTTAGTTTCACTTCAGTTTGCTTACGGTTTGTTTCACTACGGTTTGCGTGCGGCTTGTTCGATTTTGGTTTGCTTGCGGTTAGTTCAATTTTCAGTTTGCAGGGGTTAGTTTCACTTCAGTTCGCTTTCGGCTAGTTCCACTTCGGTTTGCTGCACTTCGGTTTGCTTTCGGTTAGTTTTACTCTGGTTTGCCTGCGGTTAGTTCTATCTCGGTTTGCTTGCAGTTAGCTTCACTTCGGTTTGCTTGCGGCTATTTCCACTTCGGTTTGCTTGCGGTTCGCTTCAATTCGATTTGCTTGCGGTTTGTTCCTCCTAAGTTTGCTTGCGGTTAGTTTCACTTCGGTTGCTTGCGGTTAGTTCCACTACGGTTTGCGTGCGGTTAGTTTTACTTTGGTTTTGCTTGCGGTTAGCTTTACTTCGGTTTACATGCGGTTAGCTTTACTTCGGTTTGCTTGAAGTTTAGTTCCTCCTCAGTTTGCTTGCGTTTAGTTTCACTTCGGTTTGCATGCGGTTAGTTCCACTTCGGTTTGCTTGCGGTTACTTTCACTTCGGTTTGCTTGCGGTTACTTTCACTTCGGTTTGCTTGCGGTTAGTTTCACTTCGGTTTGCTTGCGGTTAGTTCAACTTCAGTTCGCTTGCGGTTAGTTCCACCTCGGTTTGCTTCTCTTCGATTTGCTTGCGGTTAGTTTAACTTCGGTTTGCTTGCAGTTAGTGTAACTTTGGTTTGCCTGCGGTTAGTTCCATTTCGGTTTGCTTGCGGTTCGCTTCAATTCAATTTGCTTACGGTTAGTTCCACCTCAGTTTGCTTGCGGTTAGTTCCACTACGGTTTGCTTATGGTTATTTCCACTTCGATTTGCTTGCGGTTAGCTCAACTTTCAGTTTGCAGGGGTTAATTTCACTTCAGTTTGCTTGCGGTTAGTTCCACTTTGGTTTTACTTGCGGCTAACTTTACTTCGATTTGCTTGCGGTTAGCTTTACTTCGGTTTGCTTGCAGTTAGTTTCACTTCAGTGTGCTTGCGGTTAGTTCCACTACGGTTTGCGTGCGGTTTGTTCCATTTTGGTTTGCTTGCGGTTAGTTCAATTTTCAGTTTGCAGGGGTTAGTTTCACTTCAGTTCGCTTTCGGTTAGTTCCACTTCGGTTTGCTTCACTTCGGTTTGCTTGCGCTTAGTTTTACTCTGGTTTGCCTGCGGTTAGTTCTATCTCGGTTTGCTTGCAGTTAGTTCCTCCTCAGTTTGCTTACGGTTAGTTTCACTTCGGTTTGCTTGCGGTTAGTTCCACTTCGGTTTGCTTGCGGTTACTTTCACTTCGGTTTGCTTGCGGTTACTTTCACTTCGGTTTGCTTGCGGTTACTTTCACTTCGGTTTGCTTGCGGTTAGTTTCACTTCGGTTTGCTTGTGGTTAGTTCAACTTCAGTTCGCTTGCGGTTAGTTCCACCTCGGTTTGCTTCTCTTCGATTTGCTTGCGGTTAGTTTAACTTCGGTTTGCATGCGGTTAGTTCCACTCTGGTTTGCTTGCGGTTAGTTTAACTACGGTTTGCTTGCGGTTAGCTTTACTTCGATTTGCTTGCGGTTAGCTTTACTTCGGTTTGCTTGCAGTTAGTTTCACTTCAGTTTGCGTGCGGTTTGTTCCATTTTGGTTTGCTTGCGGTTAGTTCAATTTTCAGTTGGCAGGGGTTAGTTCCACTTCGGTTTGCTTCACCTCGGTTTGCTTGCGGTTAGTTTTACTCTGGTTTGCCTGCGGTTAGTTCTATCTCGGTTTGCTTGCAGTTAGTTTCACTTCGGTTTGCTTGCGGTTATTTCCACTTCGGTTTGCTTGCGGTTCGCTTCAATTCGATTTGCTTGCGGTTTGTTCCTCCTCAGTTTGCTTGCGGTTAGTTTCAATTCGGTTGCTTGCGGTTAGTTCCACTTCGGTTTGCGTGCGGTTAGTTTTACTTTGGTTTTGCTTGCGGTTAGTTTCACTTCGGTTTGCTTGCGGCTAGTTCCACTACGGTTTGCGTGCGGTTAGTTTTACTTCGGTTTGCATGCGGTTAGCTTTACTTCGGTTTGCTTGAAGTTTAGTTCCTCCTCAGTTTGCTTGCGTTTAGTTTCACTTCGGTTTGCATGCGGTTAGTTCCACTTCGGTTTGCTTGCGGTTACTTTCACTTCGGTTTGCTTGCGGTTACTTTCACTTCGGTTTGCTTGCGGTTAGTTTCACTTCGGTTTGCTTGCGGTTAGTTCAACTTCAGTTCGCTTGCGGTTAGTTCCACCTCGGTTTGCTTCTCTTCGATTTGCTTGCGGTTAGTTTAACTTCGGTTTGCTTGCAGTTAGTGTAACTTTGGTTTGCCTGCGGTTAGTTCCATTTCGGTTTGCTTGCGGTTCGCTTCAATTCAATTTGCTTACGGTTAGTTCCACCTCAGTTTGCTTGCGGTTAGTTCCACTACGGTTTGCTTACGGTTATTTCCACTTCGATTTGCTTGCGGTAAGTTCAACTTTCAGTTTGCAGGGGTTAATTTCACTTCAGTTCGCTTGCGGTTAGTTCCACTTTGGTTTTACTTGCGGCTAACTTTACTTCGATTTGCTTGCGGTTAGCTTTACTTCGGTTTGCTTGCAGTTAGTTTCACTTCAGTTTGCTTGCGGTTAGTTCCACTACGGTTTGCTTGCGGTTCGCTTCAATTCGATTTGCTTGCGGTTTGTTCCTCCTCAGTTTGCTTGCGGTTAGTTTCAATTCGGTTGCTTGCGGTTAGTTCCACTTCGGTTTGCGTGCGGTTAGTTTAACTTTGGTTTTGCTTGCGGTTAGTTTCACTTCGGTTTGCTTGCGGCTAGTTCCACTACGGTTTGCGTGCGGTTAGTTTTACTTTGGTTTTGCTTGCGGTTAGCTTTACTTCGGTTTGCATGTGGTTAGCTTTACTCCGGTTTGCTTGCGGTTAGTTCCCCCTCAGTTTGCTTGCGGTTAGTTTCACTTCGGTTTGCTTTAGGTTCGCTTCACTTCGGTTGCTTGCGGTTAGTTCCACTACGGTTTGCGTGCGGTTAGTTTCACTTTGGTTTTGCTTGCGGTTAGCTTTACTTCGGTTTGCTTGCGGTTAGCTTTACTTCGGTTTGCTTGCGGTTAGTTTCACTTTGGTTTTACTTGCGGTTAGCTTCACTTCGGTTTGCTTGCGGTTAGCTTTACTTCGGTTTGCTTGCAGTTAGTTTCACCTCAGTTTGCTTGCGGTTAGTTCCACTACGGTTTGCGTGCGGTTAGTTCCATTTTGGTTTGCTTGCGGTTAGTTCAATTTTCAGTTTGCAGTGGTTAGTTTCACTTCAGTTCGCTTTCGGTTAGTTCCACTTCGGTTTGCTTGTGGTTAGTTTTACTCTGGTTTGCCTGCAGCTAGTTCCATCTCGGTTTGCTTGCAGTTAGTTCCTCCTCAGTTTGCTTGCGGTTAGTTCCACTTCGGTTTGCTTGCGGTTTCTTTCACTTCGGTTTTGCTTGCGGTTAGCTTTACTTCGGTTTGCTTGCGGTTAGCTTTACTTCGGTTTGCTTGCGGTTAGTTTCACTTTGGTTTTACTTGCGGTTAGCTTCACTTCGGTTTGCATGCGGTTAGCTTTACTTCGGTTTGCTTGCAGTTAGTTCAACTTCAGTTCGCTTTCGGTTAGTTCCACTTCGGTTCGCTTGCGGTTAGTTCCACTTCGGTTTGCTTGCGGTTAGTTCCACCTCGGTTTGCCTCACTTCGGTTTGCATGCGGTTAGTTCCATTCTGGTTTGGTTAGTTTAACTTTGGTTTGCCTGCGGTTAGTTCCATTTCGGTTTGCTTGCAGTTAGTTTCAGTTCGGTTTGCTTGCGGTTATTTCCACTTCGGTTTGCTTGCGGTTAGTTCCACTCCGGTTTGCTTGCGGTTCGCTTCAACTCGATTTTCTTGCGGCTAGTTCCACCTCAGTTTGCTTGCGGTTCGATTCAATTCGATTTGCTTGAGGCTAGTTCGGCTTTAGTTACTTTTAGTTTTGCCGCGCTATATTGGGAAAAAACTGTCTTAAATGCACGCGCAAAAATGACGAATTTATTGCTGATCAACAACTGTCTAAAAGTGATAAAAATGTTATAAACAACTGTCTAAAAAGGCTTAAAAATGTTACAAAATACTGTCTTAAGAATTATAAAATATCGTTAATCAACTGCCTAAAAGCGATAAATGATTCAAAATGAATAGAAGAACGGAATGTCCAGAATAAGTTGCTGAAAAATGTCAGAAAATCGTGCACGGTACATAATTTCGTCGAGATGTAAGCGAGCCATTTCACGGTTTCGACAACCACGCATCGCTTTAAAGTCGGCCTTCCAAACGCCCCAAAATCCTTTAATAGTATTTGTGTGTACACCGTCCTCTATGACAAATTCCACTGAATGGTTTACAGTTTCGTGAGGGTAGCCAATGTTGTCCAAATTCGAAAAAACGGAATAATCATCGGAATGGATGGTCGTTCCGCGACGAATGTAACCTGCGATCAGGCGTTATTTTTCTCGCGGCGGAGGGGTCAACGTACTTTTTTCGCCTTCCCTCCGCCGCGAAAAAAGAAAGCCTGATCGCAGGTTACGACGAATGGTGCCTTCAATTAGCGGGACATCTATTTTCCTTTCTCAAAATTTTTTTCTCTTTAATTGTCATAGTCTATAAGATTCGAACTTTGGCCGGACACCGTACCTCACCGATTTCGCTGAAATTTGGCATGCAGTCTTGTTTTAGGGTCCTAACTACCAAATGGATATTAAAAAGTTTCAATTCTTTTTATTTTGGAAAATATCGAGAAGGCCGATTTGAAGCGTCCGTGACGGCTCGCCAACATGGCGGATCAAAGGTGTTCTTGTTACTTCGACACTGAACCTGCCGTCACAGTTTCTCGATCATACTTGGTATAGTTATAAAGAACTATCTTTCTTCTTTCTATATATCAAAATAGATTCGGCAAATGTTGAGTTTGGATGATCAACGGCCAAGAAGTACGAAGGTATGTTAACGATGTTTTGAACAGTCTCAAATTTACTACAAAATGAAAGGCTAATAACTCCACTGTTATCTCGATTTAGAACTAGCCATTTACCATGAACAAAGCTTGTTCATTGGTGAATTGATTCCATTAATAAAAAAATTGGGGAAATGTAACCGTTAAGAATAAAAAATTATGGAACCTCTAGTAAATTGGCCATTTCAGCGCCATTTCAGCGGATCAGCTCATTTAACAGCAAATAATCGGGAGAAACATGAAAGGGTTACAGTCGTTTATAATAAGCAGTTTCCATGTATTCTTTGCTTATCTTAAACAAATACATGATCTTTGCCAAAGATATGGCGATTTTTGAGCGTACGATCGTTTCTCCAAATTTTTATGTCGGCAACTTTATTTTATTTGTTGTCGAGATCATACGCTGTCGTTATTCAATATTCGTTTCACAAGAACTTCTGTTGCTCGCATTTCCCAAATCACTGTTTAAGAAATTGCCCATTCCGTAACAGGGTCATTCTTACTTTTTCTTTAAAAATTACTAGGAAAGCAAGAATGTCATAGAACGGTTTTATACTAGTGAAAATACCTGTCAGACATAACTTCAACTGTTCGTGTTATCTGGCTGTTTTCACAAATATGCAAATTAAGGAATTCTTAAAGTGCCTATCTTTAACTATTTCACGCTTAAAGATTCCTCTAAATCTTTTCGCCTACCTTTTGGCCAAACGAAGTTTTGTGTCTCCAGGCAGAATGCTCGTTATCAGCAATGAAAGTCGAAGAGATACAGAAGCTCGAGTAAAATTCTAACTGCTGTGAAATGAACATCGTTTGAGCTTGACGTGTATTTATAGATTGCGCTCGAGCTCCGTTAATTAAGTTTATTCATTTGGCGATCAGATAAAAATCAATGAATGATCAGAGTTGTTAAAGTCCATTTCTAAGCACGAGAGACACGGAAGTTTGTTTCAGAAGCATTTATGCATAGAAATACCAGTTTATTATTGACTGACGCGGTTAAAAAATACTCGGCTTCTAGCGGTAAATCTGCATTTATAATAGCTGGGAGTTTGGGGTTTTTTTGGTGTTGTTGTAGGAAGGCGGGGGGAGGGGGGTGGAAGTGGTGCCTCCGAATCCTCTTTAGATCTCTGACACAGTGGTCTGAATGTTGAAAAAAAGAGCTCATCTATTAATAAATTAAATTTTAAATTAATATATGTTTATAGTGGTCATGCACTTAGCTTCATATCTCAACGAGATAGCTAGTTTACAGGCATGCCACTGAAACAGAGGAAACAAACAATTTTAAATGAACATAACAAGGTTAAAAATCCCAACTGGCAGGAGGCAGACCAGTTGGCTATATACAAAGCGTGGTCGAGGATTTGAACTCGGGACAACCGAGAAACAAATCCAGCTAGTGGCAGGGGCAGGTCTTGAACCGGGGACCTTCGGATTACAATACCAGCGCCCCAAACCACTCGGTTTGGGGCGCAATAAGCAATAAGCATAATGCGAGCTGATTTTGAAATGAACATGACTTTACGTTTGTGTCATCAGTAATTATCGTGTCTGAAGAAGGCGTGGCTTACTCTCGGCAAGAACAACATAATAACAGTGAAGCTAACACATTTTCCTCATTGATTTGAAATGAATTTCGAATCAATTCTTTTTAGGGCAAGTTAAAAGATACAAATGTTTTTCGTCCAGATTTTTACAAAAAAAAAGCAGGTGAGAACTTGGCTGTTTTTGTTATCTCGGACTTTTTTTTTTTTTTATTAAAGTCGAACCTCTCCATAAGGACACCTCTCGTGATGCGTCATGACTTACATCACGTATGTCCTTATCGCCGACCTAGGTGAAGAAAGGGACTACCGTAATTACTCGAATAAGCGCCGCGGCGCTTATTAAATTTTTTACGCCTCCAGTGCGGCGCTTATTCGAGGGCGGCGCTTATTTGAGGGCGGCGCTTATTAAAAAGTTTGACGCCACAAAGAATCTAATCCTTAACATTTATTAAAATAGGGTCCCCTGATTGCCAAAAGTCGTCTCTTGCTGAAGATTGTACTGAAGAATGTTCAATAGAAAAAAATTGAGCGGTAAAACAAGCACTTTGAACTGCAGAACGTCGCTTTTGATGGAAAGAAATGTCCAAGTTTGTTTAAGAGTTGCTTTGTAGTTCTGTTTCTAGTTAAACAGATTTCCTTGAATAAGCGCCGCATCGGGACTGCGGCGCCGGGGGCGGCGCTTATTAACTTTTTTGTCCGAAATGCGGCGCTTATTCGAGGGCGGCGCTTATTCGGGGGCCGCGCTTATTCGAGTAAATACGGTATGATAGTACAGAGGCTTTCCGAAGAACTCAACGCAATATCCCCCCAAAGCTCGAACCGGGATTTAAAAATCTCAAAAAAGTGTTAATATGAATTGTAAATCCACTCATAGCGGTCTGGCCTTACTAAAACCTGGAGAGAGAAAGAGACAGTGGGCAGATAAATGAAAGCTGCTCGAGAGTACGCTGTTGAGCAGATTCTGTGAAATTCCCCTTTTTATCCTTTTCTCTCATAAGCCCTCCCAATTCAAGGCCCATATATTTCTTCCAAGTCAACTGTCAAAGTTTAAGGCCACTTTTTTCCTACCAGGTTACCGTCTTGAGAGTTTTAAATTTTATTAAATCTTGGTGACACTGTCCCTTTAATTCATTAATGTAATTCAAATCAGTTTATAAAAACGTTTTTCAGAAAACAAGACAAGAACAAGTGGCTTTAAGCCACCGCACCCCAACCACGGATATAAGACCTACCACATTTAAAAGCCCACATTTCGTACCAAACTGTACAACCCCAGGGCTTATACAAGCAGATTTTGGCACTTTCTTACACGGTTGGGGAGCGTGATGGCCTAATAATGGTCACTGCGCTGGACTCTGGACCAAACAGTCCTGGATAGAGCTTTTGGGGGACAATGCGTTAAGTTCTTTGGAAAGCCTCTCAACTCCCAGAGTCCCTTTCCTTACCCAGGTGTAAAAATGATTACCAGTCAATCTTTAGCTTTTCGGGAAGGGAGATAACCCTGCGATGGACTAGCATCCCATCCGGGTGGAGTAAAAAATACTCGTTGTCGCTTCACGTTGCGGAAACTGGTATGAGCTCCGGCCTGATGGGCCACTAGGCTCGTAACCTGCCTATTGAGAGACCTGGCGGAGAACTACATAAATGGACCGGGCGGCCATAAATTTTTTATCGTGAATTGAGGCGCGGCGCTCCCACATTAAGGGGTGACATGGCATAACGAAGAGTAATTGATAATCCATTCCCCGAACTGTTTCAAATTCAGGCCACTGTGTAAAAGAACAAAAGAGGATACGAAGGCACCATTTCCACACCCCCTCCCCCCCCCCCCCGAGCCCCTAAAAAAAACAACACCAAAAAACACCCCAAACTCCCAGCTATTATAAATGCAGATTTACCGCTCAAAAATTAACCGGTATTTCTATGCATAAATGCTTCTGAAACAAACTTCCGTGTCTCTCGTGCTTAAAAAAATGGACTTTAATAACTCTGATCATTCATTGATTTTTATCTGATCGCCAAATGAATAAACTTAATTAACGGAGCTCGAGCGCAATCTATAAATACACGTCAAGCTCAAACGATGTTCATTTCACAGCAGTTAGAATTTTACTCGAGCTTCTGTATCTCTTCGACTTTCATTGCTGATAACGAGCATTCTGCCTGGAGACACAAAACTTCGTTTGGCCAAAAGGTAGGCGAAAAGATTTAGAGGAATCTTTAAGCGTGAAATAGTTAAAGATAGGCACTTTAAGAATTCCTTAATTTGCATATTTGTGAAAACAGCCAGATAACACGAACAGTTGAAGTTATGTCTGACAGGTATTTTCACTAGTATAAAACCGTTCTATGACATTCTTGCTTTCCTAGTAATTTTTAAAGGAAAAGTAAGAATGACCCTGTTACGGAATGGGCAATTTCTTAAACAGTGATTTGGGAAATGCGAGCAACAGAAGTTCTTGTGAAACGAATACTTGAATAACAACAGCGTATAATCTCGACAACAAATAAAATAAAGTTGCCGACATAAAAATTTGGAGAAACGATCGTACGCTCAAAAATCGCCATATCTTTGGCAAAGATCATGTATTTGTTTAAGATAAGCAAAGAATACCAGAAAACTGCTTATTATAAACGACTGTAACCCTTTCATGTTTCTCCCGATTATTTGCTGTTAAATGAGCAATCTATAAATACACGTCAAGCTCAAACGATGTTCATTTCACAGCAGTTAGAATTTTACTCGAGCTTCTGTATCTCTTCGACTTTCATTGCTGATAACGAGCATTCTGCCTGGAGACACAAAACTTCGTTTGGCCAAAAGGTAGGCGAAAAGATTTAGAGGAATCTTTAAGCGTGAAATAGTTAAAGATAGGCACTTTAAGAATTCCTTAATTTGCATATTTGTGAAAACAGCCAGATAACACGAACAGTTGAAGTTATGTCTGACAGGTATTTTCACTAGTATAAAACCGTTCTATGACATTCTTGCTTTCCTAGTAATTTTTAAAGAAAATGTAAGAATGACCCTGTTACGGAATGGGCAATTTCTTAAACAGTGATTTGGGAAATGCGAGCAACAGAAGTTCTTGTGAAACGAATATTGAATAACAACAGCGTATGATCTCGACAACAAATAAAATAAAGTTGCCGACATAAAAATTTGGAGAAACGATCGTACGCTCAAAAATCGCCATATCTTTGGCAAAGATCATGTATTTGTTTAAGATAAGCAAAGAATACATGGAAACTGCTTATTATAAACGACTGTAACCCTTTCATGTTTCTCCCGATTATTTGCTGTTAAATGAGCTGATCCGCTGAAATGGCGCTGAAATGGCCAATTTACTAGAGGTTCCATAATTTTTTATTCTTAACGGTTACATTTCCCCAATTTTTTTATTAATGGAATCAATTCACCAATGAACAAGCTTTGTTCATGGTAAATGGCTTGTTCTAAATCGAGATAACAGTGGAGTTATAAGCCTTTCATTTTGTAGTAAATTTGAGACTGTTCAAAACATCGTTAACATACCTTCGAACTTCTTGGCCGTTGATCATCCAAACTCAACATTTGCCGAATCTATTTTGATATATAGAAAGAAGAAAGATAGTTCTTTATAACTATACCAAGTATGATCGAGAAACTGTGACGGCAGGTTCAGTGTCGAAGTAACAAGACCACCTTCGATCCGCCATGTGGGCGAGCCGTCACGGACGCTTCAAATCGGCCTTCTCGATATTTTCCAAATTAAAAAGAATTGAAACTTTTTAATATCCATTTGGTAGTAAGGACCCTAAAACAAGACTGCATGCCAAATTTCAGCGAAATCGGTGAGGTACGGTGTCCGCGAACTTTTAAAAAAGAGCGAAAATTATGGAGTATTACACTTAAGAAACTGAATAGTGGATTCAACGGACTGTAATACAGTTAACAAATAAAAAAGATTCATGTTTTTTCGCGCAAAAATACACAGAATCGCGCTAAATAAATTTGTCATTATATACGCCATTTCGCGCGTGCACATTTAGACAGTTTTTTCTCTATAGAGCGCGGCACCACTAAAAGTAACTAAAGCCGTTTGCTTGCGGTTAGGTTCACTTCGGTTTGCTTGCGGTTATTTCCACTTCGGTTTGCTTGCGGTTAGCTTTACTTCGGTTTGCTTGCGGTTATTTCCACTTCGGTTTGCTTGCGGTTAGCTTTACTTCGGTTTGCTTGCGGTTATTTCCACTTCGGTTTGCTTGCGGTTAGTTCCACTACGGTTTACTTGCGGTTAGTTCAACTTTGGTTTTGCTTGCGGTTAGCTTTACTTCTTTTTGCTTGCGGTTAGTTTCATTTTGGTTTGCTTGCGATTGGTTCCAGTTCGGTTTGCTTGAAGTTAGTTCCACTTCAGTTTGCTTGCGGCTCGCTTCACTCTGGTTTGCTTACGGTTAGTTCCACTCCGGTTTGGTTAGTTATTATTTGTTATTAATAATGGCAAGATTTTTTAAAAATTAATAACTGCATTGCTCTTGTAGTACAGCTTTTGTATGCGCCATTTTGCGCGTGAATTAAGACAGTTGTTTCCATTTACATGAAGTGCAATAGTCAAGAAAGTCACAAACCAAAACGAAAATTGTCCGCTGAACTTGACCGTATCGGTTTCGTTGAAAAAATATTTTTCTTTGCAGTTTTTGAAAACATAAGGAATAGCTCGCGTGTGTGCTTTGAAAATTCAGTTAACAATCTAAGTTTTTCCTTTGCCGGAATGAGACGCTGACCGAGGACAAAAAAAGCAAGAAATACTTACCGGACTTAATTCCATGACTCCAACTCGAAAGCTGTCTGAATTACTTACTTCCTTATGTCGTAACAAATAACTAATTGGATAATTGACGTAATTATAATGAACCAAATGTTCCGGTCTTTAACTTTTGCGTGAAAAAACAAACAAAAATGTTTGTAAGGTAAAAGCGCCTTAACACTGTTTTATCAAACAAATAAACAGGAAAAACGAGATACTTTAATATGTTTAGTGAAAATGTAGCAATCTGCGCGTATTGGACAGGAAAGCGCGTTACTCGATCACGCGCGCGCACGCGTTACCTTCTTGTTGAATGAGACGGTTGAACTGTTCCCAGGGCCCTCGGTTTGTTTCTCTTTATAGCCGGCAGGGCCTTGGCAAGAGAAATGAAGAGCTGGGAACGAGGTCAAAAAATGTCCCCAGAGCCTTTCTTTTCTCGTGCCAAGGTCTTCACCGGTTAAGGGAAGCGATGAGAGCCATGGGGACGAGAATGGTTTTGTCCTTCACTTTCAGAGGGAAAAGCGCCCTGGGAACGTGGAAAAGCCACTGTTGATGTGTCGATGTGGGAGCCACCCAAGCGTCGTCAGACGAAATCTAAAGTTTCTGCGAGTATGGCTTCTGTTTATCCTTATTCATCGCGATTATTTAGGGTTTTTTCCCAAGTGCAATCGACAAACAAACTTGTGCTTCGAACCTTGACATAACTTGCGCGCGCATATCGGATTTTAAAATCTCGCAATTTAGACTTGCACGAAGTCGCCATCTATAGGCGAGCGCAGCGAGCGAAAAGCGTCGCGAAGCGAGGCGTAGCAAGTTGCCAGGCGGCACTGCGAGGACGAAGTCGCGAGAGTGGCTTAACCGCGCGTCTGTGTACTTTTATTTATTTTACTGTTTTTTTGTTAATTTTTCAAGCGCCCAATCAATCACTGACAAGCTGATTTTAAGTGCTGTTTTCCTTCTATAAAGCGCTACCTTTTTAATGTTAACACAAGATCCGAAACATCGCTAAAGAAGTCACTAGAAATTCAGGAAGTCGAGTTTAAAAAATTCTACACCGAGCGGGAATTCCATTATGCATGTCTTCTTCTGCGCGCTGGGAAGAGACGTATGTTCGTCTTGCCATCGAAAAGCCGAGTTATTCGGTTTCCGTAATGGTTTCGGTATCTATTCCCGCGCCGCATTTTTAGATTCGGTTGATTCCGAGAGGGGGGTAAAAAAATTCAAGATTCACATGCGGGCGATGTGTTTCTTTAAATGAAGCAATGACCATCTACATCAAAAACAAAACTCATACCTCTGGATCAAAAGCTAAATTTATTGAGTCTACATTCTGTAATCATTTATCCTATCCTCTACTATTGCTAGCTTATTAATATCATCAGTCGCCTCGCTTTTCATTTCTTCTTTCTTCTTGTATTCGTAGTTTTGCCATTCTAACAGCACTCATTTTTCTTCTCGCAAAAGCGGCAACAGAGAGGTAGAAGATGACTACATTAAAATCCAACGCCTACTTTCCCCCTAGTAATTTCATAGATCATTGTTTGTTTTGGAAAACTTTGTAGATATATATTATTACTATATTCCTCTAAAAATTCATTTCAGCAAAGCACTCCTCCGTATAACCCTTTTACTTTTTGTATTCTCTGCAAGCAAGGAAATGTTTTGGAAAGAAAACGCCTTCTTTTTAAATCTCAACGACTCCCTGTTATCTTGGCATATCACGATAACGTATGCTTTTTGCTGCTTTCTTTTTTATCTTTACGAATAAGAGTTAAATTTCTTATTGTAACTCTTTTATGACATCCTTAAACTTACCTTGACGCAATTAAAAAAAAATCTCTCTTGATTTGACAGGTAGAAAATGGCAAATGGGGTCCAATAAAATTTATCCGGTTTGACTGACCCGATACGATCTAGCAAACGCTCTGGCAAAATAATAGGAAAATCTTATCTCCATTTTCCAGTTGAGATTCAACAGATCAGACATGGTGATCCGCCTTGGAAATGATGTCCGCTCTCTGCCACAACGTAACAATGCCATAACGAAGTAATAATGTTATTATCAGAGTAATTATGCACTCTAATGCTTCCCACCTGGAGAATAGACATTGGGTGATACATTCAGTGATTTTTTTTTTCTTTGAAAAAAAATCGTTGTGTTAGTAAGATATCAAATTGCAATATAACAATAAGAAAACGATTTTAAGATGACATCGCACTTGCCTGCTGCGAGCACTAGACTTTCCAAAAGTCGTTCGCTTACTGCGCGCGCGCCCTCCGCGCCTGCCTGCAAAATATAGGCACGCAATTCATACAGAGAAATACGAAATTTTTTATATGAAGAATAAAAATCATTTTATAGCAAGGCTCGTGCACGTCAGGAGAGCAAGATTTATTGGCCATTTTCTACAGGGATTTTTTGGGGGCAAATTATATTATAAAAAAAATAACGGCTATAATTTTTTATATAAAAGGGGGGTGATGTATAAATAATAGAGGATATAAAAAAAAGGGGACGGATAATCTTTTGGACAGAAAATGACCATCGTTTACAATGTCTGTTCTTTTTTCTCGAGTTGGGTCTTGAGGCTTGTTAATTAGACCTTGTAACATCCAAACAGAACTTAACTTTCAACATTATAGTCGCCCGTCGTATTAAGTATCAGGCCCGATATTTCAAGAAAAGTCCGAAAATTTTTAGCCCAAAGTTCATCGTCCGAAAAAAAAATATTTGATGCTATAAACATCTAAGCTCATTCTTTCAATACCAGGGCCGTACGCAGGATTTTGCATGGGTCGGTGAAAGCGCCGTAGGCGTAAGCCTCTTGGATGAGGGTCCCCGCCGGGCTACGGGTATCCTTCCCCGGAAAATTTCCAAAAGTGAAGTTGTTGAAGTGCACTTTTCCTGCATTCTAAGAGTTATTTTAATCCTCACTCGCCGATAAAGGCGGATCTTTGTGGCCCGTGGATTGGGGTGCGGACGCAACCGTACCACACGCATCCCCCTGCGCCTTGCCCATGAATACACAGTTAATTGTTGAAACGTTGAAAACTGGTCAATATTCAATCAGCGTTAGTTACAGTGTAAAGTTATCATACTGTCCGCTCAGCCAGGACGTTTTTTCCCACTGTCCACAAAAGCTGCGATGAAGATCAGATGGTGAAATGTCATTGTTTTATTGCGGAAGATTTTTTATGACTGGTTTATATATAAGTCTTGTCGATAATGCACGTCCGAAAAGGATTAAACAGGTGGGGTAGTGATATTGAATCTACTGACGTAAATGGTTTCTAAACTGCGTCATTTATATGTTCAAGATAGATGCCCCTGAGCAGGATCCGTATAAAAGCTGTCCACATCTAAAACTATTTAGAGGGAAATGTGTTAAAATATTTTCTCTCAAAGGAACAATTTTTTAGACAGTCAGAGAAGCTGTCACGGAAATAAAAAAAAGTCGGCTAATCTTGCTATCCCCCAACCTCGCCAAACTGACTTCCCAAACATGCGGGAAGAAAGTTATGGCGAAGTAAAAATAAATACACAAGGTCTTAATCTCGGTCCGAAATGGGATAATCAGACCTAGAATTAACCCGAATTTTGGATTTTGGTTCTTCGAAAAATTCGTTTCCTGAATTTGTAAAATTTCGGCAAGGCGTCAGAACTTTTTGTCTCTTGTCAAGGGTGAAACTGTTTTCGATCTCTGACTTGAAGAATCGTTATGGTTTTTCACTAGTATTTTATACCTATACCAGGGTCCGTACCCGTACCAGGCTTTTTCAGGCTTTCTTTTTGTTTTAGTTTCATTTCGTGACTAAACAAAATCGAATTTTTGACCCTACCAAACTGAGCCATAATAATTTCTCATCAGAACAAGATAAGGATGCCATTTGAATAGAAACAAGAAATCAACGAATTTTGAAGGCGTGCTGAAAGTAGCATTTTAATTTTTAAAGCATCACATCTAAATATGTCAAAAAGCTTCACTGAAGTGACAGCCCATCACATCCGATTGTCAGTTGTATTTGTACATGTCAGTTGTACATTTTTGTGAAAAGCAAACATGAGGGTCTCTAACCTAAAACAAAATACTTGGATGTGCCTTGGAACAAAATTCCCGCAGGTTCGTAGCCAGGGGATGGAGTGATTTTTGAAATATCACATTTTCTGTGGTTTCCGAGCGAAACGTGATCTAAAGAGAGCATTGGTACTCTACCGTGACCCCCACTCTGCCACCATTTTTTCTCGCGGTCAGTTTCGACGAGTTGATGACCGCGAAAGAGGGCGAAAGGGGAAACGTTTACGTAATTTTGACCGATTGAAATGCGACCTACTAATGTCCGAGTCGGTTTGCCGACTAGAGGTCGTCACGGCTTTGATTCGGAGTCGGGTAGTAATCCTTTGTTTATGCCACCACGCGCCGAAACAAGAATTTTCGCTCTCGAGAATAACTGAATTGACAGTACTGTTCATTTGCATTCAAGAATGGGAGATATCGATAAGACGAGATAAGCTAACGTCAAACGTACTCGCGTGGACTGGAGTAAACAAATCCGATATTTTGTCACTGCGATTATTTTCGACGCACACGGTATAATATTGGGATTCAGTCAGCAGATTTTTTAATCGGCTTGGTCATGCAATGCCATGAGCGACCGTCAAAAAACATGGAGGTCGACGTCTTCGGGCGCGTTTGTTGAGGAAATTCTTCACAAATACAACTGCCATTCGGACACAGATGGTAATTTCTTCGCGAAGATGTCCACTCAAACTTTGGCGGAGCGAATAGCAGCACTGAAAGGGCACGTTTTCTCCAATACAAATACGGACTATGCCAACTACGATCAAACCAATAACGGCGAAGGAAGGAAAATTGACTTGTCAAACAATACCCCTCCCTTGAGGCAGTGTGTGTTAACTAATGCTGACGCGAAACACAATCAGAGCAGTCTCCGAGTTGACTCGAACAGACCCACTAAGAACAGTGAACACGGCGAGCACGCTGAGCGACAGAATTGTACTTCAAATGCGAATGAAAACGAAGACATATTGGATCGACCAGCTGCAGCAATAAGCAGCAACTCAAATTTGGCGCTCAGCGGCGAAAGTCTCCGGGGGGATGATGATTGAGTGTGTTGGCGAGTAGATTTCCAGTGTTGAGTTGTAGCGATAACGCGAATGAGAGCGAGGATGTAATCGGCTTAGATGATTCCAAGCAGTTAGCAACTACGCCGGTAGTTGTAATAACGCCAGCCATTATGGAGAAATGCGCCGAGGAAGAAGAGACGGTTGATATCGTGAACACAAACGGTAGTGTCAACGGTGAACTCTCTGCGACCATGTCAGCAAAGGACGCGAGCGACACATGTTCTTTGTCAAGCTTTGGGTCTTGTTCGGAGAACGAAATTCTCACGGATGACGAGCCTTCAGACGATGAAATGAGGCAACCGATGGAAGACAAGTCAGAGAAGGTAAGAGTGTGTAAATTCAGTAAGCTTATACCCACCTTTCGTTTATTTACCAATTGTTCTTGCTCTGTGCGAATGATCAATCATGGCGACTACTTCGCGCGATTTCTGTGAATTTTAGCAGCCGTAGCGTATTGTTTGGCTTTTGCGGCAAGATCTGTGAATGAAATGCGCGGTGTTGTTTGATGAAGTGATTTTTCCGGCTTGGCAAAGCCTATTTCAACTTCATAAAGTAGTAGTGGTTTACTTAGTTTATTTTAATGTTTATTTGCTTTGGCAGCCTGGATCAAGGAAGGCTTCTTTTGTTGATGTTCTATATAAATGTGTTTATTTCGACATGCATTGCTCGAATAATATTATTATTAGTTTGAAGTGTTTGAAGTTTCTTTTGGCGATGGTTAAAAGTTTGTTTTGGGTCGATTATTCGCGCACAGGACAAATTGCTATGGCTGCATTGTAAGTTATCTTTAAGATTAGATTCCTTAACCACAAATTAAACCTTAAAAGACCCTTGCAAAATTTATCTTTCAATGTTGTTATGGCCCGATCATGATCAATTCTCTATGGCGGTTTGATTTATCTCATCTTTGACGTAATACTGATAATAGGGAAATATCTTAGCTTGTCATCTGATACGGTACTGTGCACAAATGGGAATAAAACTTCTAGAAACTTGTGAAATCAAAAAAATTATGTCAACATAACCGCCAGGTAATATTAGGCTTACTCTGTGCAAATACCTTAAAACCCTTTAATTTCAGAACAGTGATAAAAATCTTATTTCTCGATAGAGGAGTAACAAGAAGATTGGTTACAAGTTAGGAAAATTATCAACTCACAAAATTTGAAGGGAAATTAGACATTAAATATTTCATCTCAACATGAACATCATAGTAAATAATAAAGATGGTAAATTTTAAGCTTGGTGATAAATAAAATGAAGATGAATTTTTCAACAATGACACAAGCATGGGACAAAGAAAAATTCTGAGTCCCCGACGGGAATTGAACCCATGGCCTCCCAGATACCGGTTGGGTGCTCTAACCAACTGAGCTACGAGAGACTCATTGTGAGCTGGGCCATTTACTAGGTTGATATGTGACACACATCCTGCATACTGCTAGGATCAGCAATGTCGAAATCATCAAGTGTGTAGTAAATAAAAAAGATGGTAAATTTTTCAGCTCAGTTTAAGCTTGCTGATCCTAGCGGTATGCAGGACACATGTATGATTGTGTGTGGTGCCATATATATATGGCACCATTGATGCAAACAGAAATCCTACTAGAAAACAGTACCATAAGCAAAGCTGACATACTATTGTACATAGGTCCAGATTGATTGAGTTTCGGGTATACATCTGCTATTTTATCCCTGATTACTCAAACTCCTGATTTCTCGAATCAGTTTTTATTTCCCTTTGGAAATTTGAGAAATTAGAATTCCACTTGCTTTGTAGTGTAAGCCATGCTTATACTGGGTTTGTTTATGTTTCCAGTGGTTACAGTTGAACCCGCTAATTCGAACTTGGTTATTTTGAATTCCCCGATATTTCAAACAAAAACCCATTTCCCTTGGATTTGCTTTTCAGTCATTTACTATCGTCGATTTGGAACTCTGTTATTTCGAACTGTTCAACTGTATTTATTTTTTGACATGGAAATTGGTGTAGTGCTCATATTTTGATACAAAACAAGTGATATCTAAAATGAGGAAAGAGGATATGTTGCCATTAACAAGAAATTGATCATGTATTTTTCTGGTAAGCTAAGCTGTAATGAAAACTGTGATGTTTTCTCTCTTTGTGTGATTATTACTAGAAAGATTCTGCACAGTAACAGCATATAGTGTAATATCTGGTGATAGCATATCCCCTTCAATAGTTTAAGAGTAAACTGAAATTTATTTAAATACGCTCACTTTAAATTATCTGGAATGACATCAAATAATTTATACTAGGTAGAAATAAATAAGATAATGAAAAGTCGTATGCAGTTGATATTGAAAGTGCATACATAATTTGTAGTTCAAAATGGTTTTAAACTAAAACTACGTGTAGTTTGATTTTTTTCTTGAAATTGTTTGCTGATTATGGTAATAAATCTGGAACAAGGGAAAATACAAATCAAACCAGTTTGAAATCATCTTGATCTGAAATTTATTTAAAACTACAACACATACAAATAAATATGAAATGGTTATTTGTTCATTTTGTTTTATGCATCACAGTCATTTGTTGTAGAAGGTTCCAAATCTTTTTACTGAGAAGCTAAATGCTTAAATAAGGTAGCTAGTAAAATTACAGAAGTCCTTTGTTAAGTATACAATAATTATTATAGTTCATATTTGCACAAACAAACAGTAATAGTGGTTTAAAAGGATGGAGAATAGAATTATTATAATTTTTCCCTTCTGGTTGTGTCATTTATTGAAACTGCTTTGTTTTTATATTTATTGGTTTGTTTACAAAAAAAAAACATTAGAAAGGCATTTTTTTGTCAGTTTAAATGCCTTGTTTTTTTGTTAGTACGTTTTATAATTTTTATATCAAATCTTTCTTTGTGCCAAGCTATATTGCTTAGAAGTAATTTCAATAATATTATAATCATACATTGTTTTATAAATTTAGGGATTTTTAATTTCCTCTTATGTTTTATTACTACTTCATAAAATGTAATGTTGCATTAACATTTAAAGTAAAAGCAGGAAGCATAATCCCCAATAATCATTTTGTATTTTTCATTAATTTTGTCATTGTTAAAAAAGTATTATTTGCATATATCTTAGCTTGGATGAGCATCTAGACGTATATATTACATGTAATCCATTTGAATTGAACATTTTATTTGTTCAAGTTTGATTTGAAATCACCAGTCATCACTTTAAGAAATTCGTTTATAAGAGGAAGTTATTTTTTAAAAAATTTCGAAAAATGACATTAGGATAGCTTATAAATATGTTTTGTATTATGACTTCAGCTAGCATAACTTTCACTGATGTTCTGTGCAGATCACTGGATACCAAAGTGTTTTGTAAGAATGCAAAAATTATGAGAGATAATGCAAGTGACAGACCTACATCTTTTGAATAATAACAATAATTTATTATGATTGTTATTCAAATTTTGCTGTTTTGTGTGGATAAAATTATCTGATTAAAATGAATTTCATCCACACAACACCTTGAAGTGGCTGTATGGCTTTTTAAAAACTGAAATATTGCATAAGTGTTTAAATATTTTTCTGCTACAACTCGTGAAAGAGGTGAGAGCTCTTCGAAATTAATATTGTACAATGTAGAAGTTGTATAAAACCAATAACCTTTCGCCATAATTCAATTCTTGATGCTTCTCCTCATGTAGATGGTAGATGTGGTTTAGTATAAATTTATCATGCACAAAGTTGAACTGATGGCTAAGCTTAGGCTTTCAAGTGTGATGTTTTGATTTAACATAGTTTTGATATCTTTTTCTGGATTCAGATCATAAAATTGTATGCACCAAATTCAGGATAATGTTATGGTTGTAATTTTGTTATTAGAAGGGTGTTTGAGCTTTCTGCCAAGAATTGGCAAATATTTCTCAGATGAAGAAAAACATTTCCTTCGTGTACTGTCTTTTCTTTGATTGTTCATGTGGTCCTTGAATCATTCGCAGTTTTTCTTGGTCTTTGGAAGTTTGAAAATGATATATAATATCTTTGGTAAAATTCATAAATTTTCAATATTAAAGAGGAGCTTCAAAAATCTCCATTTGATGATCATCTCTCAAAGATCTTGGAAAAAGTTCAAAAATGCCATTTCAGTGTAACACTTGATTTGACTGACTGTCTCCTCTGTGGGAAATGTCATATGTATTGCAATAAATTTATCAATAACGTACAACTGCCAATGTCCTGTAGGAGTTTGTTGTTTACCAATCAACTTGTCATAAATCTGGGAGGTGCTCTAATTCTACTCTACTCTAAAGGCTTCTGGGCTGGGTATTATTCTCAGGCATTAGCATTATTACTAACAGTAAAGTACAGGGTGTTATACAATGTATTAAAATTAAATTTGTCTCTGGTTTGTACTGCAAATTCTGTATATCAATTCTTTATAAATCAAAAGCGAGATATCAGCCTTTGTCTCCAGTCATCACATTACTGTATTTAATGTAATAATTTCCTAAGACACTAATAAATAATTATAAATGAAAAATAAAAAAAAAATTAAGGTTAATGAAGCTAGGTACGGCAAACAAGATCAAAAAAAAATTACCGAAACAAGAATGTTTTTAGGCAGAGATGTGTTTTGACAGAGTCCGGTAGGCTGTTCCATAGTATAGTATTGAATAGGATAGATTATTTTTTTGATGCGTATTATCAAACCATGTTGGCATAATTTCCTGTTGAACATTAGGAATAACGGATGTATCAGTCTGGGTTTTCCTGGGTTCAGCACCCCCCTCCCCTTTGCCAGTCCCTTGGGGTCATAAATATTGCTTGTAGTTAACTGCAATAACCTTTTTTCTAATACTGAACAGATGATAGTTTTTTACAAGGCGCTACAATTGAACCATGTGTTTTTTAATCTGTTATTAATTGCATGTTCCCTATTGGATTTCATGCTGTTCACAGGTACTCACATTCAGATAAGTTTTAAATTTGCATGTATTTGTCTTCATGTATATTTTCTTTGCTCAAGCCATCTATAGGGAGTATTTTACATAACAATGTCGTATTTTTCTAGACAGTACTAAAAAAAGCTTAGCATTTCTTTCAGATACATTGTATTAAAAAAAATTTTCATTCCACGATCGAAAGTTCCTAATATTGTAGCTAGTAAAATCATGGCAAAATTTTCCTTGTGAAATATATCTTTTTCTGCCTTCCATGCTTTATGAAGTTGTTGTCAGTATTTTTAAGCGTAAAATTGGAGATCGTGCAACAATTTTTTGAAATCTCAATAATGACACCTGCTTGTGAGTAAACAATCTGGTTGCTTGAATATACAAGAACTCTTTTTTGACTTTTTTGGGATTAAATATTAGAAAAGTGCCATTCAAAACTCCCGATAACTCCCTCATTTTTGCTGGAAGTGTTGTTCAAAATATGCCGGGAAAATGTCACAATTAAAAAATATGTTGAAATTCTGCATAACACAAACAGGTTGTGTCCTGCAGAGTTTTCCGTGTTTAATTTTGAAACATAAAAGACTTGCATGAAAAGCCTTTGGATAGTTGATGAGCAATTGTACAAATATGGCAAGGTTTTATTTGGAACTTGTAAAATATTAATGGATTTAAAACAGCAAGGAGTGATTCTTCACCTCTGATTCCACTGTGTTATATATGGAGTTTTATCCAGCGAATTTGAGCTTTGCTTATCACGGAAACTGATCTTTATCTACCGGTAAATTAAATTCTTTATTATCTGCAAGAAATATATCACTGATGTGGTAAGTAAAAAACTAAACCTTAAATTTTGAATATAAAACACATTTTTTTCATTGTGTAAAGCCTGCCTACAGTCAAAAAATATAAATTTTAATCCATCTTTAGTTGCCTCTTTGTAAAATGTTATTATGAAAGGTCACTAATATTAATATTCATTTTCATTTTTATGACTCTGATATGGTGTATAGGTCTGAAAGATACATTAATTCATTTTTAAGTTTCAAAGCATTTGCATTCTATATTTTATACTTTAAATACTATAATATGAAGTCTATAATATAAGTATATTTTACAGCTATCGATAATTATTTTAAAAACCAAGGTGTCAATTTTGTAAATCACTGAAAATATCATTGTCAGCTTATATTTCAGACATTTGTTAGAATTTGTTAGTGGTGGTTCCTGAACTCATTGGTATCACATTACATGTATTTATATCAATGAATGCTGCAATCATTGCCAAATTCAAGATCTTTCCATGCCTAGATAGCTACATGAAGCTGGAGTGTATAAATGTTAACTGTAATCCTACTAAAAGTGCCGATTGACGGGAGAATGTAGATTGTAGTAGATTTTGTGATTTGTGAAAAACACTTGTTCTCAATACTAAAGTACAGTGTTTCACTGTGTATACAACTTATGCTGTACTTCAGTGTATTAAAAGTTACATACTCTGCTTATTTTGTCTTGCAGATCCACTCACGCTGGAAGAAAATTCGTAGTATGATTCACTGGTCACCTTTTGTACAGAACTTTAAAAAGAAATATCCTTGGGTGCAGCTAGCTGGACACCAAGGTTAGCTTACATGAAGCTTTTTTCCTTCTGTCGTGTTAATCCTATTGCTTTGACTCATAGGGCGATTGAGTGTCGTAAAACAAAAACCAATTGAAATAATCACTCTGGCAAATCACAAGAATGTGAAAACGTTCGCAAGCGAGTCACCATTGTTTTGGCTTTACTTCTGATTGGTTGAGAAAGTCGTGCGGGTTTACCGATCACTAAGTGTAGTATTGCAAAACCAAGGCAAATGTGAATAACCGGTATGCAATGCATACTAAGGCGAGGACGTTTCAGTAAAGCAAGTCATTATGCTTAAAATTCCAAACAAAGAACTGAGAAGAGACCTTTCGGGCTTCGTTTTTGAGACTGTGACATCACTCTTGAGAATTACTTCTTTCGAATTCAGAAAAATTCTCTTGGTATTCAGATAGTTAAAAACACGTTCTCTGGGGAGCATCATGTGATTTTGAAATGGGCAATTTACACTGACAAAGCCAAAAATGTCTATTGTGTGAAAATGTGAGTCCAAAAGATATCTAAGTAATTGAACGCCGAAATTGATATCGTCGATTTCAGTGTGATTTACAGCAAGCTTTTTAGTTTTTCTGAGTGTTATTACCATATTCTGTTTTAATTATATATATATTTTTTTTCTTTTTTCTTCTTCAAAGCAATGTAGCTAGGTACTTTTTCTGGTAATAAAGTTGTTGTTGTTGTTGTTATGTGTGACCACTTTTAATTAATTTACATTCTTTCACACAGTCGTTTTCCAATCAGAAGCTGTGAAAAGCTTCTGATTGGATAAAATCTGCAAGGAAGAATGTGAATACATAAAAAGTGGTCACCATTTTGGGCTCCTCACTGTTAGTCAAAAGTTAAGACACTGAGTCATTTGCTATAAAGCAGGGAAAATGGGTTTGTCAGGTAAATAAAATGTTAAAATGCAGTATGTGTTTCCGGTGGTGTTTTTAGTTGTGCATTCTAAGGTATGGTTAGTTTCTAACCAATGTTACTGTAGTTAATAAAAGGCAAATTATAAGCTGCTTTGATCGCAAAATTGGCAATTAAATTTGTACAATTCTAATAAGATGTCTTTTATCACAACTTCTGACAATGGAATGCAACATATTTTGTAACTTTACTAGACAGCAAGGAAACTTCCACAACTTCGGCATGAATAAAATGTCTTGGAATATGTATCTAGATTGCCTCTTGTTTAAATGTGGCTTAAAGTTGTCTGCACTGACTGTACAATCTGTAATGTAAGCTTTGTCCAGTAAGTCCAAAATCTTAATATCATTTAAAGGTAAAATATGCAGCGCAAGGAAGTACAAGTTTCCAGGAAGTAAAGTTGATATAGTATCTTGATTTAAATGGGGCTGAAAGTTGTTTGCACTATCTGTACAATTTGTGATACAAGTAAGTCCAATAAGTCCAGCTTCTTGATACAGTACATGTGGAGTCTAGGAAGTAGAGTTGATACAGTGGTTTGCCAGTGATGAATTTGAATTGAAGGGTCTTTCAGTAGCAAATCCAGAGATGTTTTACACAGTTTTTTGTTTTAACTTGTTATTGCTACATGGTTTTCGCTGTGTTTTGTTTAAATATATCTGCCATTCATAGTGAGGATTGGGCTTTCTATATATTGCATAGAGGCAGAATAGAGGCCAATAACCAGTTCCAGAGTAACCAGTTCCAATGCAATAGCCACATTCACACATTCATGCTGCTTCTTGACAAAGTGCAGATTAAACAGATTGAAGCAATTAGGACAAAACACAGCTGTCAGTGGATTCTTTGAAAACTGTACTGTATCTTGGTTGTTTTCTGTTGTTTTTTTTTTAATTCTGTTCTGTAAACATAAAAAAAAGAAAGAATCAATTGTTAAAAATTTAATAATTGTTTCACACATATTTGTTTAGACACCAAGACTAATTAACTACAACAATTAAATGCAACTGAAGTAGTTACTGAATTCACGTAAATTTTTCTTTTTTCTGATTAACACATCTTTCTACATGTACACTATGCTTCTTAAATCATTTACTAGTTATTATAGCCTACAAAAATGTATATACTCTTTTATGGTTGATATTAAACCACACAGCTTTAAGGTCACTTTAGTGTGTCTCAAGAACACCAGTTTGGACTCTTAATTTATTTAGATTTGTATATAAAATGAAATCAATTGTAGTTCTGTTATCAGTGGCAAAGCCTGAAATAAGTTTGTTTGTATCCATATTTTACAATCATTTGTTTATATTTACTGCTGCTTTGTACACTATTTTTAAAATCAATGTTAAAATCACCTAGTATCTGATTATATGAAAACGTTCTGTTGACAGAAGGGATCGCGTTTGAAGCTCTCTCAATGCTTAGTGATCTATAAATTCCAGCAAATTAAATATAACAACATCTAGCAGATATTTAACCTTTTAAAATCGTTATTTCGATTCCATAAATACTTTGACCATTATGTTATTCATCATTGTAAAATTCATTAACTATTCATGAGGGTGCAAACCAATCCCAGTTCTGTATTCAGATCACATGTACACAACTATAAACCCCAATACAAATCAAACAATAGAATTAACTTTTGATACAGACTCCTGCTCAGCTAATTAGTATTCATTAACTTTTGATACAGATCTCTACTGATTCGCATAACAAAACATTGCATTCAATTTATTGTTTTCATTTCACAAGTAGAATAAAATATTCGCGTCCGATCTGTATGACCGTTTACAATGGCTCGCCTATCGGCTCGCCATTGTAAACGCCCATACAGATCTTCCGCTCATATTTTATCTACTACTTACGGTATTCAATAAAGTACAAGCAAATATAAACTTTAGATTGCTCACCTCAGCAGTTGTGGCAATATATTCTTCTGCACTTCTCGTCTTCAGTTAAAGCTCAGCCGTTCAGATTAAACATTAAAAGGTAGACCCTCGACCTATCTCGTGTGCGAGTATGTCGATTTAGTATGCATGCACTACGAGTTCTTTATGTGTTTGTAGGTGAGCGCGAAAATAACAGATACAATCTTCAACTCAAGGCTTCTCGAAGAAAATCCTCACAAGTTCACAATCGCACGACCAAGATGGCGGACGGCACAAACATACTTCGCGTGACCTGTCGCATGTGATTAGTTGCCAATCCTCACCCTCGAAAACTCGTCGCCGAGAAGGCCCTGGGGTCGAGGGTAATTCTCACACGAAACTCGGTCGACAGCATAAGGCTTGAGACTACGTCCTCGCCTAATTACTTGTAATGTCCCTTGCTAATTTTGAACTTGCAGCTGTGGCAGCATTTTCCAACAATGTTTTAGGCTACTTTTAGGGATTGCTACATGTACATTTGACATAGGGCTGGGTATACTTTTTAAGCTGTAAGAATAACATCAAATTGATTTAAGAGCTGGTTTAGCAACCATGACCTTTTACAGCTACTTTCTGGGATTCGTTACTTTCTGAAAACTTGATGGAAGCTCCAGAAGATAGAATAAAAACTTCTCAGTACAAATCTAGCTAGCTGGATTGAAGTTGCCAAAGTTTCTTCATTTTCTTTTTTTTTTCTTTGTAGGTTGCTTTAAGCCAGGTGAAAATGGTACAATTCTAAAGAAGTCAACAGATAAAGAGAGGGAATGTCTTACAAAGCTTATGAAAGATATTTTGAGGCCCTACATCCCTGAATATAAAAAAGAAGTAAATAAATGTGGAGAACGTATCCTTGGAACTAATAAGCATGTCTACATGTTCCTAATTAAAATATTTTTAGTAAGTCACACTCAGGCCAAACTGGCCACACTGCCAGAGCTTATCCTGTTTTTTGTGACCATGCATGTCCAGCACTTAAACTCAGACTACTCAAATTGGAGTCCAACATGCTAAATATAAGACCATCATATCCCTCTCATGTATAGTATAATTATGTGACTGTATAGTTTGGACCAAAAATTGCCCTTCATAATTATAGCCAGAGGCCTTATGCATCCAATGGCGTTACAAGGACTTATCAGGGCTTGAGACTAACTTTTTAACTCACTGGTTTACTGGCTAGTGACATGTCAGATTTTACTAGCCAAAAGTAATTTTTCACTAGTCAGGTATATTGCTCTTTATCAAGAACAGTTGACTTTTCCAAGTTTTTCACTAGCCAAATGGCTAGTAGGAATGCTAAACCTGGTAGCCAAAACCTAAATTTTAGTAGCCCTTGGCTAGTTGGCTACCGTTAGTCTCGAGGCCTGACTTATGTTGATGATAATTATAACCAAGGGGAAGGCTATACTGATATGTATATAATTTTCCACTAGTTAGCTGAAAAATTCTATCAAGGCAATTTTTTTGGGTCATTTGGCAAGTGAGTGTCTTTCAGACCATTTACAGCTTTCTGTTGTCTTTCTTTCTTCCATTAATCAGTTTTTCGCTATTTTTAAGATATATGTACATTTATGGTGTTGGAGGAGAGCTAACTATGTACCTTCGTCAGTTGAACATGATACTAACTGAAGAGTTTCTTTGCTTGTTTTGCCCTTGACAAATTTTCAGGTTATCTTGAAATGCAGGATTTACTCCAAGAATTTGAAAGCCCTTCTGTTATGGACTGCAAAATGGGAACAAGGTATGTACATTAACAATACATACATGTACATTTACAATAGTATGAAAAATTATTTTTCCTGTTATGCTAATGACAAAAAAACAAGCTGAATGTTCATTTTTGTTGTTCAGAACATACCTAGAGGATGAACTGGTGAAGGCCAAGTCAAAACCAAGAAAAGTAAGGGTTAAAAAATCTTTTTAGAAAATTACTTACACTTGCACATGTATCAATTCCTAGGTTTATCAGATGGAATTAAAATAAAAGTTTATAGTTGAAAAATGCTAGACTGACGGGACAAATACATTAATGACTATGATCACCTGATGTGTTCAGAATATATGCTCTTGTACATGCATGTAATAAAGAGTTTTCAGTTGATAAATAACCTAGATACAGTCAACTCTCGCCTTGCGGACACCCCGCTATTGTGGACACTCGCTATTACGGACAAAATCCAGATCCCTGGCGAAAGAGGTTTGAATGGAAATGGCTCCCGCTATTACGGACTCTCGCTATAATGGACACTAATTGACGCCCCGAGTCCGTTATAACGAGAGTTGACTGTATTGATACATGTATATCTTTCTTATGATTTTACCAAGCGTGTAGCATTTGATAATGACTCTTGTCTGATAATGTTATAAACGTAAAGTTGATAAAAGGTAAGTTAATCACTAAACAAATTTGCAAAGCTGATGTTTT
Organism: Oculina patagonica; assembly: GCF_052425735.1. Taxonomy (NCBI): domain Eukaryota; kingdom Metazoa; phylum Cnidaria; class Anthozoa; order Scleractinia; family Oculinidae; genus Oculina; species Oculina patagonica. Next base: position 36,364,505 of record NC_135770.1, read on the forward strand.
GAGCATAAGCCCTTGCTCAGAGTAATCTGTTTCTAGAAAGGGGCAGTCTTACAAATTTGCTGTGGTAATTAATTCACTATTATTACCATAATTAGCGTAGTGTTTGATTTGCCCACCAGCATGTCACAGCAGGTTCTTTAGAAACTAATAGCTTGACTTTTCTCACAGGATCTATTTCAGAAGATGATAGAAGTAGACCCTAATGAACCCACTGAGGAGGAGAAGAGAGAAGGAGGAATAACCAAGCCTCGTTACATGAAGTGGAGAGAACAGCTCAGTTCAACATCAAGTCTGGGCTTCAGGATTGAAGGAATTAAGGTTCGTTATTCCCAATAATGATCAAAATTCAACTTCTTCTTACACTATGGTGGATAGGTAATGAGAATTAAAAATAAATCTTCAACCAGTATCATCTTGATGCGGTAGTGCAGCAGCTCTCATAAGCTTTCATAAGCTCTCATAAGCATAAGTGGTCCTTTAGTGTAGCAGTTGCTGTTGTCTTTGGGGCTAGGGGAATTGTTCATGATGTTTGTTCTATTGTTTTCTTGAAGGGTAGTGAGTTGGGGGGGAGGTACTCAGGTATGTTTTGGGTGGGTATGTGCCACCCGGGTCTCCATAGTAGCACCCCATTTTAGTAAGAATTTGCATCCAAGATGATACCCCGTTCTAGAAGCAGTTCAATTTTTTTAACACCCCGTTTTGGCTGCTGATGATTTGAAACATTCATGGGTTCAAAATATCATACCCCGTTCTAGAAATTGTCTCTAAAATGGATACCCTGTTCTAAAATCGTGACCCTGTTGGGCAGCACATACTTGTTTGGGGGGTCCTTGCGAGAGCTTGCTACATGACCATCTTGATGTACTAACGCAATGTAAAACTGATCAGTTACTTGACATACTTACATGGTTTTTGTACATTGTTTTGTTACTTCTCTGTAGAAAGGTGATCAAAAACCCAACAAAGATTTCAAGAAAACAAGAACAAAAGAAGATGTCAATGAAGTGTTTACAGAATTTATTGGCAATGATGAACAAATAAGAGTAAGATTTAATGCCATAAGTTATTTTTTGAATTTCAACATGTTGTTTTAACCTTAAATTCCTCATGACAGACAGACAGACAGACAGACAGACAGACAGACAACTTTTTACAATTTAGACGCATTGGTGAGGTTGACCAGCTCTTTTCCTTTATTTTTTTACAGAAAAAGTATCTAAGAAGACTCAAGGCTATAAGAGCGACTCTGGAGTCTTCACCATTCTTTCGCAGTCATGAGGTGAGTGGTAAAAACAAAAGCTGTATGAAATCATCGTTATTACCACACATAATTATCTCCAGCTTTGTACATATGTCTTATTAAACAAGCACAAGGGCTGTAGTGAATGAACGTTAACCCGAGGTCTTGACAGTTTTGAGCAAACTTGATTAATAAGATTTATCACACGAGTAAAAAGATTTTATAAATATAAGTGGTAAGACCGAGGACCCACCAGGTGTTTCAGTCAGAAAATAATTACCTAACGTTGTTTTACAATCAAGTAAACTGTAGGAGAGTGTTTCCATGCGTCAAGTTTATTTTTTAACTTTTGTAAGCTAAACAAATGTTGTGCGAGTTTGTGCAGAACTATTCTGGACAGTACCAGTTCCTGGTCCACCATACTGGACCCACAATGAAGCAATGTGATTGGTTGATTTAAGTTATTGGCCCTCTGACTACTTAAGTTGAGCAATAAATAATGTTGCTAAAATTGCAAAATTTTGTTGTGATTTTGAGGACATTTTGCAGAGTCAAAACAATAAAGCCCATAATAACTATAAAATTGGAATTAAAAAAATCCCAATTTATGCAGTTTGGTAATTTTCTTCACTTACCTTCTGTGAATTTGTGTTACATGTATTTGTAGAAAATGTTGTACCTGCCTTTGATCAAACAGCAACTATGAATTTTGTTACTTCATAGTGAACACTGGCCCAAAAAGGGGGTAAGGTGTCAGAGGTTCAGGGAAACAGAGATTCCAACCCTTTGTGAAGGAAAATAGGGAGTATTTTTAGCGCTGAAGGTACGAGCCTCTAGGGGGGTCTTAGGGCATGTTCCAACGGGAAATTTTGCAAATTTATGTTCTCTTAAGTGACATTTCTGGCATTTTGACATCATTTCTGAGTTATTCTATAAGGCCTTTATCCTTTCAAAGACATTTTTGGTGCTTTTCTTTACTCAGTGTTTACTTTTGTTACACTCAGATCGCAAAAAAGTGCTAAAAATAGCAATTTTTTCCTTGTTTTTCAGAATTTCATGATAAATCGGGAGAATTTGATAGAAATCGGGAGAGCGGGAGGCAACGCATCAAATCGGGAGACTCCCGATCAAATCGGGAGGGTTGGAATCTCTGGGGAAAGGTCTTGACATTCTAACACAGCAGTAGTTCTGCTGAGCCTGCCTATTCAGCAATTTACTAACAAGACGCCGTTCTACATTCCAGGTGATTGGTAGTTCTCTGTTATTTGTCCACGATGCGGATGGCCGAGCCAGTGTGTGGATGATTGATTTTGGAAAAACTGTGCCACTTCAGGATGGCATGTGGCTAAATCACCGAACACCCTGGGAAGAAGGGAACCATGAGGATGGCTATTTATGGGGGCTAGACAACATGGTGGATATCTGGTCACAAAGATGATCTTCACTAAGTAGGAACTAATAATTATTATTTTTATAGGAAGCCCTTTTTTAATTGAGAAAACAAAACAAACCATAAAAACCGGATTATTGGTTTTCCTAAAAATTGTTTACATTTCCTTTCAAACATGGTGCAGTAATTAGGTTTTGCATATTCTATAAGTTCTTGATATGACGCATACTTCTGTTGGGGGAATTTCTAAATGGGAAATGTAAACGAGGTCAGCAAAAATCACCTTTAACACTGAAACAATGTAAGGTCCTCTTTCAGTCAATTTGTTTGTTTGTTTTTCAAGTAGCTATAACTAGATATAATTTGCTCAAATGTCATTCCATTTGATAAAAAGCAGGGCTCAGTTAAAATAAAAAATAATGTGTTGTACAAAGTAGAATTGAAGCCTGTTAGTCCCAAGATTGGTCAAAAGATCAAAATTTAGTATCTCCTTACAGGATCAGTACATTGTTAAGCAGAAAGATAATGAGAATAAAGGAGAATCATCTGGGGGATATGGTCTTGATGTACTGCCCAATTTCTTAGAACTAACATTAAGAGAATTGTATAGCAGTTGGCAAGGAGAATTCACATCTTGATCTTGGGACTGAATGGCTTCACAGTGACTGTGAGAGATTGTATATAGTAATAGTAATGTTATAAGGCAATTTTGCATTATGCTAAAGATGCTTAATGAGAGAGATATTATAATTAATATGTACAAACTGGTATCAAGAATGCAGTCATGTAGATTAGAAAATGAATGTAAGTCATAGACATGTAGTAAAACATCTGCTTGAAATTATTCCATGTAGAATTATGTGTCAGTGAGTGTATATTATTAATATTAATATGAACTAGAAATATGTTCCGCTGTGTTTAGACTGGCATGTGAGATTTTCCTGCCTGGCTTTACTTCACAACTCTGCCGACAGTTTGTTTTGAACAGGTCTCAGCTATAGTTGTACAGTCAACTCTCTCTAAGACGGGCACCGTTGGGATCGACCCAACTGTCTGTCTTAGAGAGGTGTCCGCCTTATAGAGAATCGAGGTAACGTGACACCAGAAATTTTGAAATGATAAAGCTTAACGGCTATGCACAACGAATACACGTCTGTTTTAAGATCTTTTAAGTCGCTTGCTTTAGCAAAACCTTTTAAGTGTAACACAACAAATATCAGAAATTCGACTCGTTTGTTCATATACAAACGGTAATACTGTAAGTAGAAAACTAACTCTCTGGTGCCCATACACTTACACAGAGAAGTAATACGTTATAGCGGATTGTTTGTTTGGTATTCTTAAGGCGCTGACTTACCTTGCTTTATGTTGATACCAAGTTTTAAAGTATTAATCACTAAAAAAATCACTTTTTGTGCATGTCTGTTGGCGGTTTCAAAGTGTCCGTTGTCCGTCTTAGAGAGGTGTCCGTCTTACAGCTCTAGAGTTTTGTTACAGTAAAATAATTGAAAAACGGCAGGGACCATCAGCAGGTGTCCGTCTTATAGAGGTGTCCATTAAGAGAGAGTTGACTGTTAATTTATTTTTATCTTCCTACCCTGAACAACTGTCAGTATTGCTAGAAGCTAATTATTATGCACTATTACTTACGCAGAGACATTGAACTTAAACATAAAGCCAGATGCCATTGAAACAATCTAAGACTTCACCCATTTCACAATATTATGTTAGTTTCAGTCATCAAGTTTTAACAACATCGTTAATCATACAAAATCTGAAATTCTGTAGATCATGTTTTGCCAGCAGTGAAAATTGATACTGCAGCGTAGGCAACCTGTAACTGTACAAATCAATCTGAACTTACAAGAAAAAAGGAACTCCCTTAGATGCAAGTTTGTTCAATGAAGAAGACACATCTCTAACTTTTGTTTTGTGTATGTCTTTCAACTCAAATTTCATGCTAGTTATTAGTTATCATATGTTTTTAACCGAAGGCGGTTGAATCACATTTTTTGTGAAATATGCTGGATTTTGGATCGTTCCAGTGGAGGGCTGGCTTTTGTCTCCTAGCTGTACATAGTTACAGTACTAGGCTGTATATATTAAGGTAATGTTACCAGTATAGTCATACCCAGCACACACACAAACAATTTTTTGGAGAGGTTCATAGACACCTTGAATTTTCAAAATTTTAGGTGACTTTGAACCACTGGATAAAGGAAATTGCCAAAGGAACTATGTCACAGCTACCACACTGGTGCTTCCCTTGAAAATTTCACCCTAAAGTGATCTAATAAACGCCCTCTCTCAAATAAACGCCTCGTATCTAATAAACGCTCCCCCTGAGGTATAAAGTTTGTATTAGACACCCCTCTTTAATAAACGCCCCGTGTCTAATAGACGCCCCCTCCAAGGATCGCCTCAAAAACCAAGGTAACGTTCCATAGAGTAAAATCAATTTATTTAGTTTTTTGCTTGATTCGAACATCGAAGATGCCAACATGGTTGACCTCGATGTCGATAAAAACATCGATATCGAACTATGAACGGCATCTCCAAGCTTTGCATTAGCGCAGAATAGATTAGGCTCCTACTCACAAACTCTGTTTTCTGTTTTACTCCGCGCCGGCAAACTTTGTGTCTTATTTGTTTTGTAGACGTTGTTTCAGTTAATGTGAAATAAACGCCTCTCTCTAATAAACGCCTCATATCTATTTAACGCCCCCTGTAGGACACCTAAAATTTAATAGACGCCCCGGGCGTTTATTAGATCATTTACGGTAATACGAGATACAAAAACCCTCAACTTGTCGGGCAACATTGTTGCATTGCCAGTTGAACAAGTTGTTGCCCGTATTTCTACCACACGCTCAACTTGTCTGGCAACAAATTTCGGTGTTGCAAGTTGCAGCAACATGTTGCACAAAGTAGAACCAAGTTCTACTTTTTGCAACAACTTGCAACACCGAAATTTGTTGCGAGACAAGTTAAGCGCGGTAGAAATACGTGCAACAACTCATTCAACTGGCAATGCAACAATGTTGCGCGACAAGTTGAGGGTTCTTGTATCTCGTATTTCATCGCCTTAACTTTTGCAGGTTTGCTCATGTCACAAGTTATGTTTGTAATCTGACATACAACCATCCATACGTACTTGTTTCCTTTTTCCTTTCCTTTCTTTTGGAGGTAAATTTTTGTAAATATTTATACAAAACATTAGTAATTAACATGTTGTGACTTAGCTCCTTCAAGCACAGAGGAGTAAATTTACATCCAACAAAACTCAAAACTATAAGCCTTATTGCTCATAATAACTGACTCAACCTCAGCCTCATAGCTGCAGGGAGAGTGAGACCACAGATATCTCACAGGCAGGAACTACTTGTAAATATTATTCTTACGAAGTAAAAGTAATACTAAGATACATATTTGTATATAACTATTTAGTTAATCTCAGTTCAGGACCTGTTTTTGTCCATTTTTTGTTACTGCAATTGTTTAGTTACTGTCATCATGTAACTTGTACCATTAAATTTTTTGTATAAAATTGTTTTGTCTCATGACATTTTATGAACTCAAAGATAGTGTGCATGCTGTGATCGGTCAATTTTATAGGCTATACAGCCTGCTTCCCATGTATTTGACTTGAAACGCTTTTCTTTTCTCCAGAGCAAGAGATATTAACAACAATTTTTTAAGCCTCATTTTAGTAAATGGTTTGAACCCAGGAGTATCAGTAGTTCATACTGTGGTGTGATTGTTTGGAGACTGACGTTTCCACAACCTGAGTGGAAGTAATTTTCTGAGTCAAGCGAAAAGTTGTTGTCATTGGTTGATGTTATAATGTTCGGTAGTTCAAGTAGTTCTGACTTTATTACACGAAACACCCACTGAACTGACGAAACTCCTGACCCAACATCTGTTACTAAAATGGCTATATCCTACATCGAGCGCACTTCTGTGACCATTGTGCGAATTTTACAACCCTACAATGTCTGCATAGCAGACAAACATATAACTAAGTTATGACATTTACTGACCAACGTTAAAGAAAGGGGACCTACTGACAGATGGGGAGTGGTTTATAAGATCAAAGTGCTCCGACTACAGGCCGCCTACATGGGAAAGACATTGGTGGCCTCTCTCCAGATGGACATCAAGGGCGCTTCCCATTTGTACGGAGATACCAGTTGTTCTGGTGAAATGTCAAATGAAACAGAATACCTTCAGAGGTATTGCTCTTTTCCTGTTTCTCCCAAAATGACTGAAAATTTTCTGTTCCATAATTTTGGTACAACCAGACTGTTTGTTCACAGAGCAAGTTCAACAACTTAGCTAAAAAATGCTAAAATTTACCTGTTGAATCAATTCAAATAAATCCAAAATTCCTGTCGAGTGTAGATAGTGGGCATTTCTTCTCAACGACTCAAGCAGCGAGAGGTTTTCCCTCAAACTTTCTCCAAGGCTTCAAAAAGACAAAAGATAAAGAAAAGTTTCACCCTCGATCACCATGTTTTTTGCGGTGTTATCAAAGTTTCAAAAGGAACAGTTTCATTCTGTTCCTTTTACATGATGAAAAAAAATTTGCACTGTTCCATTTGTCGAAAAATTCTTATAATAATAATAATAATAATAATTTATACATTTATATAGCGCTAAAACTATAAATATTCTAAAGCGCTGTATACTATATGTAAAAATAATATAAAAATTAGAATGAACCTACCTACAAATCAAACTAGAAACAGTGTGATTGAAAAGTTAAAACGCTTAAACGCAAAATGCTTTCTTAAAAAGGAAAGTCTTCAATTGACTTTTATAAGTCTCCACTGATGACGCTTTGCGAATGTCAACAGGAAGCTCATTCCACAGGGAGGGGCCTGCCTTAGCAAAGGCTCTATCCCCAAAAGTTTTCAGCATTGTCTTGGGGACAACTAGCATATCATGGCCATCGGAACGCAGGTTGTACCGACCAACAGGTTTGGCCTTCAAAAGGCCAGAGATGTAAGGCGGAGCTTTCGCATGAAGGGCCTTGTACACCAGTAGCAGTATCTTAAACGTCACCCGGTACCGAACAGGAAGCCAGTGTAGTCTACTTAAGTTGGGAGTAATATGGTCAAATTTAGGGACCAAGCAGACCACACGTGCCGCGGCATTGAGAACCCTTTGTAGACGGTCATATTGGTATTGTGGGAGACCATAGAGTAGCGAGTTACAGTAGTCGAGATGTGAGGAAAAATTCCATGAAAATTGAAAGCATCCCTGTATAAGACAGGCACTTCTATAAGCCTGACAGTATTTGTTGCCCCAACTTGGCTTGTTTGTTACTCAACTCTTGTAAAGACAAACACCTCTGTAAGACAGCAAGCACTGGTCCCAAGGGTGTTTGTCCATAGCATCCAGGAGCACATACCCAGCACCAAACCCCCCAACCCCAAAAAATTTTAACATAATGCATCTAGCCCTCAAAACAAACTAACAAATTTGAATCCTGCCCCAGTTGTTTAAAGGATGTATGATGCTCTCCAGTGGATGGGGTAGTTGATTTGTTAACATTTTTCCACTAGAAAGTAGTTAACCAGTGGAAAGTGTCATCAACCCATGGAACAAACATAGCAAAGATTAGCCTGCAAATGCAGATGGATTTCTATCCACCAAAAACAAACCTTTTTGGCAACTTGAAAAAACTGGCAGCACTCTGTCTGAGATTGCAGGCTAAGCAAAGCTAGACCCAGTTCTTTCATTTTGAAAAGGAAAGTAAAGCACTGCTGTAAATATGCCATTCAAACTTTATTAAGCAGAGAAACCAACATCCACTTCTTACAAGACCAATACACTAGATATTAGCAGGCACCCGTCTTTTGTCTGGGTCCATTGAGCAAGCAAGAAGCAAAAACAAAATTGAGAGGAAAAAATAGTTGCTTGAAAACTGAGGGTGGGACATGCTACTAACTATGGACATGTAAAGCACACAGGTAACGTGATAAGGAAACTCACTGTCACTATAAAAAATTTAATATTGAAAATCAATAAGAACAGCATGAATAACAATAGCTTGTGGGATATTTTTTGTTTGAAAATAAATACATTTTTTCACTAGGAAAATTGTTTTACATCTTGATCCATGTAAAATCCTATTTATATTAAACCATCCACTTATTCACAATCAGTATGAGAAGCGAGCACCACATCTCTTAAAATTTGTTATAGGTTATACAACAAGTTTTGTTTCACTGAGGTGGCTGGGGGGGGGGGGGGCAACAAGGGAACTTATTAGTAGGATTTTATTATGGTATGTATTTAACAGCTTAAGAAAAAATACACTAAAATCAATTTTATTATCAACCATGTTCATTTGTTTTTAAAAAGCCTCCAGTGATGTCAAGAAAACAATGCATTTGAAACTAATAAAACCGTTTATGTTACACACAAAAGAACTTGTGTGTAAAGCCAATGCTATAAGTCGTCAAGTTTATTTAGCGCCTCGATCACCAGGCCATCATCTTCACTTGCTGAACCTTCCATCAAATCTGAACTGCTGCCACTGCAGATCAAGGATCCTGATACTGTAAGAGGAGAAGCTGTAAAGAAATTAAGAGAAATAGTCTGTTAAATAAATATTATATATACCGGTAAGAACAATAAGGGAGTTGTTTGTTAGCTTGGGTATACAGAAATCTCTCTTCACATACTGGTATTCATCCCTTTAAAAAGAGACATCTGAGATCCGGGTGGGGGGAGGGCTACTCAATAAGTTTTGTACAGGGAGGCTCCGCCCTGAGGTCCAACCCCTTACCCTTTTATATACCATTTTGACAGGAAAGGCACCTCTTTTGTAGGGTCGCCCACTACCTTGCAGAACGAGTTAATTCACTGGTTCTTAAAACAATAGATAACAGGTGACAACAATGCCCCTAGCCCTGAATAACAATAGAGATAGTGTTTACAGCGGGCGAATGAAAATAGAGGTACCAGAGAGCTAGTGTCTTACTGCTTTTGTATACCTCTTACTGAAAAAAATACCCCTTTCATATACCAAAAAGACATGACATAAGCCTAAAACAGGAACTCTCGATGCCATTATTGTGTAGCATTTAATAAATTTTAATGATACTGTCATAAGGTGCATTTGTTCAAAATATTTCAATTAAAGGCTCTTTCAAATACCTAAATGACTGATATCCCTACCCTTTCATATACTTTAACTTGTGAAATCCCTACCCTTTTATATACCTGAAGCCTGAAAAAGGTACCCCTTTTGGGTGGAGCCTCCTTGTACAGTGTATAAGCCATTATTGGGAGTACCCCCTCCCCCTTCCCTTGGGTCTTAGATTGAAACCAAGCCCTGCCAAGTAACTGTATCAGTGTTGAATTGTTTGGGTCAAGATCTCTGATGTCCCTGAGATGGCTCACTGTTTCCAATCAAACTGGAAGTTATAAGTGTTGTTTTTGGGGGAGGGTGGAAATCCAGAGAAAAACCCTTGGAGCATGAATGAGAACCAGCAACATACTCAACCTACATATGACACTGGGTCCAGGAATCGAACCCGGGCCACATTGGCAGGAGGGGAGCAGTCTCACCATTGCGCCATCCCTGCTCCCTTGCTTCAGGGTGGTTGGTATTACATGTTTGCTACCAATCATACCTTATAAGGGACACAGCTATTACAGCTATAATTAATACTCTAGATGTAATTATATTTGTAATATCTTGCCTGACCTGTACTTATCATGGCACAAGCAGAAACCGTCCTCGATATACTAACAGTAAATTGTCTTTGGGCTTGCTTTACTCTGTGAAAATAAAGTAAGTATAAGCTTACAGTTTTTAAGTGATGTCTTGAAAGTAGCAAATTAAACCTACAATTATTTTGAATTGTTGATTTCGCAAAAGCTGAAATAATATAAGACTCACAGACTTATCCCAGTAGCTTGACGAAGAGCTCCAGTTGTTTGCAGTTTGGGACATCCGGCTGAAATTATTTAAGAAATGGTCAAGCTCATATCATTTGATACACGTGCAAAATTACGTCAAGTTTCAATATTTGTAAACACCATACCTTGTGATGCGATCCGTCCACATTGCGAGCTTGCCGCCTGCAAAGGAAAACAAACTTTAATATATACAAGTAACAGAAGCAAAGATAACATCCAGTTTACCTGTAAAATCACTCGAGAAGCTCCTCGTAAAGATCGACCAGCTAAAGACGCCATTTTGTTTTTCGAACCGTACCAGCTCCTCCCGGCCTTTATCGGAACCGAGGCTGGAAGACTGGATCGAGTAGAGAAAATAAACACTTTCCAGGGCGCCATCTTTGATTTTAATCTCTGACAAGAATACAAGAAAATTTCGCTAGTTTTTACAAATGCTGGAAATTACTGAAGATGACGATTTGGCCTATGCACTCAGTTTACAAGAGGAGCTCAATCGAGAACAGAAGGAAGAGGAATCAAGCTACAAATCCGTGGTTCCTTCTAGTTCTAAGAACGCAGCGCCCGTATCGGTTGTAGATGAGTCGTGGGAACTGATTGATCCTATTCCCGACATACGGCAGTTATTTCTTCAATTTAATGACGTCTACTTTAAAGGACTTTTAGGATCCGTTGAAGTGAAATGGAGTCCACGAATGACATTGTAAGTTTTCGTGACACTGTTCCTTTAAAGCATGCATACGAAAGTATTTTTTCTTAATTCTAATAAAATTAATTAAGCTTTAATCTACGTCATTTGTTTAACTGCATGCAGATATTCCTTAAACCATTCTTTATCTTTTTATTATATAATTTACAGTGTTTATTTCTTATTTTGTTTTGTTAAAATAACCTTCTATTTTAGAACAGAAGAACACAGTCAAATTTTAACAGCAAGCACAACTTACATATAGTGTACAGCAGTGCATCACATGTAGATATTCATAATTACAATTTTGAATGGAAGACCACATAAGATCTATTAAATCTTCTTGTTAGATGTGCTGGTTTATGTTGCTATGAGGGCCGTGGAGGACTCTGTTCCATACGACTCAGTGCACCTTTACTCAAGCTGCGGCCAAGAAAGGATCTTGTGCAGACACTGCTGGTAATATTCCCGGATATGTTGTTTACATTGTCAGTCAAGATCGGCCAGGGTAGAAGTAATACCTTTGTAATAGAGTGGTAAAGTGTGACGTCACGGTTCCATGGTAACTAATTTTGTGGTTCTAAACAATGTAAGAACGAACCATAACAAAGAGAGCTCGAACCGCATCGAAGCACATTTGCTGTGGTCTTAGTCGCGCTCAGTGCTACTATTTAGCTCAAAACATTCGTCTATAATTTGAAAACGTTACCTTCTTTGATTTGACAACTTGACGAAGAACTGGATTGTATTTAAACGTTGTTTTTCGGTGACGTTCGTCGCCCGACATCATCAACTATGGTGCAGTGTTTTGTCCCCGACTGCAATCATCAGTCGGAAAGCCATACCTGTCAGTTTTTTCGTTTTCCCAAGGATGAGAAACAATATAAACGCTGGAAGGACCGCATCAGGTACGTTTAACACGGCATCTTGTAGGCGATTTTGTTTAAATTAGATGCATCAACAGGAATTACGCGTGTGATTGTTACCGTATAGCATTCCATTAATCACCGAACTTGCCTTTCAGGAGAGGTGATCGCGATCCTAATTCCTACTCAAGAGTATGTAGTTGTCATTTCCGCGATGGAGACAAAAATCGTGGACCAGAATTGTTTGCCTGGAACGTAAACAAAATATTTGCACCGACTTCTCCAAGAAAGAAAAGAAAGCGCACAGTGACGAGTACTAGTAACACAGAATCAGAACTCCAACTTGAAGAGTCAACGTACTCGAGAACTGACGAAGAAAAAGTTGCTTCTGCCAGCCAGACAATTCTAGAAGCCGAATTAGACTGTTTAAAGAAGGAACTAAGAGAACTTAAGGAGCAACAAGTCTACCAAAGAACAAGATATTCTGTTGCCGCCATGGATTGTGAAGTCTTAAGAATGGAAACTGGACTCCCAACTAAAGACGTCTTCCAAATTGTTGTCAATTACATTTCTAGATTTAAAGACAATATTAACTATTATTATGGGTGGAGAGTCGATTCTATAAAGTTGGAAGATCAGGTATTTATCACACTTATGAAATTAAGACAGAACTATACCAACCTTCACTTGGCACAATTATTTGGCTGTTGTGTTACAACTGTAACAAACATTGTTTTGACTTTTGTTCATGTTTTGCACAGTTTGTTTTTTGAGGATTTAATGAGCAGTATGCCTTCCAGGGACAAGAATAAGTCTTGTGCTCCGTCTTCATTTTCTTTATTTGGTAACTGTAGGGTTATCATTGATTGCACAGATGTTGAAATTGCCACACCAGGGTTAATGAGCCTTCAGAATGCCACCTATTCCACATACAGGGGCATGAATTCTTTTAAGGCCATAGTGGGTGTAGCTCCTAATGGAGTGATTACTTATGTAAGTAAATTGTTCCCAGGGTCAGTGTCAGACAAATTTATTGTAGAACATTCTGGAATTTTAAAGCAGTTTGTAACTGGGGATTTAGTTATAGCAGACAAGGGTTTTCTTATTCAAGATATTGTACCAGATGGTGTAGCAGTGAACATTCCACCATTCCTGAATAATGGGAAATTTACCTCAAGTGAAGTAAAAGCTACCAAGTCTATTGCCAAATGCAGAATCCATGTAGAAAGAGCAAATGCCAGGATCAAAGACTTTAAAATTCTTACTTTTATTCCATCCTGGCTAAGGGGTCATGCAGACAAACTGTTTCAGGTTATTACTTCATTGGTGAACTTACAATTTCCACTGATAAAAGAGGGTTGTGAGGGTACAGAATTCGAATAGATATCTACCTGTAAGTGTATGGGGGCTGTTTAAATTTTATTAAGTTGTGGGGGGAATTGCCATGGTTTCATTGAATGAAATGAGTGATTTACTATTTGTTGAAAAAAATTATCTGGGAATTTAGTGTCACATAAATATTTATACAACCTTTCTCTCTCAGTGGAGATACAATTAAAACTGCCACATATGTGCATGTTTACTAACAAGTAAGGAAAGATTTGTTTTGTTCTTTTTTTGTTTCCAGGGAGTCTTACCTCATTTTTCTAGTGTGGGAGTATCTCTTCCTTAAGGCCTTTGATATTATTTTAGCATGTATGAAAACTTTGATTTTAAGTTGTATATCGAGTATAATAAATGTCATTTTAAACCTCAGAGCAAAAGCCTCAGTCTTTAACTCTTACAGATTTTTTACTGATTATGCCATTACTTGTATCTCTGTCGTTCTTTAGAAATTTTGAACATATAAGCTATGAAGAATATCTATAACTAAGACATTAAAATAAATAAATTATTGTAGAAAATATTTTTTATTTTACAAATTGAAATGGAACATACGAAGAAAACTTGAACAGGTAATTCAATCAAACTTCTAATAATTTAAGATCCACCGGATAATTTTGATGATCTTATCCAGACAAATTAGAATCATTACAGCTCACCCTCAATTATCTTGGGGAAAATATGAGCAAAGTAAAATCGTTGTAAAATGTTTAGATTCTCTCCCCATGAATTGTCTTTAGTGGTCCATACTACAAAGTAACACAGATCTCTCATAGAGAAATACATCTCTCCCTATGCTTGATGCCAGTAGGCATGGTCCTTTTTGAGGACAATATTTCCATCTTCATCTTTCTTCAGGCAGAAATTTGGCGAATTAATGGCCTCTTCGATGGTCATGTTTCTATGAGTGTAGGGGCATTTTGATTCAAGCACTGCATTAGCTTCAACTAAGCCATCTGGTGAAGCTCCAAGAATCCCAGATTCATCCAGCCAGATTGCCGTCTCCTTCACTTTGAGTCCTGTTTTTTTCTCGAATTCTTTGACGGCTTCTGCTTCGTTGTTGACTCCCCACTGTATGGCGTTCACTCCACTAAGATCGTACTCCCCAAGCAGTTTTTTAATAACGAAGGAGTTACTCTTTTTGCGGCAAGAACAGCCCCAAAATTACTTGCAGTAAGCCTTCCTAACCTAAGAATTTGCTCATTTGAAAGTTTGACATTGTTCATAAAATAAGTTAGCTGATCGTCACCAAGTTGTAAAAGAAATTGTTCAGATAAAATTATGTCTTCTACTGTTCTAACTGGTAAGGTAACAGGAGGTTTCTCCGGACTCATTAACCAACACAATCCGGTAAACTTCCGATAGTCACGAAGCTCTTTGTATAAAGCGTATTTCTTCGGAGGAGGAAACATTTCGTTTACAGCCTCTGTCCACTGTACAGTTTTTCTTTTCCTCCAGCTACACTCGACGTCTGTTCGACTTAGATTGTGTATTCCGTAGATAAACAACGCTGCTGCGTGACTGCACTTGTATTCGCCCCGAGGGCATTCGCACTCGGTCGAGCGGATCTTCAATTCTTCGTCTAAAAATACCTAAAAGAACGTAAGGATTGCAATGACTGTGTTACATGGGAATTTAGTATCAACGTGATCAATAACTGCATCATTAAGATACTTGAACGAACAAATGCAAAGAATATGGTCAACTCAAACTTATAAAAATATGGCGTCGTAGTTCGGCTTGACATACCGTGACCTTGTAGATTGTTTTCTTTATGCTTGCATGAACTTCTCCTTTCAAAACACCAGGAAGATACGAAAAGCTCTCTACATGACTGGATCTGCAATGGTTTTCACCTCTATCTATAGATTTCTGCTCTCCCGCGAAAAAAGAAACAAGGGAAGCTATCGAAAGTAACGCCATCTTACACTGTAATCGAACCGAGGAAGGTTTGTTTAGAACCAAGAAATTGGTTACCATGGAACCGTGACGTCAGCACTTTACCACTCTATGAGGCAGGTTATTCTGTTGAAACTTGAAGTCGCAGGGACTGTAGGGGTGGATCTGGGGAGAGGGAGCAGTGGATGCGCACCCCCCACCCCTTGACATGACCTGCGGCAATTTGTTTACATCACCAAGTACGCCATTCCCTAGTGGTGCACCCCCTCCTCAGAAAAATCCTGGATCCGCTCCTGGACTGTTATTTTACATGTAGTAGTGGACCTGATCTGAATAACTTGATGTAGTCAGACAATAAAGGGACAGCGAATCTTGAGTATTCATAGGTGTCCATATTGTGTTCTTCTAGAAAATATCCATACCCCTCCCACAGAAGGGTTTTTGGTTTGAATCCCCCCCCCCCACCTCTCTGGAAATTCCAGTCAAGACCCATACTTTTCTTAAAACATTTTGGCTTTTGAGACCCCCACCCCTGCAGAATATTCAATGACCTTCCATGGGATGGGTATGGATATTTTCTGGAACTGAACATTACATAGGTTATAGTTTATATGAATTGTTGTTTCCTTTGGACCAAGTGAACTGTGCATAATGGGGAGGTGTGTATAGGGAGAGGTTCAGCTGTGATGATTTTCTACCTGCAGTGGAGGGGCAAAAGATCTCAAATTGATGCTGTTCAGAATGAAAGTTTAATTTTGTAAAAAATCATGTTTTATTTACTGGTGGATGTTTTCTTTCAAACAATTAATTTTCACAGTCATATTGTAATGTAGATATTTATTTTGTTTCTCTCACAGCATGAGATGATTCATGCTTTATTGTTTGTAACACAAAATAACAAGGTTAGTAACTTTTGAATAATTTGTTTCTTAAAAATAGACATCTCAGTGTTCTGACAAACTGCAATTTTAGTTCCACATAGCTAAATGATGTACACTACTAAAATAATGTTTGACCAGACAGGTTAAGATGGTTTCCACTGAACATTTGAGCAATATAGGCAAAATAAAGTTACCACAGAGATCTCATAGCATAATAACAGTTTGAGCACAGCTAACAAAAATCTACCAAAACTTTAGCTCTCGAGCTGACCCCGCCAGAGAAAAATTGATTTGAAATTATCTACATTTCAGTTAAAACGGACCTTTCGCACCATTTTAAACAAAATGGCGAGCGTTTTAAACATTTTTACGAGGTTTGACTTTAATTTTCCTCGAGAACACTTAAGAGTTTTATCATGGGGTCACTTTGACAAATGAATTTCAGTGAGATGTTTCAAATAGTACCGTAAACACCCGCGGATAAGCCGCACCCGCAGATAAGCCGCACCCTGAGTTTAACAACACAAATGTTGGAAAAAAAGTTTTTTGAAAGAAAATCAAAGAAAATCCAAATTCGTATCAAAAATCCAAAGTTGAGTCTTTAGGAAGTCTTCTTCATCGAACGTAAACTCAATGAACATTGAAACAGAAAATACTTCAGTCTTACCCACAATTTGAGCTCTTTAATATAATGAAAACCAACTTTGACATATTATGGGTGATCTTTTTCTGGCATTTGTTGACAGGTATTTCTTCATTCAACGCAGTTTTTCCACAGATTTTTGTGTCACAACAACAAGAACTTGCGTTTGCCGAACGTTCGTAGCTTAGTAACCAGGCATTTGATCGGACGCGAAATATGGGACTAGGGCGAGAACGTAAAGCAAAACAAGATGGCGATGGAGGCGTTCGGGTTGTTTCGACAAATTAAAGAGATTTAGGAGTCATCTATTGGAGATAAACTCGTTGCATGAAGAGAGTTTCGTAATCAGTTCGACAAATTTTCCATCAAAGTGCAAAATGAGAAAGAAACAATTGGCCATCTTACTCGTGAATACTCGTGGTATTTTCTCGCTCGTAAAGTATCAATATTACTGTTAAAGTTATAGGCCATTTTCGACACTGCAAACAGTATAGGAGCTGTCAAACCTGCAAAAGCAATGACCGATACTCTCTTGTAGTTTTATGTTATATTAATTTACATAATTTTCCATAAATTAGCATCAGTTCACGAAAATTTACGGCACCTTTTCCGAATGTTCCCGCAGATAAGCCGCACCCCCGCTTTCGAGCGAAAATTTTTGGGAAAAAGGTGCGGCTTATCTGCGGGTTTTTACGGTATATAAAATGTTACCGAACTATAAGTAGATTTTTGGTACTTAATTTTTGCACTCATTGCTCGACTTTCAGCGGAATCCATCTTAACCATTTTATCTAGCCCTATTGTATAAGATCCATTCCAATCCTTGGGTTTGGAGGGGCCTGACAGTTCACTCAGGTGCAGGCACATAACTCTCAGTTTCTGGAGAACAAAGTGACAAGAGGTGTTGCTACTTCTCCTGGGTGGAATGCTAGTCAGTTATGAGGCCTTCCAAGGGGTAAAAGCGATAAGCGACATAACCCTGAATTCTGGCGACGCAGGAACATTTTAAAAGCGACAAGCGACATCATTATGGCACTGAATGCGAAAGCGACACAGTGCAACAGCAACACAATAGCAGGAAAAACGACAGTGACATTTACAGCTGTTGGCTAGCAGGCATCGGTTCCCAGAAACATGCGACACTGCGACACGGCTACCCCATTTTTAAGGCCTCAGTTATAGGCTCCCCCTCCCAACAGTTGACAATTGCCAGGTCTGGACCTTTAGGCCCATGGTCCAGTAAATGCATTAACCGTCCATGAATCTCACAAATCATTGAGGTAAAGCAACATTTTACTGGTTAATCTTATAGGATCATGATGGACATGGGCCTGAATTCCTAAAACAAATGCATAGAATCAATGCAGAAAGTGGAGCAAACATTACTGTAAGTACAGTATTTGAGTCTATTTTTGTTGCAAAATGTAAAAAAGTGGACGTCCTTAGTCTGACAAGAGAAGTGTGTTTCCTTTTTGGAACAGTCAGTCAGTCAATCAATCAATCAGTCAGCCATTCAGTCAGTCAAATTATTATTTTTTATTTATTTACAGTGCTGTACAATTCTTCAGATTTCCTCAGATGTAATTTGAGTCCGTTATTGTACTGTCACTGATAATAACATTTATCATTGATTTTTTTTGTCCATTATTTTTTTTATGCAGGTTTATCACAACTTTCATGATGAGGTGAGTGACTCCAGTTTAGCCATGAAGCTGCTTTTTTTAACCAACTACCTTATTTCCTGCAAGACTCAAATTGAATTACAATAAGTTTTTGAGAATGTTCTAGGTTCCCAGAATGGGAGTATAGTGGCCCATCAGGCCGGCACTAATATCCTGGTTTTGGTGGCATGAAGCAACTAGGAATATTTTTACTCCCCCCTGGATGGGATGCTAGTCCATTGTAGGTTTCTGGGGCCCAGTATTTTTGTCACGTTGCATGCTGACAGTTTTTCAGTATCCAATAATATTAAAGTTTTATTATTCAAAAGGCACAACTGCCAATCAACGACAAAACCAACTACAAGGGAACATTTAATAGACAGGATAATAATGATTGAAATGCACCGATGATCCAACATGCTACAAATAGCGACATGAAACAATAATATTGACCTCGCACCTGAAATAGACTAACAGTATTTCAGTCAAATATCCCTCAAACCAATTCCATCGTGAGACAAATGAATAAACGTTCATCTTTCCATTATTATTCCCCTGGGTGGAGAGAGGCAATGTGAGAGCAAATAAGGCGGCCTCTTTCAGGTGACTTACTTTTGTCTTTGGGCAACTTGTATAACTTTGCAAGTGCCACAGGTGACTTACTTTTGTCTTTGGGAAACTTGTATAACTTTGCTACCATGAAAGCTTTTAAGAGCTGGGCACCCAAGATTTCTTACATACAAGCCTTTGGGCACCCTGCAATCATTCTAAGAGCACAGCTCTTTGTGAGAGTAAGGTGTCTCACAGCCTGGGCTTTGATCCAGAGCTATTGATCTGGAATCCTACCCAGTAATCACAGGGGACCCAAACGCTGTATTAGTTATTCATAATCTTAATATAAAAATGTTCTTATTTACCTGCCTTCCTGTGTCTTTTTTCACCGGTTTGGGGGCGATTTGAATCAGAGCGAAGGCGGTTTATTTGCGTTGCGAGTTCTAAACGGTAATCGGTCTGTCGCAATGTCAATACGACGCGCCTCAAGTTTCAATTGTTATTAACTCAAGTTAGTAAAACCATTAACTATTAACTCTCCTCGCGGGAAGTTTCGTGTTTCAATTTAATGGTCACGAGAAGAGAAGAGAGACAAGGGGTGAAACTTACTACGGACGGTCGTACAATCTGTGACTACAGTTGATGTGACCAGTCTCGCACGTGGATATGCGCGAGGAAACACGAGCCGACAGCCAGCAGCCTTTGGCGGTGATTAACGGGACACGCGAAAATCATGGTTCAAATCCATTTAATTTCAATGTTGTTCACTGGTGAGTATTTAAATTTCCATTCTGTTTCGCTCGGCTGTTTTCGAGATAAAAAGCACATTTATGTGTAAAAGTAGAACATATTTTAGCTTTTTTAAGCTTACCTTTTGCTCCAGGGCGCGACTATAGAAGACCATAGAAAGTAAATCAGTGAATAAACATGTCTCCTTTCAATCTTTCAAATTATTCAATTTAAAATTTTGAATTTTGGGTTAACGGTTTTAAGATACTAGAAACGGATGCCGCTTCTATTTATCCTGGCTACATCCGTTTGCGATCTTATTGAGCGTTACCAAATAACAACCCCAGACAAAGAAAATTGCCTGGCACATTTCAAAATTTGCTGAATTTCTTTGCGACGATGTTACATTTCCTCCTTCTTCCGACATTCGCCGGTCCATCCACGCAGATAACAAAGAAAAGAAAGATTTCGGAGACCTACGAAAATACACTTATTTAGCAATCGACACTGACTCCGCACTGACAAACAAACGTGAAATTTATCTCGCGCAAAGACCAGGTAATCCGCGTGGAGAGATCTGTTTTATATTTCTGACACACGCGACTGTCAACGAAAAACAAAAGAGTCTGTCACGAGAACAAAAGAACCGCTTTGATGATGAACATACACTCTGCGATAAAATCACTTCCGGTCAAGTCAAGTGTAGTCACAGATCGGACGAAAAGCCGCATCATAAAACAACCCAAAACTAATCGGAAAATAGGGAGTCGAAACAAACAAAACAGACTTCACATGATTACTTAACTTTTATTTATCCGATCTGTAAAGTTTTGGCAGATCTTGTCGAGAAGCAAGAGAATTACGCCTCGAATTCAAGCTACCCTGATTTTTAGTTTCATCCCTTGTCCCCTTCTCTCTTCTCTCCTGCGAGGGGAGTTAATAGTTAATAATAACAGTTAAAGTAAAACTTGAGACATAATTGAGGCGCGTCGTATTAACATTGCGACAGACCGATTACCGTTTAAAACTCGCAACATAAACCGCCTTCGTTAAAATTCAAATCGCCCCCAAACCGGTGAAAAAAGACACAGGAACGCAGGTAAATAAGAACATTTTTATATTAAGATTATGAATAACTAATACAGCGTTTGGGTCCCCTGTGCAGTAATACATCATTAAGTTTGCCAGGTAATAAGACATACATTGTATTCAACAATCTCTGTATTTTCCCCTACTAGGTGAATGTATACCGTCAACACTGGTGGAAATGTGATGGCCCTTGCCAAAAGAGGCCGCCTTATTATGGGATCGTCAGGAGAGCAATGAACCGAGCACCTTCTCCAAGAGACACGTGGTGGGCTGACCATCAACGAACATGTGGTGGGACCTACACAAAAATCAAAGAACCTGAGAACTATGGAGCAAAAAAGACCTCTAAATCAAAACAAGGCAAAGGTGAAGCAGAATCAGGGACAGCTAAGGGGAAGGGCCAGGTACTTAGTGGAAGTGATTCTGGAACATTGCCAAAGTTTTTTAAAAGAAAGGCCAGAGACAGTGACAGTGGTAGTATTAATTCTGACACCGATCATGAAACAGGAAAAAAGAGAAAGAAAGGTTTGAGTGATGACAGTGGCAGTGCTCCATCCATTAATAGTGAAGCAAGTAAATCAAAGACTAGCCAACCAGGTTCATCAAGGTGGGCTTCTGATGTAATACCGTTTTCTGGTCCTGGTAGAACATTAAGTTCAAACTCTGGAGTGCAAAACTCTGACAAGAGACCTCTACTTAAACAAGAGGATTTCAAGATAACTTCCAAGGAAAAAAACAATGGAACTAAGAAACCAGTGATTGTTATAGAAACACCATCACCAACTAAACCCAAAAATACCTCACCGACTCTCACAATTATGGATGCTTTTCAGAGAGCAAAGGATAAGAACAAAAACTGCGAGAAAAGAAGTGATTCTTTGACCAGTCCTTTGTTAGGATCTCAAGGAAAGCCAATTGAGTTGTTAGATTCTCCAAGTTCAGCCATGCGGGAAGTTGCTAGTTCAGGAAGCGATTCTATGTCAACTGAATCAGTGCAGTGCCCTGTATGTCAAACATTTATTCCAAATTGCAAGATTAATCAACATCTTGATTCATGTTTGAAGTTATGATCATCAATTTATTAGTCAGAGCTGTTGTGTTAACAAGAAATGGGTTTGTACAGTATACCACAAAGATGCTTGTGTCACCAACGGTCATTCAGAAAGCCTTAGATTAGATAATTATCTATAAATTTGTAACAGAGTAATTATATGTAACAAATGGAATTTTTATTGGACCACACTCAACTAGTGTGTTTTGCACGGCATAACCTGTCTATTTATTTATTTATAATCACGGTCCAAACATTTTAAAACTTCTGTGCACAGGGCTATGTTGCTGCAGTCATTTGCATGCATTGCTTGCCTCTTTGAAACAGAATGGAACAGGTTAAGTGAATTTCAGCAAAACACTGATTGAATGTGGCCCCTTAATTTGTTTGTTTTTAACAAACTGTATAGTATTTTTATATTTAAATTAGATGTTTTATAAGGTAGAAATAATATACAATAAATGATTTTATATTGAAAACTAACTTCTCGTGTGTTCTTCAGTTCTGATTTGATTAGTTTTATATTTGAGGGGGTAGTAATGGGTGTTCTTGAAGAAGCTATTATTGTTTTGCAATAACAACACAACACGGAGAAGTTGCCAAACTATTAAACCATTTTGAAGCTACTTGACTAGCAGTGCATGATGCAATGGGTAGTTTTCTGCCTCGTCCCCAGGCCAATGCGCGCATTGCCACCGACAAGCTTGGCGTTTGACGTTACATCCAAACTCACCGGGGACGATGCTGGCTATTTCGGACAAAATCCAGATCCCCGGCGAAAGCTATAGAGGTTTGACTGGAAATTTCTCCTGTTCATTAATACGGATACTTTCGTGGTACCGACATAACACTGCTATTTTTTATTGTTTTAACTCTCGATAAAGCGAACACCATGAACTTCTCACATAACGCATTGTAACATAATTACGTAAAATTGCAGTCTGTTGTTCGCTGTCTGTCAAACCACATTGCAAAAGACTTCGGGAAAGACTTGCTTTTTCACTTCAGCTTGGCCTTTTCCCTCCAGACTCTTTAGGAAAGGTCAAGCCCTCATCCTCCATTCCCGGCGACTGCAATTAGCAACTTCACCACTGTTGGTATTATCTATAATGTTAACGTCACTAATTTTTTTTTACACCCCACTATTACGGACTCTCGCTATTATGGTGGATTTCCACTAAAGCGTATTTTTTTACATGCGCGAGACAATGGCCGTTTTTACACTAGAAGACGGACAAGTCGTCTGACGATTTGTTCGTCTTGTGTGAATTTAAGACGGCTTTTCGACAACTTGTCCATCCAGACGACCAAGTCGTCTTTGAAAAATCGTCTTCCCAGACGGCCAAATTCTGCGGCCCGAGCGTGTCTGCTATAACTAGAGTTGACTGTACTATCGTTTTGTTTTGTTGGTACTTGTCGTACGCTACTTTTCTTTGCTTTTTCCCTTTCAGAAACCACTGATAAGTACTACCTTATTACACTAATTTATAATTGCAACTTTTGTGATTGTTAGATTACGATCCATCTTTTCTGTCTGAGGTTTATTGATCATTGATTTTCGTCCTAATTATTATATAGGGTTTGCAAATAACACCTGTCAAAGCTCACGTGTTCCTTCTTGGAAAACTTTTTATTCATTTAGAGAGGCGGCAGAGCGTTTTGAAACATGGGGGGCTCGTCGTACACCAAGCCAATAATATACAGGCGCCTTTCATTGCTCACGGCCGGTTTGCAAGAACCTCGGTGTATCTTCGGCGTGGGATTTACATGGAATACCCTGGGCAGTTTGGCGTTTCGTAAAACGGCAAACCATAGTTAGTACTAACTATGGGCAAACCGGCCAGGATCGATGAGGCGGCTTTATTCGCAGGTTAATTCTCTCATGAAGTAGCTCGTTTCCCAAGAAATAATCACAACTAAAAGAAATGTTTAGGTAAAATTATATTGCTTGCAGTAGCATGCTCGTTTACGAACCCTCGCTCTCTCTCTCTCTACCGCAGACGCTTCTAGGCGATTTGGACTCCAGCTCTGCGGAGGAGAGAGGAACCTATACAATAGTAGCCAACTTCCGTGTCTAACTTGACTTGACCTTCATAAAGCACAAAACTATGCACAAGAAAGCAAAGAAAGCACGGTTAAGTGGTACAGAAAAACTCGGGCTGACGGCGAGTGTTTTTTTTTTTAATCTTTTTGAGTTCTCTCGCGCTCTTTGTTAAGTTGATTATGATATTAATGGTCGGAATTCGCAGGACGAGGGTTCACTAGCCTGCGTTATCGGCGTTTAGTTCGTCTGCAACGCAGGCTAGGGTTTCACCCTCTTAAACTAGATTCTTACAACTGAAGAAATGCCATTCAACGTCAGTTTTTCGTGTTCAACTGATCGGGTTTATTTGTCAACAAAAGACACAACAAGTACAAAATGCAAAGTTACTGTCCTGCAGTCCGGATGCAGTCTGTGACAATCTTTGAGGGAAAGCAAAGACTACTCGTAGCATATTTTCCGCTCACCAGAGTATCAAGTTAACACGTTAACTCTTTGTGTTTTTTAAAGTCATCTCCACAAATGCATTTAAATTTGTTATTTTGCTGACAAAAATCCCCATTCTCCTTGCAACTTCGCCGCTCGCGATACAGAAGTCAGAAGCTGCGCCGCCTACACAAATCAAAATCCCACTCCCGAGTCTGAAATGCAAAACGAAACGGTTTTACCAGTACTGTACCCCCATTGCAGACCAGTCAGCAACTTACAGGAGGTGCAGTCAGGGCATGCTGCTGTAGACAGTCATTTACTTAAGTCAGTGTAAATTTTCTCTTTGTAGCGTGCTATTGTTCTCATGAAGTACTCGTACGTAATTATGATCACTACTTTGTCCAGCACAGCAAAATAGCTGCATTTCTTCAAGAACTTCTTGAAGCCTACTGTTCAGTCTTCCCAACACTTCTTCATCCTGTATTGCAACGGTAAGCTGTTTTATTTGCTCCAATAAATCCAGGCATTTTTGTCCTCTGACTTCATCAGGAAGAACTACATTTGTGTCATCGGAAAGGTCTGCATTTGTGTCATCAGTAAGGGTTACATCTGTGTCATCGCAAACGTTCTCAATGGGTAACTCAACCAATGAGACATGGATTGTGTCACTGGACGAAGACGGCTGATCTGCCGGCGCGCTGCCTTCCTGACTTGACTCACGGTTCTTCACTTTAGCTCGAAATATGTGTGTACGGATATCTTTAGTAGTGGGATAAAATCGCCTGTTTGTGGTTTGCGGTAGTTCCTTGTCCCTGAATAATACATTTTTAACAAAGAATTCCAGCTGTTGTCTGACTTGGTTGACGTTGGTTAAACCTCCTGCTACCAACTCGTGGATTCTGTTTATTATCCTCTTATCCACAGGCTGGCACGTTCCACTCTCCTGTCAAGAGAAAACCACGGTATATTAAAGGGGCTATGTCATAATACAGTCGAAGCTCTATTAAGCTGGGTTTTGTCACGGATTTTGCAAGATTCTTGAACAGCAAAAATTTATATTTGTGTCGCTGAAAACGGTAACTAAAAATAATGGTCCTTTTTTTATAAGCAATTGCTATATTAGAGCATTTTTAAAAACTGTTAACGAGCGTCTTCGGCTGCGAATGGCTCCGCGCGCCTTCAAAAAACAATGTATACAGCTAATTCGAGAAAGGTTGTCGGAAAAACAAAACACAAAAATGTACGCGACAGGACCGAAAGGCGGTCTGGGTATTCACCTCAGGAATGAAATGTACGAGTTTGTATTTTTGCACGTGAAGAATTTGTTTTTCCTCTCAGGAGGCCTTTTTTCTGTAGCTTTACTTTTACTGTCGCATGTCTTTGAATTTTGAAAATTCTTCTAAAATTCAGTGTGACTAAAATTACCTTGTTTCCACATGCCCGAAGAAAAAGAAAAACGTGAAATTGCCTTTGTCATGTCGCCATATGCACCTAACAATGTTTAGCCCCAGGGTGGGAGGGGAGGGGGGCGGGCAACCCACGGGAATTTGACATCGTGAAGCTCTCCCAGGGTAGAGATTTTGACATCTAAAATGGTCTGCTGGGTTAGAAATTTAAGAGGAGATATGTGAAATTTGACATTCACAAGGTGCCAAGGGGTGGGGAATTCGACTCTGGCTTCCAAAAAATGTCAAAATCCACTGGGTCTGCCCCCCCCCACCCCCTCCACCCTGGGGCTTGACATTGATAGGTGCATTATTAGTGTTCAGCACGTGCAGTAGCTCTCTACTTCTACCCATACTACCTCTTCTGTCTCGTGCACTTTTGTGCTTTTTCCGACAGCCTTTCTCGAATTAGCTGTATATAGCCGTAGCTTGATTTCTATCGCCAAATTAAACTAAATCTCCCTTAATATGTTCAAACAGGTTTTTCGTATTTCAAAAAACAGTTTACACCAAAAACTGCAAAATCCCTGTGACGTAGCTCTTTTCGTCATAAGGCGTGGTAGAAACGTCACTTTATTGCCAGGAAATCAAAACTTCATCACTTAGCTTAGTGACAACGGAATCACGTCAAGACAACAATAAGCATGTGTTCGAATGTTTTTATCAGTCGTCACTCCCTATTTCGGACTCGCTTAAAAACTGTTTGGGATTCGGCATCAACTATACTCTTGTTTTGTTTGTTTGTTTGTTTGTTTGTACCTCGCCCAGCAAGTGATTCTGATGATCCGAATGAGTAGGAAATTCAATGTATATTCTTCTTTCTGGATTAGAAGTTCCTGTTTTCAATGCTTCTCTTATATTCTTCGAGGCTGTCTCCCTTCTACATTTGCTGTCTGCGTTAATCTAATAAAAAAAAACAATGAAATTTACCGGTAATATGTAAAAAAATGGGAAAGTCGGCATTCATTTTCTAGTGACCCTCAGGTTGGAGCTTATTCCAGTTTAAGTGGTTATTTAACGTAAAAATCTTAGAAAGAAGATGCAGTTTCCCATCTGTAGGTAAGTGTGAGGTAGGGCTGCAACGATACACCGGTGCACCGGTGAATCACGATATTTTTTGTCAAGATACGAATATCGGTATTTGAACAAAATATCGCAGTATCGTGAAACAATAAATTATTCTTCATCAGCATTCAGAAATGACTAATTTTAATTATGACTTTTTCCCAAGTCAAAGCTTTCAATAGCGATTTATCAAACTGGGGGACAAGGAAGTTCCATTCTGCTTCACTTCCGATCACTTATTCTTTAAAGATGCCACAAGTAGCTGTCGACTGGCACAGCCCTGTGTGCCCAACAAGAAAAAACATGCGGTTTATAAGAACTTCACTTTGCAAATAAGTTTTCGCTGCTGAGAAAGTGGAAAAACTGAGTTACCAACAGAATTTAGTAAAATTATGGCACTTGTCAGTTGTATGTAATGTTTTATACCATGCCATAGAAAATACAGCCAATCAGAATACAGGAAAGCCGTTGTATATTCAACGGTATTCAACCCAACCTTCCCATCGTGCGCTGCGATTGTATTCTCGACGAAATTTAGTAAGCGTATTTTCTATGGCATGGTATAAAATAGTTACACAACACTTTCTCGTGTTATACTATGGAATATCCCACTTGTCACTTGTATTTTCTTCGTATACACACTCGCCTAAAGGCTCGTGTGTATACCGAGAAAATACAAGTGACTCGTGGGATATTCCATAGTATACCACTCGAAAGCGTTGCATAACTAGTATGTATCGTATCGTGTATCGTATCGTGGCACTTGTATCGAGGTACATATCGTATTGTGAGAAAATGTATCGTTGCAGCCCTAGTGAGAGGAAGTACCACTTTTCTGACAAAAATTGCATTACCATTTTTGTCAGAAAAGTGGTACCCCTTTGGCTCTCACCAGTATATGAAAGGCAGGGCTGTGATTAAGTTTTTAAGCAGCCAATACATTGAAGTTATCACCCAGAGCATATCGCTCTGTATGCAAGCGTCATATAACACCAATCAACATCTAAACCAGTAACATTGAGGGAATTTGGGCAACATAAAATTGCTTTATCAAGATATTCAGTCTTGTGATCTTTTCATATTAACATCGTTTCATTCATCAGGATCATGCTTGGTGAAATAGTATGGTGTAGGACTTTTAACAATCAAACTCCTGCTGTATTTGACACTGCCTGTGGTATGGGTGTCTTCAGAGCATACAATTTCTGCTCTCCAACAACTAAAAAACAGCCCAAAAAGGACCATAAGCAGGATGTCCGAACTGCCTAGCTATGTATTGTCACAAAATGATTACAGACATACTGGATGCTGTTAAAATTGTCAACTACACCGACGCAAAAGACATTTTGAGTAGGGGTATGCACCTCCTCCCCCATGGGAGGGGAGTGGATGGTGCTTGGTGTATGACATATTAGCCCCCCCCCCCTGCACATTTCAAAATGCTCGGTCACCTCTGTGGAAGCTCCCTGTTTTAAAACTTTGAGAACCTTTCCCGCAGTTAAATGGGTTTATTAAAGCAAGGGATGGGCATTGTTTTTGTTTTTATTTTTTTATTGTTTGATACATTTTCTAGTACTGAGAAAAACAACACAGGTAAACATCACCTTAAATGCTGGAAATGCTAATACTTCTCTCAACTTTATCTGTGCTGTGCAATTTACTTTCCGCGTCTGGACAACTCTACGTCTCTTTGCAGCAGGGACCTTAGTCTTTGATCGACAAAAATGAGATATTTTAGCAGTTTAATATTACTTAGCACTATTGGCACACAATCCATGCAGGTGCAATGTTTGCAGAACCAACATTACCAAACTGTAATACAAACACAGAAACTTCAACATCCTCCCTCCCCCCCCCCCCCAGGCAAACCCTTGTTGGTCAAATTCCCATCCCCCTGGCCACAAATGGTGTTCAAATGCCCCACCTTAGGGTCAAAGTAGGTGATGTCGTGAATGCTTACACTGTACTCCACAATTTCTCTGCATCTGGCTTATACAATTTCTGTACTAATAATTGTCATGTGATCTTATAATCTCACACAGCACTAATAATCGTCACACGATCTTATAATCATACACAGCACTAATAATTGTCACGCGATCTTATAATCTCACACAGCACTAATAATTGTCACGCAATCTTATAATCTCACACAGCACTAATAATTGTCACGCGATCTTATAATCTCACACAGCACTAATAATTGTCACGCAATCTTATAATCTCACACAGCACTAATAATTGTCACGCGGTCTTATAATCTCACACAGCACTAATAATTGTCACGCGATCTTATAATCTCACACAGCACTAATAATTGTCACGCAATCTTATAATCTCACACAGCACTAATAATTGTCACGCGGTCTTATCATCTCACACAGCACTAATAATTGTCATGCAATCTTATAATCATACACAGCACAAACAATTATCACGCGATCTTATAATCCCACATAGCACTAATAATTGTCACGCGATCTTATAATCTCACACAGCACTAATAATTGTCACACGATCTTATAATCTCACACAGCACTATTCTCACTGCATACATAATTAGCCCGTCACGCGGGAATGGCTTAAGTTCGTTAAATTCCGGCGCGTTGCACCTGCGCACTAGTAGCATGATGCATTGCGTCCTTCGCTTCAAATATCACAGTTTCAGTCGCCTCGTGGCCAGTTCAACGGAGTTCGGTGAAGTGACGTTTCAAAGTTTCTTTGCATATGACCGCCACCAGCCCATCTTGGCCGACGCTGAACCAGCTTTGCCGGCGGCCCCGCTGTAGTTGCTCTGGCCCCCGTGGTCGAACAAGAGGTACTTTTTCAGTTGTGTTCTTCATTTTCCGTCTTGTTAGGTTTCGGCGTCGCGGGTTGGCCACGTTTTTGTCGTTTCCCTTGCTTATTCCGTTCCCACGTGCTTTCATGTCTGGCTTATCTTTCAAATGGTGTTTACTGCTCGCCACTTTCGGGATAGGGATTTCATGCAGTTTTGTGTCCGGGAAATTTAGCTTTTGGCCCGCTTCACCTTTCGTGGTTTGGTTTTTCATTTTAATCGTTATTTTATTCTTGGTGCATGCAGCGCGATTGCCTTTTGTTTTTTCTACCAATTATTGGTCATATTGTGTTATTAGTTTGCTGCTTGTCAGCTTTTACCCCCATGGGGCACGTTCTTTCATTTGGGATCGCTTATTTGCATATTTTTGTTTTTGAATTTTCTTTGTTTGGGTTTATTTGTGTCGTATTTTGTGTTTGCCCTTCTGTTGCGGTTTAAATGTCCATGTTTCCATGTAGTCTATGTTGCTATCCCGTGGCGAGCAGGTGGGACCCGAGGAACGGCTAATTTTCCCTCAAAATTAGCGGTCTTGAGCCTTTGTATAATGTTTTAATGTTTTAAGTTTTATACGTTTGTTTGGCCCGGAGAGCCAGCAGCCTGGAGAGCTGTAAAATGTTTTGAGTATGGCCTGGAGAGCCAGCAGCCTGGAGAGCTGTAAAGTGTTTTGAGTATGACCTGGAGGGCTGTGTAATGTTTTTTGAGTGTGGCCTGGAGAGCTGTAAAATGTTTTTTGAGTACGGCCTGGAGAGCTGTAAAATGTTTTGAGTATGGCCTGAAGAGCCAACAGCCTGGAGAGCTGTGAAATGTTTTTTGAGTATGGCCTTGAGAGCCAGCAGCCTGGAGAGCTGTGAACTGTTTTCTGAGTATGGCCCGGAGAGGTGTGTAATGTCTTTTGTGTACGGCCCGGAGAGCCAGCAGCCTCGAGAGCTGTGAAATAGATTTTAAGCTCGCTATGTTTGTATGGCCTGAAGGGCCAACAGCCTGGAGGGCTGTGAATTTCTGACTCAGTTCGCTATGCTTGCATGGCCTGGAGAGCAGGCTGCCCGGAGAGCTATGGCACAATTAAGTGAGTTCATTATGCTTGTACCGTCCGGAAGGCCAGCGGTTGAGTGAGTTTTCTATACTTGTGGTTCCAGAAGAGCTAGCGGCCAGGAGACCCGCAGCGTAGTTTTCATTGCTGTTCTTTTTCAGCCAAATATGTGGGCTTCTATCGGTAATGATTTCTTCGCTACGGCATGCAACTCAGTTATTTACAGAATTGTGCTTTTCGTCTTAAATACATATCATTTAATATTTGTTTTAACTTGTCTGCTTTTGCCTTGGGGTGGGACCTTTGCCTTGGCCCTGTTGACCTCGGGGGGACCTTCTCAGTGTCTCAATTTCGGACCTAGTTCGGAGCCTGGGGTCAACAAAGGGTTGGGTTCCCTTTTACTTCTTTCGGGAATTTGTTTCGGTTTTCATGAAGTTTTAGGTAAATTCTCCTTTGTTCGCCGCAAGACTAAGTGCGACACAGTAGCACATCTCAAAAGGAAACGTTCCTCTCCGCTACATTCCACAGGGAGCCCCTCCCTTTGTTGGCCCCTTGCCTACTCCGGAGCTAGTAGCGTCTTGCCCAGGTTTAGGTAATCTGGCTCATTTGCGCTTGTGCGACTTGAGTCCCTTGAGGGATGGCAATGTAATAACCTGACTGTTTGGCAGGACTTTCTTGAGAAATTACCTTGTGCTGAAGTTGGCATCTTAAAGTAATCTAAGTCGGAGTTCGCGTCGTCCGCTCCTTCAAGCTATTCAAAGGGAATTTCAAGGACAGGTGTACAAATCCAATTATTCCAAGTTCTCCAAGTTCGTCTCCGATTCCGTTATGCTACGGGTGACCGCGGGGTTATGGCTGTTTGGGGCCCGGTACATAGTGTGGCATCCCAGCGTTTAGTCGCCCCCGCAGGGTTCCGGCCCCGAGGAAGCACCTTAACGGTCCCCGCGTAGGTGAAAAAATGCATGCATTCAGCGAGCTGTACCGGAAAAAGAAAAAATCTTGAAGTCAGTACTGCAAAGGATTAAAATGGCCGTCGCACTGCGTTCACAAGAAACATCTGTTGGTTGAAGAAATGGCTGAAACGTGTACCTGAAATTGAAATGATACCGAAAATGAGGATGAAAGGATAACAGACGTATCATCCAGAGACGAATCTTTAAATGTGTCAAATTTTGTTACTCGCGGAACTGTTAGGCTTTTTCGCCAGGAAATTATTGTAGGTTTATTTTGAATGTGATAGGGAATAAGGGAATAGGTTTGCGTGTTGTCACTACGAATAAAAGTTCACGTGTTGTGCCTGTATCTTTTAGGTAATTTCTGGTAACCTATTAAGCCGCCCAGTGCGTTCCAATACCCGAACCTCAGGCTTACCATCTTATCTTTGTGAGGTCACATTATACGCATAAGAATATTTAAATTTCTCCATTCATTGCTATTGTAAATTTTTAAGCTTTCTAAATTCGGCTTGTTATGACTTGTACTTGTTTTACCTCTAATTATTATTCGCGGCGTCCTTCTCACATCCCGCTCGCTCGGGGTTCTAGTTTCACATTTATGATCGGCACGTTTGACAGTTTTTCAGTTCTCCTTTTTCAGTTTTTGCTCATTAAGGCTGCCATTTCAATGGTATTGATAAATCGCATGTGGCTTTTTCAACATGGGTGCGGTTTCTAGGATTCATACGCGACTCTGCGCGTCAAGCATTCCTCGTCCCCGAGGAAAAGATAATCAAGTTCTCAGCGTTAAGGGAAGATATTCGTTTGTTCCCTTTCGTGGGCCTCAACGCTTTTCAGCGAAGGTTCTCTTTTTTACCTTTTCCTCCCGGGATGTAAATTTCGGAGTCTACTTTGCCTTCCGTCAAAATAGAAGCTGGTCATTGCACGGAAATAGAGTATTGGCCTTTTCTTGACAACTGGAAGGATTACATTCCATGGGAGACAGAACTCCTTGCAGTCCATACCGCTTTATTGAGATGCCTCGAAGGGCCTGGGTTAGGAGCTTTGCTAAAACAGACCTGGTGAAACCCGACCTGGTGGGTTATTTTGCTCTCCCTGGTGAAAATTTAACCTCCCTGGTCCCTGGTGATTATCTGAAAAATCCCTGGTCAATTTTATTTCTCCCCGGTGAAGAATTTAGTTTACCTGGTCAGGAAAAATCAACCAAAATCTTTCTGCTGGCTTGACGGAAGAAAACGACGCCCGGCAAAAAGACAATTTAATAAATGAGCTCTCGCGCTCTCTGTGTGTACTCTCCTCGCGCTCTGTGAGCTCGACTTGTAGCCAAGTCTAATCACTGACTGAGACAAAACAGATCTGTTTCCTTTTCTGTATGTAATATGAACTTGTGTATGATTCAGAGCGATTTGAACAGCGCGTGCGGCCCAAAGCGAATGTGTGGAAGTATTTTCGACCATGCTATCTACAGCGTTTTATAGAATAAGTAAGTACGCAGAGGATAATCAGCTTGACCGATATAATTCTTGGTGAGTAGTAAGTGGCTTTTTTCCATCGATTAAGCAGCCTTGAGCAGTTTGAGCGGCGTTTGATGTAAATATCCTGTTTAACTTTGCAGCCTGCCGGCACATTGTGATGTAAAAAATACGCAAGTTGTTCAGTACATTCAAGATCACTCAAGTGGCGTGTCACGGTAAATTTTAATTAAGTTGGCTTAAATTGTATGTACAGTGTAAATAGCACTTTGTGTAGCTTTCACCTGCATGAAACTAATATTGCCTAGCTGGAGGACAGCAGTCATCCTGGTCATTTAACATTTAACACGTATTTTTTCATTGCTCGGCGGCTAAATGCGAAAAAGGGACACTTCATTCGACTTGTTAAAGATATAAGCAGACGGTTTTCTTATTTTGATTCTTTACGCATTGACCTTCCAAAAATGGATCAACCAATAAGGGCCGGCATTATGAACATTCTGCAAACGGACGACACAGTTTAAATTTAGGCGCACGCGTGCTAGACAACCAGTCTGGATCTGTCTCTTGGTGCCTGTCTCTTTTGATAATAAATCTTTATGTCAGTTACCTTCTGGAAAAGTAATTAAACTTGTATTCAGGTTAGCAGGGCTAGCAGGGAGTCGAGAAAATGATCCCACGAAAAGTTCTCCCAATTTCTTTGAAACAGTATCGAATATCTGGCTGAATTACATTAACCTTTGGTTAACTTTAGGTCGTAAATTTTGTTTTGGCGGGTGTAATCCGTCAAGCGCAAGGTTGGTTGCCTGGT
The DNA here is from genome assembly GCF_052425735.1 of Oculina patagonica. NCBI lineage: Eukaryota > Metazoa > Cnidaria > Anthozoa > Scleractinia > Oculinidae > Oculina > Oculina patagonica. The sequence continues at coordinate 36,398,594 of NC_135770.1, forward strand.
GAAGTGCGTTCTCCTTCTAAAAATAAGGAACTTTGAATTTAACTGAGAAGTTCTAGAAATAATCGGGATTTTTTACGTTTACTTTAAACTGCCTGGTTGCATATGAAACTCCCTTCAAAATGCACGAAATGTGATCTGGGGCTGTCTAATCTTTCAAATTTCCCGGGGAGGCATTCCCCTGGACCCCCAGTAGCTTACACCTTCGACATTCACACGATTGCATCTTTCAGATCGTTGGCGCTCTGAAGAACCGTCGTTTTAAATCCTGCCTACTGGCCTGCTAAGAACTGGAAAATTAACATGAATCTAAAGGAAGTTTAATCATTTTAAGGCGATGATGTCAGTCCATCGCCTTATATTAGAAGGCGGTCGGCGAAAACTTCTGTTCGTCATCGCTTCTGCATGCATTGCGTGCCGTTTGCGAGAATTTCAGAGAATTTCAGGAATATAACCCCGGCGACTGCTACAAGTCCAAGTGCGAACTGACAGTGTCAATAGTAGGGTGACTCATTGGCTCATTGTGACAATGATTTGCTAAATTTGACCCATTCCTGATCTAGTGGCGGTAATGCACTGTGCGAAACAAAGAACGCTCGGGGATCGCAAAATCGGCCCGTTTGCCGTATAATGCGAAGGCAAGAATTTAAGTCCGATGCCTTTTTAAATTATTCGATTCTGTTTCTCCTTTGCCACTTTTCTTCGTGTAAGAGCAGGATACAAAACGTACGTTACTTCAGTTGTTTACGTACAATGCGAAAAAACGACGGTGTCATCTACAGCCGTTAGTTAGGCGACATCGTTGCGGAAAGTTGTGCACTATTGCCCCGCTAAGTTTATTGCATATTGGGTCACAGAGTTTTGCATGTATATACATACATGGTTAGATTTAATAAATCATCGACCTTCGAGGTGAAAAAAAATTAATCAACCTGGTGGGTTTTTGACTGCCCTGGTCGATTTTGTGTTGAAAACCTGGTGGAAAATCAGGTGTCACCAGGTCTGTTACAGAGGGGTGTGCTAAAGGACGGTCGCAGTTTGGTGTCGAGAGATATTTGGATAGAAGTCTCGCAAGACATCAATATCTTAGAAGCTCGGGCTTTTTTGCATTCACTCTTTAATTTCGTTTAGACACCTTATTAGATCAAGTAAAGTTAATGAACACACTGACAGCTTCGATTTGAAGCTAACAACATTTTCAAAGACATTGTTGATTGCTGCAAAGAATTCGCTATAAGCCTTGATAAACATTATGTTTCCTTCAGGTAAACCAGGATGATTTTCCTTCCAGATACTTATCGAACACAGATTGTAAGTTGTCAAAAGTGCTTGGCTGCAAGTCGAGCGTCTTTTTGGGCCTCGCTTCTTCGAAATCGTGTCTTTGAATAACAATTAATTGTCAACCCAACAGGGCAGGCCACTGCTTGTCCCACTTTACACCTTGTGCAGTTTTTAGCGGCATCAACGTTTTTGCAAAGTCTCTGCCGTCGGAGCACAACTTGTGTGTGCATTCCCGCCATTTGTTTTAACAGCGCCTCTTTTAAATGCATGCCTGAGCAGGAATTTTACGGTGCGTTTGCTATCATTATCCCGCACTTGAGGCCTTAGGCGCTTCTGTTGGGCGTTACTACAGTCGCTTCAGTGATATCTATGAGGCCATCCGTTGCGTTTGTTAAGCTCACCTGGTCTCATCTTTTGCGTTATGTTTCCATGGAAGTCAGCCCGATGCTGTTCATCTTGCCTTAATTCTAACGATTTTGATGCCAAATGTTGCCAGATATGTGGAATGTAAACCGGACTTTAGAGTGCCGCTACGGCAGCTGTTCGCGTGAATGAAGCTGCGATCCAGGAGCGATCGAAGATACTTTAATCTGTCATGCGTCCAAGCCCTTATCAAAGGCAGAAATCTGCGCTGGAGCAGCAGCTTTCCCAGTTTTTGGAGACTTTATGTGCTTTTGATAACATTGTTAAATATCTAATTTCTAGGATAAGTCCGGGAGAACTTGAGTAAATGCGTCCTCATGTTTTAAAGCTCCTTATACCAGTCCGAAACACTTATAGCTGGGTAAGATAATTCTCTTATGGGTCGTTTGAGAGCCGTCTTCGATAATCTGGGGCGTCTTAATGATTCTAATCCAGTCGCCCATCCTCTTGTCGAAGAGTATTTTAAATCTTTCAAACAAAGGCAAGCGCGTTTTGCTAGTACACCTGCTCAAGCGTTCCCTTCGTTTTTTGTTTTGATTTGTTTTTTAAAAGTTATATATTTCAGCAACTATAGCTTTCCTCAGTTGTCAATATGTTAGTCAGGTACCCCTTTCGCGCGCAGGTAAGTATGTCCCCGTTGGAGATGCGACATTTTTTGTACTGGATTTTTCCACCTGGGGTAGGACCTCCGACCTCGGTCGCCTCCAATCTTGTAACGTATTTAAGTTTAAGAACGGGAAGACCATTTTACTCTTCTTTTTTGATATTCGCGAATATTTCACCCTATTATATTTACTCATCCTGATGTTTGCCCCTTTGGCTGGATTCAGTATTACATAACAGTATTGCAATGCCTTAAGATACCACTGCACCAAGGATACTTTTAGAGCCACAGAACATATCGCAACGGATCAGTAATTGGTAAGCCCTTCACGAGTTCTGCGGTTAACAGTCGGCTGAGAAAACTCCTTTTAGATTCCAAACTCCTTGCAGGGGAAACTTCGCATGGTTTTCGGGTATTTTCCAACTCTCTAAGGTTCTTAGGTTGTTCTCAGGGAGTCGTTACTCAATACTTGGGCTGGGGAAGTAGAGAAACCGCGAAGAGGTATATGCAGATCTCTGGGAAGTAAGGAAATCGCGAAGAGGTATATGCAGATCTCAGATGCTAAGTTATACACACTCCTTACCATTTTAGAAGGAGTGCCCCCTTGGGCGGCTTCTGGATTAGTAACGCCGGTGTCACATCCCGGTAATTTGGAGGCTGCTGTTAACGTTGCCCTAAATGAACATGTGACTTGAGGGTTTGGGGTTTCTGAGTAATGGAAGGAATAAAAGTGGAAGATTTTTGTGAAAGTGTTTTCTGTTGGTTTTTCGCTCTTCTCGCCCTTCTTTCCGGAATTGACAGCAGAGTGTCTGGGGCAGGAGCGGGTATCCTCCCATAACTTAGCTTCCCGTGTCAGGGCAATTGTATTCAGTGAGAATGTTTTACTATTCTCACTGCATACATAATTAGCCCGTCACGCGGGAATGGCTTAAGTTCGTTAAATTCCGGCGCGTTGCACCTGCGCACTAGTAGCATGATGCATTGCGTCCTTCGCTTCAAATATCACAGTTTCAGTCGCCTCGTGGCCAGTTCAACGGAGTTCGGTGAAGTGACGGTAAAAGTTTCGCCCCTCCCACCTCCCCTGGTGGCGGTCGATCACTGCTGTATCCTACATTCTACACGCCAATTGCCATGGCAGTCGCGGGTATCCTCCCATAACTTAGCTTCCCGTGTCAGGGCAATTGTATTCAGTGAGAATGTTTTACTAATAATTGTCACGCGGTCTTATCATCTCACACAGGTGACAGCACTAATAATTGTCATGCAATCTTATAATCATACACAGCACAAATAATTGTCACGCGATTCTATAATCTCACACAGCACTAATAATTTTCACGCAATCTTATAATCTCACTCAGCACTAATAATTGTCACGCGGTCTTATAATCCCACATAGCACTAATAATTGTCACGCAATCTTATAATCTCACATAGCACTAATAATTGTCACGCAATCTCATAAACTCACAATAAATATCAGGGTAGAATAAAGCGGGGGGGGGGGGAAAAAAAAGGGGGGGGGGTGGGTGGAATCAGGATTTTTCTCAGGAGGGGTGCACACCCCTGCACCCTCCCCCTAGATCACCCCTGAATATTTCCCAAAGCACATTGTGGTAAAACATTTTTAAGCTAGTCCAATAACATCTTATTTAATATGAGCCTTTGTTGTAACTTTGCAGCTTACCTCTGCTCTCTTACGTTTTTTAAGTGCTGTGTTCCTATCCACCCCATGCTGGCAGTCATAAACCTTTGAACCCAAAATTATGAAAGGTACTCCAGTAAAACTTATTCTTGCTCCACGCACATGTTGGTTGTCTTCCCAAAATATTCTGTGCGATCCTTCAGTGTAATCTAGGCGAACAATAAGTTATAATTTTAGCCTGCGCCCAGCCCTCTCCGAGTGAAACCAAGGAAAGAAAAGACGCCGACGTCTGCGCGCTCTTTTGTGCATCGCAGGCTAAAATATGATTTATGAATCGTACTCACTGAAAGATCCAAAGCGTTTTGTTGCCCTACAACATGCGAACTTTGCTGTTGATTTCGTTTCCAAATCCTCGATTAGTTTGTTTGCTTCTTCCAAAGAAGACACATATCCAAAATTTTCTCCCAACGTTTCAACGAACGCCATCTTAATTTTTTCCTTGGAACCGTGCGACCTGGGTTCTAGAAGGGCATGGGTTCGACAGGAATGATGGGAAGACAACAATATGGCGGCGCAAAGACCAGTTATAGAAACTTTAGGAGAAAATTTTGGATATGCCTTTTCCGTGGAAGATGCTTATATTTTTATAAGAGAATTTGAAACAAAGACAACGTCAAAGTTCACAAGTTATAGAACAGATAAAGGTTTTGGAGCCATTGGTGAGATTGGTTCATCGCTCAAATCTAAGCGCTCTGCAATTAGACCTACTGTCCTGCAGACTGTAGACTTGGAGACTTTTCACTCCGATCAGCCTGAATAGTGCTAGCGTTCCGGTTAGCCTGAATAGAACTCAAGTTAGCCTGTTTACGGTTAGCTCTCAATATAAGCACGATACATCATTTTGTCTGCAGTCTGCATTTTTATGTCATACACCGCGCCGCCTACTTTGTGTGGTAAACTGCAGTCTTTTCTTGAACTCCAGTTTATAGCCTGAATATGGCTCTGGATAGCCTGGAAATATATCCCAGTTAGCCTCAAAAGCGCTGATCAATAACGGTAACGCTAACATGATATTTTTGTGCTAATAAACAATATAATTAATAAATGTTGCTTTTTGTAGATTACACCAAAAGGTCACACAGGATATGCTGGGAGGATCAACCACATGTTAAACGGCCTAAAATCAGTTTTACTGGGGTGCCATTCATATATTTGGGTTGTAAGATTTATGATTGCCAGCATGGCATGGATAGGAAGGCAGCAGCTAAACAAAAAAGACAACAGGCAGCAGAGGTAAGGAACATATTACCGGTAAATAAAACTGCCGGAGCGATCTGTGGTCATAGCTTAAAATATAAAAATGTTTGAAACAGATCTAAAAAATATAAAACGACACTCTAAATTTTCGATCGCCTTCTGCGGTCTTTTTCAGAGAATGATGGATTTTTGGAAGGTTCGCAGAATTCCAATAAGTTGCATCGACATTATTGTTCGTTGCCCCCCTGGGAAGCAACTAGCGATGCGTAAACCCTTGGGAAGGGCGCTCTTTCGTTTTAGTGTTGGGGAGATGAAAGATCCAGAAACAGTCTGCTGCTGCACACCGCAAATCGGCGTAGCTGGATGATGCGTGGTCGATTCGCATGATGTGGCCCCTCGCAATTTCCAGTTTCTTTTGCTTTCCCCAACGTATGCAAATGAGCATGTCCTGCAAGTCACTTTGTATACGATTCCTTTCAACTGCTCTTTATTCGGTCGATTTTCACATGATGTCATCAAAATTCTAAAATCCAGAATTGTGAGACCCCTTACTTTTTATCCTTCACTGTCTATTAGATGTCCAAAATATATAAGTTATTGAAGGTTTTGAGCTGGATAGCATCCACCGTCTTTAAGATATAAAATTTTGAATTTCTGAGTTTTGCACCACACGACATCAAAAAGACCACCTGAAGGCTGTCATGTATGCATAAAGGAAATGGTTCAACCTTTTTATTTTTAACAATCTAAATAGTTGAGGTTTTATGAGAAGTGTTTATGTGAATGTTTACGTGTTCATGAGTTGGCCGCAGTTTTTATAGCAGAAGTAAATGCCAGATGTTTTCATTGATAATTTTCCAGTGGCCATGATGGAGCTGCCTTCACATGGACTCCAACATGGCATTTCCATACTGTGCTCCCTAAATTTGTGTAAAACACTTTGGCAGATAACTCAAGTAAGAAATACTGTACAGTCCTGAGACTTGGACACGTTGTCTATCTACTAGTAATTTTTACAACCTGTAATATTCTTAATTTTTTTTTACTCAATAGTTTTGGATTTATTTTTTAGCAGCGCATGACAGTAGCATTACTGGCGTGACAGTAAAAAACAGTAATAGCAGAATGTTAGGTCAAAGGTGTTGCAGAAACACACAACATAAACAGCAACGGTGTGCATGTCCATCAACAGTACGGTTGAACACAGAAACATCAGGCCACTGTCAATAAATATAACCGGGGGTATGAAGTTATACATACTGCTAAGATTTGAATTCTTTTAACAGACTGGCAATGTCACTTCCAAGAAATGCCCTAAAGCCATCCAACGAATACCAAAGTTAAACTGCACAGCACGGATAAAGCTCAGAGAAATTTTAATGTTTCCAGATTTCAAGGTGAGGACTAAAACTTAAACATATTTACAGTTTAACAACCCAAAATTCCTTCTTTCACTGTGACATAAAGAGTGCCCCCCCCCCCTTTTTCCTATCTCTTAATATACACTGCAGTACTTGGCTGTAAGCTTATGTCCCGCCTTGTGCTTTAAAAATAACATGTAAAGTTTGAAAGAAAGGAACATGGTGTGAGACTCGTGCGCATAACAAGGACTTGAAAGCCTCTGATATGATAACATGGTCTTTCACACATGCTATCGTGTTGCCTTTTTAAATCGTGTGTAACAGCTTTGATTATTTAACTGATGAAAGCTTAAGCAATCGCCGAAACGTCTTGAAAAATAACATCAAAACAGTCAGCGTCAATCCACTAGCAAACTATGTAATCCCCCTTACCTACTTAACTTTATGTAGCTGTTATAGTACTGTTTTACCCTTAGTATAATTGGGTATTTCCCTTTGTTTAATTATCATTATAATATAAATTATAAGTATATACTCAAACAGTGGAAAGCGATTTTTGCCCCGTGCTGATTGGCTACTCAAACTCCAAATATGCTTTGCTATTCACCTCCAAGCAACTTGCGTGCGAAATATGTACTCGTTAACTTAAATAACTAGTCAAATTATATGTCATCTTTATGGGCTAAATTATTTCACTGTTTGAGTGTATACTAAAACTACTATTCACCTCAGTGTTGGTGGCTAGTGGTGGATATTTACCTCATGGCTTGGTAAATATCCACCACTAGCCACCTCCACTTTGGTGAATAGTTGTTATCTATACATCAATACAAAGAAAAATACCAATTGTACCAAAGGTAAAATTGAACTACAACATAGCCATTTACAAAATTTCATTGTAACAGATTGACAAAAACACCATGTCCAGGAGAAGATTATCATCAGCAAGGCTAAGAGCTGCACTGAAAAAAGGAACTGCTAATCCAGAAAGAAGAATATACATTGAATTTCCTTCTAATTCAGATCATCAGAATCACTTAGTGGGCGAGGTAATGTTTAAAGATTCTTTAAGTGGAGAAAGAATTCAGTTTGGCTATACTCAATGCCATACTGTCTTTTTGAAGTTTGAAACTACTTAGTGTAATCTCTCATGATACTTTGGCTGCTGTACCGCTCTTCTCAATGCAAGAATAAACTGGAAATATTGCAGATGACATATCTTTAGGCAGAGGAGAGAAGGATATTGTTTCATAGTCTCTTTACATGTTCGGACAGTATCCGGTATATGGAATGAAATTAAGGTCGTTGAAATTAACGCTCCACTTAAATAATGTCACGGAAATGAACACTCAAAAAATAACGCGACTTAAATTAACGCGAATTTTGTGAATTTCCTATAATAAGGTATTTAAAAATTATGACTAGGCTCAAATGTGACAAAACGTCCTTCAAACGGCTAGGATTAGATGTGTGTTTGTTCCACAGACCACTGAAGTACAGTCAAGCTTCAAAATTACAGGCTCAGAGAAGATCTTTATGTTGAAAATGATTTCATATGCACCTACTTTTTCTTCAGGTGGGCCGGATGTGTCCAACTGTTGATAAAAGGGAAACCAACAGAACCAACGTTATCCACGAATTAGTAGCAGAAGGATTAAAAGATGTCAACCAAGTCAGACATGAGCTGGAATTAAGCATGGCTTCAGATCAGCCGTCTTCTTCCATTGAAACTCTTCATGTCTCCTTAACTGAGTTACCTATTGAGAACGTTTCCATTGACACAACAAATGCAGATCTTTTCGTTAACACAAACGCAGTTCTCTCTGAGGAAGGCGAAGGACAAAAATGCCGGGATTTGTTGGAACAAATAAAACAGCTTACTTTTGTGATACAGGATAAAGAAGTGTTGGGTAGACTGAACAGTAGGCTTCAAGGATTTCTTGAAGGAATGCAACTCTTTTGCTGTGTTAGACAAAGCGAAAACAACAGTGAAGTTCACGAGGACATAAGCACGCTACAACAAGAAACTTTTATTGACTCGAGTAAATAACAACTAAGTTACAGTCTGCGATAATAGATCTGCTATAAACCTTTTTTAATTTCAAAGAGTAGCACTGGCTAGCAAATTCACATCGGCCCTGTTTTGGTGCATCATGTGGGACCGATTGAAGTGTCTCTAGAAAGTTAAAATCATTCCAGAACTGACTTAATTTCAAGTATAGGGCTCAGTAATTTTGAAAAAAATAGACTATCTTACAGGAATTGTAAACTAAAATTTACGTTAACGCTAGTTTTCCAAAGTTCTTTTTAATTTTAAATTCCAACATTCATATATAATTCTTTACATTCGAATGATTTGCCTCTCTTCTGTTTTGCTCTGTTATTACACTCACGTTAATTATAGTCCCATTACTTTTATTACGCTAATTCACACAAACGTTAATTTATTATAATAAGGTACTAGCAATCCCTTTATAAATCGTCGAAAGGCGCTCTTTTCCTTTCCCGTATTCCCAGGCTTGAACAGTGAGCTCGGAGCTCACTCCCATATATGTGCCGCTGTGAAGGGTGTGGTTTTCAACAAAATTGGAGCTGGGATAGGGTATAGAAATCAGAGAGTTTTCGTCTAGAATAGGGGTATCATTAGTCCAGTCCCTGAACTCTCTCTTCCACGCGCCCTTTATAGGGGTTGAACCCAGGCGCGCGAAGAGAGAGTCCAGGATAACTTGCATGCGCATGCTCAGAACGAACCAATCAGAAGCGGGGAGTGTGGCGTCACTTGCTTGGAGCGCGCGCGCTAGGCTAAAACTGGCTCGCTCAAATGACGAATTCAACTACGCAACCGAGCGCGCGAATAAATGCAAGAAAAAAAAAACTGTGCTCAATTGCATCCAAAACCAATTCAATAAACAGCTACAAAATACCAGAAATAGTTGACGGATAGCGATTTTTGTTTTGGTCGTTAGCTTTTAGCAGACACTGACTGCAAAGCTAGGCTTTTTAAAGTTATTCCGGTGATCCTGCTTTAGTACACGGTCGCGTAGTTGAACAATGGATAGTAAAAGGTCCTTTTACTATCCATGGTTGAACTCGCCATCTGTGCGCGCGCGTTTTCAAAAGGGCTGCCAAATATGGGTTTTCCCCCAATTTTGGGGGAAAAACTGGCGCAGCGCATGCAAGTTATCCTGGACTCTCTCTTCGCGCGCCTGGGTTCAGCCCCTATAAAACGCGCGCGGAAGAGAGAGTTCAGGGACTGGACTAGGGTATCATTTGCCGGGAAACTGATCAGTGGTATGAAGAATCAAGTTCAGAATAGGAATATAAAATTAGAAGAGAAAGAGGCTTTCCTATAAGTAAATAAAATCATCGCCGCAAAGTTGTTGACAGATGGTTTTTCATTAAAAACACTAATAGGAAAAAGCAAGTCTATTATAGGGTAGAGATTGTCGGTGTCTAGTCTAGTATAGGGTTGCAAAATCAGCAGAACATGGTCTTGTATAGGGTAAGGGTTTCAGAGTCCCAGCGGCACACCCCACCCAAAAGTATACAGAGCTTTCCCCCCCCCCCCGGGACCTTGCGACACCTCGTCTCTCAACTCGCGCTCGCCATTCCACGACTCATTCAGTCTTTTTAAGGTTAGGTCTCTTGATTCGAGCATAGGGACCAATTCTGGGATCTGTAATGAAATCCCAGATCACCTTGGTCCAAGATGTGTGATATGGTAAATGGTCGTAGTATTCTGCTGCGATCTGTTTTACCAAAGGGAGCCGTGATCCTGGGATACTCGGAAAATCATGGTGCTCATTGTGATAACCAACGTTAAAAGTCAAATAATTTCCTGGCCCGTAGTACGAGTAGGTTTCGCAGCCTTTCTCGAACATGTAATGCTCAGCGATGAAGTGACCGGCCATTGGGTGCAGCCCGGCGCCAAGAATTGTACTCGCGAACATATAGACGAGCGGTTTGACGCCCCAGAAGTGAACTACGACGTAATTGGCGCTAAACTGAACCACCATGTTGAGGATTTCTAAGCCTTTTGGTGTCAAAGGGTTGATGACAATAGGTCTAAGGGCGTACCAGAACGGCTGCAGAATCACCCAGACCAGCTTGGTAATGGAGTTGTAGAACATTCGGGCTTCAAATGTGGTCGGCAGGTCGGGATCGATCTCTTCTACTCCCATATAGCGATGGTGAAGGATGTGGTATTTTTTAAACGCCACGGACGAGGGGATTGCAGTCGGTAGGTTTGCCAGGATACCAAAAAGCCTGTTTAGAAGGGGTCGGCCATTCCCGAACGGGATGTTATGGCAGATGTCGTGCACCCCTACAATCAGGGCGTGGCTGGGGAATGCTCCTATGAAGTAAGCTGACAGCAAGAGAGTCGACCAGGATACATCGCGCATTAAGTAAGCCAGTGTGAACTGGATCACTATCAAAGCCAAGATTTCATATTTGAATCGTGGATCACTGCCCATCAATTTCTTGATCTGGGGGTACTTAGCTGACAAAATTAAAAAACAAAAATATTGATTACGGTTTTGTTTTATCGAGAATAAACAAGGTCGAAATAAGAGTTATTAGTGAAGGGCTGATCTTGATTATTTTGAATCACGCAGAAACCGAGTTTTTTTACGGCTTCCGAAGTGGAAAATTCTTAAGTACGCGTATTAACATGCAAACAGAGAGCCAGCTAAATATTGCCGTATGACATGAATGCAAGACAAAATTTTCTTTAGGTTTATCAGACTAGCGCGCTCTATATCAGGCTGGCTCGCTTACATGTCAAAAGGCTCTCGTCTTCTAGCCCTGGGCGTGGAATGGTTTTCGCTCTTACATGTGTTTCTTTATACGCGGATTTCAATTGAGTATTTTATATACAATGCAATGACAATGACCAACCACAACGAACGAATACAATACAATGAGCTAACACAGTAAAAACCCGCGAATAAGAACTTAACATTTAAGAACCTGTTACCGTAAATGATCTAATAAACGCCCTCTCTCAAATAAACGCCTCTTATCTAATAAACGCCCCCTCTGAGGTGTTAAGTTTGTATTAGACGCCCCTCTCAAATAAACGCCCCGTGTCTAATAGACGCCCCCCTCCAGGAATCATCTCAAAAACCAAGGAAATGCTCCATAGAGTAATTTCACGCAATAAAGTTAGTTTTTTGCTTGACTCGGACATCGAAGAGGCCAACAACGCCAACATGGTTAACCCCGATGACGATAAAAAACGTCGATATCGAACTATGAACGGCATCTCAAGGCTTTGCATTAGCGCAGATTAGATTAGTCTCCTACTCACAAACTCTGTTATGTATCTTACTCCAGTAGAAAACTACCCATCCTATTAGTTGTGTTGACGTTGCTACTGTTAAATTGAAATAAACGCCACTCTCTAATAAACGCCTCATATCTATTTAACGCCTCCCCTAGGACCCCAAAAATTTAATAGACGCCCCGGGCGTTTATTAGATCATTTACGGTAGGCTAAATTTGCAAATTAGACCCACGTTTTATAAGAACCTATTTGGCCTAAAATTTGGAAACAGGTTCTACTGTGCATTACTGTGCAAGGCATTACTGTGCATGTATATAATGTTATGTTTGAATGACTAGTGCTTTATTTTTACATGAACACTTATGTGGTATGCAAATTTTATACAAGGAATAGGCCGAATACCACTAAAAATTCTATTAGCAACAATGTAAATTTTTCTTCAGAAAATAAGAATCTATTAAGAACCTAAATAGCCTAAATTTGTGTTAACTACCATTTATGTAAGAACCTGTTAAGGCTAACCTGGAAAAATTAGGACCAATTAGGCTCTTACTCGCGGGTTTTTACTGGATAATGAGAACTCAAATACACCCCTCTGTTACAGACCCAGTGGAACCCGACCCAGTGGATTATTTTCCCCTACCCAGTGAAAATTTAGTCTCCCCGGTACCCAGCGAATATTTTGATTTTACCCGTCCATTTTTGTGCTTCCCCAGTGACTGTGCGTTGTGACTTATGTCGAATAAACTTATTTTAGAAACGAGCCCAAATAAGCCGACCCAGTGGGAAATTGGCCAACCCAGTGACTTTTTTCAGATTCCACTGGGTCTGTTACAGAGGGGTGTTCAAATCAAATGCGCGTATCGGGCGCGTCAGGAGTGGAATATCTCGCTTGACCAAGTCACGGCTGATTGGTCTAGAAGATGGCGCGAGTTTTATACGCCACTCACAGAGCACTGTAAAGGAAAACTTGGTTTTTCCGTTGTTTTCAGTTTATAATCTGAAAATATATTTGATTAATTATTTCAAATGACTGAAAAACTGCAACAAGTGGAAATTAACATGCAGGGTTGAACGTATTAACCTGATCATTAGTCGCTTACGTGTCCGAAGTTCAGGAAATGAATGTATTAACTCTGACATAAACACAAACAATTATTTTTTTTATCTGAGCTGTGTACCCATTAATATTTGTAATATCTGTGACGCCCTGAATTTTTTTGTTCTAAATACGTCTACGTTTTCCTTTTTTTAACGTCCTGAAGCCACATAAATATACTGTTACATAAACAAAAATCTTTATATTGCTCCCGAAACTGATGGACGTGTAAGCCTGCATGAATTCCCAAGTTTAAGACCGTTATAACACTTCTAATGATTTCGCAATAAACTACAAAAAACGCGCATGTAACAATATTAAAAAGAACATTTACAAATTTGGAAGACGAGAAAATTTATTGATTAAAAAAAACGTTGCATTGGAAAACAGATGCAAAATTAAAAACAGTTCTAATCGATTTCAATGCTGAATGAAATAAGGTATTTCTTCAATTATGCTACAGGCTGTATGTAAAACCAGTGATAGTAAAATAAAAGCTATTTTCAAAATTTGAACTTATAGGATGGCGGGTTCTTTTTCATAAACAAAAACGGTGCAGAGAATTCTTCTCATCTGACTAAACTTTAAATACTCCGCCTGGAGCAAGATTCGACAAGATGTTTAGCAGCAATTTATGAAAGATCTAGCTGAGAAAATAGCTTAAAACAATGCGCCTTACCAAGAATTTCTTTCCTTCTCGTTGCATGAGGCTCGGCAGTGTAGGACCATTCGAAGTCATATCGCGTTATGTGCCCACCCATTACGATGTTTGTGTCACTGAACTGGGCTAGGCGTGCGGCCGTGAAGTGTCTGCTGTTTTGAATTTTAATTGGACATTTTAGGTATTCAAATAAGTGGAAACTTAGTCAGATATCCATGACTAAAATATTATTGCCCAAACATTCATACGGTCACGCCTGTTTATTGAGTTCAACATTTGATCAAAGAATTGTAAACTTAAGGTTATTTCTGCATAACAGTCGATATCATCTCACAACGCTCGCCAATGAAAATAAGGAATGGAAAGCCCGAAAAACAGCCTTACTATTCAAAAAAGGTTAGTTCATATCTCCGCATTAACAGAGTAATTTATTCATAGTTGGAGTCGCCAAAAACTGATGACAGCATGACAAGATAACAATAGATAGCAGGTGCCCGCGGGGCTTTAAGTTAAGTGTTTTGCGATCAATCTATCTGGATGTAGATAAAACTGGCAACTAAACTGGCTATGCACCTGTTACCGAGTTCACGTTTTCCTGTCATGATAAAGAAGTGTGCAAACAAAGCTAAACAAATAATTGCCCCCGCAGGGTTTTAGCCCAGAGGCCAAAACCCGAGGAGGCATCATTGTAATCCGCGCGAATATAGAATATATATATAGTATATACCAGGAAAATTCTCGATTTGGCCAAAGTGAGCGGGCAAATAGTATCGGGAAATGTGACAAGGTTGAAAGCCCGCAAGTGGGTATCGGGAGGTGTGATAAAATCCCCTGTACGGTGATTGGTCAGTGATGACGCAAGTAAACGATGGCTGGGTGATGATGACAACCAAAAGCGTGAGCACGTGCACAGATGACAACAAGTAAACAAACGACGTTTGTAAACGTTGATTGCAGTTGGGCAGCCTTTTGATAAAGATGATTTGAGGGTTTTTTCAAGGCCTATTTCGATTTTCAATGCAATGCAATTATTGAAAAGAGTTCGCGATAATTAACTCGCAGAGAAGTAAGAAAATCCACATTTTTACTTTTGAGTGGTGCTGTCATGACATTTCACAAGGCCCCGAAGAAGAAATATGTCTAGGAACACGTACGAACATATCTAGCCATAACTTCAAATTTGTCTGCGATTTACGATAAGCAAGCCTTAGTCCAAAACCGCGATTTACCAAGCGCAAACTACTTGAACGGAGAAAAGCCTTGATCAGTCTATCTCCGGACGAGATTTACAAGAAATTCAAAAGAGATCTCGAGATAATTATTTAAGACTCGCGGCAGGCGAAACCGGAAACCAGAACAGGGACCGCGGAGAGGGAGGGGCTAGGGGGGCTTTAGCCCCCCCCCCCCCACTTTTTTCAGTAACAAGAAAAAATTATAATGAATAAAAAGGCAAACGAAGAATTACTGATAAGAATTTGTTTCTGGAAGCCATATTATTGATTTAGTTTCTAAAGGACGAAAGTAACAGCAAATACTATTGTCAAAATAGACTCGCCTTCAACAACTTGCGAATGCGGACAATTCTCTTAAAGGTTTTCAGTTATAATCGACAACTGTTAGGCTACTACAAGATCATGCCTTTTATTAAAAACTGGCTTTTTAAGGGCGAGTGGACTTCTCATGAAAAAAAAAAAAGGCCTGTTCCATCAATGGTCAGTTTCGATCCGAACAAATGGGTTACGTTTATAAGACAATACTGTTTGTTTTTGAGCTCACGCTTAAGGTAATTCATTTTGTAACAATGACAGTGAAATTGTCTTTTCTGTTTTCATTCGTTCTGGTAACATCTTAATTAATTGCGGGTACTTCAACATGGTGAGAGAGGTTCGTGTCTTGATGTAAGTCGGCAAAAAGTGTTATATCGAACGTTTTGTGGAGCAACGTCTCTTCATCGCAACGTTTTATCGCTTTTATCGTTGTTGTATATACTGATGTTTTAACCGTGATTAAATTAAGTTTCATTCTATTATATTTTAGTTGATTTCTCAGATATCAGTTAAAATTTTAGCTATTAATTTAATTTATCAGTTATCGATAAACTTTCCTTGTCAGGCACTACAGTATGTACTTGTAGCAGTATCAAGCTAAAAGCCCATTATCAACCATTATCAACTCGGTGCTTAAGATTAGAATGACACTTAACATTAAAGTACGTTCTTGGACAGCCATGTTGATCTTGTTTCAGATTTCAGTTACATGTAGAAATTTTTCGTTTTTAAAAATAATCGGAATTTTAGTTCCTGGTGTCGTCCCTGGTATGGCCAAAGCGTCCTTTAAGTGCCAGCGGTTCTTATGAAAGCGGCAATCAGATTTATAATTTATGCAATTATTTCGTGATCTTGTCCGAATCGTCCAATATATATATATATGCAAAACAGTAATTTCGCTAGCTGAGAGCTTAAAATGTTTTTAATCATCATCATCAGCGCAATTCTAATTCTTTCAATGTTTGTACTTTGTCTTGACTGCAATCCACGACTTTGGTTTTGCGAGAAATTTGGCGCCAAACCCGAAGCTAAACTTCGTGGTAAAGTTGTGTGGATCACTGGAGCTTCGAGCGGTATTGGCGAGCATTTAGCTTACGAACTGGCAAAATGTGGCTGTAAATTGGTCCTGTCAGCAAGAAGAAAAGCAGAATTGGAGAGAGTGAAGGAAGGATGTGTCGGTAAGTTATTTTTTCATGCTTTCCGTTTTATAAATAGTGGCCTTTTTCTCATGTTGATAGCCTTGGCTGACAAGTTACCGTTGCGTGACCACTCAAAAACAATGGTGTAAAATTAAAAAGAAGCATATTAGCTTACGGAAACTCAAGATATCCTGGAGAATATGGAAATTAAATGGACTCTTTCTGTTTAGTTTTATTTTAGATGCAGTCTCGTTACCAGGGAAAGGGGGTCCATTCATATCCACACCCCCTCTCCCAGAGTCCCCCTCCCGTTCTACCTATGGACGAGATTTTCTGAAGGGGGGGGGGGGCGCCTTCCTCTTTCCCGACTTATGTTGGAAAGGTTGAATGACTCTGCTAGCAGGGTTCGAAGGGGAAGGGGTAATCTTTGGTCTTTTGAATATTTCTGAAGAGGTTAGGGAAAAAGTTGACTTTTTGTGAGGGGGTAAAAACATCGGGCTATTTCTGGTAGGGGGTGAGGGGGCATTATAACATTGGCTATTTACAAGCATAACTGTGGAGTTGAACTACTGGTTAGAATTGGATTTGAACCCTTATCCTCCCAATTTCAAATCCAGCACTTTATCTATTCAGCAATGGCTGTTTTTATGCTAGTGACAATAATGTCATCTAGATGTCTTTAACGTCTAAGACGTTAAAGACGTCTGGTATAAAAACGGGACACATTTAGCAGACAGCTTTTCAGAAAAAAATAAAAAAAAGACTGGGTTCGACACTCAGAGGACACTGAACACGAAGACGTAGAGCCATCAGACATTAAAGGCGTCTGTCTTTTTTACTGTTTTTATACTAGTTAACGACGTCCCGTTTTTATACTAGATGGCTTTAACGTCTGAGATGTTAAAGCTGTCCGATAAGAGCGTCGTTCAGATGCTCTTTAACGAAGAGACGTTAAAGCCATCAGATGTTAAAGGCGTCTGTCTTATTTACCGTTTTTATACTAGACGTTAATGTCGTCTCGAGACAGCTTTAACGTCTAAGACGGCTTTAACGTCTCTAGCATAAAAACGGCCAATGCTCATAAAAAAAATAAGAAATTTAGATTCATCCCTGTCCCTCTCTCTTTCAATTTTGAACTTGTCCCCAGTCTCCCCTATAATAGTCTTACGGCTTATTCAAAATTTCTGCATCATTCTTTGCCAGCCTACAACAAAGAGAAATTTCCAGATGCCACAGCAGAGAGTCACTTTCTGGTTCTGCCAATTGATATGTCTGACTTTCAATCTCACAAGGCCCTAACAAAACCAGTATTGCAGCACTTTCACAAGGTAATAGACCTACTGGTCAGTGGCAGTAAATCATTACAGGGTATGTGGTGACACATTGAGTCTAGTGGCCCATACAGGCCGGACCTTATCTTGGTTTCTGTAGCATGAAGTGACTAGGAGTATTTCTACTCCCCCCTGGATGGGATGCTAGTCCATCACAGGGTCACCCCCCAGCATTAGTTTACTGGTACCCATTTATACACCTGGGTGGAGAGAGGCACTATGAGAGTTAAGTGTCTTCCCCAAGAACACAAATCTTATCTTTGTGTTCTTCCCCAAGAACACAAATCTTATCTTATCTTATCACAACGACCACTGCCAGGCTTGAACCCAGTCCACTCGTTCTGGAGTCCAGCGCACTATTCATTAGGCCACCACGCCTCCCATGGGAACTTTCATAGCTGCCTAGAATTGGTGGATTGGTATATTGATGGAACTTTAATATCACATTATTCTAGGATGCTAAAGGGTTGAGGAATAAAATTAAGATATTCCAATTTAGACCAGAATAAATGTAAATGTAAATGTAAATCAAACTGACTGACCATTTGTTTACCAAAGCAGAAAACATCTTCTTCACAGATTGATGTATTGGTCAACAATGCCGGCATGTTGCAGGTTGGACTGGCAGAACATACAAAGCTCTCTGTTGATCAGCGTGTAATGGATGTTAATTTCCTGGGTGTGTTGTCGCTCACTAAGGCTGTTTTACCTCACTTCCTGGAAAAGGAAGATGGACACGTAACTGTCATTAGTAGCCCGGGTGGAAAGTTAGGTAATGAAAATTATTTTCGGTGGCAGATCCACACCTTTAACTAAGGAAGAGGCCCTTCTTTGTGTGTGTACACCCAAGAAATTTTTAGTGGGAGATTTTAGTCATATTTTAAAAAAAGGCAATTACCAAAAAATAAGGAAGGGGCCCCATCTCCTCCCCCAGATCCACCACTGATGTTTTGATAACTTCAGAAACAAAAAGTTTAAACTGACAAAATATTTCACTTGTTTTATTTCAGCATCTGCAACCATGGCTTTGTATTGTGCATCAAAGTTTGCTATAGAGGTGAGAAACATTTTTGTATGGTAATGATGAAAAGCAAACAATGTATACTGTATTTCCTTGAAAGTGACCCACTTTTGATTAGGTACCCCCTCCTTAAATAAGTTAGAATGATGAGAGATTCACATTGTGTAGTTCCATAATTTATCCATACTACTTACTTTTACTTCCTAAAAATCCCCCACCCCTCTAAAAATTTTAATTAAGCTTCATACATTTTCTTAAAGTTTTTTGGCCCTTGAGACCCCTCTCACCCCCAGGAATCTCTTCTGTGGGGAAGAGTATGGACATTTTCTGGCACCACACTTATTTATTTTTTTATATTTAGGGTTATTTTCAAGCACTACGACAGGAACTTAGTTCAAAGAACATAAAAGTTACCGTGGTGTGTCCAGGACTTGTCAAATCTCAAGTATTACAAAATGCATTAGCAGGAGATACAAATCAGGTAAATAAAAGTAGTCTGCACTTGGGTACCCACTCATACTCCTGGCTGAAGAGAGGCACTGTGAGAGTAAAGTGTCTTGCCCAAGATCATAACACAATGGCCCCAAACAGTCCTTGAACTCAGGCCACTTGACCCAGAGTCCAGCCATTCTCATTCCCATAGCCCTTATCACGTCTCTTAAAACGAAGGGCTCTGGGGAAATGGAAATTTTTAATTAATTTGAATTTTTTTGATTGGCTGTTTGAAACAGAGAATTCTTGAACAGAAGTCAAAAACACGACGACTCTCTCATACATTCTTTTGAAACATCATGACTGCATACTTGAAGACTGGAAGTCCTAAGCCCTTCGTTTCTCGTGCCAAGGCCTTCCCGGCTAAGAGAAACCAAAAGGGCTATGGGGACGAAAATGGAGTCCAGTGAGCTCAGCCCTTCCCAGTCTTTTGCAGCCATTAAACCATTGAGACCTAAACTGGCCAAAACTGAGCTTGTTGGACCATGGTCCTTATTGCATTTGTGACGTCATCACTTTTACCGCCAAAAGATGTCTTTGATAACCAGCTGCCTACCTTGACACTTTCTGTAAAAAAATGTTCACTTTTCTTGACGTTTATATGAAAACTTTTCCAACACGAACAAAGGCGATTGAAATGCTAACAAAATCGTATAAGAGAAAGCTTGAGAGAAATAAAAAAAACGCAAAAAATCTCCGAAAAGCTTGACATTGCCAATGTGTTTCATCTTAAATTGTTTACTTTGTGCACAAGAAATATGAAAACAAAAGAAATGTTATGTGTTTCTTTGCAGCTGTTTATTGACAAAGTGAAAGCAGGGAGTAATGGTGATACCCAGGATACCGTTATAGAGGGTTATAGAGAGATGTCTGCTGACCGCTGTGCTCGACTTATTGCAGTGGCGCTAGCAAATGAGCTGAATGAAGTTGTGATGGCTTGCCAAGACTTTTTGATCTTTTTTTATGTCGCTCTTTACTGTCCGTGGCTTGTTAAAGGGTGAGTAACACCAATTCTGCATATATTAACGTGCAACATGCAGTATTATATTAATTATTTTATTTTTCAGCGAATAGGCAAAAAACTACTAAAAAGTTGTTTGTTCCTATAACTTATTTACTGTTTTAATCCATTTGCTGTTTAGAATTGCAGCTAAGATGCAACAACCACGAGTCAAAGAACTGAGAAAGAAGAAAGAAAAAGGTATTCAAGTTACTTTGTGTTTTCGTTGTGACGTTTATCAATGCCTAATGCCATGCCGAGGCAACGACTGTGCCTCACATGAGAAAACAGACGCCTTTCTCAGCGCGCTCATTTCTAATGACGTAGATCTACAGAGATCTGCATAGTGTCACTGCGGGTCTTTCTGATTGGTTGTTTCTTGCGCGCGATAAGTTTAAAACTAAGCAATAACCAATTAGAGGCACTACACTAAAAGCTGGTTTTCACTAACGACGTAGACGGAGTCGGAAGCGCAGTGATACAGTCTAGTGAAAATCAAACCGACGAAGTCGTAAACAGAGTTCCAATTCCGCTTATGAGTTCGTCGCTTACGATCTAGTGAAAACTAGATTGTTGGAGTCGCAAGCAGAAAGGAAGCAGAACTAGCATGTTGATTGGTTTGTTCTTTTGCTTCTGCTTGTGACTCCCTCAGTGTAGTTTTCACTGGATCATAAGCGACGGAGTCATAAGCAGAATCGGAAGAAAATCGAAACGTTCTGATTCTTTCGACTCCGAATCCGTCGAGCTTATAACTCCGCTTACGACTCTTATTTTTTATTTTCACTAGGTTCTAAGGTCTCTTACTACTTCGACTCCGGCTCCGTCGCTTATGAAAACCAAGTTCATTAGTATGGATTTTTTCGCGTTGAATCTCAGGCGTCTCTCAAAGAGGGGAAGAATTGAGTGCCCACCAAAGAGAGATTTCTGTTCACTCAAACAAATACAGAACTACTTGGAGTCAGAAAGTATTATGAAAACAATTTTGTAACTAAATTTAGTGTTTTCTTTAATTGTTTGTTTTTTCAACAGAAAAGACTTCATAGAAGAACTGGACACATGTAATATGGACACGCGCGGGTGAAGTTCCTTGGACCATGTAATTCTCGTCAAGGGAAACCCTACGTTCTTCCATCGATGCCAAAATCAGAAAACGCCAGCAAAGACTCAAAAAATATAAATTGCTACTGCACTGAGATATTTAATAGTTTTTAAGGAAGGGAGTTGCCAGGTTGATTTTCAACCAGCCAAGCGTATTAGTAGTAAAACTTGAAACCAAAAACAAGAAGAAAAAAGTCAGAGAACACTGGCGTGTGAATAATGCCAAACCGGCCAGGAGTAGTGAGAGGTGGCTGTGTTCGCAAGCTAGGAAAATACTCGTCCAAATCACTGACAGTATTATTTAACAATTATTCCACAAGTGCGCGTTGGATATGAGATGGTAGATAGCCAACGAGGCGCGTTGCCCCAAGTTGGCTATAACGATCTCATATCCAACAAGTGCGAGTGGAATAATTGTTTTATCAAGAACGCCCAAAGAATATTAATTGCAATATTTGAGCTCCCCAGCTGTTTTCGTTCACGCGTTTTTGCTGCCATATTTGTGGTGAATGGTATATGAGCTCATATACCATTGCCTGTTAACCAATCAAAACGCAGGAATTGCAATATACCATTGTTTTTGATAATTCTTATTACACGACTAAGATAGTCAGAGGGCCAATAACTAAAATCAACCAATCAGATCAATCTTCAATATTTTCGAAGTACTGGCAGTACCACGTATTGTTCCGAATGATCCTGTGCGAATTTATGCACTGTAATGGCTTACAAAAGTGAAAAAATCAACTTAACTTGCATGAAAAACCCTTTCGTGCTTGTTGTTGGTTTGTGAAACAACGTCAGGGAACAGTTTCCGACCGGAACACCTGGTGGGTCCTTGGTCAGAATCCTGTTCTTTTTATCTTTTCCGCTTAGATCTATAATTTTTTTTTTACTTCAGTCGTCAGGGCCGTAACCAGACTTTTGGCATAGACGAGGCAAAATCAGCGATCGCCAATGGCGCAAACCGCAAATTTTTTCAGCATTTTTACAAGGTATTTCTTCTGAAAAGTCAGTTTTGTTCAACTGTGAATTATTTTCGCAACTAAACGTTTTCTTTTTTAATTTTTGGTTTAATTCTAGACGAGGCAAGTGCCTCCTCTTTCCTCTTTGTAATAAATCTCTTATTAACCAAGCTTGCTCGGGACCGTACTGGGAGAATATCCTCCCTGGGCTGATATTGTCCTAGTACGCCCCTCGCGTTGGGTAAATAAGATATACATACGTCAAACGTGATATTCGCGTGGTTCTACAAAAATTATGTAATAAGCAAGCGTGAGATGAAGAAAAAGTAAAGCAACATGTCTGAACTTGGTATATATCAGTTTAAATTAGGGGCATTGCTATTTTAAGGACAGCACGTTGATCTGGACGTGGATAAAAAGGTGTAAATAGAGGGTCTCAATGGGGTGGTGGCCTTTACGGTTAACGGTTAAAATTTTGGCTTTTTTACGGCTAACGGTTAATTTATTTCCATAACGGTTAACAGAAGTTAAAACTTAATTTTCATTGTTTTAAAAAGTTAAAAATTAATTTCCATTATTAAAAAACATATTAATTAGGTCTCGGGGCCATTCTGGGACGATGAAGTGAACTAGTTTGGTTTATTTATAATTACTGATCGATTTTTTACGGTTAACATACTTTACGGCTAACGGTTAAAATGTTCCAATTTTTACGCCTAACGGTTAAATATTTGGCCGTTTTACGGCTAACGGTTAACCCCATTAAGACCCTCTAAATAGAATTAAGGAAATAAAAATATTGGTAACTCAAGGTGTTTCAATCATTGGAATTTGCTAGATCATTTTCATTCTGTAAACTTCTACAATAGAGAAACTTCACGAATATTAATTATGGAAGAACTTACCACTTAAGCACTTGCTGTGAATCAAAAAGGAAAAATGTTCAATAACTTTAATGAAAACCTTTTAGCTGTTTTAGTCATCATTAGACTATTGAAAGTTATCAACTCTTGAAAGGACTTCCGAAACCATATCAGACCAACCTCGTTCCCAGGGCTTTTCCCTTGCCCTGGGAACGAAGTTGATATCAGACTTGCTAGAACGAGTCTTTTAACTTGTGCAGTGATGCGAGAGAAGATGTAAAGTCTACAATGACTTTTGAAGCACAAAGTAGACGGAAAACTATTTGCATATGCGCTTCTCTGAACCAACTAGAGAGTGAAATAACCCTTTGTATTACCAAAGACCCTTATCGCGTGACTCACCGCAAAACAAGTGGGTTTTTTCCTACCTTTGGTATGTTGCGGTAACCCGACGGCCGGCTAGCCTATTTCGGACCAAATAGACAAAACCATTCCCTTAACCCCGCACATAGATACATCAAATGGATTATGCAAGGGAGTGTACACCCCCGCTCCGTCCCACCCCCCAAGATCGGCGGTAAATGTAACACTTCCCTTCCCTAGGACTTGAACATTTTGTGAGTTTTGATCTTTACTGACTGAATGAAGCACTCGATTAAATACGCGCTTATTATACAGTGGGAAATCTTAGAGGTTTCCGATACTTGTTATCCAATCAGAAATCAAATTTTTCATGTACGTCACTGTTTCTGAATGGACACAAACTGCGGCATTATATGAAGCAAGTTGAGTACAGAGCCCGCTGACCAGTCCTCGTTACGTAACGCTTTTCAATGAAGAAGAGGGTGAAAGGGAACAGTGAACAGTGAACTTTGTGAGCCGATGAGGTTGTTGAGAAAATCAATAGGCTATGCAACGATCGGTGCTGGGTTAGCTGGTGTAACAGTTGCTCTTGTGCATGGACCAGAAGAGTTGAAACGTAAAATAACTTCCAATGGCTTGGTTCGAGTTGGAAGGGCCGCTCGCACGGTAAGATTTTTGTTGACGCGCTGGGGCTATCTGCCTGCTCTGGTGCAGTATATATATACTGCATAGATACTTATCGACAAAATGCAGTTGTACAATTTATCCAACTACGTAGTTTGTCAAGCACAGATTTCTATCTCCAGTAGGCGATAGATGTTCGAGATTTCCATATATGAACTGATGACATAACACATGCATGCACCCGCACGTGTACAGTGTATGCAAAGACATCCATGCAGTGTTAATGATTAGCTGTTCATTGATTAATACAGAGTTTCACTTTGGAGTAGTTACAACCAATGCAAGGCACAATGGATTACCAGAATTTCTAAAGTGTTAGTCATGTATAGAATTGTTGGAAATCACCAGTTCACCCAACACTAGTCTCGTCTCAATACGTTTATTCGTCACAAAGCTCACAATAAGTTTTCACCGTCACCGAACACGTTCTCTTTTCTACTCTAAAATCACAGATCATTCTTTCCGTTATGTATTCTATGTTCACGTGATCAACTTGTCGCTCAAGCTTAGTTACATTGTTCTGATTGGCTGTTAATTACTGTCACGATATGAATCCCTTTTTGTCACGCGCCTGTAAGTAACGCAACTATAAATCTCCAACACCCTCCCCCCATTTGACTCGAAAAGAGCAAATGTCTATTGAAAATTAAACTTTGTCAAACTATACTAATTCGAAAACGAAACAATGATTTCATAGTTCATAATTGAATAAAGCGAATGTTACGAAATTGTTCACAGTTCCTTAGTTGCTCTCATCACTTGCTATAGCAGCAATGCGTCCTCGGGCATCTCGTGCTGCCTGCCTCGTTTCTCTTCTTGGGGCGAACTCCACTGCGTTGACGCTTAGTACGTTCTGCGCTCTCCGAGGTTCACGATCACACGACAACTCAAGGGGGAAGAGCTGTTGTAGCGCCCGCTCAAGGTACGACCCAGTTCCGGCTTTCATCCTAGCAGCTCTCACTATACCATCTCGTCCAGTGATGAGCTCGTCAACGATCCCCATCTTCCATTTCCCGCGGTTTCTTTCGTCGTCTTTCACCAACATCACGTCACCCACGGCTATGTCACTTTGGCTTCCCGAATGTTTAAGGCGATGCTGCTCGCGTAATCCCCGTAAATAGTCATCTGTCCACCGTCGCCACATCGTGTCTTTACACCGCTTGAGGTACTTCGCGCGCTTCCTGAGGTCTGGGGTCTCTAGATGATGGTGCTCCAATTCCGGTAGTAGGTTTGGTTGTCCAAACAGCAACGAGTTAGGAGTGAGGACCGGCAGTTGTGGATCATCTTCCACGTAGCTGAGGGGGCGGTTGTTAAGTGCGACTTCGACGTCTAATAAAACGTCCTGCAGTTCTGCCCAGGTCAGGAGGCCACCACCGATGGACTTGTACAGCGCTCGTTTGACCATTCCGATAAGGCGTTCGAACTGTCCTCCCCACCAGGGAGCTCTGCTTAGGTTGAATTGCCACATTATTCTGTGCTTCGCCAGGTAGTCGTGAACTTTCTCGTCACTCATAATGGTCTTGAGAAGGTTTGCGGCGCCGACAAACGTTTTTCCATTGTCGGAGTAAATCTTTTCTGGTCGTCCCCGGTGTGCGATGAACCGCTTCAAACTGGTTATGAATTCTGTCGTCTCCATGTTTGGCAGCAACTCTAAATAGATTCCGCGTGTTAGGCTACATGCGTAGAGTACAATGTACGCCTTGCCTTCGTTCTTCTTTCCCTTTCGGTACTTCAGTGGTCCGGCGAAGTCGACACCGATCACTTGAAATGCTGTTCTTCCTTCAGTTCGATCTCTCGGTAAATTCCCAGGAGGTGGGTTTTTCAGTGCAACTGCCTGGAATCGTTTGCATCCATAGCATTTCTTAATCACTTTCTTCGCCAGCCGTCTAAGTCTCGGTACCCAGTAACGTTCACGCACTTTTGTCAGTGTGAGTCCAACTCCCCCATGGAGTGTGGCCTGATGAGAAACCATTGTTAGCTTCTCCGTGAAGGGGTGACTGTCTGGGAGATAAATGGGATAATCTCCCTGGATTCTCCCGCGACACTCCAGTAGCCCGTCTTGTCTCTCTTGTAGGTTCAGCTGCAGTCGATCTTCTTCAAATTTCTCGCCTCCCTTCGCGTTGTTTTGAGCACGTGCCACCCAGAAAAGTGTTGTCTCTCTATCTCGTCAGTCGTGAGGGGTCCCTTTGTTCTTTGCTCCTTGTGTTTACGGGTGTTGTTCACAAAACGCGCAATCCAGGCACAAACTCTCAGTACTTTCCACAAAGCAAACTTCTCAAGCAGCACGTCAAATTCGTCTGTCACTTCTCGGGCTCCGGCAAATACTTCTCGGGTCACTTTTGCCTCTGCTTGGCTTTCAGGAGTGCTATCCGTCACGATGTCGTACGGCCAGCTTTCTTTCTCTACTAACCATTTGGGTCCTCTCCACCATAGCTCCTCTCCTTGCACACTTCCACCACGACTTCCCAAATCTGCAGGGTTCTCTTGACTCGTCACGTGACGCCATTTTACCTCTGAATGTTGTTGGATCTTGCCAACCCGGTTGCTGACGAACTGTTTGTAGTCCCCAGCTCCTCGTATCCAGTGTAAAGCTACAGTACTGTCAAGCCAACAGTACATTTCACCAACAGGAAAGCCCTCCAGCGCATCTCTTGTGTTGGTTATCAGATTAATCGCCATATGACCAGAAACCAGCTCCAGTCGGGGGATGCTCAGGCCTTGCTTTGCCAATCTTGCCTTTGCAGTTACAAGCCCCACGTTAACCCCAGATGGTTGTGTGACTACAGCATACAAGGCTGCTGAAACTCCTCTACCACTTGCGTCACCAAAACAGTGCAGGTCAATGTTGGTTATTTTCTCTCTTTGCGCCGTGAGAGGCCTGGGCACGGTTATGCTTGGAGGTAAACCTTCTTCCCATCGTGATAACTGCTTGGCTATTTCCTCTGGTAGTTCTGCGTCCCATGCTATCTTCAGTTCGCAGGCCTTGCGGTAAAGTAGTTTCCCACTCAATGTTGTGGGCGAGGCCAACCCGAGGGGGTCGTAAACTTTAGCCAACTTCGTCAATAAGTTTCTCTTGGTAGGCTGGACACGTTCAGGAGGGAATTTGACTTCGATAGTGTCCTTTTCTTTGTCCCATGGAACTCCGAGGAGCGCTCCCTTCCCCCGCTGGGGAACGCCTAATTGTTGTTTTGCATAGGTCTCTTGCGTCTCACTGGTCTGATTTGTACTCACTACGTCTAGCTCCGCGGCGTTCGAGTGCCATTTGTGAAGTGTGAAACCACCTTGTGAAAACACTTCGGTTGAGGTCTTCTTGACTTGATTAGCGGCCTCTACAGTAGGACCACCGTTGATCAGATCGTCGACGTACAAACTCCTCTCAATCTCGTTCACAATCTCTGGGTAGGCTTTACGACAGTTCTCTAAGTGTTGCTTAATTACTCCCCCTAGCAGGAAGGGCGATGACGAAAGTCTGAACAGAGCTCTCGTAAATCGCAAAGTTTCCACTCGTCTCGTTTCAAGATCCGCAATCCTGTGGAAACGCATGGCATCACGGTCCTGCGTGCGGATCCTGACTTGCAAGAAGGCTTGCTTCATGTCGCCTGTTGTAAGGACTGGGTGGAATCTTGCTCGCACCATCACTGACCACAGTTGATTTTGAAGGGGTGGACCTGTGTGTAGGCAATCATTGAGTGAGGGTGCCTTGTCAAACGCCCGAGCTGAAGCATCATAGACAATACGAAGCTTCGTACTTTCAGCGCTTTCTCTTATCACGGGTTTGTGTGGTATATAAAACTCTCGTCCCACTGCTTGCTCTTCGGCTGGCTCTACTATTCCCTCAGCAAGTTGCTCTTTGATGATAGCATCATACTGCTCTAAGTGACCCTGCTTCTCTAGTTTTCGAACGGTATTTTCCAGTCGTTTCAAGCTTCCCGCCTTGTTGTTGGGTAGGGTAGGGTGGTTTCCTTTCCAGGGGAGACTTGTCTCGTACCAGCCCTCCGCGCTTCGAGTTAACTGCTCCTTGAACTCTTCATACACGTCTGCTTGGTCACTGATCGCTGTGTCTTGTATTCCGAGCACGTCTAGTTTGCAAAGCTGTTCGTAGTCTGCTGCTGCTGTTTGAGTTAGAAGCATACTAGAGATGTCCACTTCTTTCCCAGGCGACATAATTGTCCATCCAAATTTTGTTAACTCCGCCACAGGCTCACCAGGACTTCCTATCTTTGGTCTGGCCTCTGTTCTTATCCTTGCGTAGTCACTCACGCCCAGTATAATGTGAACTGGAAGTTCGGGTTTGTCATCTCGATCTGTCATCTGTATGCCTGTAAGGTGGGGGTACTTTTGGATAACTTCAGCGTATTTTGGGTTTTCAAGTGATAGCAAAGACCCACGATCCACTTTCGTGACTTCAGTTTCCAACCGGAAATTTCCGTCGAGGCTGTCAATTGTCACTCCGTAAACCCCGATGGCCTTGTTGACTGATACCAGCATCATTTCTATGCGTTTGAACTCTTCACGAAGTGGTCTGATCCGGAGACGGTCCAAAATGGCAGAGGACGCATACGAACTGCCTGCTCCAGTGTCAAGGAGTGCACGGCACTTGATTCCATTGACCTCGACCACCACCACAGGGTAAATGACCTTGCATGTTCCCTTGTCTTGTGCTGTCAAAAATCTTCCGACATTCGCGTTGTTTGTCTGGTCGCAAATCGATGTGTGATGCTTGCGTTGACAGTTGTGGCATCCGCGGCTTGTACAGCTTTCAGCTCTGTGTCTATCACCAGTACAATTAAAACATAATTGCTTTTGGCTGAGGATTCTTTTGCGGTCTCCAACTGCGACAACTTTTGGACAATTTGCTGAAAAATGACCGGTCTTATCACAATAGACACACCCATGCGTCTGTCTTCCAACATCCTGTCGCGTCTGATAGGATCTCCGGTGCGAAAAACCGTCATTCTTGTCATTCTTGGAACGGAGGCGCTTAAGGGAGGGGACCTTATTAAGCTTTTCTTTCAAAAAACTGGAAAATTTATGGCTCTTATAAAGAGTGCGGTAATAGGAAAAACAGACACAGGTTTTCCTTGTATCCCTACAATTTAAGAACGTAAGGGGGCACTCATTTGCTATTTTGGCCAGGGTGTGGGCGCTTATTCGGGGGAGGGCGCTTATTCGAGGGAGAGCATGGGCGCTTATTCAAGGACACATAGTATGTTCATTGGTTTCCCCATTTCTTGGCTAATCAAAAACCAAGTTTGTTTGGGAGGCGGAGACGTCAAAGTGTAGTCACGTGCCCGATATATTGCACGTGCGGTTGATAGCTGTGGAGGCAGCGTGGCCGAGTGGTTAGAGCGCTGGACTTGTAATCCGGAGGTCGCGGGTTCAAGTCCCGTTCTGACCGCTACCTGGATTTGTTCTCGGTAGTCCCGAGTTCAACTCCTCGGCTGCGTTTGTATATAGCCAACTGGTCTGCCTCCTGCCAGTTGGGGTTTTTAACCATGTTATGTTTATTTAAAATATTTGTTTCACATTGGCCCTGAAAAGCCCCATTGGGGGAGTGGTCAATTAAGTATTATTATTATTATTATTATAGCTCTTTGATTGGCTGAGAAGTTTGGAAAACCAAGAAAAAGATAAAAAAATAACTATTTATGAGTTTATGCGGTTTATTACTACAAAACCAAACTTTATTATTCATTGAGTAGACTAAAAACTACTTTAAAGTTGTTTGTTCTTTATTGCTTCTTTACTGTTTTATTCACTTCAACAGGTACTTACTTACTTACTTTGCTATTAATTAGAATTGCAGCTAAAATGGTACAACCACGAATTAAGGAAATGAGAGAGAAGAAAGAAAAAGGTAACCAAGTTATTTTGTGTTTCGTTGTCACATTTATCAATGCCTGACGCCATGCCAAGGCAAAAACTATGTTTCACATGAGGAAACTGAACGCCTTTTCTTCGCGCGCACAGGTCTCCGCTCAAAAGACGTCTGAGATTCAATACGAAAAGTTCCATACTGATGACGTAACTCTACGGAGATCCGTGAAGTGCCTCTGATTGGTTGTTAATTGCGCGCGAAAATTTGAAACTAGGCAACAACCAATCAGAGACACTCCACTAAACTATATTTAGCCACGTCATCAGTATGGAATTTTTCGCGTGTCTCAAGTGGGATAAGAATTGAGTGCCCGCCAAAGAGAGATTTCTGTTCACTCAGGCAAATACTGAATTGCTTTGTGTCAAAAAGTATAATGAAAACCGCTTTTTTACTAAGTGTTTTCTTTAATTGATTGTTTTAAACAGAAAAGACTACATAGAAGAGCTGGATACATGTGTATGTGGACACGCGTGAAGTTCCTTGGAAAACGTAGTTCTCGTCAGGGGAAACCCTACGCTCTCCCATTGATAGCAAACTCCAAAAACGCCAGCAATGAGATATGTTAATTGCTACTCAGTACAGATATTTATAAGGTTTTAAAAAAGGTAGTTACAAGGTTGATTTTCAACCAGCGCAGCGTATAAGTGTAAAAATTGGAACCAAAAACAAGAATGTGGGAATGAGGAGAGGTGGCTGCATTCGCAGGCTAGGAAAGACTTGTCCAGATCACTGACAGTATTATTTTTTATTACACGACTAAGGTAGTCAGAGGTCCAATAACTAAAATCAACCAATTAGATCGCTCCATTGCCTGTTCACTATTTTCTAAGAATTATTAAACCGTACCAGATATTGTCCCGAATGAACCTGCGCGAATTCATGCACTGTAATGGCTTACAAACAACGTCAGGGAATTCTTTTCCGACGGAAACACCTGGTGGGTTCTCGGTCAGAATCCCGTTTTTTCATCCTTTCCGCTTTTCGCTTACATTTATAACAGTGAATCTTTTTCACTTCAGTCGTGTAATAAATCTCTTATTTCTCCCAGTACGGTCCACGCGCTTGTCATACGTGTCATACGTGCTTGTCATACGTGATATTCGTTTGGTTTACAAAAAGAATGTACCGGTAATAGGTATAGCAACATGTCTGGACTTGGTATATATCAGTTTAGATTAGGAGCATTGCTATTTTAAGGTCAGCACGTTGATCTGGACGTGGATAAAAGGGTGTAAATAGAATTAAGGAAATAAAAAATATTAGTAACTCAAGCTGTTTTAATCACTGGAACTTACTAGATAATTTTCATTCTGTGAACTTCTGCAATAGATAAACTTCACGAATGTTTATTATGGAAGCATTTACCAGCTACCTGTCGCCCCTACCTTTGCTATAAACTTGTATGAAAACCTTTTAGTGATCATTTAACTATAGAACTCAACGTTATCAGGTGAACATAAGGACTTTCGAAAGTTGTTGATAAAAACCGTATTAGCCTTGCTAGAACCAGTCTTTTAACTTGTGCAGTGATGCGAGGGAAGATGTAAAGTCTACAATGACTTTTGAAGCATTAAGTTGACGGGAAACTGGTCTAACATGTACAGTCACGTTATAATTTGCATATGCGCTACTCTGAACCAACAAGAGAGTAAAATAAGACTTTGTGTTACCAAAGACCCTTGTCGTGTGACTCACCGCAAACGACGAAACAAGTTGGTTTTTCCTACATTTGGTATGTTGCGGTAACCCGACGGCCTGCTAGCCTATTTCAGACCAAATAGACAAAACCATACCCTTAACGCCGCACATAGATACCAGTGACTTCTGTATGCCCCTGATGAAAGTTGGTTTTGTTCAACCGAAATATTGGGCCAAAATAAATTTATAACATCAGCCCCTAGCTGTTTGATCAGCCCTGCATTTAAAGTTTGCACATAGATACATCAACTGGATTATGCAAGGGAGCATACCCACCCACCCCCAGGTCGGTGGCAAATGAAACACTTCCTTCCCGTACTAGATAGATGACAGGACTTAAAAATTTTGTGAGTTTTGATCTTTACTGACTGAATGAAGCCCTCGAATCAATACGCGCTTATTATAGGTAATTAAAAGGGGGGGAAATTTTCTTAACGCAGTCGAGAGGTTTCCGATACTTATTATCCAATCAGAATTCAATTTTTTACAAAACCTTTTCTGAGGAGGTGCATATTCGACATATTCGTCGCCGTTTTTGAATGGACACAAACTGTAGCATAATATGAAGCAAATTGTGAGCAGAGCCCGCTGACCAGTCCTCGTTACGTAACGCTTTTCAGTAAAGAAGGCTGAAGACGTGAAACGGGGGTCAGAAACAGTGAACTTTGTGAGCCGATGAGGTTGTTGAGAAAATCAATAGGCTATGCAACAATCGGTGCTGGGTTAGCTGGTGTAACAGTTGCTCTTGTGCATGGACCAGAAGAGTTAAAACGTAAAATAACTTCCAATGGCTTGGTTCGAGTTGGAAGGGCCGCTCGCACGGTAAGATTTCTGTTGACGCGCTGGGGCTATCTGCCTGCTCTGGTGCAGTATATATATATATACTGCAAAGATACTTATCGATAAAATGCAGTTGTACAATTTATCCATATACGTAGTTTGTCGAGCACAGATTTCTATCTCCAGTAGGCGGTAGATGTCCGAGATTTCCATATGAACTGATGACATAACACATGCATGAACCCGCACATGTTAATGTACAGACCACATTAGCTGTTCCTTGGTTGCAAAGTTCCCCTTTAAAATGCAAGGTACAATAGACTATCAGCCTCTCTAAAGTGTCAGTCGTTTATAGAATGGAACTTTTTGCCTCAAAATATCTTCCTAGGAAAATAATGGTTATGCAATTAGTGGCATCTGTTTGTTACAACCAACATGACCATAAAAGGTTGTATGTGAGATGTGATTGGTTCAAAAATAAGGGCGCAATAGACTATAAGGCCATTTACATGACAGAAAAATTTGGGTACAGACCCAATCACTTTCAATATGTTGCAGGGCCATAGGCGCCTGTTTCTCTTCAAAAGTGATCAGGTCCGGACCGATTTTTTGACGGGTATGTACCCAACTTTCTCAGCTACGCCTCAAGCAACTCTTATGCATGTCTTGTGCTCTCCAAACTTCCTGCATGCATCCATAACTCGTCAAATGCACGCTAAGCATGAACCAATTCTTAAGTGGTGTGTGAATGTTTCAAAAATCAGTTTGTGAAACAGGATCATGATTCCTCCCCTTCCCATGTTTTTCCACCTTCTTTACCAACCTGAACCAAGGTTTCATAATGAATATGTTTAATTTACTAGAGGTCCTGCCAGGGTAAATTCCAACAAGCGACATGGCCCAAAAAGTAGCGACAGCACATAAAATAAAATTGTGACAAACGACAACCCTTTTGGAAAAACTTAAATTCCGACAAGGACAAGCAATTTTCCTTCAATTTTACTACTGACAGCGACGTGGGTTTGATAAAACAGCGACACTGCGTATTTTTAAATTAAGACAAGCGACACGGAGAACCCCCCTGGCAGGGCCTCTTAATAGAATAAGCTTTTCTATAGATTCTGTGAACTAAATGTGGACATGGATAACCTTTTTATTTCTGTTCCAATTCAAGGTTGTTTTCATTAGTTATGACTACAAAAGAACACTCTGGGGAATTGATAATAACTCTACAGAATATTCAAAACTCAAATCTCAGGTAAGTGTTAGACAGAAGTATAATAATTTGTGACACAATTATTCCTAGTTATAAAACCAGTATGATTAGCCAATTGCAGGTATAACACATTCTGATTAGATTCCCTGCCCCTTGGGGTGCAAAGAATGGATAGCCAAATGTATTGGATAAATAGCTGTCCAGTGAATAGCATAGATAGCCTTGTTAACACTTTATCTGGTGGATAAACAGTCAACAGTCAAACAACAAGGCTCATCAATGATCAAAATGTATGGAAACACTGGTTTTATTTCACTCTGGCCTCATCCCCATAATCATGTGGCAGGGAAACGAAACATACCCTCCCTTGTAACTAGATTACAAGGCTTCAGAGCATTTTGTGGGGCCAGTCCAAGCAGTTTATCACTCAAACTCTTGACACTCAGTTTCTACATTTTAATAATAATAATAGAGGAATGTTCTATTTTTCCATTTTCTCTGTTCCTTCCCTCAATTTAGGTTCACTTGAGATCTGCTATAAGTCTGCGTGACTTGTGTTGTGTCAATGGTGGAGCGTACATTAAAGTGGGTCAATATGTAGGGTCCTTAGACTATCTGTTGCCCGCAGAGTATGTACAGACCATGAAGGTGCTTCACAGTGATGCACCTCAGAGCCCTCTCAGTGATATCCATCATGTCATTGAAGAAGAGTTGCATTGTAAAGTGAATGAGGTGTTTGCAAGTTTTGAGGACAAGCCCATTGGCGCTGCATCTCTGGCGCAAGTTCACAGGGCAACACTGCATGACGGTAGAGTTGTAGCTGTAAAGGTGCAGCACAGAGACGTGCAAAAGCATGCTGCTGTTGACATGGCAACACTTGAGGTGAGTAGAGAATATCTTAAGGTAGGCATATGCCAAAAGTCGTATGTGTTTCAAAATCTTGCCTGGTTATGTATTTTTCATTCCCAATAATGGTCAAGATTTTGTTTCCATTAACTGGTAATTTACACTTAACCCTCAGGATGTAGAAGCAAATTCACCCCCTCCCCTCCCCACCCACCTTGTATGTCCATAGGTTAAGAATCTTTCTTTGAAAAAGCTACTTGCTACAGTAACAGCTCTAACACCCAATTCTTTCACTACCTAAGAAGAATATAGCTATAAGCCAAAGAACTTGATGCAAAAATGACGTTTTTTCTTTAGGTTGGTGTCTCCGCAAAAGTAATAAAACAAATGTTAATAATTAACATCAATTGTCAACAGTGTAACATGTTTTATTAAACTGGTCTTGCAGATTCTAGCTAAAGCAGTGTCATGGTTGTTTCCAGAATTTAAGTTCATGTGGCTTGTGGATGAGTCAAAGAAGCATCTCCCACTTGAGCTAGATTTTGAACATGAAGGACGAAATGCTGAGAAGATTATGCAGTTTTTTGAGAAATTTCCTTTTGTAAAGGTAGGGCTGATTTTAAGGTTTTGTAGCATGCGAGAAAAAGTGATCAGTGAGGATTGTATTCTGTTGGTACAAACCATATCAATCTGAACTTAAGAGTACAAAACCAATACTCAACTTCTCACTATTTGATTTTGAATATTTTAAAGCCAAGTTAGTGGATTTCAAGTTAATAACTTAAATTGTTATCCTCCTCTCAGATTCCAGAAATTTACTGGCAGTTTTCAACGAAGCGTGTGCTAACAATGGAATTCTGTGATGGAGGCAAGGTGGATGATCTACCTTACATGAAGAACCACAAGATATCTTCTGATGAGGCAAGACAAAACTCTTTGATGCTAGTTTATGCTTTAATTATAAATGTTTCTCTGTTGACGACATCTCTCAATTTTCCTCCTTTTTCGAGATTTAAAGACAAAATATTCCATAATGAAGATCAAACACTACAAAGACCTGAAATAAGTTTATGTTTTCTCAGGTTGTTGATATAATTATGTACTTCTCAAGCTATTTGTCGTTGTGGTTATATTTCAGGTTGCACACAAGCTAGGCCTTCTCTATAGTGAGATGATATTCGTTAATGGATACGTGCACTGTGACCCTCACCCAGGCAACATTCTTGTGAGGCGTAACCCTCAGAATGGCGTGGAGATTGTCTTCCTAGACCATGGCTTGTATCAGGTAATGCATTCTAAGATATTGTTTAATAAATGAAGAGAAGATTCTTGCAGTTATGAACACAACTTAAGCAGTTGCAAAAGTAAAGCCTGAAAAAAAAAACAGGCTTGCCAGGACTCGAACCCTGACCTCTGCGATACTGGTGCAGCGCTCTAACCAATTGAGCTAACAAGCCAACTGGGAGCTGGTCATTATTACATGTAAATTGGT
This sequence comes from Oculina patagonica, assembly GCF_052425735.1. NCBI lineage: Eukaryota > Metazoa > Cnidaria > Anthozoa > Scleractinia > Oculinidae > Oculina > Oculina patagonica. The sequence continues at coordinate 36,434,622 of NC_135770.1, forward strand.
TCATAATATACCCGGGGAAGATGAAGATGAAATTATGAATACTCAGTATATGAAATTTATTTTCGCAACAGCTTAAGTTGTGTTCTTAACTGCGGGGATCTTCTCTTCACTTATTCATCATCTGCAGTTAAAGCAGTTCAGTTGAGGGTATAACTTGGTTTGCCTGGGGGCTGTTGTGTTGCCAAACACCTCTCATGGGTAGGCATAAATAGATTGTGCTCGGCAACTTTTGAGCAACTTTTAGTGTTTTGAGCAACTTTTTGTAGTACCAGCAACCTAGGGCAACTTTTGCCTTCCTTGGCAACTTTTGAGCAACAAATTGATATATAACCGATCCAAACCATAAAAGGTCGTTTCATTTCGAAGGATTTTATTAAAACTGGTTTTATCAAAACTGATTTTATTAAAACTAAGGATATACAATATGACAATGACAATAAAATAACACTTGCTTTACGCCCACGAAATCTGGACAGCGGCTATCTATCTATCGGGCGCTTAAATCCAGCGGTTATTCGCCGCAACATAGAGCCTACCGCCGGCTCCCACCGGCCATCTTGGTATTTGCTGAAGTGCGAGTCACTTATGGCATCACAATTAGATGAAATTTCAGACGAGGAGAATGGAAATAACTCTAGAGAGCAAGCAACTTTTCTAAATTTTGGTGGCAACTTTTTGATATTTGAGCAACTTTAGAGCAACTTTTGGGTATATTGTGAAGCAACTTTTCCCGAATTTACTAGCACAATCTATTCATGCCTACTCATGGGACAGAAGGGAGAAAACTGAAAATAATTTCCTGTTATGGACAATACTTTTCTTCCTACACGATTTAGACATTATCCAGTGATTTTCGCATAAACTACTGCAAGATGTGGCAGTCGCTGATCAGATCAGACCTTGAGGGAATCAAACAAAGCAGTAAGGCTTTAGGTGTGGAAGAGATGTATGGTTTACTAGCCTGTATACTGACAGCCAGATCATGGGATGTGATAACTACAGGGATAGACCAAGGGCCTGTTACTGATGACGAGGTATGTGATTCAGATGTTCTTGTGGTTTAGTAAAATAGACGAAGGGAGAAAGACCGGAGAAAACCGGAGAACCCAGAGAGAAACATTCAAAGCAAGGGCGAGAACCAACAACAAACTCAACCCACATATGGCGCGAGCCTTCTCACCACTGTGCCATCCGTGCTCCCAATTACCAATTTTATTAAAAACAAAAGTCGAGGTTAGGGAGTCTTAGTGAAAATGTCAGCAATTTAGGCAATCAGTTTTACTAAACAGAGACAGCAAGAAACACCCATTTAAAATGCCTGTAATTTACGCGTGAATGACATAGGTGTTCAATTACAGGCATCCAATTTAAAGTTGTTCAAATTGGATACCTGTAAGTTGGGCACCCAAGTGATCGCGCTCCAATTACGCAACGAATATGAAAAGGGAAATTTGCTATTGGTACAATAAGTGATTAAGAAAAAAGGGGAAAAAGTTCGAACCAATCAAGGCAGACGGGTTATTTTTTTTTCAACCAAACGGGAACAGACCAACACCAGTGGCGACTATTTTTCGCGCGTTTTCTAGTTCTGATTGGCTCATTGCATTGGTCATGATTGGTCAGATCTGCATGAGCTTCACATAGTAAGTAGCTATTATTGTAGAAGCTCTCTATGTAAACTCTCTCGTAAGCGGCAAGCTCTAGTTGCCATCTCCATTGTAAAACACTGTTTGAAGTATCGCACGAACTCTGTAATTAAAAGCTCTCGTAAGCGAACGCCCTCGACCACTTTCGGGAATTACCAACTGGTCTTTTTAAGCTCTCGTAAGTGACCATTCAAAAGATTTTGATTCGAAGTAGTCCACAGTTTACTAAAAGTATGCACTTATTGATCACATTGGCTATTAATTATGGTCGATAAAGATCTCCAAATTAAATGTTCAAGCTGATTTTTTATACTGAGACTGAGGAAAAATGCGTTATGCTAAAAGCTCTGGTAAGAGACCAGCCTTTATTATTTCAGCAAGTAGTCACACGGGAGCACATTTTCCGTAAGCGCGACCAGCTCTAGTTACACCTTTTTCGAATTCCCGAGCTAACGAGAGCTTTGATTGTATACGGTTATGGGAAAAGATCTTCCATTTATTTGTTTTCTTCTTCTTCCGGATTCTGATCCCAGCATTGATTTATCTCCCAACAGGCTGAAGAGATCAGGGCAAGTGCTGCAACATACCTCACAGAGATAACCGAATTGCTCAATCGAGTACCCAGACAACTACTGCTCTTACTGAAAACAAATGACTTGTTACGGAGTATAGACTACAGGCTCAGCACAAGCGACACTTCCCGCTCCTTCATAACCATGTCACGATGCTGTATACGCGCGGTTACTAAGCAACGACTGAAAAGCTGCGACGGATGGAGGGATTGGGTTCGAATTCAAGCTGACTCTACTATAAGTCATCTAAGAATTACGCTTTATCAGATATATGCCTGTAGTGTAATTACCACGATAAGAAGACTTTTTACAAGAGTTGTGGGAAGATTGACGTTTCTTTGATGAAGGGGCTTAGATCGTTTTACGATAAAATCTCTTTTTGTGAGAATTGGACGAACATTGTGCGGAATACCTACAAAACAGTGTCTGGAAAATACCCACAATCTGATGTCAAATAATTTTCATTTGCATATTTAATTTATTGTATATCTGGCAAAACATTGACTTCCCAGATGATATTTGAGGACGAAAATTTGCTGGAAACTGAGCAATCCACTTTTGCATTTTTTTTAACGTTTTCTGTAAACTTGCTCTTTGACAAGAGAGAGAGTCAAACGTAAATGGAGAAGTCCTCGCAATTATTCCGTTAAAATTCGTGTTCTTTTGGGGTAAAAATCTTTGAAAATAAATTCATAATATATTTTATAAATACCTTTGTTGTGCAATTATACATAATCCCTCAGCCTACGTGAAGCTGTGTCCTGAATAGGAGGCGGCTGCACGCATACTTTCCTCAGTTTCAGTGGCATGCCTGCAAACTAGCTACCTCAAAGCTAAGTGCATGACCACTATAAACAACATTTACATTTTTTTACATGCTAATAATCCCTCGGCCTTTAAGCTGTCATAGAGGCTTGGTATTGTCTCATTCTGGTTTCTGAGGCTCTCAAATTGTGACAATGAAATTAACCAAAAAAAACTGGAAAAAAAGAGCAAGGAAATACAGAAAATGCCTGGAAAGAGTGAGTGTGAAGCTAAACCTCTAGCCCGATCTGCTCTCTTTTCTCTCTTTCCTCCATGGGTCTTGTTTTGTATTCTAGCGAGCTTGCAAGATCATGAAGCGCCCTTCTCCGTTTTCGATTCTATCTCCACTAAAGCAATTATCCTTTGGAGCCTCGCGAAAGAGAGAGCCGCGATTTTCCTGAAGTATTGCCTTAAGTTATTCTAGATTTCAAATTGTGGGTAAAAGGAGCTATTGGCAGCGGGCATATTAAAAAAACAATAAACGGAAAGCAGACAGGGGAGAGGAAACATCTCTTTCCATCGCCATAGAAACAGTGCAAGCAGTAACCTGCGCTAAGGCGTTCGTTTTTTCGCGGCGGAGGGATGGAGAAAAAAAAATGAACAGTTTATTTTTCCGTTGACTCTTTTGCAGCGAGAAAAATAACGCCTGATAACAGATTATGCAAGCAGTCCCTCTTCTCTTTTTAGTAAGTCGAGCAGGGTTTTTTTTGAATAATAAAATATTGCGGGGAGGAGGGTATGTTAATTTTATTCAACGTGGTTCTTGAAAATCTACGTTATGGGCAATCGAAAAATTTAACAGTTTCCTCTGTTCGGAATATTTTTATCTTGAACTCGACCTTGAAAAGATTTCAAGTTTCCCCCCGTTCGCAGTGTGCTTTGCGTAGCAAGCGATCTTCTTTTCTATTTTGCTCTGCTCGTTTACATGTCGTTTCTGTTGTCATGATTAAAAGTGTTTTCTTTTTGTGTTATTCGCGTTTAACTTCAGCTGACTTCATTACGATACATTAACTCTTATTTTAAGCATTAAAAGCCTCCTATTTGCGTTCATTTTAATCATCGTTTCTGAACACTCAATTTCAGCGTTCTTTTAGTCTTAATTTAAGTCTGCGCTAATTTCCAATAATGATTTTGCCAATTTTTTGCATTTTGTTTGTTCACTGACACAAATCTGATAATAACTAGCACGCCAGTTGTCACTGGAATCTCTATAGCCTGTTAGAACCAGGCTTGGTTATAAAGCATTAGTTATCTTGTTACGGAACATTTTTCGGTGAAAAAGTAGATTTTAAAACAACAATCTTCTGTTATCAGAAAGCTAGTTTATAGGTGTTTTGCACCTGCTCTTAGAACAAAGCCTTCGAATAAGAAATGAGTTCTAGGTTTTAAGGGCGTGAAAAGAATTTTTAGAATTTTCTCTGTTTGCTTATCTTTTGTAAGTCAAACTGAGTTGTCGAAACACTATTGGCTACAATTCGTTTATTGCCCTTTCATAATAACGTACGCAAGAGAGTCAGATCATTATTAAATCAATGTTTCTTTATGATAATTTGGTCCACTTAGATCCACTTAAAAGATCCTGTGAGTACCAGGGCTTCTTGCGCTTGGCCATAGTTAAATCCCCACAAAAGCCCTTACAAGTAACTAGGAGCATTTGACAGAAAAGCATGTCATGTATAAATATTAAAAATCAATTAGTCTGTGACAATTCCGTGTACGTAGGAAAATGAGTGAGCGGAATAAATTGTTCATGTTCTTGGAACACACAAGATATTGGCAGTTAAAAATAAAATAAAAATATTTTAATCCAATTGTCCGCCTACCACCAAATATTTTCCATGCAATCGTAAATTAAAAGAGTTCGATAAACAATTCCGTGTTTTTTATCGAATACTGATTAATAATCTTTTGTCAGGGAGAAGATGTATGCACAGCTATTCTCATTCATAATTATGACGCGGAATTCAGAAGTGCGTGGATTACATAACCCCTTTTGTTTATAGATAGTTGTGTTAGGTAATGCTTAATCACCACGTGCACAATCGCCGTATTTAAAGATCCCTTTGCTTAGTTTCGGGGCATTTCGAAAGAGATACGCAAGCCGGGAAGTCCGGGCGAATTTTCTTATACTCTCGCGCTACGTCGCCGAAGCCCAACCACGTGCTTTAGTTGTTTCGTCGTTTATTTTCTCAAGTTCATGGCTGTACCTACCCTGTCTCTGCTGTTTAACTAGAAGATTTATACTGCATGTCCATTCTCTGCCGCTTCGCAAGTTCCACATCATGCCGGAGTAGCGGGACAACGCGTACAGCAATAGTTTACTCGGTATTTTAAAACATTTTTATGTGTTTTCTTTTTCGCTTGCTTATCCGTTTGTTTATCCCGTAGTGTGTTTTATATCTACGTAGTTCTGTTTATAGCAATTTATTACCATATGTGTTACGGCTGTAGTAGCTTACGTTCGCTCGTGTGCCAAGTTTGCCAAGTTACAAAAAGTCCAAAATTTCGCTGGACGAATCATTTTGGGACTAAGAAAGTATGATCATATTTCGGATGGACTGCGATCACTAAACTGGCTTCCTATTAAAGAGAGACTCATTCTAAACGATGCAACCATGATGCACAAATGCATTAACAAACTTGTTCCAGACTATCTTGTTGAAATGTTTAAACTACGTTCCCATGTCCATAATAGACAAACTCGATCGTCTAGTGCCTTGGATATACCCTTATGCCGACTGTCAACAGGACAACGCTCTTTTACCTACAGAGGAGCTAAACTCTGGAACTCTTTAAATAGTAACATCAAGTCTTTAAAATGCCCGAGGAATTTTAGGCGCCATTTCGCAAATGTATTATTAGGTTAATTTTTTACATTTAGAATATTTTTGACATATTTATTGTAATTATAACTATACTTATATTCTTAATTAATCTAAATTTTTAAATTTTTTATCTGTATTTGTAATTTTATAATATTGAGCTGAAAAACCCTTTTTAGGGAGCGTCAATAAAGTATGTATGTATGTATGTATGTATGTATGTGTGTCGAGCAAAGATTGGCAAACGCCGTGTGTCGGCTGTAGTAGCTAAAACGTTCGCTCGTGTGTCGAGCAGAGATTGGTAGACGCCGGCGCCGTGTGTCGGCTGCCCGGTCGGCTGTAGTAGCTATAAAACGTTCGCTCGTGTGTCGAGCAGAGATTGGTAGACGCCGTGTGTCGGCTGTAGTAGCTAAAACGTTCGCTCGTGTTTCGAGCAGGCACTGGCAGACGCCGGGTGTCGGCTGGTAATAGCTTAACCGTTTGCTCGTGTGTCGAGCAGAGACTGGCAGAGGCCGTATGTCGGCTGCAGCTAAAACGTTCGCTCGTGTGTCGAGCTGAAATTTGCAGATGCCGTGTGTCGTGTGTCGAGCAGAAACTGTCAGATGCGTTTGTCGGCTGTAGCTAAAACGTTCGCTCGTGTGTCGAGCAGAAATTGTCAGATGCCGTGTGTCGGCTTTACGTTGCTCAATGTTTGCTCTTGCGTTTAGCACAATTTGTTACACGCCGTGTCGGTTTTAGTCTAAAGGTTGGCTCGTGGGTCGAGCTTAGTTGGCAGGAGCCTTGTGTCGGTTTTGTTTAAAGTTTGAACTGTGTATTGTGGGTATTTGGCAACAATCATGTATCGACCATTCCGGGGGGGGGGGGCACCCTGTATTTTAACTGTTAGTGTGCTAAGTGTTTCGTTACGGTATATCTGGCTGGAATTGTTTTGCTTGCATGTCAAGAAAATCAAGTAGTTGCCGATTGATGGACATTTGTTTCAGAGCTTACTGGTGTCAGTAAGAGTGTTAATGAGCTTAGGTTTAAAGTGTTTACGAGTTGGTTACGTAAGGTTTGTTACGTAACCCATCCCAGTGCGGAACTTTATTGGACAGGTATCACGCATGTTTGTTTTATGGATCTGTGTATCTCTGTAGGTTCAGTGTTTAAATTTTCAAAGCTCGCCGGTTGGCCGTTTTCATCCACGGAGTTTAATGTTTTATCCACGTTTAGACACGAACAACGTGGGATATATGGAAGTGATGTTTATCCTTTATTTTTCCCCAAGCTAGAAGTTTTAAAATTAAAATTCAAATATTATGTCTTTTTTTTTTATAATAATAAAAAAAATAATTTTAAACAGTCCACCCCCTCCACTGGCCTTGTCGCGATCAGAAGGGTAATCTCAGTTACGCCCTATAATCCGTTTACGACGGATTCCTGGTCCGGCTTGGCTAGTGGGGTTTTTTCCCTTCTGTTCATTTTTCGTTTGTTGTCTTACGTTTTCCTTTCTGTAACAACAATGGTTTTAATCTGCCCGCCTTAGGTATTGGCGATTTCTTGAAGGAGTTTTTTCTTGAATCTCCTACTCTCATTATAAGCCACGATCGAAATACATGCTATGGTGTAGGGAAGTAACCCCACTAGCCTGGCCGGGCCTCTCGCATACCGGTTGGGGTTTGAGGGGATTTTTGAGTTTTGGGGAGAAGGTGTATTTTTGGGGTACTCTTTCCTATAAATGTGAAGATCTTTTGAGTTTGTACTGAAGCAGCAAGGTGCGTGAGCAGCCGAAGGCCACAATCTTTCCCCATACCTTATCCACGCCGGACAATGAGCGGCATAATTAATGAGTGAGAATGGTATACTATTCTCATTCATAATTATGACGCGGAATTCAGAAGTGCGTGGATTACATAACCCCTTTTGTTTATAGATAGTTGTGTTAGGTAATGCTTAATCACCACGTGCACAATCGCCGTATTTAAAGATCCCTTTGCTTAGTTTCGGGGCATTTCGAAAGAGATACGCAAGCCGGGAAGTCCGGGCGAATTTTCGACCCTCCCACCTCCCCTTCGGCGACGTAATAGACAACTATAGTGCTTTCTCACCCTGTCACTCATTGCCTCGGCCACAATCTTTCCCCATACCTTATCCACGCCGGACAATGAGCGGCATAATTAATGAGTGAGAAGGGTATACTATTTATACATACATGCCTTCTTTGTCAAGTCTCTTGGTTACCTTCTCACTAAAGATGCCATTATCTACAGGCTGTTGTCAAGTTAACACTCGAATTATTTTTCTCTGTACCTTTCTTTTGACGCTGAGTCGTTTATTTTTGATTTTTTTTTTCGTTTGTAGACGACACAAGAAAATCTAGTCGTTAAAATCAAGCTATTTCTCACGCTATGCGCTCGTAGCAATAAAGCGGATGATTTCTGTATAGCTCCAACTCAATTATGCATACAGATTTTCGTACTATCCTGACATTCGGAACAGCATGCAGCCGACATGAACAGAACAAAACTCACAACTACCATGCATAATAAAGTATAGGGTTATCAGTTACCGCAATGAGGTACAACATTTTCCAGTCTTGGAGATTATTCCTGTGTTTAACATTTGCGGTGGCTAGCTTGCTAGGGCTCTGGCTTGTTTTCAATCTAAATGTGACTCGGTTCAATGATGTCTACCTGGTGAAATACGTTGGGAGGAATGAAATGAAAACAAGTGTTGTGCCAGAGAAGCCGTGGCATAAAACGGTTACAACTCCCCCGGCACCTTACGTATACGGCGAGACTGGATGCCCTGACAATCCACGGCGCAAAGATTTACACGAACTTTTCCGCGCGTGGACGACTGCCTGCAAGGAGCACAACATTAACTATACTCTGGCGTTTGGAAGTCTTCTCGGAGCGATGCGAAACAAAGATGTTATTCCATGGGATCACGACATTGATATAAATATCCATGTAAAATATTTTCCGATTTTGAAGAGATGGTCGGAGGAAGGAAAATTTACAAAGACCGATGGTACGATTCGTTTGGCGATACAGCCTGGAGCTGTGATGAACATACCAGAGGAAAAGCGAACTCGCCATAACTGCCAAGGAAAAGTAACATCACACATGGAAGACCAATGCTCTTTTCTTGAGCCTATGGCGAGACTCATTAGAGGAAGTGTCTTTGTAGACTTTTTCCATTTTTACGAAAAAGGTCACTTGATTGAAGACCCCAGTGAAAATAGGTTAAAACAGTACAATAAGACAGATTTCTGTCCATTTAGACCGTGCAGTTTCATGGGTTTTAATGCTTTATGTCCAAACAGGCCTTGGGAAATTTTACGAGTTTACTTCAAGACTGACAACTTTGATCCGAACAAAAAGTGCAAGAATGGCATTTGGGTGGATAATTAGTAAACAAAGGAAAATTTGACGGTTTTGTTTCGATTTCGTTTTTCAGTTTAATCCAGAGTTAAATCCTGAGTGAATCCAGCTTGTTTGAACTGAAGTACGAATACGAGACTGAGTATGAGTACGACTTTTCAAACGTAGTGCTTATCACATGTTATCTGTTTCGATTTCCACACTTCACAGCAATCCTTTTCAACTGGTCAACAACAGGGAGCCGACCAATCAGAGACTGGAAAGAAGAATATAAACTCTAAGGTAATTTTTAGTGCTGGAAAATATCTCAGGAATTTTCTTCGTTAGTCCTAAAATGGAAATCGGGGATCACAGGAGGTTAAGAAAAAATTCTTTGAGCTACACGGATCTCTGTACAGCTACGTCATCAGTGTGGAATTTTTCGGGTCGAATCGGGGAAAGAAACGTCTGTTTGCTCAGGCCAAGCTAGCGGCAGTTTAGCGGCAAATATTTATTCAAATAAGCAAAACAATCATAAACATCGTTTACAGTCCTTTATATTATCTGCAGGTCTTAGTTTTCTTTTCTGATTGCACGATAGCTTCTGTCCGTTATCATAATCTTTATTTCCCATGCATAAAAACGTGAAGTCGAGGGAAGAGTAGCAACTCGTGTTATCTCTAATAAAAAATGTGAAATAAAAAATAAAAATAAATTAAGTAAGTATGAATAAAATTAAAATTGAACAAAATAAAGCTGGTTTATTTGTGGAAGTTGAAAGCTGATTTTTAGTTCAATGTCACTCCCTTTATACGCCCTATGCCGTGCCCAGTCTGTACTTGTTTTCAAATTTTTTAAAATCCGTGAAAAACTGAGAGACAGACAGTCACGTAATGGCTTAGCAGCTTGGCTTTAGATCTATTTGCAGCTTTCGTCAGTGAAAACTCGCAAATAACTAGCAGAGGAAGTTTAAAGGGGTAATAAAACAGTGTTTTAGTTAAACTGATTCATGATTAAGGCGGGGGTAAATGTGTATTTGAGTGAAATTTTAGGAGGCTAAAGAAGGAAAGAAGAAGAAAAGTTGCTTTTGTTTGAAACACCACCAGACAGTTGACCCCCACGCAATTAAAGAGCGCATAGCACTCCAGGTTGTCAGGGGACTGTTTTGGTGTCCATCTACTAATTTTTAACTTCAAATTATAATTTTAAAATCACACTTAATCTTTATAATATTTCTCATTTCTCCAAATTTTACTACTCCTTTGCGAAAACTATCTCCTAAAAAAATCCCCAAAATTCACCAAAAAATTCATAAAACACCGCAAAACATAGTCTCCCTCGCAGCCGTTTTTAGTGTCGTCACGCAAAATTTTACACACTGCCAACTCGCTCGTCGCTGAATAGCTGGTAACATTTACATCCAGACATGATGAAATTATTGCCGGGAGATCAAAAGACGTTTTACCAAAAATAAAGATCTTTTCCTTTTTAGGAAATTCACAGGAACAGACAAAACACCGGTCACTCTGCAGCACTTTCTTTGGCGGAAAATTTCCGCCATTCCCAAACCTCTGCAAGGCACGAATTCGCGGAAAAAAACATGTTGATTTCAATCTCCTGTGCTCTGATTGGTCACATTATAAACAAAGGGAAAGGAATGTTGTTCGAATGTGAGCAGCCGTTTGTGGGGAGGAATTTTGCGTGACGACACTAATCAAAGATCTCTTCGAGATATCGACTTTTTTTGCATGAAGTTAGTATGAGTAGAAGGTTTGGATATTACCAAAAGCCGCTTCTCCTCGCGTTATTCTTTACCTTACGGCTACACATGCCATTTCTAACGACTACATTTCCAGTAAAACAGTTGCTGTTTATTTTTCTAATGGCGATGTATTATTTTCTGAATACATTCTTCATATATACCCACACCCCCGGCCCACACCGAAAAGAAATCCCTTGAATTGAGAACGCGAATAAATGATTATTTACTCGTGTTTAGCGTGACTAACGCAATAGATTGTCGCGAAAACAAATCCTTTAGGTTGAATATTAGCGCCGCTTTAGTGTGTGAGACGCTTGTACCAGTACAACGCTTTAGACTGTGAAAGACTTAAACGTTGCCTTCATGGGCTGAACCACTCACATTCTCGATTAGTTGTGTCATATCTCATTTGAGATACTCACGCATAAAAATAATTGTTATATAACGTTTATACATGTGACAAGTCACGTTTTTAACACGAGATCGCAAGTGTTGACGCAATACTAATAAGAGACCCTTTCATCACCCACAGCGGAATATGTGACAAGTCACGTCTTTAACACGAGATCGCAAGTGTTGACGCAATACTAATAAGAGACCCTTTCATCACCCACAGCGAAAAGAAATCCCTTGAGAAATTAAAACAGTCCCTTGAGAAATTAAAAATGTCCCTTGAGAGTTAACAAGAATGTGGTTCCAAATTTTGCCCCACATAACTGCTATTCTCCTACTTTCGCTTGTAAACAAGCAAAAAAAGTCGAAAAAACGGCTGCGAGGGAGACTACGCAAAACATAGATTTGTGAAATGAGCAGAGAGTTTTTGAGCTTTTTTTGGACTGCTTGAAACCCTAACTAGATATTCGCATTAAACCCACATTAAACGGTGAAAAACGGCTTTCACGTGAACCCCGCCATAAAATAATGTCAAGAACTTAAATAAGGACAAATACTCTTTATCGCGTGACACCCATGGCCAACTGTCACGCAAGTCACGCGATTGCCTTCAACTGACCAAACCCTGCGCCCGCGGGATCACAGTTTGCAACTCAGCATCTCTGACAGCGTCTGGCAATTTTCCGGGTAATTTCGAAACTGGCTGACTTTCTATCCTCGAGTTTGCCCGCACAGTGATGATTTATCCGAATGACGAGATAACGTGAAAGGTATAACTTGGTTTAGAGCTCGGACATGCATAATAGACACCCAAGATGATGAACAAGATTGCGGTTGTGGTTCTTGGTTTGGGGTTTATGTTCTATCGCCTCCATCTTTACTTCACTGTTCGCGAAGAAAAGGCAGAATTACATTCTTGGTTGAAGGAACACGATCTTCTGGATTATGAGGCTAAGTTGCACAAATTTGGTATGTTTTTGTTTGATGATTCTTACATTACCACGACCGTATTATTTCTGCAAGCTTATACGTATTATCTTGCAATTGTAATTTGTACAATTTTGTGTTGTAGTGCAAATAATTTCTTTGTGTCTCCATATCCTTCTTTAAATATCAGTAAACCTATTGTTATTTCGAAATCGTGATTACATAATTTATTTACCTCCTTTATTTTATAAAATATTAGTCAAGACAGACAGCCACTTGCACTAATTTAAACAAAAGCTACGTACGTCGTTAATTTCATGCGAGGTTTGAATGCTGACATTTTTAAAACACTTTTGGTTTCAGGTATCTTCTGGAACATAAATAATAAAAGTACTTCTGTCAATCAACAACATTGTTTAATAATTTATGTCCTTTTCCACGTGCAGTTAGTTTAAGGGAATTAACATCTACCAAATTCCCAGATCAGTTATGGTATAAGGTAAAGGAGAATTTTAATATTTTAAGCTTCAGACAATGAATTCGAAAATGTCAGGGCAGATAACATGTTAATACATGGTTATGCAGTCAGTGATATAAATAGCTTTATTCAATGGATCTTTACATTGTGTTGATCAGTTAATTTCCAGCAGTGGCCAAATTATTTCCTCTCAGGACAAATAACTGTTAAGTCATTGACTGTCACCATCAGGACAAAACTCAAAGAACTCTGGTTTGTTGTGGTGCAAAGACAACAAATTTATAGTCTTCTAGTTCTGATGTGGTCATACTCTAATCAATATGACTTCTTTTTTACTCTACCTTGGAGCATTTGAACAGCCATTGACCACTGCTCATGCCTGGTGGGTGAGGTGTGTGTGTGTGTGGGGGGGGGAGGGATGGGGGGGGGGTAGAGATGGGCAGTGCTGGAATTAACTGCATTTAAAGTGTCACACATGCTCTTATCAAGGTGGTCATTTTCTAGAAATATGAGTTTTCCCTGCTTGACATGAAAGCACAAAAAAAATTATTTGAAATTTATTTTTCTTTTCCAGGTATTCTCTCCAAAGCCAAGTTTGCAACTCTTGATGCTCAAAGGTTCCTTACCCGACATGGTTCATTTTGGGGATTTTTCACATTTAGTTCTGAGAAGGAAAGGCTAGAATTGGCGGCACAGAAAGCGAAACATGAACTTCAACTCCTTTTCTGGCTTCAGGAGCTTTATTTGGATACTTATTACACAAAACTGCTGTCTCAAGGAATACACAGTTTAGAGAGTTTAATAGAAAATCTGCATTCTGATGTTCTAAGGGAGATCATTGAAGATAGCGATTTGGAGAAGCTTCAAGAAGCTGCTACACGGCCTGAGGGTCAATCATTTGAGGATTCCCTTCCTGTTAAGAGTGCCAAAGCAATGTTTTCTTTTTCTTGGTGGAGTATTAAGTTTATTGGTGAGTTATTTCTTCAAGTAGTATTTGAGAGTCAATAAAAGAATTTAATAAGTAAACTGTCTCTTACCCAGACAACTTTCATGTGCATTTAAATGTGTCTAAGGGACCGGTCATTATTTAGAGGCAGGAGAGGGCTGATGCACAGGGAGAGAGTTCAAATTCGTAGTTAAGTCACTGAAGTTTCATTTGCATTAGTTTAATACAATTTTATCTCGTTTTCATGTACATATAAATTTTTAGATATTTTTTAATCTTTTACATCTGTAAATTTAGTTAGGATCGGGCAGGCGAAGAGCCACTCTGTGGATATACTGCCCGATGTGCCATTATTATTATTATTATTATTATTATTATTATTATTATTATTATTATTATTCTCCTGACCCTCCCTTTTTGTGAAGCACAGTTTTTGCTGGCCATCCCCCCTCTTGCCCATTCACCCCCTTAAACCTCCCTAATATGCCTGCATAAATTTGTGTGCTCCCCTTTTTTCCTGCATAAAAGTCATTGACCCTCCCCCTATTTGCACCAGTCCTCCCCACCCTCTAAATAATGACTAGTCCCCAATAAGGACACCGAAGGGGCAGAGGTTGGTGTCCATATTATAGACGAGGCTGTGATTATATGAATTCTGGTTTCTCTGGGATCAAGTGAACTGTCCATAATATAGAGATGTGATAATATAGAGATGTGATCCATTGATTATGACCATGCGAATGCAATCCATGTACAAATACCATGTATTTCTGAAAATAAGCCCCTCTCCCTGAAAATAAAAGTTAGCCCCCCAAATCTCAGATGCAAAAATCCCTGAAAATAAGTCATCCTGTTATTAGCCCGGGCTAATATTTACCGGTAGTTACAGCTCTTAAAGAAAGGTGTAATTTTTCTGATTATTGTAGGCCTTTTCTGTATTTTACATTGGTAGAAAATGCCCAGAGCAACTGTAGGACTTTTTTGTTTAATGTTAAGTAGAGAGTTTTACTATGTGGTATTCTTGTATGCACCAAAACATAGTACTGTATTTATTCAGCTATAAGCCGAGCGATTTTTTCACCAAATCTTACTGAGAACTGGTCAAAACTCAACGAAACTGGGGGTTCGGCTTATAGCCGAGTATTTTCGCCGAAAAAAAATTCCATGGTACAAAAAAAGAGTTGAATTTAAATGAAGACAGATGAAATATTCATCTATAAGCCGAGCGATCATCAACAAACAAAAATTAACAAGCGTATTCTTGGTCATTACCTATAATTTAAGTGGAAGGTCCTAAAAAAGCCATTTGGTTTAATGAAGCAACGTTAGGAATAAAGTTTTCATTCGTCTTTTCTTTGCTATTTAAGCTGTAACTCGTTGAACATCGGCCCACTCTAGAATATTAATCTTGTCAACGTACGTGAACTGTGATCGTGTTTTGAACTGTCGAGAGCATTCGAAATCCTGCATGTCTTAAACAATTTCCTCGATATCTCTTCTACAGTTTCTGCCAGAGACTTTTGCTGTTCCTTTGCCTTTTAAAGTTTAGTTAAATTGCAGAATCACCGCTAGCGTGACTCTTCAAGAGAAGAAGAAATTGATCTTTGCTTTGGTTTGTTGTGGCGACACAAGAAACTGGCCAATCAGAAGCAGTCATTTCCACACGCTTGGTACACATTGTAACACGATCCTGACAGAATTTGGCTGGATGTAATATTTTTGTTCGAAACCGAAAACCACGACCTCTCTGCTAAAAGAAACCACATCAGGAGAGTTTGATTGGATTCAGGATACTCGACAAATAACAGCACATCAAGTTTCGTTTCGATGACATCTTAAGTTCACCCGCTTGATCTTCTTGATCTGTTCGCTGGCCACTTCACAGACTTGGCGAACTGCGACGAACTGAATATTCACTGAATCATATCCGTATTCTCTGACGATCTTGCAGTTGTTCTGAACGGTCTCTACCTCGGCAACAACTTTCAGTTTGAAGGTTTAGTTGTTTTAAAACGAGTAGCTTTTGGGATGATGATCGACAGCCGCTTAATTCTTCGGAAGAATGCGTGCTTGTTTCAGAACTCAGGTGTATTTTTTGTCACGCGTATGTACGGTTCTATTTAGTAAATTCATCTTTTATCAGTGATTTGTTGTTTTTTCAATTACATAGTTGTGATTTATCGAATATGTTGATTTGCTGCGCGTGGATTGTTTTATAGTTTGAAGGAAAAATTGGGTCTCGGCTTATAGCCGAGTGTTTTGGTGTTATTTTTTGTCAGAGTCTAACTGGTTCTAAAAACCAAAAGTTTAGGGTCTCGGCTTATAGCCGGGATCGGCTTATAGCCGAATAAATACGGTATCCTGTCACATTATACTGTCCAAATATAAACCCAAAGATTTTTGATAATGCAAATTTCCATCTAAAAATACCCCCCTCCCCCATATATAAGCCTTCCCTGAAAATATGCCCTCCTGAAAGCAAGGTGATGAAAGGGAAAGCCCAGGGCATATTTTCGGAACTTTATGGTAAAGTTTTTCAGTGGGATCTTGATTTCTCGAATCTCCAAGGGAAACAAAAACTGCATGGAGAAATCAGGGGTAAAATTTCAGTGTTTGACTGTGTGGAGCAAATCAGAGGGGAACAACTCTTAGTTTGAGTTATCAGGAGGTTCAAAATTCAAGGCTTCAAGAAATGGGGATTCCATCTGTTGTAGGTTTCCATTCTAGGTTGATCTTACTAGTGTTTCAACCTGAAGATAACATTTTTTAATCACTTAAAATAATTTGAATTTATTTATTGGGATTTCTCTTTTATGAATTCAAATTGTTCTATGTCATTGTAAAATTGTTATTTTCAGGTTGAAACAGATTAACCTTGGTTTAAGACACATTTAACCTGAAAATCAATCTGACATACACACATAAAGCTAAAACCAAAAATCTCATAAAATTCCCTTTTCTTATCTAATATTAGTATTGTATTTTCCATTACAGGTAGAATGGTTGTTCTCATTGTTGGCTGTGTAGTGAGCCTAGTATGTCTCTGTGCTGGGATCTTTAGAATAAGAACCAAAAGCAGACAGCATCAGTCTTCTTTCCTTCGATATATGTTTGGTTTAACATTGGAACCTAAATTCACGAAAGTCACATGGGAATGGAAGGATCCTCATGTTGTGGGTGAATCAATGTCATTCTTTTTGAAGGTAATTTAATAATAATAATTATAATAATAATAATGATGATGATGACAACAACGACGATGGTAATGACGACAATGATGACGACAACGGTGATGATATTTAATTTTTCTATGGCACAAATTAACATCAAAATACTATCAAATGCGCCTTAAATAAAGGGAAGCCTCGAGCCATGCAGCCCGTACTGCCATAGCTTATCCTGGTTTCCGTTGCATTAAGTGGCTACGCTCCCCTGAATGGGATGCTAGTCCATCACAAGTACCCCCCCCCCCCAGCATTATGTTGCCGGTACTCAGGTGGAGAGAGGCAGTATGAGAGTACACTAACCATTAGGTCACTGCACCCCCTATAATGCGCCTTACAAACTATATTAATACTAGGAATAATTATGCATACTTTCTGAAGTTGACATGGCTGTGTGATTTTGCCTGTCATTGTGGCATTTTAACATGTTGATTTGTTTTTAGTTTTACAGGATGAACTGCACTCCTTATCTTATAACACCTGATGATTATGTCCTTGTTGAAATAATGCGTGATAACACATTCATCACTTCCTCGCGGGAATATGGTGGTGAAAAATGGGGAGAAGGAAATGTCATGAAAGTCTCCTTCACTGTAAGAGAAGCTGGAACTTATAAAATTTCTGTTCTTGCTCAAGGAACTCAAATCAGTGGAAGTCCCTTTACAAAGACATTTTTACCAGGTGCAGTATCTTTAGCAAACTAATTTATTGTAGCCAGTGTTGGGTGTCAGTAGTGAGTTTCTCACTCAGTTTAAATGTTAGCATCTGCCTCGCAATCCTGCCAACACCTTTGGGTTCTTAAAATGGCCATATCTAGGCAATTAGGCTACAGTAACGACTTGATCTAGTGCTAGAACACCAAATTACATCTTTTGGTATATAGCTCAAGGCAGGCCAGTTATTGGAGGGGAGTGTGTGTGTGTGTGTGTGTGTGGGTGGGTGGGTGGGTGCTTTTTACGGATGGGTTACTGTTTTGACATGAACATCAGAACAACAATAGATCCTGTAACTTAAGAAATGTTCTCTTTAATAGGGGCTCACTCAGTCATAACACCATTCACTTGTTCAATATGTTTTATTAATATCACATTAAGATGAGATTGCGGACCTCATAAATCACTTGTCTAATCTGTCTATTCTTGATCAGTGTCTTAAAATGTCACTTAAATGTCGAGATACTAATAACACCATGGAGCAACAAATAGCTTTCCACTGGACTCTCAAGATCACTTCTGCCAAAATACAGACACCAACAAACAGGCATTTTTCCATTTTTTACAGGCATATTGTTATTGGATATTATTGTTTTCTTATAAAGTATTATTATTTTAATAACTTTCTATTTTTAGGTTGTTTTGTGTTATGAATCATAATTTAATAAATTATTGTTGACATGTGATCACAGTCATGTCACTGTTTTATTGACAGATGCTGTTGATCCATCAAAGTGCAGTATTTTAGAGGGTGGATCATTACTAGAAGTTCAGCAAGGGATATACACACCCCTCACAGTGGAGGCTCGGGATAAGTTTGGAAATATTTGCCCACTGTCAGACCAAGATGTTCATTCATATGGTGTTGAAGTAACTGAGGTAACAGGATTATTAATAATAATAATAATCTTTAATGAGGAAACTTTTTCACACATAAGTGGTTTTCAAAAAGGATCTCGAAAAGTTATTAGTTGTAAGCATTAATTAGGGTAATCTGATGGGGAGTCAATTCAGCTATGCCTCATTGAATGTTTTTACATTGTTCTTTAAAACCAATGCATGTAGTTTCTGTCACAGATCCGCAATACATGCAAAGGCAACAGCTACATAGTCCTCTACATGCATTGCATGCCCATAATGTTGGCTGCCAGTGTGATTTAATTTAATTTAGGACACAATCTGCTTATCACAAGGCAGAATTGCATATCCTAGTCTGTAAGTATTTTTTTCTTATCTGTGACCATACAATGTATGTGATTGTCAATTACTCTTGAAAATATTGAATTCTTTTTCACTGTCATTGCCACACATTCTTTTAACCCTTTACTCCCTAAAGCGAATGCTCTTTTTACGTAAATTAAAAAATATAAACCAGATATCCATATATGATACACCATTTGAAAGTTCTTGAACAGAAAATTTAATAAAACACTTGGCCAAATAAGAAGGAAGTTACAGTTTTGAAAGAAGTTGGTTGAAACCTTAAAAAGAAAAAGATTTAAAAAATTGTTTCTCTCCGTATATAGTAGGTATACCCCTAAACTATAGCTTATTGTGCAGCTCTCAGTTTAAATGTTAGTTCTGAGCATTTACTGGGTTTCTTTATTTTCCCACCCTCCTGTCCCCTTCCACACATACCATAAGCTGCAAAGCCAGGAAAATGACTACATGAACGAAGTAAGCAGGTGAGGGATGAAATAAACCCACATGTGAGCCTGCTTGCAGGGTATCTAGTAACAAATTTTTGGTTTCATATTATTTTTTTGCAGATTGGAAGCAGTGAAAAGACAGATCCTGAGCTGGTGATTCTTCCTGATGGATTTGACAAAAACAATGTTCTTCACATTAAACTGGATAATGAAGGTTGTTTTAATGCAGTGGTTAAGTACAATGGAGTGCCACTGAGTCAAGGACAGCTAACTGTTATCTCCCTCAATTGTAAGTGTTTATTTACAACAAGGAGCCCAAAAGTGTGACCACTTTGAATTTAGTAAATAATAAAGATGGTAATTTATTCACATTCTTTTGTGCAGATTTAATCAAACAGAAGTCAACTGCAAGTTATCCATGGCTTTTGTTTGGATAATGACTACACAAAAAATGTGAATTAATTAAAAGTGGTCACACTTTTGGGCTCCTTGCTGTAATATGTGTTTGTGCTTGTTAATAAACTTTTACCCCTTCCAATCCAAGCTTGAAACATGACAGTAAATTTGAGATTACTTTTCTGCAGTGCAAAGTTAATTGGAAAATTGTGTAGTAGGCAACAAACACTGCACCAATGATGGTGCAAATAGTGCACAATCAAATTGTGAACTTCAAGACATAGTAATGATTCATTAAAGTTGAGATATAAATTTACAGGTACAGGCAGCAAAACAAGCTAGATGGTTTTATTTAAGATTTATTAGTTTATTTTGCCACCCAATTTAACCTTAATTAATAAAATCTGTCACAAACAGAGATATTGTTCAACACAGTAGCAATCATATTTCTTATTGACGCATGTTAAGCACCCACCTCCCCCCTCCTTGTGTCATAGTGACCATAATTTCTTGTACCTTACCTTATCTCCTCCTTACTGCTATTAGCCAAAGATGCTGAACAAGTTAACAAGAATATCAAGAAGCAATGTTGGAATGTTTGGTATGAAGCATACCTCTTGACAAATGATGAGTCATCACCAAACACAGGCACCAGTACCCCTGCCACACCCTCTCTGCCTTCTGGGATGAGAAGATCATCAAGCAATTTTGACTATGCTCCTATTGCATCTGCAGCTTTGAACAGCAGTGGCTTGAAAAAGTCTCGTAAAGTCTACTGCTACATTACAAAAAAGGTTTGAACTTATGGCTCAATCAGCACTCCCTTCATAAACAAGACTCATAATAAGCTTAGCTGTTGTCTTTTACAGTGGAGCCCAGACCGGCCCACCCTAATTCTGTGTTTATATTAAGTTAGAGATACTAAGCTTTCACCATGCACTTTCTAACAGGGAATGTAATTTCCATTGTTAAACAATGTAAGCTCTATTATATTGGGGTTTCACTGCAGTAACATTAATTTACTACTTATTTTCTTTTCTCTACTAGCAATTATCAATCAAAGAATTCTATATGAAGATTATTCCCCATAGATTGTATGGATTTCGTGTCAGACCTACAACGAAGGTATGTTTCACTTGGTGCTTACTAAGTGCCGATGTGTTGAGTCTTAATTTTTGCGGAAAGGAAAACTATTTTTTATTAAAACGCCACCAACCCCATTTCAGTCTTGGAGTTGAGTGACATATAGAGTTTGAAGAATGGACAGAGGACAGAGGTCTGAGATTTGATCAAAAAAATTCCATATTGATGACGTAGCTCTACAGAGATCCGTGCAGTGTCTCTGATTGGTTGTTTCTCGGTTTTGAATTTTTGCGCGCAAGTAGCAACCAATCAGAGGCACTACACAGATCTATGAAGAGATGACGTAGCTACGTCATCAGTATGGAATTTTTAGTCTCGAATCTCAGACCAGTCTCTCGGAAGAATTGAAGCGCGAAGAGTGACGTTTGTTTATGCTGGCTACTAAATCGTTTAATGCAAAATATCTATTGATAACCTCTTTTTAAATGTAAAGCCAATGTTGTCTCTAACCACTCCTCCCTCAGATCATTCTGCACCCCCCTGATCGCTGTGTGGAACACCCGACCTTTACAGTGGATGATGGTTCCCAGTCTCCAATCACTGTCATGTGTAAAGAAAGGAACGTGCTGGTGTCGACCTTCTCAAGACTCTTGCTCACTAAAATAGGTAAGAGTTGTTTATTACTGTTCGTAGCCTGTTCCAGGCGTTCGGTTAGTTGGGGAGCAGCGCGAAAAACGGCGAGAGAAAAAAAAGGGGGGAGAGGGGTGTGGACGAGAAGGCGCCTTAGTCCGTTCCCATTATTTCCACTCGCCATTCTTCACGCTTATCCAGTTTTTTTTCTGCGCTGCTCCCCAATTGTCAAAACGCCTGGAACAGGCTGTTATACTGTTCGCTTCTCGGTAGAGAGTCCGCGGACATGCATGTTTTTGCACCAAGTGGAGCCAGGAGGTTATTGTTTATGTAACATTTCTCTTGCAGTTTGTTTGGTATTCAGCAACGTTGTACAAAATGACAAAACTGACACGAATAACATTGCATTGTTTTTTTTTTTTTCATTTCACAGGTGGATCCGAAAGTTTTAACGATAAACGAGATTTCTTTTATCGTGAACTTGTGGCGCACCATGGCCGAAAAACTGGCGAAGTGAACTTGAAGATAGACCGTCACAAGCTGCTAGAGAGTGTAAGTTAAGCATTCAAAGATTTCCCTTTTTTCCCGCTTCCCGTAACCTTTGGAATCCCTCTTCCCGCCCTCTCTTCCACGCGTCCCGTTGGGTTTTCCGCCCCCCTGCCCCTCATCCACTAGTTATCCCTGCTGGCCTGGTTTTCTGGTTCCCTCATTACGCATTCCTTACCTGCTAACAATACGAACACGCAGAAACCGATCTGCAGTACGTAACTAGTTTTGTGTTTATTTTCAGTCGTACCAAGCCACCATCAAGAGTTTGTATTCCAGTGACTGGCTGCGCTCTTTTAAAATCACGTTCAAGGATGAATTAGGTTGGTAGTGCTACAGTTAAAAATACTTTAAAGCCAAAAATTAGAAATTGAACTTCTTTATATTGCTTTGATTTTCCAGCTAACAGATTCAATTATCCATAAGTTAACTTTTATAGCTCCTCCGATGTCTAGAATTGGAACGGACTTCACGATTTTTCTTTGTCCCTTTTCTTTATCAGGTATTGACTGGGGCGGTTTGCGACGCGAGTGGTTTGAATTGTTATGTAAAGCGCTGTTTTCTCATGAAAGTGGCTTCTTCACTCGCTTTAATGCAGAAGACCCTCAAGCTCTGGTGAGTGGACATGTGTTTGGTTTTTTCAAGTCAGTCAAGGTATAGAAAACCAACATTAGACGTACGACTTTCAACGAAAGAAACATACAGACTTGAGCGCTTGACCTGGCAGGATTCGAATCACGAAAGTCCATTTTCAAGTAATACTATTTATTTATGTATAGAGACCAGCAAGGAAACTTTTTTGTTAACTATGTGTTGTTTTCTCTCATTAGGTTCACCCGAATCCGAAAAGACCTGCCGGAATGAAGCTGAAGTTTTACGAGTTTGCTGGACGCATCGTAGGAAAATGTTTATACGAGTCAGCTATGGGCTCAACTCGGAGAATAAACGTAAAAGCACGGTTTAGCAGGTCATTTTTGGCTCAGCTACTTGGTCTTCGTGTTAGCTACAGGGTAAGATCTTTAACTGATCTCAAATCAGGGCTCGAGACTAACTTTTTTACTAGCTAGCCTATTGGCTAGTGACTGCTTTGATTTCACTAGCCAAAACCAATTTTCTACTTGCCAGGATTGTCAAGCTAACTTAGGTTTGGGCAGAGGCACTTTGCCGTCTTCACTGGCTCTGTTATCATTATCTTTAGGGTTAATTTTAAGTTACTTTTTGGCACTTTCAGCTTGTCCACAGTCTTTGATAATTTTATCCTTGACGGCCATTCTGGCTAGTGAAAGCCCAGAACCTCCTAGCAAAAACTGCATTTCTACTAGCCTGTGGCTAGTTGGCTACCCTTAGTCTCGAGCCCTGCAAATGTTTCTAATATCCCCTAAAAACACTCTGTAACGAATGTTACGTCGTTTGCGCGCCAAGAATACAATTTTGGGAACTAATGTTTCTGCAGTGATGTTTCCTTGTTTGTGGGGCCTTATTTTTTAAACTGTTTTCTCACAATTTTTTTTCTAACTTTACACTACGTTAGTATTTTGAGAGTGACGACAAGGACTTTTATCGGAGCAAAATCAAGTACATCGAGGAGACCGACCCAGAGGACCTGGCACTAGTGTTCGCTGAGGAAGAATACGATCAACAGGGGCGCTTAGAGAAGGTAGGATAAAGTGCCTTTTTAGCTAAAGAAAAAATATATTTTTTTGTGTGTTGGTGGTTTTTTTGTCATGCAGTTTTTTTTCTTTATCTTTGACTTACCTTATACTTTATGTCCGGTAATGAAGAGAACGCTTGTGAAAGAATTGTTTGATAGACAAGTTGACTCGTTTCTTAAAGCAAGGCAAATATCTGTTTAATTCTTTAGCTGGTAGAATTAAAGCCTGGTGGTTCTCAGATTCCGGTGACAGAGTCTAACAAGAAGGAATATCTGGATTTGTTGGCACAGTATCGCCTGTCATCCTCCGTCAAGCAAGAGATTGAAGCTTTTGCAAAAGGTTTGCCTGAAATAGTGTGTCTTGCACCTTGTTGGCCAGTGGATAACACAATTCGTTGTGTTGTTATACCTAAGTTTTCAGTTTTATGAATAAGCCGCTTTCCGCTTGACTAGTGGTATTTGTTTGTTTGCCATCTTGCTTGCTTACTTGCCACATTTGCACCCATTTACGGCTATTTGTATGCATTTATTGATATAAGAACGATTTTGCGATTTACCTACGGTAAGGGCGTTATTTCTCTGTGAAAGAAGAGTGGTTTTAGCTGAAGGCCGGGTTTAAGCTCCGTTCTGCAGGTAACCCATTCACTGCAGTCTCTGCGACTATTTCAGTATTGATGTGTTTCACTAGGAACTCATTCAAATGGGCGTTATAATATATAGCTTAGCAAGATCTAGTGTTCTGTTTTTGCAAAGCATTTCGGAGTACGGTGGATCGAAGGCTGTCTTGCTTGCTTGACGAAAAAAAAGTGGTTGACATTCATTTATACTTAAAGATGAATTGATCAACAAAACGTTGTGTTTGGGCAGGTTTGAATGAAATGGTTCCAGACAGTCTTCTGAGTGTGTTCGATGAGTACGAGTTGGAGGTAAGCTTCTGGACTTTTGTGTTTCATCTTCTTGTTGGGGGTATTAACACATGGATTGTGTTTCATTTAGATACTCTTATTCTGTAAATTCAGTACACACATTTGGTTTAAGTATCGGTTTATAGTCAGGGGAATACAAACAACGAAACGCAATAACTTAAGGTTACTATTGTTAGCGGCTACTAATTTTAGCGATTTTAGCGCTAAATTTGTCACGGTCAAAGGGAAACAAAATTAAGCATAGTCGACTTGAAAAATTCTTTTAAAAATAGATGCCGGTAACTTTGTTCTTTCTGGCAATGCAAATGTTTGCACAATTTCAAGTGAGTTTGTTCTGTTACTGAACATTTATTTCCATCTTAGTTATATGTTCATTAAAAACTGGTTTACACGATATCACTAACGTTTTGAATTTTTTGAAAAATCGCTAAATTAAGTAGTCGCCAAATCTTGCTCTGAAAAAATCGCTAAAATTAGTAGCCGCTAAAAATAGTAACCTTAAGGTATTCACATGAACGTGTGTTAACTGACACATCTCGCTTGCGGACATTTAGTCATGGTCCCAACCACACACAAACACTACATTTTTATCTCCCATAATCGGTCACCTCTCCTTAGTGGACGGTTTTTCAGGCCTCGAGGGTGTCCGCTGTTGGAAGTTTCGAGTGTAGAACGACTACGGACAACAAGAAACGGTCATGCGAAGGGGGCGGTAGAAAATAAGAGAACAACGCGTTCTGATGTGATATCTAACTTTCCCAAGACCGTATGGGGCCTTAC
This sequence comes from Oculina patagonica, assembly GCF_052425735.1. Lineage (NCBI taxonomy): Eukaryota > Metazoa > Cnidaria > Anthozoa > Scleractinia > Oculinidae > Oculina > Oculina patagonica. The sequence continues at coordinate 36,459,914 of NC_135770.1, forward strand.
ACGGCCTTACTTCTTTTTTCCATGATTTTAGTGGTCAATCGAGAAAGCAACCTACGAACCTATTATGCATGTGTATTTGTATTCTAGGTATTCTAGGTAATTTTTAAATAATCATGTTATGTATATCTTCTATTTTTTATCTGTAAATAAGTTTTAAAGGTCCACATCAGCCCTAGGCTGCCATCTTTATAGACCTTTGTTTTTCAAATAAAGTATGTATGTATGTATGTACGCAGACCGATTTCTGTCTGTTGTTGCAAGCTAGAAATCAATCTACGTTCGTAGGCTATCAAAGAAAGGTGACTGGGAGCGAGTAAAATTATCTGATCTATTGATGATGTTGTTTTCTTTCTTTTGCAGCTTTTGATGTGTGGAACAGGAAATATTAGTGTGTCAGATTTCAGACAGCATCACACTGTAATACACGGTGGAACACAATTTAGAAAGGTAGACAAACCCAACTAATTGTTATCAGAATTCAATCTCATTTGTTTTCCAAACAAGGCCAACAGCGCGATCGATGAGTAGTAAGAACACTTTCAGTTTGCACGTTGCATGCAAGGCAAGCAACATCGTTTGATATTCCAGCTTACTCCGTGTAAACGCTTCCCATCTATCACAATGTTTCGAGGTCAGCAACTGTCTTCATGTTCTCAAACCGCCAACCCGTAGAAACTTGTTCTTTTCCTCAGCACACAGCAATGCGCGGTTTTGAATTTTCGCGCGCAAATTACAACCAATCAGAGACACTACACGAATCTCTGTAGACTGAGGTACGTCATCAGTTTGGAATTTTTTGGGTCGAATCTTAAAGGGCGCTTACCATTAGTCAGAACTGGCCGGCCGATCCGGTGGTTTGGAATGTGAAAAGGACCTTTTCCACGAGATTTTCACACAAATCCACCACAACAGTGTGATAATATTTATGCATTGACTGATTTGTCAGGACAAATCTTACTGAAAAAGGAATTCTTTTCTCGAATATACCGGCCGGCCGTTCTGGCAAATGGTGAGCGCCCTCTTTGGGGGGGGGAGGGACCTTTTTTTTTTAAAAAACCCCAAAATTTAAATCACCAAAGGAAAAATAACAATGGAATTCTGTTCTTGAATATACCGGTCTGGCCGGCCAGTTCTGTCTAATGGTAAGCGCCCCTCTCTCGAGTGGGAGAAGAACTGAGCTCGCGAAACGACGCGTCTGATAACTGAGGCTATGTAAATACAAAACTGACTTTTCTTTTTCCATTTTAGACCCTTGACTGGTTTTGGACGATTGTGACAAGTTTGACCCAAGAAGAGCTGGCGCGGCTGATACAGTTCATAACAGGCTCCTCTCAACTCCCCCCCGGGGGATTTGCCGAGCTTACTCCCCAAGTACAAATCTCCACAGCCCCGACTAAAGATGCGCTACCTACAGCGCATACGTGGTAAGTACGATCACGTCCGCTCTTACCTTTTGCATAAGTGAAGTCACGAACTTATACAGCCCCTTACATTGAACTTGCCGAACGTAAGAACTTTCATGACGCATGTGCTTGACGCTTACTCTTCTCGACCCCCTTTTTTTTTTTGGGGGGGGTTTCCCAAAGAAACGATCGATTGGAGCCCTTTCGATTCCTGGCCTCGTCAAAATGATGACGGCGGCGACTCGCTAACAGTCAAAGGTCGACTTTCCATTGCCCATCTACTTCTTACGATTTCAGAGTCGAGACAACAATTCTTATATCAAGCATTTAAGACAGTTTAGAGGTGGCTGCCTTCTTAAAACTTCGTGCTCTAGTTTCAGCCATTGCAGACGACTGCTATATCTATTTTTTGTTAAAAAGCTATTGCCAAGGCCCATCTAAAAGATTTTCAAAGGAATGTATTCTCCTTGTTGTTTGCAGTTTCAACCAGCTGTGCTTACCTTCCTACTCATCGTTCAAGGAAATGCAAAAGAAACTTCTGCTCGCTATAAATGAGGGCAGCGAAGGATTTGGTTTTGCCTGAAGGTTGGATATACATCAAAATGATATCAAGTGTGTACGTGGCTGGTCGACAGAAAAATGCTTTCTTTGGACAGTGGACAACTACAATGAAGCAATGCTTCGCGCTGCTACAGTTGGTTTGGCCAGAACTGAACCTTGATCATCCAAGAAGTGATCAACACCGAATCTCTCCATACAGTACCCGTACACTGTTAACCATACTGATGAGGAGAATTAAGACAATCATCAATTGGAGGATATTATGTTGATCACCAAATTCTCACAACTTACATCAAGGAAATGCTTGGTGATTACAAAGGAGAAATCATATTTTCAACTCGAAAATGAGCTGCGCTTGCCCCAGTTGGACGCAAAACGATTAAACTAGTGTTCATAAACCTCGTTCCCAGGGCTCGAAATTACCAAGGGAAAAGCTCTGGGAACGAGGTTGTAGTGTTCATTGTCTTCTGCGAAGACTTAGACGCGCATACAAGAATATAACATTAGTTACAAAAATCCTTTAAGCTTTCCACATATAACATTTTGAAGAGATTAGCGAGACCATAAGGAAATATAGCGACTTTTTAATAAAAAAAATATATTATATTGTGTGCGATATATAGATAAATCAGAGAATAGGACTATTTATGTGTTACCACCCGCTAAAATAGTTTGTTATAAATGCATTTATCACAATTTGTTATTAAAGGATTATAGACCGTGTGTGTGTTGTCTGCAGTTTTGTCGTAAAAAAAAACTTAAAGGTTTCGGGAGATTATGAAAAACGCATGTCTGACCCATTGCAAAGACTAATGCTGGATTTCCACTGACGCGTAATTTTTTTTTTAGAGACAATGTATGAACGACTTGCGTACGCGTCTACCCAAGTCGTTTATACGCGCGTACGCAAGCCGTTCTTACATTGTCTCTAAATTTTTTCACGCACGTTAAAAATTACGCGTCACTGGAAATCCACCTTAATTGTCGCAATAATAAAGGCGGAATTCAATTACAAACATGCAACTTCTGTAGAATGGTTTTGGTTCCGATTGACTGGTAGTGAAAACTTGACTTGCTCCTCGATGATCTAGAAATGTATTTCTCAAACTCATTAATAATTCATGACGTTATAAGCCAACCAGAGCGCCCCATTCGGGTCAGGTGGATGAGTTGGAAACTCAAGAAACACCAGTTGAAATCACTATTTTCATCACGTTTTCATCACTAGTGTTTCATCACGTTTTCATCACTAGTGAAAAAATTTTCTTAATCTGCATATTCATATATTACTCAAACACAGCTTTACATGAATCATTAATTTTTAATAAACAATGACCAGGAAAAACATTTCTCAAACTCATTAATATTCATGACGTTATAAGCCAACCAGAGCGCCCCATTCGGGTCAGGTGGATGAGTTGGAAACTAATGAAACAAGTTGAAAATCACTAGTGTTTCATCACGTTTTCATCACTAGTGTTTCATCACGTTTTCATCATAGTGAAAAAATTTTCTTATTCATATTCATATTTACTCAAACACACTTTAATATTAATTTTAATAAACAATGACCAGGAAAAACATTTCAAATTACAAATGACAAGCCTAAGTATTGAAATTAAAGTTTACAGTACATTTCTTAGTCGCCAAAACAGTGGCAAGTATCCATATCCACATCTGAGAAACTTTTTCTACCTTCCGTGACACGGACTCACTGCTGGAATCGACACTAATTGTCGCAGAGTAAGCGGCTGAACTTTGTGCAATTCATACTCTTTAAAAACTCCACCAACCTCGAGTATTGGAACATGACACTTCGCACTCGTTGCCAATCCTCAAAAATCCTATTGCCCACTTTTTTTTATTGGTAGACTCGGTACTGCTCTCCTACGCAAAGTTCTTCTCCTCGAGTTTGGGGAGCGAACCTTCCTCGGCCATGGCAAAAACAATATGTTCCCTTCAAGTTCACGTTTTAGATATTTGGCACGCGAACTATTGGATAATTAAAAACAAAAGCTCACAAATACAATGAATGCCGACTGAATACAACAAATCACACATACAAGGCATTTTAAAGAAAAATGGGAAAAAATACGACACTGCATAATTTTGTATTGTTTCTTTAGAGAAGTCTTTCAAAAACTCGTGCATCGTGTTTCATCACGATTTCCAAACACTCGAAAACAGATGAAAGCACTCGGCCGAAGCGGCCTCGTGCTTTCATCTGTTTTCTCGTGTTTGGAAATCGTGATGAAACACTCGCACTCGTTTTTGAAATAGTACTTCAAATTACAAACTGACAAGCCTAAGTCATTTGAAATTAAAGTTTACAGTACATTTCTTAAAGTCGCCAAAACAGACTGGCATAGTATCCATATCCACATTCTGAGAAACTTTTTCTACCTTCCGTGACACGGACTCACTGCTGGAATCGACACTAATTGTCGCACTACGAGTAAGCGGCTGAACTTTGTGCAATTCATACTCTTTAAAAACTCCACCAACCTCGAGTATTGGAACATTGACACTTCGCACTCGTTGCCAATCCTCAAAAATCCCTATTGCCCACTTATTTTTATATCTGGTAGACTCGGTACTGCTCTCTCTACGCAAAGTTCTTCTTCCTCGATTGTTTTCGGGGAGCGAAACCTTCCTTCGGCCATGGCAAAAACAATATGTAAATCCCTTCAAGTTCACAACGCTTTTAGAATACAAATTTGGTGCAACGCGAAACTATTGGATAATTAAAAACAAAAGCTCACAAATACAATGAATGCCGACTGAATACAACAAATCACACATACAAGGCATTTTAAAGAAAAATGGGAAAAAATACGACACTGCATAATTTTGTATTGTTTCTTTAGAGAAGTCATTTCAAAAACTCGTGCATCGTGTTTCATCACGATTTCCAAACACTCGAAAACAGATGAAAGCACTCGGCCGAAGCGGCCTCGTGCTTTCATCTGTTTTCTCGTGTTTGGAAATCGTGATGAAACACTCGCACTCGTTTTTGAAATAGTACTTCAACACCAAAATAATCCCGGGGTATCAGGGGCTCAAGGAAAGTCACCGGGTTGAAAATCGACTAATGGCTCCCCAGTCGAGTGTAAAGGACGAAATGACTCCCGCCCCGACGGGGGGGCTTATTTGTGCTAACATCCACGTCCCTTTTATGTCGGAGCCCCCCCCCCCCGGTCTTGACGACTCGTGATAATTTAGCTCTTTTACGCATGTGCGCCGTCAGTCACGTGCAAACGACGAGCTCTGGGTCGAGAATGGCGTTACTTTGAACTCGTTCCTTATTTCCTCGGAACGAGAACTTGATTATTCAGTTTGAATGCAGCCCTCAACTCAGACTAAGACCCCCTCCCCTCACTCCCTTCAACAACAATTAAATGAAAGCCGATATAGGAAAGGACGGTTTAATTAGATTTCCGACATCTTACACAACATATTTTCGATTTAGGCTATTGTATGAATGAAGCGATTAATTTTATCCGCTACAAACACAATCCAACGAAAACGTAACAGGCATTCTAAATTACTTTTGCCCATTTTGTTTTGCAGAGAAACAGTTTGAATCAAACGGGGAAACAAGCACCGTTTCGGCAAATATTCGAAGGCACTCGAAGGGTTTCCGATTCTTAATTCTCCAATCAAAAACTAACCCACGCACAATACACGGCTACTTGTGTTCTGAAATTTGCAACATCAGCATGACATCACAAGACGCGTCATGTTGTTAAGCAACTGACAAAAAACCGCGGGCTCAGGTGCAATCGAGAAGAGATTAGGGAAGACTATCACTTGTTTCACCCGCCGTTTGAAGTTTGCCGAGATTAAAGTAGCGCATTACTGCGGCTTCTGTTTACTCGAAGTTTACTCAATCCAATGCTAAGTTAAAAACGTGAATGGATCCTAATTCAGTCGGAAAAATAATTGCCTGTTTAAGCAAATCTTAGTTGAAGCACTCGAAGATTTTCCGAATTATTTCATCCAATCAAAAACTAGCGCAAGCGCTCAAAAAAGCTATCGCGCGTACAAATACGTCATGTTGCTTAGCAACTTTTGGATATAAAACTGCGGGTAAGTCACGTGATGTCGCCATAAACTAGCGCTTGTTTCCCCGACTGAATTATTTTTCGCCAAGAGCATTTTAGGTCTAAATCGGCCACCAAGCAACTTAATAATGCCAAGAACCCTATAACCCTCAAACTACTGACAAAACTTGAAATTGTACCGTTGACTTTCCACAAAAAAATAAGTTGTTAAATCAGCGAAAGAAAAATAAATACCACACCCATCTTTGACGCTACGAACAAAACTGCTGCTTTAAATTGTTAAACTTATTCGGTTTCTAAACGTTCCCTTAAAACTCTACAGTAAATCAAACTAAAACGACCAATTTTTTTTCCCGAAATTGAAATTAGGTACTCGCAAAGATAACGGTGGCCTCAAAATAAGGTTACTCGTAGAGTATTTTATATTAATTTGTCGCTTTTTAACCCCTTTAATAGTAAAGTATCTTGTTAAATTTATTATAATTGACCGAGCGTTTCTTTTCGCTTGTGCCGCAAAGGGCATTTTACCTAATATATAATTTAATACAAAGCCTAACTTATTTAAGTGGCACTTTTCAAAAATATTTGAAGCACCTCGGAATCTTCCGGTGCATGAAATTATTGTAATTTTGTATGACAATACGATTTGTTAAGAAGTTATATTACCAGTAGGTTGGTTCACTACGTGATGAATACTGTTACTACAGGGACAGACGTGCCCAGTCCCCACTGGCTTAGAGACTTGAAAGGACATTGGTACCAGAATGCTGACGACATCAAATCATCGTCCCCATGCCCTTCGTTTCTCGCGGGCGGGAGGAAAAAGGGCTCTGGGACACAGGATTTCCAGTCCAGATGTAGGACTCCGGCCAGATGAGTCATGACGTTTCAAAAGAATGTGAGAGAGTCGTTACGTTCGACTTCCGTTAGGAATTCTGTTCCAAACAGCCAACAAAATTCATTTTCAAAAATCCTATGTCCCCAGAGCCCTCCGTTTTCTCGTGCCAAGCCGGCTAAGAGAAACGAAAGGGCTATGGGGACGAGAATGCATCAAATAACGCCAGCACCCTCGTCTCCAGTCCACACAGTGGTACCAGCGCAGTGTGATCAGCCAGAGGGGAGGGGGCAGAATGTAAAGGCTTTCAAGTTCCCAAAGAGATGAGAAAGCTACAGTTGAATATTTCTATTTATATGAACTTCTAATTTAATTATAGCCAATGAGAACAACAATGGTACATTCCATGCCTTCACAGAAACGCACGGAAAACATGCAAGCTACAACTGTTATTCATAGGCGAAGAAGAACGAAACTTTGCCAAAAAGAATTCGTTCCAAATTGAATTTCTGAATTCTCTACTAAATATTCTTATTCTCAGTTGCCCAGAAGCTGTAGAAGAATCTTTTCAAGGTCTCCCTTCATTTTCTTGACGACTACTTCTTTCAGAGGCTGCCCAGTCTTCTTTTCGTATTGCGTCTTGATCTCGGCCAGGTCGGTCTGAAAATAGTTAACGAGAACAACGTCAAAAGACGATTTCTCATCTCTGCTTATGTTACATTTCTATGATCTGCATTAGAAGAATCTGGATTTCTGTAACGTCATTGTTTTTTTTTTTTTTTTGAGATTACCAGGTTTGCCATTCTCATGGCAAGCTGGCTCTCTTTAATTTGCAAAGACGCTGTTAGTTAATAGTTTAAACGATTTATAACTTTTCCCTAATCCGGTGTTTACGCTAGTCACGCAACGCCCCTCAAAAGCGTTACCCCCATTAACAGTTGGGAAGGAGACAACTAATCCGTATACTTTTCACTTAACTGTGAAGTGTGAGTTCAAGAGCTTTGTGCGAAGTATGAATGTAACACAAATCATTAACATGTCAAGACTCCAGTTCTTATGGAACCAGTTCTTAGTTACAAGTTTTGCAGTTCACTCACCTCCGATCTCGTCACCAACACGCGCGTAACAGTTTTGCTGTTGGACTTGTCAAGCGCCTTTTCCAAGACCTCAGTAAAGTACAGTGGAGGGTCCTGCGCGCATCGAACTGAAAATACAAGTGAAAAGAAATAAATATTTGCGCATTGCGTAGCTCACTGACTGAATGCGTATAAGCGTCTGATAAACTCGTTTCGTCCAATCAGGTGCTAAGCCGTATTTGGCTCACGTGACCTTGCCCGCGTTTACCACGCGCTGCATGCTTTTTGTTTCGAGTTCTGTTGTTTCGATTGCTTACTTTGCATTTGCGACTTTCCGACTTTCTTTTTTTAGATTATTTTTTTTTTTTTTTTTTTTTTTTTTTTTTTTTTTTTTTTTTTTTTTTTTTTTTTTTTTTTTTTTTTTTTTTTTTTTTTAAACAGGAGGCAAAAATCGAAACAAAAAAAACATATCCGCGGAAAAAAACGCACCTCGCCTCGCCTCGCCCCGACCCCACCCCTTCCCCAATTTCCGCGCGTCAATTTTTTTCTGGTCGCTTTTTTCACTTTATGCTTCACGAACTATAAGTAAAGTTGGCACTGCTCGCCAGCAGTCTTATTCTCATAAGCCAAGATGTTCTATCCTTACCTATCGCCTTCAAGGCATTGCGTAAGTCTCCATTCAACTGCTCGTTGATATAGTCTATGAGATCAACTTTGGCCAGCTACGAACAGAAACAAAGTTAACAGTTCGAAAAAAAAAAACACATTCAAATACTTCACTCCAATATTTGATTATGAGGGGTACGGCCCGCAGAGCTGAAAATATTGGACATATATTTTCCAAACCCTGTACGTTACATGATTAACCCAAGAACAATTTTGAAGATACAGAACTAGTTCCTTCCCATGGACCGTAAGTAAGTAGCAAATCATTTAATAAATTCTTTCTTATACCTAATTTAGAATCTTCTTTTTTTTTTTTCGCTTTTTTTTTTTTTTTTTTTTTTTTTTTTTTTTTTTTTTATTCCCTCCGTGTTGAGTGTCTTTTTCTAGACTCAAGTAATACGGACTTAAAAATATTTTAGACAGTCTGGGGTTTTTTTTACGAGTCAGCCACTTATTACAGTATTTCGTAATGGCCATTAGTAAAGTGATCCACTCGTTAAGAATTGGTTCATGCTTTTAGCTGTGCAATCTATCCGGTTATGGATGAAATTGGGAGTTTGGAGAGCACTCAAGAGGCTAGAGGTACTCTCGGGTACAATTCAAGCAACTCTTACGCTTTATAAATTTTCAATACTCACTGTTTTGTAGGCGTCCAAAGTGGCTCGTAATTGTGCGTAATTTCTGCTTGTTAGAATTTCAACAAATACTGCTTTGTCGGTTCCTTTCTTCCCTTGCCCCGCCTAAAAATAAAATGAAAGTGGTGTTCAATGTAAGTGAATAATAGGGCAAGGCACGCATTAAACATGGCCCACTACTGGAAAATCCACGCTAACAGAAATTCAATCATTCTCTCAAAATTTCTTCGAGAGAGAGTCACATAAAATACCAAGAAGTCGGCCTTGGTTAAGATACACTATCATTTGAACAATGCACTTGTGGAAAATTGTTTACCTCGTAAAGTTTCTTGGCATCCTGTTGGGCAAGATCCTCTTTAACTTTTTCGGAGCTATCTCGATTTTTCTGTGATATAAGAACAGTGAGAACATCTATTAGAGCAATTTTCAATTGTAGGCACATCATTCGAGTGCCTAAAAACCAAAACTAAAGTAAACACTCTGGCCAATCAAAAAGGACACAGACAATCCAGTGAACCAATCAAAACTCGAAGCAAATAATGTAGCCGGCACGAAGCGCGGGAAAACGTGCGTGAGCGAGTCACGATTGGTTTTGGTTTCACTTCTGATTGGCTGAGAAAGTGCGCGAGATTTTTAAACCAACAAGTCTGAGTCACTAAGCGAAGTATAAAGAAAAACAAAAGCAAACGCGAGTTACTTTCGACACTCGAGTAAATTCCGCTCTAAACACACAATGATAACTTAGCAAACCCAGTGATTGTGTGTAACTTAGTATAGTAGTAAATAATAAAGATGGTAATTTTTATCCTCGGTAATAAAATAGTGAAGATGAAGTGTTCAACATGAACGAGTATGGGACAAAGAAAAATCTGAGACCCGACAGGAACGAACCCATGGCCTCCCAGATACCAGTTGGGCGCCAACCAACTCAGCACGAGAGACCGTTTGAGCGGGCCCAGCCACAACGAGTCCCGAGCTGAGTGGTGAGGCCCGGGAGGCCAGGGCGACCGTGGGGACCAGATTTCTTGTCCCATGCCGTCATGTTGATACTTCATCTTCACTAACTTAGTATTGTTTTGCAATGAATTTGAAAAGTAATGCATGACACCTGATATGCTATCGCCCAATATTAAAGGTGTTTCAGTAGCACAGTAGCCGCCATGTTTTGAGCTCTCACCTCAATCAAGTTCATGAGTGTTGTCCGGAATTCTCCTCCGGTATCCTCCTTGATTTTTTTAAGAACATCTTTACCGTTATAAACTACAAAGAAAAAAACAACAGCCACCACATCAAAGTTTGTTAAAATAACAAAAGTACAGGGGTTCTGTTCAGTTCACACAGAAACTCACAAAAAAAAACACCTCAGGCTCAAAATCCAACACTTACTCTGCGTGTAGGCTGACTTTATGTCTTGAAGTTCCTGATAAAAATAGTAAAAAAAATTCATTTTGAGTTTGTTAGCTATGCTGAATGTAGCAACAGCAAAAATGAAGAAAGCTTAAGTACTGAGGACAGGTGCAAGGGCAAAAATGCTGAGTAGAGTAGGTTGATGAAATCATCGTGTGCAAATTCCATTTCCAACAACAAGTTTATGTGGATGGTTTCAACCACGGAGTCAAACCTCCAGTTCAAAAAGTAAGTTCAAAATTTTCGTTCTGTGTATGAAATTCAAGTGTGTGACCATTCAAATGAAAGCTAGATTGCAGTATTATCATGTAAAACTATTTATTTGTCAATATGCTTCAGTTTGGAACTCGTGCATTCTTGGGAGTGAAACCCATTTGAGTACATATAAGATATTGACACTCACCTCGTAACTGCGTGAAGATAAAATCTCTATAAGGACTTGTTCATCAGTTCCGAGTCCCTGTTTATTAAGTAAACAAATACAATTAGATCAGAGCAGTTCAGAACTACTTGAAAGAAAATAACCACGACTCACCGACATGGCGTCGTGAAGAGAAGTAGCATCAAAGAATTCTGGAACGGACATCAAAGCGATTGCAGCATCCTGAAACTTTCCACTTAGCTCTGATTTTAAGTCATCTGTGAGGTTCTAAGGAAAAAATTTAACCATTTATTTACATTCAAAACCACAGAGAATTAGCAATATGAAACATGGGCCTGGAGAACGGGAGCCAAAACGCAGCGGTCAAATAAAGAAACTTGACGTCACTTCCACTTTCACTACCTTGCATCTTTTTTGGAGTTTGAATCCCAATTATGTGCAAGAAATTTGTAAATCGTTATAAAAAAATACAGGGAGAAAATACTAGGCAGCAAATCTGATGGATAACTTCTTTTTTATGCATGTTATCCATAAAAACCTTAACTTTCCAATAAATTTCTTATAAACTTTTAACTTAATTTAGAGGCCGTTTGGGCAGGAATTTTTAGGCAGACAGTCAATTTAAAGATTGAACTGAATTAAAAGAGCAGTTGAGATGACAGAGCAAGCAGTGAAGTCCGTTTGTGAGCATACAAGCATGGTTGACATTGGGCATCAAGTTTTCCATGTTATAAACTATACCTTGCTATACTTTTGCTGATATTTCGCAGCAATCTCTTGTCGCTGTTTATTGGTGCGTGCTCCAAGAATCGCCACAATAGCATCTTTGTCACTTCCTGTGGGAAGACAGAATGTCTATTGAGTTAGGCAATGAAAATTAAGCAAAAGCTGAATCGTTTGAGGACCAACTCGTTCTTTTTATCTAAAATTCTAAACATACAACACAATAATCTCTCTTGTAAGACTTGTTAAAGCAGTTTCCTTCATCAATTCAATTTTCATCGAGAGTTTAAGATCACATTGTAAAGTCTTGCTCACCAGATCCCTGCATAGCTTTCCTCAACGCCTCGGCATCTTTTTCAGCATCAAAGTTATCTGCGGGCTTCAATGTTCCGTGGTACTTGGGCTGTTACAGAAAAAGGGTTGTGTAGGTTAAACAAAATATCAGAATTCCCTTGCTACAAATTATAGAGCAGAGAAAAACTTCTGGGAAGTGAAATGGTCAGTGCCTGCTAGTGCAGGCTTTGGTGCCCCCAAAGAACACACCACAAAAGAGTTTACTGAACACGCATAGAAAAAGGCAATGTTAAGCTAAATGCTACAAAAACTTGTGCTAGACACATTTCACATTGTCGAGGAAATTACATCCAAAATTAAAATTTTCTGTGTCTACAAGTGTTTTATTTTTTAAACAAGAATTTAGTTTTCAGTCATAATAATCAATCAAATTCTGAAGACGTACTTTACTGTTACAGTTTAAAATGTAACAAGAAATTAATATTACCTACTACCGCTGAAAAAAGGGTTAAAGAGTTGGAGAATGTGTCTTAAAGTTTTGTTTTCACCTTATTGTTACTAGCTGATTACTTGTTAAGTCGGTGTGTGTGTACGTATGATTGAGCCACAGGCCGCAGTAGGCGATACTTACTCTGGGTATGTTGTGACTGGGGGCTAGGCGGGGCTTCACGGGGCTTAGTGCTGTCTGTTAAACATGAAAGCAATGTGACGTATGCATTACTATGAGGACATTTAATTATTATTTTTTGCAATTATGAGAGAATAAAATGATTATCGCACAACAGACGCCCAAGTCATGGCATGTTATTCGTCAAGCAAAAAGAACAACATTTAAAATAAGTTAAATAGAGAAAATGGCTTAAAATTATTAAAGTTTCTTTTCTTAGTCTTTTCTTAGTTTTTAAGTCATTAAACCATTAAATACCTTCTGTGTTTAATTAACACGACATTGCCACATTTTGAAGATTTAATAAACTGGAATATTTCTCTCTGATTCACTGCTTACGTGCAAGTGATTTATTACACTTTTTAAAATGACAACATTCACAATAAATATTGCTTTGGTGGAAAGTACCGGTAGTAGTATGGTAAATACTCTTCACAAAATGCTTTTAACTGCCTTGGTTTGTTTACTAAACATCACACTCTTTTCCTTCAGATCATTTACTCCTAACTTAGACCTGCTAGAAGTACGCTACCAAGATTAAATACAGAGCACTTTACAAGAAGTTTAATTTATAAATTACCAGTTAGATTAAATTGAGCAATGGTTATCAACCCAATTTACTTCAAAACACCTTTATTGTATGTTATAATAAATATTATGCTATGTTTTTTAACAGCAATTTAAAATTATTGCAAATTTAAATTTTATTTGTTACATGTAGGTACCAAAGCTGGCAACAAATGTTTCATTCCAGATCCCTGACCTCGCCTAGGGAAATGCATGTATGAATGAACATTCCTTTGTTCAATGTAGGGTGAATACACACACATACCTCACTCATTGCTTCTGCCATATCTTTTTCTATCTGTTGTGATTGAGTCATTTCCTGTAAGGTGATAAAAACGCTATTTTAAAACTTGGAAAAGCAAAAAGATGAGTTCTTACACAACTCGTTTACATAACTGACATAGGGCGCTTTCCATTTGTCAGAACTGGCCAGCCAGACCGGTATATTTGAGAACAGAATTCCGTTGTTAGTCAGAATTGTCCTGTCAAATCAGTCAGTAAATAAATATTATACATTGCTATGGTGGATCGGTGGGAAAATCTTGTGTAAATGGCCCATTTCACATTCAAAACCACAGGACTGGCTGACCAGTTCTGACTAACGGAAAGCGCCCATAGTCTCCAGCCATAAATGGCCACCTCACGTGACCTAAAGCAGCCCTTCTGTTGCCATGAAGACGTAAATGTAAATAAAAAGCGAAAGTACTTACAGCTTCAACAGAAATTGATTGTCTCTTCAATTCACTGTATTCAACTTCTAAAGCTTTCTTTTGCTTCTCTAGTTCTTCTCTGGACTTCTTTAGATCCTATAAAAACAGAGATTTGTTATTTTAATTGCAGCCAGGCATCAGACAGAAAAAACCTAATAAACCACAAGCTTACATCAATCTCAGCCTGCTGAACAGAGAGTCTCCTTTGAGCCTACAAGAAAAGAAACAGAATTCACAAATCAGTTACAACTTATAGCTTCTACGTGACACAAAAGAACAGCCACTTAGACATTTTATACTTTAAATAACCCACATAATACAGACACTTCTATCAGTGGCAGATCCAGACCTTCAGATAACTGGGGGGGTGGGGGCCCAATCGTCCAGACCCTGGAATAAGGTGGGAGCTGCTCTCTAAAATAATTTTTCTCTGCTCTACGGGCCTCTATTTTGCCTAAAAAATAAAATGGGGCCGGCCCGGCCTCCCCTAGATCTGCCACTGTCTACAGTAAAGACCTACGTTATGCAGCAAGATCGTTTTTTGGGATGCTGTGTTTTAGCAAATTAACTTGGGCAAAAATACTGTTTTGCAGTCAAAAGCTGCAGTAGAGGAACTTTAAAATTATTCTAATAACACATCACCTCTTCTAGTTGTTTGTCATCTTTCTCTTTATCTTTCTGTAGTGAAAGAATGTAAAATGGATTAAACATTTGCCACTTTTAGTAGAAAGTCATAATCATTTGCCTTACAAACTACAGTGTAAGGCTCTCTCAGGCAGATAGAACCAACATTTTTGAATACAAATGCAAAAACCTTTTCAGGATTTACTGATGAAATAAGAATTTTATCTCAAGATGAATCGTGTTAATGAGCTCCTTGTGTCAGACACTGTTCCACATGTTTACAGGCACTTGTAGTCATCTAAGACCTGTCCTTGATCAACAGCTAAAGCACTTAGATTTATCTCTTTCTTATTACCACTAATTCTTATTTCGATTTATTTTTGTTTTGTTTTTGTTTTTGCAGTTGGTGATTATAATTGTTGTTTGTGAGTTACTTTAACTACTATTTCTTTTCTTTGTTTCAGGTGTATTTTAAAAATTCAAATTGTTAACGTAAGACTTCTGACAAAGTTTTATAATGTATTATTGATACAGTGAATATTGAAAATAATCAACAAACATTTGCAACTGAAGATCACAAAGCAATGTCCAAACATGTCTTTAGAACATGGAAGTCCTGTCATTAACCAAAGGAATGTCCCTAAAGGACCAGTATTTTACAACACAGCTTGGAGAATTAAAAAAAATTCAACATGCCCCAGCAGTTTAGAGTGCACCTCCTTCAATACAAACCTTGGATTTGACTTTATTAAACGCTCCTTTGAGGCCTTTCTTTTTCTTGTCAGGACTGCTGTTTAAACTGTCAAGCGATTCCTACATTTGGGTTTATATTTGGTTAAGAGTTAGGCTTACTTTTAGAGTTTTATTAATGGCAATTTAGCCATAAGGTTCTTACTTAATTTATGACCACACCATCAGGGTCAAACTTTATTTATGGGAACTAAGAGCATTTATGCAAAAGGTACTGTCAAGGAACCTACCCCTTCTTTACAGCCTTTACAGAAGCATTGTTATATTTTTTATTTAGACTTAAAAAAATTACTTTAATGAAACTTAAGCAAACTAATACACTTTAAAAAATAAAAGCACATTCTTTATCATTAAGTTTAAACTGTGCAAACATTTTACCTTTAAAATCAGATCAATTTGCATATTTGTTTTATAATTATTTTTATGCAATCTTCACTTTACATCATTTAGACATGCTTGACAATCAGTCAGCTTATAAAAATGCTATTTTAATAATAAACCTGGAGGGCTTAACCCTTATCAATCACAACCACCTTTCAGTGGTCTTTTGCTGCCTTTACAGGCTACAAAAGGTCAAACTTAAGCCACAAACCTGTGATTTTCCAAGGTCATTGTTAGCCTTGGCTAGAGCTTCCTCAAGTGATGCAACCTTCTTCTTCAATTCTTCTTCAGAACCCTGAACTTTAACAAGTTCTCCCTTTGTTGTCTTCAGTTCACTTTCACGGTCAGCTACTTCCTTCGCTGAAATTTCTAATTGTTTCTTACACTTTATAATCTCTTTTTCTGTGGATTCTAATCTGGAAATTGTATCAGTGAGTTCCTTTTCTTGTGTTTTAAGCGCTTCAAGTTCTTTTTCAAGTTTTTGGATTTTATCTGCATCTTCAGAGACAGTGGATTTTTCAAGTTGTTCCTGTAATTCAGCAAATCTCTGCTTAGCTTCACTCTCAGCTGCCCTGGCTTCTTTAAGATGCTGTTCTAAGGAAGCTATTGTGTCCAACTGTGAAGATGCTGATCCTGTTGTCTTTTGAAGATCTTCCTCTAATGTAGATATTCTATCATTGGCCTAAAAAATTAAACAACTTTCATTAAGTGTTTAACAAACTTTATTATTGTAAGAGAATTTTGGTAGGTAAAATCACCTGAACATTTTGTGATTTTTCGCATCTATGATTATTGAAAATAAAGACAAATTGTTCATAAATTGAAGATCTAAAATCTCAGCCAAACATGCCCTTTTATAATATGAATTTGAATTTTTTTTTTTGTTTTTTTTTTTTTTGTTATTTTTTTTTTTTTTTTTTTTTTTTTTGGGGGGAAACCCTTTTTTTGGTAAAAATTATCTTAGAAGAGATGAAAAATCAAGCTATTTACCTCTTTGAGTTCCTTTTGGGTTCGCTCCACAATTTTTTGCCAGTTATCCATTTCTGATTCGACATTGTCCTCTAACTTCTTAAGCAGTGATTCCTGAAAGAGAAAAAAAAGAGTATGAAGTGAGTGTTGCCACTATACAAGTTTAAATGCCTTATTTTCCTCTATGGCACATGCCTGCAGGGAATCATGGTAGTTGTACTCATCATTGTTAAGTCCTGCGCATGGTTCGACGAATACAACTACGGAACCATCATTCTCTGGAGGCACATGCCATAGAGGGAATAGGGCATTAATTTCATAATAATAAAGACAGCATTGCTTTCAAGGGTGTTGGTTGAAAGGCTACTTTTAACTTGCATGAGTGTCAACAAGGATGGGGTAGGCCAAATGATGCTTACAACATCACTGTATGACCATTGAAGGACACTCATACTCTAGCCCTGATGTGATTTCTATACTAACCGTTTCTTGAAGTGTGACTTTGTAATGAGCACACTCAGCTACTCCCACCATAGCCCTGATGTAAGTTCTATACTAACCGTTTCTTGAAGTGTGACTTTGTAATGAGCACACTCAGCTACCAACTTGTCTTTCTCTTCCTGTACCTCCTCAAATTTCCTGGTTAGATCTTCCAACTAAAAGAAAATAGTAATCAATATTAGCATACCATAATTACACTAAATGTACTTAAAATGCACCATTTTTAAAAGCAGCCTTTAGATACATTTTATTTCTTTTTTTTTCATTTTTATTTTTTGAAAAATACCGACTTAAAGACAGTACTGAAAATTACTGTCGGTCATCGGACATTGTCTGATCGAATATGCCAAAATGGTAAAACTGTAGAAGAACAAGAGGGTGTCCGACCAATTTTGCAATAAACTGCTTTGTGCTGTTCGGACACAAGAACTTATGCGACTACCTCTTGCAAAAATGTTTGATTTGAAATGCGAATTGATGTCCGACCAATTTTCTAAGAAGTCCGTTCCAGATAAAAGTTTGAAAGGACTCATGTCCTTTTAAGTAAGAAAAATTATTTCCAGCACTGTAAAGGTCCTGTGGTCAATACAGGCAAGACCCTCGGGGGCAGTATGCCCAATACCAAAATGATTCCATTTAGCGCCTTCCTTCTAAAAAAACATATAAAGCACCCACCTTCCGAATAAGCGCCCCCGCATCGAAAGTGTTTTTGTCAATAAGCGCCCCAAGTTCTTGTCAAATGTTGCAAATCAGGTTACTGACATAATGATGTGGTATATGGCTAACAAAGCTTTTTTTCTTTGTCATAAGGTTGATGTTTGTAAACACTTCCTAGCAAAACCCATTGCAGATGTTATGGATTATAAGTTGAAGTGAGAACATGGTTAAGTAACATGTAATTTCAAGTTGCTTACCTCTTGCCCACCGCCAGAAGACTGCGATGCTTGTTTCTCAAACTCACCAAGCCATTTTTTGTAGGCCTGTGTAAAATAGAAATACAATCATGCAAAACACACTTTATTACTTGTACTTTTGTTAACATTTTTTTAAAATTATAGTCATAGGGCCAATTTCATTACCTATTTATAAGATTCTTTGCAAAAATATATTTTGTGGAAGACAGGTGATGATACAGCAACTATGATCACGAATAATGTAAAATCAATAAATAAATTGACATTATTTAACAAGGGTTGCACATAACAGTCATGTGACTAACACATCTGCGGCCCCCTGGTTCCTGATCAAATTGGAATTTAGAAGTGTTGGTTTTTGTGGGGGGGGGGGGAGAACCGCAAAACCCAGAGAAAAACCCCTTGGTGCAAGGACAAGAGCCAACAACAAACTCAACCCCCATGGGGGTTTGATGCTGGTAAATGATGGGGATGATGGAATGGAGGCAGAACTCAGGTCCCAAAAAAAACCTAATTCTTCCAAAATTACCAAAAAAATCCCTGAACCAAAAAAACCCCCAGACCACATTTGACAGATTTAGCAAGAAAACGGGAACGTCAGTTGACGACGGCGCGCACATTAAAAATACCCATGTATGGGTGTTTTTATGCACACACTACCCATATATGAAGGACTGTAGTTCGTTTTTAATACCAAAAAATCTCCTATTTAAATCTTATCACCCAAAAAATTTAATTTTCAACCCAAAAAACCGAAAAAAATTTAAACCAAAATGCGCACCGCCGTCAACTGACATTCCCGTTCTCTTGACTAAATCTGTCTGGATTGGTGGTAGGCGACCGCTCTCACCACTGTGCCACCCCTGCTCACCCCTGCTCCCCCTGTGATGAAAACACAACAGAAGTTTTGCTTACCAGAGTGGAATCCACCATAACATTTGGATGAACTCTGCAGAGAACAGTCTGTAAACAAAAACATGACAAAGATAAAGTCGCAAGTTATAATAATCACAGTCAGCACCTTAAAAAACCTTTAAATTAGTAGTTAATCACCTTTGTCTCATTTTGCTCTTCAATCAGCAGAGTCTTATTTTCATCCTGTCAAAAAACAAACAAACAACTGATTAAAGTATTATCACACAAAATTGACAAGATATGATACAAACAAAAAGCTTAAAGCCCAGGCCAAATGGAGAAGATAGTTGATGAGAGTTCAAAATCTCACTCTCGTTTGGCCTGAAACTCTTACACGCTTCCATGGACTCTCATATGCTATCAATGACTTTGAACGTGTTCAAATTTTTCATAAGAGTCGCAGAGAATTTTCTTCTATTTGGCTCGAGTTGATGATAGTCGATGATAGTTGACAAAAACTCTCATGTGAGTCAACTCTCATCAACTCTCATCCTTGTTGGCTCGGGCTTAAGTGTTGTGGTTTGGAATCTTTGTGCACAATGCGACAACCCATCCAAGTCACTTCATGGATTGCTATAGAGTTATATGGTCAGTATGAAATTTGTTTGGGTCAAAGCTCAGTTACACGAGAGTTTCTCTTGCTTTTCATATTTTGTTTTTCTTTGACATGAGGGTGGAAGATTGATACCTTGACACTTTGTACAGCAGTCTTGATTTTGTTGTTCAGATTTTTCTCCATTTCTGACAATGCATCCATTGCCTTCCAGTTCTTCTCACGTAATTCCTAAACACAGCAAAATTCAAAAATTAGTCATGTTCAAGTGTGCAGTTATCCACTTGCAAGTAAACACAATTACTGCAGCTTTGTTTTGCAACACCCTTTGAAATCTACCAATCACAACCTGTTAAAGTGAACTTCTTTTTCCCGAGGCGTAGATACTTGATGGCAGCAAAAAACACAACTGTTGATTGAGCTGCATTTGTGTTATTAAAAGGCACAGTAAGAATCTATCATATACAAAATATCTAACATTGTTCTTGTGTGTTACCTCGAGTTGGCCAAGTTTAGTTTTTACAAGAAATATTATCAACCAATCACAACTACCGGTATTCAGATTTTATTCTTACGTTGTTCTTTTCCTTTTGCTGCTGCAGAACCGTCTCCAGTTTATTGAATTCTTCTTTTTTATCTTTGAGTTCCCCCTGAAGTTTCTCTATTGTCCCATCCTTCTCCTTCAAGCTGAAATTAGCAAATAACCAAAACAATTTTTAGCTTTTAGCTAATTTCACAACAGGAAAGGAAAACCTGAAGTTTAAAAAATGGTGAACTATAGGATTGGAAGGATGCATGATTAAACAATCTTATTGGAGTGCAGAAAGAAAATTAAAATACACATCACAATTAATATACATCCAGTTTTAAACATTTCCGGGTGTTTCCACCTACAGCTAAAGCACTTCAAATGCATGCAGGCCACTAAATGCTGTTCGAAACATTTTAAACACAAGATAATAGTAAACGACAACAACTACATTAAAATGACTGAAGAATGACTGGAACGGCTGAGTATGTTTATTTTAGGCAGCAGTGGAACTCGAAAAAATTATGAGGTGTTTGAATGAATACTTTGGACATTTTTATTCTTTAAAATACTACAGCAACTCTAAAAGGAAGACAACTACTTACTTTTCATTTTGTCCATTAGCAACACTTTCACTAGCAGCCTGATAAACAAAATACAGGAATAGAACAAATTAACATCTCAGCCAGCTGTGCAGACTTTACAGCCACTTTTTTCACTTAACCATAACTTAGACGAGTTCAGTTTTGTCAGTAGTGTTTGCATTTTAAACACTTCTCTACTCTACCAACCTAACTGTGTAGTTAACAAGAGTAATAGAATGCAGTAGTTTGTACAGCCACGAAGGGGCACTGCTTTTAAACACATCAAGACGAGAAGAAGGAAATCTCATGCATGCATGCATAGCATAATAATTATGCATTATTTTTTGCATTTAGTGTGCATGCATAAATTACTTGTGCATTCAAGATACAGAGGAAATGAAACCTAGAGCCTGGTCTTTGGACATGTTTAACAGGAAGTGAGGAAAGAAAATTCAAAGGATCAGAGAAGCTAGATGGCTCATCAGGGGGGGGGCTAGTGATTAAGTCTAGTTTCTGAAGCATGATGTGACTATAAGTGACTAGAGAGTATGACTACTCCCCTGGATGGGATGCTTGTCCAGGGGGTACCCAGGATTTTTCTCAGGAGGGGGTGCACCACTAGGAGACGGCGTAACTGACTGGACTTTTTGCAGAATACCAGTTGTATAAGAAAGTCACAGGTCATTTCAAGGGGGAGGAGGGGTGCAGCCCCCCCCCCCCCAGATCCACCCCTGTTGTCTATTGCAGGACCCATTCATTGCAGTTTGTTGGGTTGCTATTCACTGGTACCCATTTATATGTTTGGGTGGATTAAGACCCTGAGAGAGTTTGTACTTTTCCCACGCATGGTGGTCCAAATGTTGATGCATTGGACGCAGAGTACCGATGAGCAAGAGAAAGAACAAAGAACTAGCGGACCCAGGATTAAAAGTAGAAAAGTACAGAACTTAAAGGATTGGGAATTAAACACACAACTCTGCTACCTGCCTGCATAAGTATGATGACTAACTTCAAGACTGTCATGTTAATTATTAACAAAAGAGATTTTTATTAGAGAGTTATTCAAAGTAAGATCTATTTGTGACTGGATGATAAATTACATGTCGCAAGTGAAGAAGAGTTGTTAATATTGTTAAGTGGCAGAAGGTTTTGAATACCTTGGCTGCCTCAAGAGCCTTATTAATTTGTGCCTGAGCATTTTTCTCGGCGTCATTTAAGGCTTCCATAGCCTTCCAGTTCTTCTTACGTAGATCCTGAGTTACAAAAGAACACTGTATTGTATTAAAGCCTTCAATACAATTCAGGGATCATGCAACAGGGCTGTTCCACTTAACCTTTTATGTCCCAAGATCACAGTGGTGATTCACCTTACAGTTCCAAGGATTTGGTGGTATATGGAGACTAGCTTGATGAATTTCATAGGAGAAATTTAATATTGACGATACTCAGGATTTTCAGGGTTACACACAGGAGACTGAATAATAAGGATGAGATAGAAAACAAGATTGTGTAAAAATGTATTATGGAAGGAACAAGAGTCGAGTAAGAGGGCAAGATTAGTTTCTATGGAAACTGTTGTAATTTGAATGTGGGCCAGTGAAAACACAACTTTGCCTTTCTGTCACAAACAGGCTTTAACAAAATTCTTCTTTCATAGATGCTATTCCTCACAAGCAAAGTGAATAAAAAAGATTTCACTCACTGGTTTGATTTCGTAATGCCACAAAAGATCTATGAGAAAAGGGGATTTATAGAACTTTTCTATGGCATATGTTTTAATCATAAAATGAATCACGTTTTCGGATAACAATGCCTTCCCACAATAACAATACTCACATTATTTTTGTTCTTTTGTTCGTCTAACATGCTTTTTAGACTGGCAATTTCCTCATCCTTTTTGAGCACATTGCCATGCAGCTCGGCAATGACATCTTCTTTAACCTTTAACCTGAAATTCACAATAATAAATGAAACAAAATTGAACTGTTATCCAACAGAACACAAATACTACAACAAATGCACCTTATATAAATGCATGGCTTTACCTCTCTCAAAATTTAACCTATTAGTCTCAACTAGACAAAATTCTTCTATGTCTAGTCTCTGATACCCTTTCCATGTAAGTCTTGGCTGCTTTAAAATTTTTAAGTCTGCACTTCAAAGGCTTGGGTTGGGGGTGAAATTAGCTTGTCCAACTAACATTCCGACTTACATGTATTTGTACATGTATTCTTATTTTACTTTTAATAAGGAGGTGGGACTGAGACAAACAAGGCAGGCTGATTTATTACATCTGCCTAAAGTACGGTCAAAAGCCGCCAAAATTTATAACTGTTTTCAAAATAATATGTAATTTTTAAATCTTTCGATTTTATACACATGCAACATAATTTTAGCTTAAATCTTAGTATCCTTATATATTTCAATCTTTTTAACTTCCATTATATGTACACTGTAAGGCTTTTAGCGACTTTACTTTTTACTAGGGCCTCTATTGATAACAGTTTTTATTGTAAAAGCTAATGGAGTCACCCTATTGAAAGAAAGGCTTACTGTAAACATGCTTAAGGGCTATTCTTATGGTACTTTTGGCATATGTTTCAAGCATAAAATTGACCACCCCCCAAATTCAGTTTATGTTATTAGTCTTTCACACTTCAAACAGTAGTAACCTTTTCACAATGATAATCTGAACACCTTGGAATTCATTCAAAACACTTACGCATCTTCCTGGATCTTGGCAGACACTTCAGGTTCTTTGCCGTTCTAAAACATCAGATCAAAGGCAAGAATACAGTTAGAAACAGGTTAGCGTGCATAGGAAACACTTGGTACATACTGTGGAATCTCAATTTCTCAAACATCCAAGGAAAACGAAAATTGGTTTGAGAAGTTGGGATCAAAAAATCAGGGGGAAAAATTGTAGTGTTGACTGAGGGAAGGGAAACCACTTCTGGTTCGAGTTATTGGGAGGTTCAAGAAATAAGGATTCCACTGTAGAATAACGTAAGGATAAAGGTTACTAGATGGCTTACTAGGACAACGCTTCATTCTTGTTTTTTGTAGCATGAAGTGACTATACACAGTGCTACTCCCCTTAATGGATGCTAGATCATTTCAAGTTACTACCACCACCACCCCCTACCCCAGGATTTGGTCGTTTCCATTTTCTTCTGAATCTGCTTATGACTCTGTTGTTCATGATCCAGTAAAAACTAGTTTGTCTGAGTTGCAAGCAGAAGGGAAAGAACAAAACAATCACAATGCTAGTTCTTTGGCTCTCCAAGTACTCCTTTCTGCTTGCGACTCCGCAAACTATTTTCACTAGATCATAAGCGATGGAGTCATAAGCGAAATTGGAGCGCCTTTACTACTCCATCGATTTGATTTTCACTAAATTGAAATTCTCTGCAATTCTAATTACAACTCCAACTCCATCGCCAGTGAAAACCAGCCTAAAGCGTGAGACCACAGCACCTGTTATAGATTTATTGAATTCCCTCACCTGAGCTGGAGCTGCACTGTTTACATGATTACTGTCAGAAGTTTGTACACTCTCCTTTGACAATCTAAGTTCTTCTTGAAGTACCTAAATAGTAAGGGAAAAAAGGTCATCAGAAAGATTCAAGAGAGCAGGTCTAATTCTTTAGAGACCTTAAAACACTTGCACACATTGCGTGCCTATGTTTTACAGGAATCGAGGGAAGGAGTGAAGGAGTGAAATCACTTCGCTCACTACAACTCTTTTCCGAGTTAAAAAAAAACTGAGGAACTGAGTGATTACTACTTGTAGTAAACTCACATATGCACATGTTACTTATACAAAAGAACAGTACTAAATTCTGAAACAAAGAAACAGACCTACTTAGGGGTTTCATTAAGGGCCAGCCACAGAGCAAATTTCCCAGCTGTGAACATGGCTTTGCCTGGCTATTTTTTAACCTCTGAACCAACTTCAGTTTACCAAAGAGGGCAGGTCACTGATATTTTGCCTGCGTGCAAAACCTTGATGCCCACCTGCTCCGAACCTTGAATCCCCTACCTACTTGGTTGGGTATCATTATCTCTACCATATTGGCCTTAGCACAACATACCTGTATCTCTTTGTCTTTTTGCATCTGGATTACTTGTGAGTCCTTCAATTGATTCTCAACATCAGTACATGTTTTTTCCAGCTCAGAAACCCTGGCGGTTGCTTCCTGTAGTTTAGCTGCCAGAGAATTCAAGGCACCAGCTTGATTGCTGTCTGCCGCAGCTAGTTCTTTCAGACGATTGTTTAGCTCTTCAGCTTTGTGGGTGGTGGTGTTAAGATCTTTTTGCAAAGCAGCATTTCTAGCCTGGGACTTGTGAAGTTCTTCGTTGACTTCAGCCAGTCTCTTTGACAAAACACTCTCTGCCTCTTTCTGTACAAAAAAACATACTGCATTAAGTTGCATTCAAAACAAAAGGCATTTCACTTTGTTCTAACCTGCAATTTAAACATTTTCAGATAAAAGACAATGTCTTTAAGTTTCAAATCATGTTTCAGATACACTGTGTCATATTCTTTCAAAGGGCATTACCTTACTGAGGCCCTGTTAGGGGCGGTGTTCATGTCCCCGTCTGAATTTCAAACCTTTTCATGTCGCAATTTCAAAAGGTTCACATGTCGCTGTCGGAATTTTGAATTCGTCCAAAGCCACTGATAATATCGGAAATGTTTGAGTCCGGAGTGCGTAACCTAAAATAATGCGTTACCGTAATTCTTTCGCCAAAATATTCCCTATTCTTGGATCTCTCAATTAGATCTGATGGCACAGACGAAGGAGACACCTTCCTAGGGGGGTCTGGGGGCATTCTCCCCCAGAAAATGTGGAAAAACTGAAGTAGTTAAGACGTGTTTTCCTTTATTCTGAGCCGGTAAAAAGAGAACATGGAGTGAATTATTTTCAGAATGATGGATCATTATGTAGCTACTTAACTTGAGCAGCCTAAAAATGAACTGTTAGAGCGTAAGATTGCAGTTGTTCAATGCATGAGAATGGTCTTTACAAGGTCAGGCTATTTTGCCTACAAGCCACTTTAAAAAGCGCCAATGTCACTGTCGATTTTGGTTTTTCTTTGTCGCTGTCATTATTTTACGGGAGCATCTCGTCGTTTGTCGTCATTTCAGCTCCTTCATGTCGCCGTTTCAGAGCCGTGTCGCCTGCGGAATTTACCCTAACAGGGCCTCCTTACTGGGCTAAAAAGAGACATACTACTAAACAAAAAATCTTAAAGGGACATTAACATTTTACCTTCTATAAGCATACGAGACAAATAAAAGGAAAGTTCACCAAGGGATTACAACATCAAAGAAGTAATAACAAACCAAAATAAAGTAAAGGGAACAATGATGTATTAAGAAGGATATTCTTGAGTTAAGTGCAAATTTATTATTACCAGAATTCTTGAACAAAGAAAATAATTGTCTTGAGTAAGGTAAAAAGAGTTACAAGGTCTTTTGATCTCCTACCACACTGTTCTGATGAATGGTCAACTGTCTAACTTTTTCTTCGCTTTGTGTTAGCTGCTCTATTTTAGTGCCAAGTTCTCCCTTCACATGCCGATATGTCTGCTGCAGCTTGGTAAGCTCTGATGTAAGTGATTCTTTATCTGCAGTTCTGAAAAAAATTAACATAGTTTTGCACTTGCTGGTCATTTAGTGCTTAAATTTTCTCTCATAAATAAAACAACTGCTGCTCCCAAAGGACAAAATATGACAAGGTTCAATTTTCCCTGCCCTACATTTTTAGAATTCTTTTGCACAAAATATTAGTCCAACATGCCTCCTATTGAATCATTTAATAAACTAAGAAAAAAATTTAAAACTTACAGCTGTGCTGCTCTCATGGATGCATTCTTTAGCTGAGCATTTTCCTGCATTACAAAACAGAGAAAAGGTGAGCAAAAGAAACAATGCATGTTTAAGAGTTTAATGTACATGCCACGTGCCTTGCAGCATTACAGTGTGTGTCATGCATCAAAATTGCAAGTAAAGCTACCATATTGCACACATTTTGCATGCCTGTAAGTGCTGCAATCCCGTATATCTGTAACCAGTATGCCCATGTTAATTAAATCAGAACATTTATGTGCCTCAGTACTTTTCAAGGATGCATGTAGATTCCAGTGAACACAATAAATTACCTCTTGAAGACGCTGCAGGCTGCCCATAGACGATGATGAGACCACATCCTGCATCTGAAGCATCTGTGCTTGTAAAGTTTGTAACTCATGAGCATGGCTTTCATGTGAAGCTTGCATTCGCGCTTGAAGAGCTTGGATTTCTTTTGCCTACAGAAAGAAGAAAACTTTTTACAACCATGTCAATTTTTTCAACTCTTAATAATTACAAAGAAAAAGGGATGGGTGCAGTATCTTAACGGTTGAGTAAGATTTGAAAATGAAACATGGTTGCCATAGAGATCGGTTTTCAAAACCCTGACTTTCCCCGTTAAAAAGAAAATTTCCTGACCAAATAGATACAAAATGTCAGATAGTAGAAGCCTCCAGCCTCCGCATCCAAAAGAAAACTATCGCTGAGATCACATCGATCTGAAAAGTTTTAAATCAGCAGAGTTTGAAATAACAATTTCCCTGACTTTTCTTCATAATGTCAATTCTCCCTGACTCAAAATAAAATTCACTGACTTTTCCCTGACTTTCAGGAATTTTATTTTTCCCTGACCATTTCCTGACCTGTGGCAATCCTGTAAAAGGTCAAGTTTAAACTGATTATTTGAACAGAATTTAGAATGAATTTAAGAAAGCTGAGCACATTACCTGAGCAGTAATTTTGCTGGTGGCATTAGCTTGCTGAGTTTTCAGTTTTTGTTTTTCCTGCTGAAGATCATCCCTTCAAAATAAAATATAATTTTATAAGCAATTTCATGTACACATCACTTCACTCTCATAGTGCCTCTCCCAACCCCATGTATAAATGGATACTCAATACTGACAAATTTATTGCTGGGGTAACACTGCAATGGACTAGTATCTCATCCAGGGGGTAGAAGAAATACTTCTAGTCGCTAAATGCTATGGAAACTGGGATAAGCACCGGCAAGATGGGCCTTTAGGCCCAAATGCAGACTTTTACCTTACTTGATCCATTATGTGCAGACCATCTCTGTCCACCACTGAATTAAATTTTTAGTATGACCGAGAGGTAGTCTAAGGTAACAAACCTCACCAATTAGTTAGGTTAAATGACACTGTTCTTACCTCAGCTCCCTTAACTTATTAGCAGCATTTTGAGACTTTTGGCGCTCTGAAAAGACAAAGCAAACACTAAATTAACTTCCCTGGACTTTTCTGTAACTTTATATGGTATCAAAAAAACAAAAAATGTGGAAAATGGAAAAATGTGGTCGATTTGTTAAATGTTTTTTTATTCTGACAGGTAAGAATCAACCTGGGCTCAAAAAAGGAAATAACTCTCAGATTAATTTTCCGAGGACAACTTCTGGTTGCCAAGGAGACTTTCAAATGAGATTAAATTTAGATAAACATTTCAGAATAAAAATGAGTGACAGAAATACACAACGTTTTGTTTCCTCATGACATCATTTTCAAGTGACAAGAATCACACCTCTCATTGCATATATAACACTGTTGAACCGTTATTTTTTGTCACTTGAAAATGATGTCATGACGACATCGAAACATTGTGTATTTCTGTCGCTCATTTTTACTCTCAAGGGGACTTTCTGTACAAAAATGTCTGAATGATCAGAAGTAAAAAGTTCACTGAAGCTTTCTAACTTCTACAACTGATAATCAGACTACATTTCTTTATCCCATGCGTATAACCACAGAACTACATTACACAGCATCTGTAGCTAAGATCATGGGAATTAAACTGTTACAAAAGATGAATGTTCCTCATCAATGATAATGTTTTTATCAGTGAAACATAGTTTACTGGAGTACAAGCTTGGTAATAGAACATACCTTCTAATATTTGGTTCTCCTTCTCTTGAAGCTGTTTTTTCAATAACTCTAAAGTATCGCCCTTTGAGGATGACTGTGATTTAAAAAAAACATCAAAAAACATTAACAAATCAACACTGCCTGAAACTAATGGATGGTTAAATACAGTTTGTTAGTTTGTTTAGTGTAGCAGCTCTCATATATTCATCAATGCGAGATCCTGGTCTGCTAAATACAATTCAACATATACATTTGTATTCCCAAACGTGAACTCTTCAAAGCAATATTTCAATGTACAATGGTGGCAGGTCTCACAAGGTCTCAAATGGCTCGCTACCCTTTGAGTGAACAATAGAACAAACAACGGGAACAATGCCCCGAGCCCCCAGAACAATAGAAACTGCTACACAAGAGGACCACTAGAGGACCATAAGAGCTGCTACACTGCTATATTAACAGACCCTTGTGGAAAGGTGGTCATTAAAGGGAGGTGACCAGCATCAAATTTCTCCTCACAATATCAATACTTATTCAAGTAAAAAGGTTATGAGAATTAATAAAAAGATCCCCAAAGGGAAATTGGTTTGATCTTTAAACAAATTCTCCCAACTAATGCCATAAGAAAATGTATGGTGATCAGTCACGAGAATTTGTATGTAGATATGGGAGCTTAAAGGAACAAGTGTGTAGAGTCTTCCTCTATATGGGTGAAGGCATTGTTGTATAAAATTCACCATAATGATCATCTTAATTATAACACAGTGCTATGACACCAATAGTGCAAGATATTAAATTCACCTAGAGAGCACAAATTGACGATCACTTAGCTACTTGTGACCAAGTTGAAACAACTAATATTTTACTTCAGTCTTTATATCAATGCCTTTGTTGTTAGTTTCATCATACCTTTTTCCACTGGCTATTTTCTCCTTGTTTGTTCAACAAAACATCAATCAAAGCTTGAATTTCTGAAGAACTGAGGTTAGAGGATGTCACCATTTCCATGATACGCTTAGAACTCACATCACCTATGTGTGGAACAAACACTAAGTGAGAATGCAGAAATTGAATTTTAACATGGTAGCTTCACCTTCTATGCACAGAGTGTGTGACATAACATTTATTACATATTGTATGCTCCTTTAAAAGGACTACATGTATCAACAACAACAATAAACTTTATTTAACTTAAAACTCTAGCAGTCAATCTGGGGTTTCTTCATTTGTATCTGGTGGTAGGTTGCCTTCCACTCTTGGTCATACTCAGAGCTTTTAAGAGGTCCTTATTAGTACACAGACAAACTTAAGAGACCAGGAGCTGTTTTACACAACACTGTACAGTCAACTCTTGCCTTGCGGACACCCTGCTATTACAGACACTTGCTATTACTGACAAAATCCAGATCCCGACGAAAGAGGTTTGACTGGAAATGACTCCCACTATTACAGACTCTCACTAGAACGGACACTAAATGGCACCTCGAGTGTGTCCGCTATAACAAGAGTTGACTGTGGCATGTAGTGACATGTAATATTGCCTTTTCTTTTTATTAAGCAACGACATGGAATAAAATGGAAGGACAGCTTGAAGTAAATGGCATTGAAAAACTACATGTGCAATAAGATGTGCAGGTTTTTATAATAAAAAGTGTATTTAAATTTGTTATATGAGAGGAGCTTTTTAAACAAATTTGGAGTTCAGAAAATAGCATCAATTTTACAGAAAAAAATTAATTGCCCTCCACATTCCTATAAAATACAAAGTACATGTGACAGCTATATACTAACAGGTTACTACTGAGTTACTGTTTTGTCTGCACAGAAAGACAAGATCCTATGTTGCCAAGTAATCGTTGAAATTAACAGGAGGCAAAATGGATTTTCCTCCCCACACACTAGCAAACTTATTAAGATTATAGGTATTTAAAGTGTTAACAAAATGTCAAAGAAAAAATTGTAATTCAAACATCAAGAGTGATAAAGCCCTACACAATGTTTTTCAACAAAACAAAGCCCCCTGCAAGTATGTGGAATATTTTTTGGTTCGCCAAAGTTACCATTTATGCATATTTCATTAATGGTTGTTAATGTACATTATTTTTGTATATTGTACGTGTCCATGTACTCCAAGCAAACTCAGTAGAAACCAACCCTAATAAAAATAAATTCTCACAAAAGAAATTTATCCAATCATTATTTTGATCATCCATTTCAATTCAGGAAAAAATAAAATTAAAATATCTGTTTACATCTCATCAGCAGTGGTTTTTAATTATTTTGTAGTTAAACAAATCATTGGCATATTTAATATTCTTTTTCTCCAACATAAAATACTTATATGTAGAAAATAATTACTGTAAATTGGAAGGTCCTTAACATTTGGAAAGGTATAAATAACCTTATTGCTACATATTGATACACATTTACATGTACAACCACAGGAGACATTTATTATTCATTGAATAACTTGAGCAATATGAAAATCAACATGCATTTTGAATTTAAAATACAGTGTATTCAAACTAATGGATTTTCCATTGAAAAAATCATTAAGTTTCTTTTCTACGAAAAAGGTTCATAAAAGGCAGACACAAGCTATTTACACAGAAAAAGGATCCTAGCTAAAAACACACATACACTGTACATGTAAAATTAAACATATAGCGAGATAGATCTCCAAATACTGAAATAGCTTTCCTTGGATTTCTGACGAAATGTAAGGTTATGTAATATTTTTTTCCAGGCTCGCCTCAACAATTTAAGGCGTTTACAAAACAAATGCCTCTTATACATAGATATTTATTTATTCACTACTAGCATACCACGGCGAAACAATCCAACATTTTGATTGAATAATTTATTCATTCAAATATAGCGATATTTAAGACACTATCCTTTAATTCTCGAGTTCTCGTGCACGATCTGATAAATTTTACACAATCATCTGACCGATCTTCGCCCATTTTAATAAAAATCTTTAATTACTTCCCAATGATTAGCTCTCCTTTACCACAATTTTCCGCGATCTGCCACGTTGACTTTTCATGATCCGCTCAAGTGTACAACTTTGATTTAAATTCAGACTATCGACCATTTGAAAAGGATCTCTTTACTTCCGTTGCGAGAAGAGCGCTGAAAAAATTAGCAAGGCTGATAAAATGGATTGGTAGGGTTTAAAACAAAAAACAACCTTCTGGAAAATATAGAATAGGTATTGACGAGGTGGAAATATAATACCGGCCATATTTCACTGAAGTCAAATCAAATCTCACCTTGTTGAATAGGACCCTTGTCCTTCATTATTTTGGTTTTGCTCTTGGACTTCTTGCCTGAAGGTGCTGTTCCATTGCTTTCAGTGAATTTCTGCTCTTCAGTTTCGAAATCTTCCGGTTTCTCTGGCTCACTTTCCAGTGAAGGAACAACATCAACTAAAGCAACAACCTCTTCTACATCTTCACGTGGTTTTTCGAAAATTGCATGGCGCTCGGTCACGGAACTTGCTTCTTCTTTTGGTGCATTTTTCTTTGACTTCTTTTTCCCTTTCCCGGCACCAGAGCTTGCCTTTTCCTCAGGGACAGGCATTTTCTCCTCGCTCTGTATTCCAGGGCGATCTTTGGAATCCTCGTCCGATGGAGGAAAACCTTCATCGTCCCCATTCGTCGCGCTCGCCTCGATCGTCTCTTCGACTTGAGGCGACGGAATTTCCTCCAATACCTCTCCATCGTCCGAATACTTCTTCTTTCCCTTTCCCACTTTCTTCCGTTGTTTTGCGGGTTTTGCAGAAGCGGTTCGCGCCAGATAAGCCTCTTGTTCAGAGCGCTGGGCCGCAAGAACATCCTCGAATTTTTCCTCGCGAGTTGCAAACAGAAGTAAGAGGAGTGCAGAAAGGACGAGCGCAACGACAACGGCAATAATTGCCAGCGTTATAGGATCGAGGGGCTGCATCTTCACGCTCAAAAGAGCCTTTCAGCAACGGCAAAACACGCTCAGTTTCAGCTCAAAGCCAAAACCTTTTTCAGGAAGAAATCGAACAGACTTTCAAGAAAAGTTCAAGAAAAGTTCATCCCAGACATCGAGCATGCGTGCAATATTGATTGACACGTGAAAAAGTCCTCGACCAATGGGCATTCAGCACGCCACCGGAAGTACGCAACGATCAGCTGTACAGACAAAAAGAACATGTTTTGAAGAATATTTGTATAAGTTGTATCCACGACAACTTTACGTACGGAAATATACAAATTTTGATTTTTAAACAAATGCATATTTGCGTTTATCTAGAACACTTGTTATAATGAAGTAATTTTAGAAGTTTTTTAGAAGAATCTAGTGATACGCGCCGGCTTATTCAAATCTACCGACAAAGACGGGGTCTTCACAAATATCATAGTTAGTAGAGGGACTAACTATGCAAATATGAAGAGTATCGTAACCAAAATGGAGCCGAGCCATTAAATTGAAACATCAGTGAAATATGAGATGAAGGCCATTCCAAGCTGTTTTGAGTTCCTAACAAATTTTACAAAAATCCTGCAGTGAGCGAGGTGTGCCCCCATATTTCTTGCAAACATAGAATTAAAAAACTTGTCTTAAATGCCGGTCTATAAAAGCCGGAAATCCGGTATGACAGAAATCTAGAATTCTAGACGGCCACATTTTTTGAAAAAAAAGGAGTGAGAGAAAACAAATACACAAGGCGCAAAGAATGCGTTTTTTATCTTGTAGATTATGTTAACTTAGTCACAAATTGTTTTTGTTGCAGGCTTGAGAAGACCTCAACAAATAAATTACACCAAGGCCTTTTGTTTCTATATCTAAACATTAAAAAACATAAAGTAAACATTCTGAAAGGGATTTTCTAGAAACAGCCGACCGCTGAGAGTAGCTGCCGGGAATGTCATGGCATGATGTCGTTACTCCAGCCTCGACTCATATTTTAAACAACGAAACTCGTGTAATTCTTCTCTAAAAGGACTGAAAGCTGGAGAATTGTACAGTAAACTCGCGCGCAAATTTCTGATTGACAAAAAGAAATAAAAAGAACCTCGCGAAGTACTTCACAATTTTCTAAATTTATTTGGAAAACGTTCCAAACAATGTTCGAAATTTCCAGCTGTTTTGGCTAAATGGTGAGCACTCCAAGCATAAACCGGATCTTACCCTGTTTTCTTCAAGGAGAGCCTGACCTCGTAGGTCACACACCTCGGGCGGCATTACTATGATAAAGGACGTACAAAGGCAGAGAAATGAAATTGTTAAACCAGGAAAATGAACACGATGTAGACTTTTTAAAAAGTGAATTAACTCTCTTTTTAATTTTAATCCTTTGGCAGAGTTTATACACGAACTCTTTTCACCAAAGAGGCTTCTTTGTGTATCCGCTCATAAGCGCACTTTCATACAACTTTATCAAACATGGGGAGATTAGGGACACAGGGAAATATGAAGCGCGCGGTGAACGACGGGAAGGCTTTCCGCCTTCTTTGTCCCATTTCGTTCCTCCCATTGGAAGGGAAACCAACAAGCTTGGCAGCGGGGGGAGGGCAGTTCAAAACCTGATTGTAGCATAAAGACCCACGCATTGCTGCTGGATAGAGAAGCGGGGTTTGGAAGATCCAATATCAAGGTTTGGGGTAGCGATTTCATACAAATCTGAGCGAAAAAATAAAAACAAAGAAAAAAAAAAAAAAAAAAAAATCAATGTCTATCACCCTATAAAATAAAGTTAAGGGCGGATGAAATGTAGAGCTACAATTAAAGAAACTTATTGGGATAGATAAGACCTCCCTGTCCTCTCAAAGTTGGATGGCAAGTTTACAAACAGAATTGCAATGAATGCATTGGTGAAAGGTCCCAACCAATAATATTGACTCGGGGTGTACTTCTTTGTGTGTAAATATGTTTTAGATATATATCATCGACTCTGTGAAGCAACAACAGCATTTTGGTGTAATTTACATTTGTACTTCTACTTGTCACAAACTATGAACAGTAAACATGACAGTCATTGTCTTAACAATGTTGCTGAACATTAACTTCAAAGTTATGTTCTTGTTCAAAATATCCTTTGTCAATTAATAAAAATTATTGTATTTAACAATAAATAATTATAAACTACAATAATTTTTGTTGTAATTTCTTCACTATCCAGTATTTTGGAAGTTGTTTCACAACTCTCCTATCTATTTGGCTGAAAAAAAATTTACTCAACAAAACTGCTTACTTTAATAATAAAAGGCAGTGTATAAACTATACAAGCTCATTTTGATAAAACAGTAACACTAATATTGTAATTTAACAAAATTAAAAAGCATCAACTGTGCTTTGCAGTTAAGACAAATATTTTCCCTTCTTCACTTACTAAAAAATAAAGATTACTGTTCTAATACACTTGACTTCCTAAGTTTTTTATAACCGAGCAAAGCATGGTTGCAGCTTTATATCTGCTTTTATTATATAGCAACAGTTTATTTCTAAATCTACGACCGGTTGTTCAAAGGGTGGATAACTTAGCTATCCACTGGATAAATCACTATGGTGGATAGGCGTTGACAAAACAAACTGCACTACCCGCTGTATGGTGATTTATCTTATGGATAGTATTATCCATTCTTTGAACAAGCAAGGCCTACTTGAGAGAAAACTCTAGCCTGCATGCTGTTATAGATCAGGCTAACAAAGGGTGAAGCTTGTTCTTAGTAGGTTTTAGATATACCATTTTTCCAGAAATTTTCTACTATTTGGCAAGAAAATTAACTCTTTTCAAAACATTTTCTGCTCTTTAAATGCAAAAAATGATTTACTTTTTTCCACTTCGTTTGACTCAGGTTCAATGCATGATAACTGACAGCAACCCTGCCACACTAACAGAAACAAGTGATGCACACATCTGACTCTATCTGTCTTGTTCAATTTTGACTACCTGCCTAGCCTTGATAAACAGGTGTCTCTCTACATGTGCTTAAGATAGAGTCCATCAGGATATCGACTAATATTAATTTTAGTATATTATTATTATTAGTTGGACAAAAATCAAGTACCAGAATAATTTAAATCCCTTTTGCATTATTTTCCATGCTTTTTATAAGCTAAAGATGTAAGTAAGTATTCATGATAAAACCGACAACAATTTCTCATCAAAGCCAGCTGAGAAAATGAATTTTAAAGTTTAAAAGAACCATGTAAACAGGGTTGGAAATTAGCGCTCGCCCACTCGCCCAGGCGAGTGTGAAAACAGTCGGGCGAGTACAAATCACGGATAACTCGCCCGGTTTGGCGAGTATGATTTTCAATAAATTATTCAAAATAAGGGTAACCTTTTACTTTCCACTTTAAAATAATCTACACTATCTACAAGCCAATAGCTTTCCAACATTTTGAAATCTCCAACAAGGCAGACAAGGCTGTGTTTGCGTTCGTAAACAGACAAAAATGGCTTCCGTTTGGTGATTTTTACATGATGGACGTGCTTGTAGAAAGTAATACCTCTGGTCATAAATAAACTGACTCGTCCACCGAGCCGCGAAACAAGGCAAGATGGCTATTTTCCCGGCTCTTTTTTCTGTACAGTTTAAACACAAACTACAGGAATTTAGGAATACGTATCAAATAAAACTGCATTTCAACTTTTGAAGTAAGTGTGCTCGTGTTTTTATCGTGGAGTAAGGACTATTTTTGTTGATTTTTCGTTGAAGAAATATGTCTGTATCGCGATCGACCACCACGGTAGCAAAGCGTGATAAAACATGATTAAAAATTTAAGTTGTACATTTTATAAGTGGGCGGAGGGGGGCTAAATTTTCTCTTTAGGATCCTGGGCGAGTGAAAACTGATCTGGGCGAGTGCAATTTGAAGGTCACTCGCCCAGATGGCGAGTGCTCCGAAATTTTAGTTTCCAACCCTGGTAAACTTTAGTAAAAATTTCATGTGTAGCCATTTTGTGAAAATATTGCAGAATTACTTGAAGTAGAGTAACCAACACCGTAGCATGAGGAGAATCCAATTTCTATTTATATGCATGTCATAAAATTCTTTTATGCAAATTGAAGGGTGTCGAATGGTAAATGCAAGACTTTGCTAGACGGTGAGACTGATATCTTTTCTACGAACCCGAGACCTTTTTATCCTTGCAAAAGAAATTGAGACTCCGAAAAGGCGTCAAAGAAAAATTCAAGACGACGAGACACCAGAAATTTGGCTAAAATTTTGCTAGACACACATTTTTTGAAGGACCATTCACCACCCCTCAAATGCTCTGATAAATCAAAAATTTTTATCTGAATTAATCAAGTAGTACTCATAACTTGCCTTTTTCATTTGTGAAAATACAGGGATTAAAGGTTAAGTACAAATGTCAATCCAACAGGACACACTTCAGAAATCATCAGAATCAATGTCAAAATAATTATCAGAATCATTGGGAGAATCCCATCCAAAGAAACTCGAGCTTTCGCTTTCACTCTCAGAATACCAATCCTCTTCATCACTCTTCCTCCAGTCTGCAAAAAAATCTTCCAGACAACGCTCTTTTGGCATTCTTTGCAAAATCAGCGCAGGAAGTTTTGTCATGCAGAGAGTAAATGACACTATCTTGTCGCTTGGACCAAGATTCTTGACCTTCTGCCACTTTTTGGAGCGTGTGCTGTATTTCAAACCATTACAGGAAAAATTTGCTCTGTCAAGATCAAGAGGGACAGTAACCTGGTTGTTGACAATGATGACATTGTTGACCCCAGGATGAGGGTAGGGCAACCGTGCGATGGATACCCATTCATCAGTAATGGGAGAATACATTTCACAGCTGGACGTTTGGAATCCACTAGAATCAATTCCTCCAATGGCGTAGATTTTGCCTCCATAGTAAACGCACCCTGGGTTTGACCTTGCTTCTTTTAAAGCGGCAACATATGACCAAAAATTTCTTTCTGGGTCATATTTTTCAACACTCCAAAGCATTGAATCTGTCAGAGGTATAAAGCTTGTACCTCCACCAATGATGTAAATGTGCTTTTCAGTTGCAACACAACCAGACTTACATCTAGACATGTTAAGCCCTGCACGAGAATTCCACTCATCTAATTCCGGATCATAGCACTCCACTGAGTTGCAGCACTGGCCACTGGGTACATGCCAACCACCAATGTAATACAACAGCCCATCAAGAGTCACAAGAGAAGCCTTTAATCTGGCTTCGTCACAAGGCTTCTTTGCTTTCCACTCCAGGCCCATCCTTACACCTACTGAAGACCTCAATTTCTTTGCATCATCAAAACACACAGCACTGACTTTATTGACACATTCATTGTTGTAGTTTTGTCCTCCTACTAAATACAATGTGCGTCCAACAAAAGCCACCTGAGGACTGTACTGCAATAATGATAAGTCTGCAAGAAGAAGCATTTCCTTTTTGTTCATATCATAGCAAAATGCTTTACGGCAGCCTCCAGTGCCAATTCCAATCATGATATTGTGTAACTCTGTGGATGGCCTCAGTTGCTGCCCCACTGCTGATTTTCCACTCTTTCCTTTTTTGGATCTTTTTGCGCCCTTTGTGCTCTTTTTATTTTTTTTAGGAGCAGGGTCGCCATGACTACTTGCCACCATTAGTAGAGGTTCTCTGGTCAGCTCAGATTCAAGGAACCCTTTTTGCAGCGAGTCCTTTCGTAAGTGCTTCAGCAGCTCAGGTAAAGCAGCCGCACGGTTTGCCTCATCATGTTTCACCCACTTCAACACAGATTGATAAACTTCCTCCTCTTTTTCTACTTGTATATCATCACTGGATATGAAACGAATTAATTCCTCCCGTGAAAGGGAAACAAATTCCTCATTGTTCACAACATGGGAAAAGTTAGTTTTAATGTAATCATTTGCTCTCTTTGCAAGCTCATCTGCACCAAACTGCTCGGCTATCTGTAAAACACTGAAGCAATTATCACTGCCTAGTCTTCTGGACAGAACCTGTATGCACGCGTTTTTCACTGGCGTCACAAGTAAAAAGCTTGAAGCGTTTAGCAAATCGAGCACGTTTTCGTCATTTATGACAATTTCTCTGGTGTAAAAATAATCCAGGATGAGCGACATGGCTATAAAAGAAACCGACTGCAGGCTTAACTGTTTTTGGTTTGATTCTTTCATTCCACTACTAAACATGGTGTAAAAGAATTGACTGTTCGCGGCCAAAACGCATCGGTGAGTTGTCAACTGTCGACCCTCCACCTCCAAGATCACATCACAAAAACCCGCTTCTCCTTCAAGCCTGAATTTGTTCAACACCGAAAGAGCACCACTTTCTCTTCCCTTGTACTTAGTTCCACCTGAAACGTAGAGGTTGAACTCCATAAGTCTCTCCTTGTCTTGTAATTCGAATAGATTTGCCAGACCTTCTACTTTACCCCCGGCCGCCATATTGGATTTATTAATGGCACGCCACGCAAAGAGCTGTGGGACACTGAGTGACGTTTCTCGCGCCTTTCTTGCATTTTCCCGCCAAAATAATTTTCTGCTCTCAGAAAGTCGACAAATGATACAGGGCAAGTTTTTTTCATAATGTAAATGGAACCTGGACCACTTAGAACATGAAGATCGAGGGTAAAACTTCTCTGTTTTATGTTCCGTCTTCACATAGTTTGCTACTATTTTAACTATGATGAGGTCATGGAGAAAGCTCAGGATGATCAAAGGATTAGTAAAATTTAGAGAAATAAGAAATATTGCAGTTTTTATTTGATTTTAAAATTAGAATTTGAAGTTTAAAATCGGTACAGGGACACCAGACAGTCCACCTAACAACCTGGAGTGCTCTTGCGTGGGGGTCAACTGTCTAATGCTGTTTCAATTTTTTTTTTAAACCCTCCTTTAACCTCTTAAAATTTCATTTAAATTCAGGTTAAACCCCACCTCAACTGTTGACCTTGCTCTGTGAGCTAACAGTCCGGTTGTAGCAAATGGAACAGAAATTTTCGGTCATTCTGGGAGAAACGGGAAAAGAGGAATACCTCTGAAGAAGGTATTCAGTTTTTCCTGAAAATTTCCAGTGGGAAGAACCGTTCCATTTTATTTTTCAC
The DNA here is from genome assembly GCF_052425735.1 of Oculina patagonica. Taxonomy (NCBI): domain Eukaryota; kingdom Metazoa; phylum Cnidaria; class Anthozoa; order Scleractinia; family Oculinidae; genus Oculina; species Oculina patagonica. Next base: position 36,499,640 of record NC_135770.1, read on the forward strand.
CGGAACAACCGGTTTCTATGTTCTCCCAAGGGAAAGTTGCGTAACGGGCCCAGACCGTGACATTCTCGTCCCAGAGCCACTTGTCCCTAGCCAACCAAATCATGTGTCCCCAGAGACACTTGTCCCTAGCCAACCAAATCATGTGTCCCCAGAGACACTTGTTCCTCCTGCCCCAGGCTCTACTGGCTAAGTGGGACAAGCGGCTCTGGGGACGAGACAACGGCTGGGGCTTGCCTAGTTCCTAGGCCTCTATTTTCGCGAATTCAACCCGTTTTGGGTCACATGGCACGAGCGAAAACGTGACGTCAATAACACCGTGAAGGCCTGGGAAAAAGGCATACAGGGACCTGTAGGCTGGGACCTGTAGGAGACAACAGAAGGCCAGTTCCAGTAAGGTCCTTTGATCTCCTTTGTTAGAACTTAAATTTTTCTTAGCCATTTGGGTTGGTTGATTTTTTTGTTTTCTATTGTCAGTGATTCAGAAGATCAACATTCTTTTTGACAAAATTAACCAAAACGTTTTCAGTTTTCGTTGTCAGTTTTCTTTTTGTTAATAGCACATAAAACTCAACCAATCAACAACAGCTTATTGCGGTAGAACAAGGTCGTTTCATTTTTAGCCAAAAACAGTTGAAAAGGGTTCTATCAAATATCTACAGGAAACCGAGCAACTAAATCAACAAAATGAAATTTATACTTTGTTGTTAATAATTGAAGTATGTCTTTTAATTTGCTTTGATAAAAATATAGTACATACATAATCCCTATTTCATTTTAACAAAGCTCTTTGTGACACAATCTATAATTTCCCGTTGTTAATCATCCAATATTTAGATACCTCATAATTCATTTTACTTTTTGTTAACTCTATCCTAAAAAGTGAAATACATGTTTCAATATTATTATTGTTTCTGAACAGTAACTTCAAAGACTAACAAATTCTTGTCTTCATTTTAAAAAAGAGATACTATATTCTACTCCAGTCGATGACTTCTCATCTGATGAAATGAAGCCTATGAACCATTCAAGATGTGACAAATCAGTTGTTTGTTTTTTGAGACGGTAACAGTTTATAGCTACCAATCGTGACCAAAATGTCTGGGAAACTTTGTCCCTTCTCTCTGAAACAGCGCTACAATCTACTCCCAAAGCCCATCCCGAACAGTGCTGAATGCCAGCACCCAACCATCTCATTATGAACTTATGAAATGGAATAAATACAAAAACAAAAAAATGATTTATCGCATCTTGAATGGTCCATAGGCTTTAACATTGTTTAAAGGGGTGGGAGAAACACCTCTCGAAGCCAATGTTCGTGAGTGTAAATTATTAGTTATTTAAATTAGCACTCTGAAAAGGTAAGAAAGAAGGGGCGTGTTCCCCAAACTTTTGGCCATGATTGTAGCTTTCTTAAAGATTGTTTGGAATGATTTAGATGCTACAACTTTGTTACTTGCTAGTTTTGTCCTCATATTAAAATCAAGTAGAGTACCCCTATAATTTCAAAAGCATGTTTAAAAAATCTACAAATTTGTAAATCAGCCATTTCACAGCCACCACATACACATTTCAGCTAGTTAAAAAAAAAAGTACCTTGGCAAATAAAGAGTTTATAAAAATATGCTATGAAGTATTTCTTGTTCAAACAGTGAATTTAATACTGTTACCCGTACAGTAAAACCCAATTGCCTGACAGTCACCTTGTTAATAAAAATATCAGGTCTGTAGTGCTACCCAAGTAACATGCTGCAAGTTACCACGCTGCATTCATATCACAACAAAATTTGACACGCTGCAAAAATCAATGCCATCATCGGAACTGGCATCAAAATCTTCACAATCATTCTAGGAATGAGCTTTCACTGTCACTTTCAAAAGAAAGATCCTCTTCATCACTACTGCTACTGCTCCAATCTACTTCAGAATGCTCTCCTGCAATTCTTTGTAAAATATACACAGGTAGTTTCATGGTACAGACATGAAATGTCTCTTTCTTGCCACTTGGGCCAAGATTCTTGACTTTCAACCATTCATTTGACTGCATGTTGTATTGCAAAGCTGCACAAGAAACACCTGTTCCATTAGGCTTTAAAGGAACAGTAATCTGGTTTTCGACTATGATGACCTCACTGAGAATCCTGCAATACGAGTAAGGAAGTCTTGCGATGCTTTGCCATTCATCAGTCATAGGAGAATATACTTCACAACTGTACATGAGGACTCCATTAGAATGAGTTCCTCCAATGACATAGATCTTGCCTCCCCAGTAAACACTTCCTGGAAGTGATCTTGCTTCTTTCAAATCAGCAACATATGACCAAGAATTTCTCACTGGATCGTACTTTTCAACACTTGATAGTATCGGTGTTGAATGAAGTTTTAGCTTTGTTCCTCCACCAATGATGTAAATGTTCTGTTCAGAAGCAACACAACCAGACCTGCATCTAGGCATGTTTAGTCCTGCACAGAAACTCCACTCATCCATTTCAGGGTTGTAACACTCAACTGTGTTGCGACAACTGCCTGATTCATGACATCCACCAATGTAATACAACAGACCATTTAGGCTCACCAGAGATGCATCTACCCTGTATTTGCTAAAGGACGTCTTTGTTACAAACTCCAGTTTCACTCTTTCACTTGCTGAAGACTTTAACTTTCTTAAATCATCAAAGCATACTGCACTGAGCCCTTTGGTACCTGAATATCTGTTTCCTCCTATCACATAAAGTGTCCGTCCAACGACAGCAATCTGTTGAAGATGTTCCAACTCTGGTACATCAGTGAAAAGAAGCTGTTCCTTCTTGTCCAAATCATAGAGAAATGCTTTGCGGGGAAGAATATTACCAACCCCAATCATGACATTGCGTATCTCTGTGGATGGTCTTAGTTCCTGCACAGGCATCTCACTCTTTGCTTTCTTTGATTTTTTTGTGTCCTTGGTATCTTTAAAAACACCTGGAAGGCCACCATGACTACTTGCCATCATCAGTAGTGGTTCTCTGGTCAGCTCAGATTCAAGGAATCCTTTTGGTAGCGAGTCCTTTCGTAAGTGCTTCAGTAGCTCAGGTAAAACAGCCACACGGTTTGCCTCATCATGTTTAACCCACTTTAAAACCGATTGATAAACTTCCTCCTCCTTTTCTACCTGTATATCATCACTAGATATTAGGCGCACTAAATTGTTCTGAGAAATGGAGACAAATTCTTCACTGTTCAAAACAATGGAAAAGTTCATTTTAATGTAATCAAATGCCTCTTCTGCAAGACTGTTGGCGCCAAATTGCTCGGCTATCTGCAAAACACTGAAGCAATTATCACTGCCTAGCCTGCTGGACAGAAGCTGTATGCACGCGTTTTTCACAGGCGTCACAAGTAAAAAGCTTGAAGCGTTCAGCAAATCGAGCACGTTTTCATCATTTATGACAATTTCTCTGGTGTAAAAATAATCCAGGATGAGCGACATGGCTGTAAAACAAACCGACTGTAGGCTTAACAGTTTTTGGTTTGATTCTTTCATTCCACTACTAAACATGGTGTAAAAGAATTGACTGTTCGCCGCCAAAACGCAACGATGAGTTGTCAACTGTCGACCCTCCACCTCCAAGATTACATCACAAAAACCCGCTTCTCCTTCAAGCCTGAATTTGTTCAACACCGAAAGAGCATTCCCTTCTCTTCCCTTGTACCAAATTCCACCGGAAACGGATAGGTCGAACTCCAGAAGTCTCTCGTTGTCTTGCAATGCGAACAGATCCGTCAAACTTTCTGCTTTACTGCCGGCCGCCATTTTGGATTTATCGATGGCACGCAATGAGCGATGGGACACCAGTCGACACACCAGTCTCCTTTCTCGCGCTTTTCTTGCGTTTTCCCGCCAAAATAATCTCTTCCCAGAATCGAAGTTTTTGCTTCGTCGTCACGCAACGCTTTTCCGAGGGAACGTTGTGTGACAAGCCCAGACAAGGGCTGCGTCATAAAGGAGACTCGAAGGAGACAACAAAAGGCCAAAACTTCAGCAAGGTCCTTTGATCTCCTTTGTGAGAAATTTTAAAAAATTTATCGAAATTTGCCTCGGCCATGACCTACCGTAAAATAAGGTTATAAGCCCTGGGCTTATACAATTTCGTAAGGGGTCTTGGGTGGGCTTATAAACGGGGGGGGGGGGGGGGCTTATATCCGGGAGGGCTTATAAGCGGACTTAAAAAAAAGGTTTCGAAACGAGCTACGGGAGTGTTGATCGAAATACGTTTTTTAGTTAAAAACGCACAATAAACCAACATTTAGCCTTGTTCAGTACTGTCATTCGGCCGAGGAGCGGGGGGAGCGTTTTGGGGGGGGGGGTCGGATGTATTTTTTGTTTCCAGGTAGATGGGCTTATAAGCGGGGGGGGGGGGGGTTATTCTATTGTTGGATATAAAAATGGTGGAACAACATCCTTTTTAACCAAATCAACCAAGATGGGTTTTTTTTGTCAGGCTCCTGTTCTTGTTTATTGCTGGTTTTCACTGTCACGCAATCGAAAAATAAATTCGAAACTATTCAACAACAGAAGCTATGGATTTCAAATATTATAGACGGTAAATAGATAAACAAATTCTCCAAGTTTCAGGTCTGTGCGGTGTACCGTTCGCGAGTTATTTGCCGAACCTTTCCACGCAAATTTATAAAGCTTAGTATGGAGGCGCCATAACTGTGTCCTGCCGAGGGACACAAATATGGCAGCTGTGATGTCAGAGAAACCATCTGGAACTCAATTATGTTTACAACAGCGGCAATCTTTGGCTCATGAGCTAGTATAGTTTCACATAAACACCACTTATTATATCTGAAATGTTCAATCTGCTGAAAATGGAAAGGAAAGGCATTTTTTTCAAACAAAACAGCTTTGTCACGGCACTCAGCTTGATGTCACATGACAGAATACTCAAATATTCAAAATGCTCTGTTTTAAAAACGAATGACACTATCGATCTGGAAATTTGCAAAAATATATATTTTTCATTTATCTTATGTCTGATGACAACGAAAATTTGGTAGGCCTAGTGAATTTTGATTTCAGAATTTTATGACATAACATGAAAACCAACAATAGCAGAAGAAAACGCAACCAACCAACAATGGCTGATCCCAGAGAAAAAAAGTCTTCTTTTTTATTTTGCTACTGTTTGATATTTATAGGACACTGCAATTAAATCAACAAAATGAAAGGTATAAACTTTGTTTTTAATAATGTGAATTAATTCTTTTAATCAATTTACTTAAATAATATAATACATATACAATCCCTATTTCATTTTTGCAAAGCTCTTTGTGTACAAATTATAAAACTCTGTGTAAGATTATTTTCACAAATGTTGTCAATAATCTAATAATTTTACTTTTTGTTAACCCTTTAACCGGCAATCGTACATATGTGTACGATAAACACCAGCAGTGATTGAAAAATCTCTAGCTTTTACATATCTGGGCACATGATAGTAATGACTGCTTTTTATGGCAAAGTGATAATTTTCATAGCTTTAAAAGCCAACTAACTGACTACAACTCTTGATTTCTGTTGCATATGGTTGTTTGTTCAGCAGCAAATCTGAAAATGCCCGTTTTCTACGTAACAGGACAACAACAAAAAACACACATCTTTGCCTCCATTTTTTTAATGAAAAAATAATTCTGACTTCAAAAATATACATTTGCAGCAAACTTCAACCCTATTCCCTTCCGTTCACCAAGGAAATTTCCCATCAATCATTCAGCAGACTCAGCAATTACTATTCGATTAGAGCTATGCTTGCAAACCTGTAATTTCCTCGTTGCTGACCGAAAGGGATGCTTGGGAAAAACAGTCATGGCGGCGGCATGAAAGGCTTCCTACCTTTATTCCATATATTTTTTATAAGTGTCGAGCCACCCAATCCTGCCGGCAAAAATGTTGCACCGATTGCATTCTTTGGAAGTCAGAACTCGTCCAAAATGCCTTGGCAGGTCTTGGAATCCACCCACAGAACGGCCAGAGAGACAACTTTACCCATGAACCGCCATCTTTCGATTCGAATATTTCTGGCGTTCCAATCAAGACAAAATCATCTCTCACCTCTGGTTTCTTTCAGATGCTGGCCTCTACCCACCATTCTAGCTTAATGATGCCAGCCTGGGGGCTTCTGCAGTGAAAAATGACTCGAAAAATCACTTATAAACACAAAACGAGCCAAATTCAAGCCCAACAGCTCGCCTACGAAAACAGCAACTGCCGACTACTGACGTCACAATAAAAATCTGAGCCCTCGGTGTTTCGAAACAGCACACATTTTTACTTGAACTTCTTATATGCAATCACGAAGTTCTACAGAATGTATAAGCCCAGAAAAAACCTTTAGAAAGTCACAGAAATCTGCCGGTTAAAGGGTTAATTCTAATCCAAGAACAATAAAATAAGTTGTGTTTCAGTTATTATTTCTGAAAGGTAACTTTAAAGACTAACACATTCATGCATCATTTATTCACAGTTTATAACTACCAATCGTGGCCAAAATATTCTGGATACTTATTCTCTTCTTCTTATTGAAAACAGCACTATAATTTACTCTCCAAGCCCACCATCAAAAGTGCTCAACATTTCGTACACATCTTGAACAGTCATAGACTTCAAAATTGTTTGAGGGGTTGGGGAAATGTCTCCCTAAGGATGTTTGTGAGTGAAAAAATATGATTTATTTTTATTTTTCCAAGAACAATAAAATAAGTTGTGTTTCAGTTATTATTTCTGAAAGGTAACTTTAAAGACTAACACATTCATGCATCACAAACACTGTATTGTCCCAAAAGACCTTGACAAACAGTTTCATGTCATCAAGAAGTGCAAGAATAAGTTTGATTGTTTAGTGCATGAAATGCTAGTAATCAGAGAATTGTCACCATCTCTAAATGTCCAATCAGACTCAATCCGAGCCAAACTATTTGCGTGACATTGCATATTTTATTATGTTAATTTTAAGCGAACTTTTTCTGACAGTTTATTCTTTTCATTTTTGAACTTGAAAATGGTGTCATGACGACTCCGAAACGTCGTTCGTTATTATCGTTTATTTTTACTTGTCTATGTATATCAAAACCCTTGCTTTTAAGTATTTTAAATTTGCACTCTAAAAAGGTAAGAAGCCATGATTGTAGCTTTCTTAAAGATACTGGAATTTTGTGATCCTTTTGAAAGAGCAACTTAATCACTTGCTACTTTTCCTCATACAAAAATCATATAGAATCAACCTATAGTTTTAAAATGTTTAAAAATCTAAAAAACTGTAAAGGCCGATTTACACGGTACCATTTTGTCGCAGGTGACAAGCTTATGACACGCCTACGACAGTCGTAAGTGAGTTGTAGGTTTGATTTACATGACAT